>NC_136281.1:3193955-3850830 GCF_964198595.1 Lampetra fluviatilis
AGGAAAGAAGTATGGGGGTGGCAGGCTGCATCGTACTCCTCTTGCTGCTGCTGCTGCTTCATCCCTGCCAGCGTGGACAAATGTTGACGCGTCATGGGCGGGTTCCTCGGCCAAGTTGGAAGCATGTTATAGCCCTTCAGGAGGCTGCCGACTGTAATGTGAAACCGCTGCCTCTTCTCTTTACAGTAAACTCACGTTGCTAAAAAACGACAACTAGCTGCATGAACTGGCGGATGTGGACTGATAAACATCTTCTTCTGGGGCTTGCAATGATTGGCTGGAAATTTGGCACGGACACAATTGCGTTTTGGCAGCCATGGTTTCGTCAAATGACGACTTACGCAAGCAATTCTGAAGCACCACTTAGCAGGCGAACCTTTTTCAGAGCCACAGCGCATTGTGATTGACTCCTTTGCAAACATCCTCCACTTTCCACCCTCCATTAAATGAGTGAACGAATTAATATAAAGTTTTGCATTATACGAAAATCTTCAACTTCCTCAAAGGATGTTTTGTTTCGTACGAACACACATGTTTTGAATAAACAAGTAGATAATTCAATTTAGATTAGCTAAAATAATTTGTATGAAATTATTTTAGTTAATCCAAATAATATATTTCTGTACATATAGTGTCGTTCATGCAAAATTGCATCTCACACCACCGGTTGCAATTTATTTTTAAATTGTACATTACTGATTAGTGTTGATAATTTTTGATATGTTTTGTATGCTTGGTGTGTTGTCAGACCAAAGATGCCTTGATGGTATATATATTGTTTCATATTGTGTAAACAAACTCTGCAATGGTTACATTTAACCAAATATACGAGACATGTTCGTTTTGTCAAAACCGTGTAATTTAAATGCCCTGCAGTGCCGATACCTAAGATAATTAATGGTAAAATATTTTATTGGCATGCCTCCCATTTTCATCTTGATCATATTTAATCAAACTATATTTTCCGTTACAATTTAGTAAATGCCATGGACATACTCTTCTCATACCATTGAATAATACTCGATTTGTATATTTCTTGTGCATTGCGCAGACACGCGTAAACACAATCGCAAGTACATGGAAATACCTACTTCGAGTATTTGGGTCGCATTGTTCATGCTGTTGCTGCACATTATAGGTCCCTCTTCAGCAATTAGTTCCAAACTCTACGCAGCTTACATAACCGTACTTTGTTGTGTCTTTGAGCGTTTTCCATTTATACATTGCTAGCAATCACCCTCCTTCTCGATGTCAGGTGATGAGCTTGTGCTTCTAAATATTTCCAGACAACACAGCTCAACAAAATGGCAACAACGTTCATGAGAGCACGACAAATTGCGTGTCTGTTGAGACCAAATGCCTAATGGTGCACACTGAAATAAAAACTCTGTAATCGGACAGGACGTGAACAATTGAGAACTCATAAAACTTTGCTTTCCTGCACGTAGTGTGTTAACACGGCTCACTCCAGACATCCCCTGGTGAGATGAAGGTGTGGATGAGCTTCCTGAAGGAGGGGTTCTAATTTGTCAAAAATAAATTATACAATTTCCCAAATATATTATTATGTTTTTCATATGCTCTAAATGGTGGCATTGGAAGGTCATTTTAAGTGCTAAATAAAATACAATGTACAAGATACATCTCTGTACACGTGAACATTGTCCTCTTGTTATGTTTGTGTTATTGTGTTTATAATACTGCCCAGATAACTGTTCTGAATTTAAAGCAGCTGTTACATGAAGTCGACAGCTCACTAACCACTGCAAGATCTCAAAATGAATCAAACGCTTCTCTATTCGATGTCAAACTTGTACATTAAATTATTCAAATATGGAAGTGATTCGTAGTGTACTGAACACGTGTGTATATGGGGCATTGCACACATTTAAGGAGTATTGCATAGAGCATGCGTGGACTACGTGTGCACCTGCTTCTTATGTCACAGGAATGGGTATTTCAAATGTTGTTTTGTAGAACAGGAGTTGAATTGATCGCTCACCGCTCTTGTAAGCCGTGACGCATTGCCAGCATGAGCATTGCACAACATCACAGCCCCATCTGCTGGCCCGAACCGCCGCTTTGGCTGCTTGCATGAGTTTGGCTGAGCAATGTTACAACCCCGTTCCTGAGCCGCTCCCCGCAGATCTCTCCAGGAAAAGTGAATTATCCCAGCAGCAGCGGCGGAAACAGCAGCAGCCATGATCTTTCTACTGCTGGACAAAGGTCTTCGGAAGTCATCGCTGTCCATAACGACATCGTGATACGATAATCCATCTAGCTCCTGCTGTTCAATGAGCTGATCTCATTGCTCCATCTCTACAGTGAGCCTTCTCGGCCGTGTGTTCACGGCTGCCACTTTATCGTCGGTCATGACCATTGGCCATCAACGCTTCTTGCGACGTGTCCTGCCAAAACCCACTTAATTTTATTTCCAGGTCAATATGATCAATATGATACGTCGAATTGGTGTTAATTATCTCACCCATGTGTTCCTTTCACGGTCTCTCAATGCAGTTTCGAGCATGCGCGTTCTTTTGCACACTTCTCAGTCGCCTTTGTTTGAATTTCATTGTCAATGTCCAAAGTTATGGTCCCTGTGTCATCGCAGGTCATGTGCAATGATTGAAAACGTCCGTGGCCACATTGGTATGTTGCTTCCCATTGATCGAGTTCAGTTTTCAACCAGCACGCCAATTTCATCAGAATCAGAATATTAATACTTAAGGAATCCGATTAGCTATAAAGCTCATTTTCACAGATGTGCAGGAGGGGCAGGTCAGAACTGTACAACAAACAATACAAAAACACGATAGGAGTGCAAAGTCGAGGAAAGGTAAACTAATTACTTGAAAAAATATTTTTACAAATAAAACTAAACTATGTTTTATCTTACCAGGTAAAGCCTACCGAGGTATTAACTTATTCTTTAGAAGCGACCTGGCCACAGATGATAGCTGAACAAAGTGGCTTGTCATGTGGAAATTTATAGCAGCAGAATAATCTAAATAATCTCGCCCGCCTATTTATTTAATCGGTTTTGATCCCAGTCCACTTTCAATAATTGTCCTAGGTATACTGTACATGGTCTGATGTGTTATGCAGCTATATCCCATCCAAATATATGTTATTTTGGAAACGTGAACTTATTCTGCGTTACTTTTGCTGCACTCATTTATCTTGAGCCCAAATTATTAAATGCTGTTTTTCAGTGACGTTTGGGGATGGAATCATTGAAGCAAATTTGTTTCTAAGATATCAAACGTCCCGATATATGTTGCTTGACTACACTTTACTCAAACTTACAACTCCACCACGAGCTGATGTGCCAATCATTTTACTTTCATTAATTGTGATTGTTGATTACCCGAAATGAAAAAAACTGCTTAATACTTTACTCAACAAAATCATGAGCGTCCTTGTGGACAATGTGCATTGTGTTGAACTTCTTTCGCACCGTACGTAGCCAACCGTGCTAATCGGGGGTGCGATTCATAAATAATAATAATAATCAGGCAATGCCCCCGTCACATATACGTCCTTGCCTGTAAGATGGGCAGGTCACCAGCATTGCTTCAAGCAAAATGCTGACTACTGATGAGAACGCTGAACGCCAAAACTGATCCAGCGTTTTCTTGTCCTGAAACAACGCTCCTGAAATGTTGCACTCCCAAAAAAGGGCCGTGGGCGGCTCATGGTTTGCGTAAGACATACTCAATACCCTCGCTCGTTAACAGGTCTACACGACCAGCAGGTGGCAATAGCAGAGCTGTTTTTCAGCCTCGTGAATGCTCCTACGTGTTTGGCAATGAGTGATTTAGGCCGACAAACAGCCCATGGTAGTAGCAGTTTTTGGTTGGGTGTAAAGTGGCAATACTGCATTGGTCTCTCATTAACTTCCCTGTGCCTACATGAACAAATCACGCGGAATTCACTTGACACACCCCCCCGCCCTCCAGACCTCGGAAGCTAATCAGGTTTGAGCCTGGCAATGCTAAGATGTTTGACCACCAAACATAAACACACATGTCGTAGACATTGCGGGAGAGCAGAGTGCAGTAGAAGCCAATTGTTGTTCTGTTTAATCCCCCCACCACCACCACGTTCATCGACGAGCATTGTGAAATATGGTGCAACAATAATTCTCACTGCCCAGACTGCGTCGGGGCAAGGCCCTCATTCGGCAGCGGATTGACAAAAAGGGCCTTGACCCTCGCCTCCCCGCACCGACTTTTGCACGAATGGCCAAGCAGCGCAGCAGACGCACACGCAAGTAGGTTCCTTTGCAAAAAGAGCCGGGAATATTTTGGAAAACGATTTCCATGGTACCCCCCGTACACACCGACGGTTTACAAATGTAATTGGGACTTTGACATGTTAAATGTCTACAAACAAGTGGACTGGACTGCCATGTTTATATTGAATTGATCGCGGTTTCGCGTGGGATTTGATATGAGGTTCTGTCATGGAATGCAGAAGCAAACGCGTGAAGCATCTAGGCTGGTGAGAGATGTTTCTATAGCGCGCTCTGCTCTCAGATGTGTCTTCGGATTGTAACGTGTGCTGTCCGGAATTATGTCCGACGCTTCGCTCGACACGACGGAAGCTTTTTCAGGAACTAAATGGAGCCGCTCACGTTCTTCCTCGATTCATACGAAGCGCTCAGCTCGTGGAGTAAAACGTCGGACATCATGCCGAGCGATGCACAGCACAAGTCGAAAGTTCACCCGGAGAGCTATACAGTGTGACCGTGAAGACCTGCACAGCAGTAAGAAACGTTTCTAATCAAAACCAGGTGTCAAGAGAGACCTGGGTGACGGTTGTGGAATCTTCTTTTCAACAAATTGGTGTTATAAGACAGCATATGAGTAAAAAGTTGCAACTTATTTTCTTTCGTGTTTTAATACAGGAATGATATTTTGTACGTGAAGCGACTCGGATATTGTTTAACAGGATTTGCTTTTTTTATGTGGCAAATGCAAGTATGTTTGCCCAAATAGCTGATTGAAATATAAAAGTGTGGCAGTGGCTAAGGCTGTGACCCTCCCCACACATCTTGAATGAGCTTCTGCTCTGCACACTCAGCGATTAATATTTCATTTACCCCACTAGACAATAGAGTGTGGACTGCATTACATCAAAATTCCTGGCCCCGTTTCCTTGAGACGTACAATGCGACTTTACTAAAATATAAAAGATGCGATTCACAAGTAGATGGATCTCTCCGTGTGTTCCCTTGGTCCGCCAAGACACTCCGCTAGCCAAGTTGTAAATGTCTTGGGCAGCAAATGTTTAAATTTACTACTTTCGGTAATTTAATGCCAATGAAGGAGATGGATCGATGCGATCAGTTTATGTGCACGAGTGAGATGGATGGTAGACCACTGGTCCGGTGAGGGATGTCAAACGAAGTGGGCAGGCCTTCATCCAGCTGCGGGTGAGACAATGGCTGATGTTGATAAATCGGCTAGATTTTGTCATCCTGGAATATTTACAAACACCTTTTAATATTTTTACAGAGTATGTAATAACAGCCTACTCATTGTGGACTTTTCATGTATAACTTATACAGCCCGTGTGCCTTTAAAAATTAATCAGTTGCTCATGTAGAGTATTACAAGAAGAGTTTGATGGGTTTTTAAATAAATCAAATTCGAAGATATTCCGCGTGGATAAAGAACTCTTTAATTTTGTCTTGCTGTGCCCTGGTGATGCACGTGGGGCTTTCAGTGCGACGGAAAGGGCAAACGGAAGCAGGACCACTCATCCTTCCTGCCTTTGTTCGTCACTCATTGTCATCCCCGGCCAGGGAGAATCACCGACTGAGCACAGCTCTTTTAGTGAGCATTAGTCCACTGCAGCCTAGGCTGGGTGCATGCTGCATCTTCCTCTTCTTGTATATATTTGGATTTGTATAGCAACTCGTAAGTCCACGTGCAGGTCTGACAAGCAATGGACAGCCCCCGGGAGAAACTGAATGGATGTCTTCCATGTCTCGACTGTTCACAGTGGTTCACACAAGGTGGTCGGTGGCTGATGTCCAATAATTGAGCTCGAAAAGTATTTGTGGAAAAAATACTGCGGCAAGTGTATACAGAATTCAATAAAACACACGAACAATTAATGTAAAATCACGGATGAATGTTACGACAGATACATGCATAATGTGTTGAATATCCCAGTGTGTGTGTGTGTGCAATGTAGCATCTTTAGAATTAAAACTGAAGCATTGACTTCAATGAAAGCTGAGTTATTATTGGGTGCTATATGGTAGTTGAACACTCGTGTGGTTCCAGTTTATACGAGGCCTGCAGCACACAGGGCTCTGATTTTCGTTTTTGCAGCAAGCCACGTGTTGTTTAATCAAAGCCATATTTCAGCAGCAGTCACATTCACAACAAAGTGTGAAGACAGGTCTACGTGTGTTTTTTATGTCTCGTCCATGTGTGGCTCAGCAGATTAAGTGTTTGTTCTGAGCACGTGTGCACCATGCCTATGCAGTTTTAAATAAATATATACTGTGTGGATGTATAATGCAGTATTTGCACTTTCGTGAATGTTCAGTAAAATTAAGCATTGGTGAAAAGTTATTATTTTCCTGTAGAAGGCCCCTTAGTCAAAACGTCATCATAAAGAGGTGTATTCACGAATACACTTCGTAGTCTCTCATAAGCAACTATTTTTGTGTGCAGAATGTATCCGAACTGTGGGTATAGTCGTTGGGCATGTTGACTACAGCAGTCTCAAGATCGTAGTGAGAAATGTGCTGCTGCATGAGGACCCACAACATTCTTGATAACAGCAAAGGGCATGGTATTCCACAAGGTTATCGTTTGGTTGCACAGCTTAGAAAAACATTTCTTTGACAGAAAAAAATGTAATGTCACGTGTTAGCATTGAGAATATTTCACAATATCCATATCGTAATGATTTATTAAAAGCTGTACGAAATGTTTGGCTCACTTAACTACAAATACAGTCGGCATTGCACATAACCATATACTCGTTCATCCATCAGTTTTGTCAGGAGAATGTTATTAAAATAAGTTTGACTTAACCAAGATTTAATGTTCTCTTAGCTTACATATGATTCTTTTGCATGTTATCCAATAAGCCAGTCAGAAACTATCTTGATAGAGTTTGCTCTTAGGAACAAGGAACATCTGCAATAAGCCATACACTTCCTTTCTTAACATACCTTTACTATCACCTCTCCAAGGTGCCTTTCACACGGCACTCCTCACACCAGACCATTTGTGCCACCGATCCCACCAGCATTCAAATGTATAAAAAATAAATAGTCACAATGTGTCTTCCAGTTGACAACCCCATCCACAAACCCAGAAGATGATGTCTATGTGATACCAATACCACACAGCTTTTAAACTATTTGTGCCGTATGCCTATATGCGTGAGGGGGGTTTGTGGAGCCACACGAAGAAGAGTCACGTATTCAAAATATTAGTACATACTTTCCAGAGTGATATGATTCTACCAGTGGGCCTGTTAACAGTCGTGCATCCTGGTGGTTTACATTATCTAGCTTTGGAGTAGATATGACACAATTGTTGGCATTCTAAATGTTCCGTTGAGGAAATCTTCAGATTTTTTTAAAACCAAATTTTAAGTTGAGAGCCAGCCAAGGAACGCAGCCAACTTTCCATCTCCTCCAGATGGATGACCTCGGAACTGAGAGATTCTTGATAGAGAACTTTGGTCGGGCCAGCTGCAACCATCTCCCCCTTAGTTGACCAAACTGATAACTGAGGATGATTTTGCTTCTCTTTCAACTAAGCCCTCACAGCAACTGCTCACAGTGATATAAACTTCCAGCTGAAATGGCTCCCCACCATCTGGCAGACCTCACGTTTTGGATAAGCCTTCTTGATGGTCTTACAAAAAACCCTAGATTATAGATATTTTCATTGGGTCCTACAATTCACAATTGTTCCAATACAGCTTAATTGCAAATTTGTATTTAAGATCTGACTGAAAATTATAAGCGGTAGTGGCGCACGCCTCTAATCCAGCACTGTGGAGGCAGTGAGGGTTGATGGATCATCGCACAAACGTTGCGAAACTCCACTCCCATGGGTGTCGAGGTACCTTACCCTAGCTTGCCAGTACAAGGCAGTACAACCAATGTGGCTTCCACCTGTTCCATTTGTGCGTGATAGTGTTGCCCCCTCAAACGCATGGTTTTTCTCCAAATGACACCTTCACATATAGAGAGGACTACAGAGCTTGGACAATTGTTGGTGCCTGTGATTAATCCAACCTCTTCGAGAGTGATGAAATACTGTAGGGTACATTACAAGTTCAACATGTTATTATAACAGACTAATTTCTCTAAGTACTGTAGGTGTACACGAGCCTCTTTAACGAAACAACCACTCACACTATACTCATTTGCATAAACAGTTTCATTGAACAACCTATTACTGCAGCTTGATAAGGTCCGGTTGCTCCGTCGATTACATCGACAACATTAATCTTATCTCACATTTAAATATGCTATCATTAAAGGGTCCATGTAGAATTTTACATTTTGAAATGTTTATTGTCGCACATTGATTTGTGCTCTATGGCAGTTTTTTTTAGCCACATCAGCATTATTTCTTGTTCGGTTGCTGTTTGTAAATGTGTCCCTTCTAGGCAGTCCTATACACGTGGGATTCGGAGCGTGCTGTGTCTTGCATTTATAAACAAACACACTGTGTGTTCGCAGCTGCAGCATTTTGAGATTGCATTTTACATGGAGCCGTTTGCATTCAACACCCAACAGGAACATGTTTTATGCAGCAAGCAATGTCGCACGGTAACATCAGGCAACACGAAGAGACACTGGTGTAGTTGAAATTCCAAATGACTCATAACAACCGTGAGAAAGCCTCTGCATACGCATTCCTCAAGTGGTATTCCCTGCAGTAAAGTCAAATATATTTGGTTGTATGCCTTGTTACACTGTTAGGCAGTCTGGAGGTTGATGTTCGACCACAGATGGCTTTTTATATATTCCTATATTGTACGTTTAGTGCAAATAACTAGTGGTAAAAGCGTAAAGTGATTGCATGCATATAGTACCGGCCCTTGAAAGGTCATGTGAAAATGGCAAGGATAAAGGTTTCCATCCACGTGAGAGAGTGGGGGGGTCGTGATTTGTGCTTTAAAATGTTATCTCACAGAGTGCAGACGAGCAGGTCGGGTGAGGCAGGAAGGCGGAGGTCCCTCTTCCATATCCCTTATCCCACATCCCCTACCCCCACCACCCACCCCCAGGCTCCCACCTCTTCCCCCCACCTCTCACCAGTGCATCGGTGGAAATTCCTCACATATCAAATGCAGTGCTTCTGCAGCCTTCACTATAGCCTCGTGGTTCTTAACCAGGGGTGCACGCACCCCCTTGTTTGGGGGTGCGAGACGTGCCTGATATTTTTTCGAAGGTAAATCATCGAAAAGAATAAGCAGGGGCACGGAAATGCAAGTACTTAGTTTAATCAACCCTATGTCTTTATTAACATTATACATTTTTTTAAAGATGGAGAACCAAAGGGGTGCAAGTTTGCAGTAAAGGTTAAGAATAAATGCTCTAGAGCTTTTAGGAAATAAACACACGCGCACTTTAACATATGTGAAATAGACTAATAGTTTGAGCAATGGCTATTCTTCAGTGTTATATATATCTTTCTGCCATGAATCAGCGTTGAAGATGAACACCGAATGTTTTTTTTTCCCCAATGTGTGTTTGTACACCATCGATATACATGTACAAATACCGTTGCACTAAGAGTGCCCGAACGAACACATTTCCAAATGTTGAAAGCACTATTCGTGCTTGGTTTGCAGAAAGACAAAGCGTGCTTTTGAGATCACTGCGGCAATCACTTTCTCACAGGGACAGAGGTGGCCAGCTGTGTCCAAGTTTTCTTGGGAAATTTTCGACATCGACGTTGCTCGCATACGTCGGATGTCCTCACTTAGCCCACGAGGGCTTAAAGAACCGTGTGAATAAGTTTTTAAATAAAAAAAAGCATTCGCCAATACTCATGTGACAGCTTCTCGTATCCTCCCATTAGTTACGCGCCCATTTTGTCAGAATTCGCTTCGTCTCGCAACACATTCGGGGTTTCGTGGAGGTTGATGTCGATCTCCATAGCTCATTTATTTTATATTTAAAAAAAAACTCATCTTCCGAGCTGAATTGTGAAGCTCTGGTAGCGGCAAAAAAACAGGCTGTTTTATATCAGGATCTGTATTTTGTTTTTGAAACACACTCCATGATGTGTTTTTTTTTATTCTTCTTAAAAATGAAAACACGGCCACAGAGTGATGGGGAGAGAGGGGGGACATGGAAGGTTGCGAGTTGGAACGAAACTGGGAAGGGGGGGGACATGGAGGTGAAGATTGAGAGTTGGAACGAAACTGGGAAGGGGGGGGACATGGAGGTGAAGATTGAGAGTTAGAACGAAACTGGGAAGGGGGGGTGGACATGGAGGTGAGGGTTGAGAGTTAGAACGAAACTGGGAAGGGGGGCATGGGGGTGAAGATTGAGAGTTAGAACGAAACTGGGAAGGGGGGGGGGGGACATGGAGGTGAGGGTTGAGAGTTGGAACGAAACTGGGAAGGGGGAGGGGACATGGAGGTGAGGGTTGAGAGTTAGAACGAAACTGGGAAGGGGGGGGGCACATGGAGGTGAAGATTGAGAGTTGGAACGAAACTGGGAAGGGGGGGGGCACATGGAGGTGAAGATTGAGAGTTAGAACGAAACTGGGAAGGGGGGGGGCACATGGAGGTGAAGATTGAGAGTTGGAACGAAACTGGGAAGGGGGGGGGGACATGGAGATGAGGGTTGAGAGTTAGAACGAAACTGGGAAGGGGGGGGGGCACATGGAGGTGAGGGTTGAGAGTTGGAACGAAACTGGGAAGGGGGGGGGGACATGGAGATGAGGGTTGAGAGTTAGAACGAAACTGGGAAGGGGGGGGGGCTGAACGAAAGGCTTCGCCTTCTCACACGTGGCCAAGCATCATCGCACCCAAGGTCGCACGTGGACCCCCAGCACCGCATGTTTCGTGCGACACAATGTAATCTGCAACCTGGAGGAACGGAGATATGCGCCAACCAGGGTGACGACATGATGTTTGTACAAAGCCGCGGATTCTTGATCATCCACAGTCGTTACGTTATCGCCGCATGCTCATTTGTGACATCTTCGGTTGTTGTTTATTCATTCCTGCAGCGTTTGATGCGTGGCCACTGATGTACGACTACAGAACTCGTCGCAACTTCTACAATGTGCCGTAATGGTAGATCGCGAAGTATGCAAATTATGTTAAGAAAAGAGCAGAGATGCGGGTTTACGTTAAAGATTTAACACAAAATAAAAACGCGTCGTGGAACATACTGACTGTAACACCTGGTACAGTATTTGTATAATACCTAACATACCAAAAAAGTATTTTTTACAGACCTCGACAGGAACATATCTTCAATTTAGCTAGTTGCTTGTTTATTCTACAATATCCTTCAGATCGCACCAGTGTTTAATGTTTAAGGCATTGGTTTTCACTTTCCCTGCCAGTGGCTTGGCTCGTATTTCCACTTGGAGGCCAAGTTTTTAGTTTGGTGTCACGTGGAGATGATTACTTTGTTGCTCTTTCTCTTGAAGGACAAGGCTGGCTTCTCTTCACTATCTATTTTCTCACGCCAATACTTTGTAATCCAACACCTTTGCATGTTCAAAAACCTGCGTTCATTTTAAATCAAACACATCTGGCCATTGTGCATGATATGCCCAGCCTTAAAGTCACCCGTCATAGTTACAATGCCGTGTCTTTTTGAGGAATCTCACGTTTGCGGTGCTATGCATGAACAATATTTCAAAAAAAGAAATTCTATCGAGCTGCTCTTTCCCTCATCTCGTGTGCCCTCTTCAGTCAGGGCTGTTTATCTCATCACTGTTCTCTCTCCAGGCACCCACATCCGCACTTTGTTCCAGGCAGCAAATGCCTTGAACCATTACGTGGTGTGATATTTCCTCGAATTATGTTCTTTTCCCCATCATCCTGGATACACGTGCCATGTTGCCACCAAAACTGACGTTCAGTATATTATACAGCCATAGATAAGAGATTGCTACCAGAGAGATGTGTGTCGTCTCAGCATGTTGGCACAGGATAGAGGAAGGTGGAAACAAGTAACACAAATTGCAGTGGACACCTACGGGCTTTCTGCCCATGGAACTTGATTGATTGATACAGTCATAGCTTGTTTGTTTTCTTCTTTCGTATGGTTGATGTAGATGCAAAGCAACAGCTAGAATTCCATATGCAGGTGGTCAGACCAGATAACTGTATCAGGAGCAGCGGAGTGTTGTATCGCTGTAATGTCTCCTTCGTATTTGTGGATCGGGCATTGCTTGTTGATATATTGCAGAAGGTTATTATTTTCACACCCAGTAATGGCTTTCCGGGTATGTTATTTAAATTTAAATGAACATTATGGTGTCTTTGCTATTCCAGGATAAAATATATATCTGACTTTACTAAAGATTAATTACATTTTGTGGAATTGAGATTCATGTTACATAAAATTTACCATGTCTCTATGTGTCACCACAGATTAATGAATACCGCCACTGCTTAGTAGCGCACAACACAGCAAACACTTTAACCCTTTATGTGCTTGCTGTTATTTGTGGATAATGAAAGTGTCCCTTAATGACATTCCCAGGAATGGTTTATGAAATAAAATAGTTTCAACTATGTTTATTTTACCATGTAAAGCCCACTGACCTATTTTTCCAGAAGCGACCTGGCCACAAATGATAGCTCAACGAAATGGCTTATCACGTGGAAAATGTACCGCGGCCAAATACTCTAAACGCGTGTTTCTAAATGTTGAGGGAAAAACCGGAGCACCCGAATACAAATTCACGTGACCAAATATACAGGCGTCAGGGTCGGGATCGGGATCGAACCCACAACCTCCTGCATACCAGGCAAGGTATTTAGCATCTCGTCACCGTGGTGTCGATAGAAATTCTGTAAAATCTATTTTTTAAAATATTGCGTAAATATTAAAACGGTCAAAATAATCTTCGAGGCTCTTGAAAATTTGGTGTTTTAGGATTTTTTTAGCTGTTAATTCAAAAATGTTTTTGTAGCAAGAATCAAGTACAATGTTGATTTAAGTGTTAAAATATTGACGTTTTTATAGTATACGTTTGTATTTCATTCCAACAATAAGCAAATATAAAACAAATTAAATAGTTTCGGGAAACGAGGAATGTATGAATTTCTATTTAAAGCTTTCATGACTGCAGGGATTCATCTTCTTGGTTCTTTCGGTAAAGTCACGTAGAAGGGAAGTAATAAAATATAAAAAATAAAACATAATAAAATAAAATAATTCTCACGACGTTTCGGCTACAACGCAAGCAGCCGTCTTCAGGTGCTGCTTGCGTTGTAGCCGAAACGTCGTGAGAATTATTTTATTTTATTATGTTTTATTTTTATTATTTTATTACTTCCCTTCTACGTGACTTTACCGAAAGAACCAAGAAGAGGAATGTATGGACAGACACTGCATTATATTGCATATGCAGTATATAACCAATGCACATCAACATAACGGCCCTTTCACAAAAACAACCAGAATAAAACACTCGCTACGCACGAGTTTCACATATTCGCGAGTTACTAAATATATACTATATCCCAATTTTCGCGAGTGCATGTAGTGCCTACAGACCACTGACACCGTGGAGGTGCGCGCAGAATGTTAACACATTTGAAACCGTCTCCGACGAAGATTAGGCACGCGCCACCTCGGATGCCCGCTTAGCCCTCCGTCTCGCAGTAATCTCGCTCTGAACTCGCGATGTTTACCTTGTACGTGCTTAAGAGTGGACTCGCATATACATTTTGGTATAAACGAGTGGACTGTGAGGTCCATTTAAAAATAACGCGAATGCAATCAGGGAAAATGTCGCGACTAGTGGTCCCCCAGAGTGCTAAAGTGATAAAAGCTGTGCGGCGTTGTTAACACCTGTATCTCTCGAGGAGTCATCCTCCTGCATGCCTCACCATCACCACCACCTCTAATCGTCGTCAAACCATCATCAAAGGGTAATAACACATTGTTCTTTATAATGTACTATTTATTTATTGTAGTCATTGTTATTAAACATTTACCATTTCCCCTCATTTTTCGATTTAAAGCTTTCGTGACTGCAGGAATTCATATTCTTGGTTCTTTCGGCAAAGTCACGTGACTTTACCGGAAAAAACAAGAATATATTTCCCCCAATGTTCACTCGTACCAGGAACGTAACCCCATTTGTCCAATTGTAACGAGGTTTCTGCGTTCGCCAATTCTCAATTCGCAAGCGTTTTCAAGAAAGTAACCGTCGCAGATAGAGGGGGTCTACGGGGTTCAAATTATGCAAGGATGTTGCTCCTGACCCATAAACTGCAAGCATTGCTGCACATTAACATTAAAAGGGGAAATGCACTCAAGGAAAGCCTGGTGTTCATAAATTTAATGCAGGATAACATCTGTGAAGAGCACGAAGATATGTTACCAGTATGCCTCGCAGTCCTGAAGGAACCCAGCTTGGACCCATATAAATATTTGTTATCCCCTGTTGGATTTTTTTCACTATCTCTGTGTCAGTTCATTAAGCAGTGTTGAGGCATTGCACCTTGCAAAGGAGTAAGTAATGTCCGCAGATTCCAAGACTGCCAGGAATGTTTAAGCATGACAGCAGGTGCTCACATCAATGAATTGTGCGCCTTGCAATAACAAATTATCAACTGTTGAAGAAGCTAGGACATATCACGAATGTTCATGGGGTTTTTTTCATTTTCCACTCCCTATGTGGCCTCAACAAAGCTGTTTTTCTTTTTTTCTATTTGTATTCGGAGGGGTGGGAAGGACATCGGTTTCCATGCAGCCATTCCTCGGGTGGAATGGACCAACTGGTGTCCAGAGAATGTTTTTCCAGCACTGAGACCTGTTTCATCTCGGTCCACCCGCGAACATGAGTTATATTTGAGTTTTTTTTGTTAAAATTTGGTCCACAAGTGCCCTAAAAACTGTCCAGCCAATTCCACAGTATCGACACAAAAGGTGGGACTTCTTTATCGGATCACTGCCAAATTCTCAGTTTTAGGCAGTTTTTATTAAATGGAAAATTGTCTTTACCTGTTAAACATACATACATATATACACGTTTTTAATTATCTGGAAAATCTAAATGCATTTTAAAGATGCAATGGATGAGTAGAGTGCTGCCTATATATAAAAGGGAAGTATTTATGTGGCTTCTCAAAGACAAACGAACAGCTGCAGAATGCCAACCCTGTGAGACAAGCCCACGGAGAATGCACATCATTTAGAATGGACCCACTGGATAGTTTGAATATTTCAAATGTGCAAAAGGTTTGCCATAATCCCCCATTGCATTCTGAAGGACACATATCTTGCTATTTTAAATTTTGCCTATTTTGAGGTGTGATGCGTAGGCAATTTTCACGTGTGCAATGTTGATACGCCATTAGACTGGTGTTGAACTTGGACATCTTTTTGGATATTTAATATCCGATTGGGATTCAGTTGATTAAAAAAATGCTGTGAACAAAAACGTTGCTTTAAAAATGATTTGTAAATATTTCTTTTTTACAATAATAAACTACAGCGCTGCAATTTCATTTCACCAGCTTGCGTGTAAACAAGCCAGCTGTCCTTTCTTAAACATTTTGTTTCAGACTTGCTTGGAGCAGATGTCTTGTGTTGAAAATTGTGTTATGATTCTACCAGCCAACATCATAGAGGGTGTAATGCTAATTGCACAACAAAGCGAAGGCCAAATAACATGGCGACTTTAAGACGAGCACGCTCTGAGCCAATGGCCACATAAGGTGAAACGCCAACACTGGGAAGTGTTAAACTCATATACCACGTGTAGGTGGCGTTTGTAATTAGGTGCACTGCGTATAGCAGATAACTAATTAAGAGGGCTATTTATAGTAGTCAACTCATTATGAGTAACATGAAAAATTAACACCCTGACACCAACTAGATATGCTGCATAACCATATCATATATTTTATTTATTTCAAGGGTTTATTTAAGGAGAATGAACATACGTGTGTAAGAACATGTCCATGTTCTATGTTCTAAATTGGATCAGTATTTTAAATATATATTTAGAGTTGAAACTTGACTGTCCACCTGTCCATTCATCTTGGTGACTTTCATCTCCACAACAGTTCATGGCTGCAAAAAACCACACGACAAATTCCCATCCTATCATCCCTCTTCGCAAACTCTTATAAAATTGCTCATTTAAAAACAAGCATATGAACTATTTTCTATTACACAAGAAGGAGTGTTGTTGTTTGTTGGATGCCTTTGAGTCTACACACATAAACCATGATTTTAAAAGGAAATCTGCTGATTTTATGATCGGTGCTAATGAAATCACTTGGGTTTGACCATTATTAAAATATTTATAGTGACAATCTATTCTCAATGTCAGGGTCCAAGCACGGAAACCAAGTGAATCTTAATCAGAGTAAGACATGTAGCTGAAGGGAAGGTGAGGTCTTTGGCAGGGGTTGGGAAGTACGTTTTATTTTCAACAATATGTTGATACGGCAAAGCTTAATGGAGATTATGGGGAGGGCTGAACAATCTCATTTTACAGATATTGTATCAAAAGTAAAAAAAAAGAACAATATAAGAAATGGCAATAATAACCTCATCTTTGGCTGGGGTAAATAACGGACACGTAAATTCGTCGTGCCAGCACGCAGTGAACTCTGCAGGACTCACGCCAACACTGGTCTGGTCAACATCACTCTGGGAGCAGCCACCTGCAATCTCAGCTGTGACCAACACATGCCACTCGGCTTCATTCTGAGCCAGGACTGTGTTCCAATGTTTGTGAAAAACACGTGCATTATACCAGGGTGTGGTGCATTTCTACAACATTTGTGCATTTTTTACGTTGTTTTCCAGCGTGCAATTGCCTGGCATGGTGCTTAATGGCCTTAGAGTCACATTCATGGGCAGACGTGAGAAAAGAAACTCATAAAATAATAAGCGCTATGCAAATAAATTAAGCTGTTGCACTGTGCAAAGCTATTCAATTAATACTCTGCTAAATATTCTGCCATTTGTGAAAGTTTAATGAGGTTATAAGAACGCGTTGCTCTCTGTGGCATTGTAGCTTTCTTGAGATGCGATCAATACGGAGAATGTGATAATACAGCTGCAGAGAAAAAAAAATGTGTTTGCAGCTGCAAGGCCTGGGGAAGCACCCATGGGATCCGTTTGCCAGACAAACCCAAAATGTGCAGAGGCCATCAGAGGGATGGCTCACCACCACTCCGCATGTGCGGAAATATTTCTAAACTTGCCACATTCTAAAACACATGTACATATTTTACAATCGAGTAATTTAGCGTTCGTTTGCCAAACATATACTAGGAAACACTTAAAGTGTTGGCTAGTTAGCGAAAGGAGAATTATAACCACGCTACGTTTAAAAACGATCACTTCATAACTGTGTGATCTTTGCGGCAGTTACTGGGTATTTCAACGTGCATACGATCAGAAATATTTTTCCCACACGAGAAATATTTTGAGAGTTTGTGGTTTCAGCTCAAATGTCCAACTACGACGGGAGCTGTGTAAGTGCTAAGCTAAGTTGGGCACACGTGGTCTTCAGGAATGTTCGCTAAAGTATTTACGCGAAGTCGAGTTTACATCTCATAACATTTGCAGCTTCGAGTCTGGGAGATTTAAATGTTTAAGTGTTCTTTTTAGCCAGTGAAATAATCCGTGAAGGTGCTACCTTGTGAAGATAATATGTACAGATTCAAAGTTCATTTGAAGTTTACGTTCCATAGAACAAGCAGAACTTTGGAGACAGACAAAAATATTATGATGTGAATATAACGTTGTTTCTACAGACAACATTAAACATTTTTCCAAAGTTTTATCACAGAACAGTGTTTATTGAATTGGACATATTTTAATGCAGCAATTGCCAACAAACCGGTTCACTTGCAGTTTTTATTTACACTGTGTAAGCGCAGAGGGAAATAAAAATTAATGCCATTCAAGGCAATAGCGAGTGTTGAAATCAGAGAACATCGTCTCAAATATATACTCAGAAACAATAATACAAATACAATTTACTTCTCGCACTGCTAAAATGTAACTTGCCTGCAGTACCACTGCGTGCGTTTTCACAGTTGTGCTGCACAACTCTCCGATGTGCTCCCGGGTGATACCACGTGTTGTTTGGTATGATGTCTGACGTTTCACTCTACGTGATAAGAGCTTCTTAAGGAACTGAACTGAACAGCTCACGTTCATCCTCGATTGTATAGTTGTTGCCCGCTGCTGATGGTGTATGATGTGGCATCTCCGATTAGCACGGATGGCTACGTAAGGTGCGAAAGAAGTTCAACATACATTATGTGTAATATGTAAAGCTTATTTTTTGTTTGTATCGCAACCTATGTGACCACGATTGTAACTTAGATCTGTACTGTATTGCATTTGTTGTACCGTCGCATGATGCCCATGAAATACAGCCTAACAGCTTATTATTGAGCCCTTCCTGCTGAAATAAATATAATCTAGCTCTGATTGCTGGAACCTTCTTTTGTCTGTGGCATTTTGTAAGATTTTTTTCTCACCCAAAGTGTTTTTACACGCTTTTTTTTAACTCACTCTGTTGTTGTATCCTCAAATCTTGTAACTCAATTTTAACCCACTTCCCAATGTGGTATCGACTGCAAACTTGGTATACTTATGTCATACTGGTGACAATGCTATATTATATCATAAAAAATAAAATGAAATATTTTTAAACATTCTTTTTTACATGTTATGTTTCGGCTTGGGTCGAATTGTCCACGCTCAACTCACGTTGGCTGTAATTGACCACGGTCCTTTACGTTATGGAAAGCTTCGGGGCCACTTCCTGGAGTCATGGAGTTCTGCCATTACTAGTACGTTTCATAAAATCGTGTTTAAAAAAAAGTGTTTTAAAATATTACTTATTATTTAATATGTATTATGTACGCCAGTCTTTAAGGACAGCGGATATTTCCACGATGTATAACTGTCAGCACGCTCAACTTGCAAGCCAAAGGTCGCCGGTTTGATCTCCCGGTGTGGCGATTAAAACAATGGGGAAAGTTTCTTCATTCCTACCACCTCTGTCCACTCAGCAGTACACCACCGTTAGTTGGTCACGTCGTGGTGGGGTCAAGTGCGGGTACCACCCAATCGCTTCCAAGGAAATCCAAGGAAATCTGGCCAGCGTAGAAAGAATCGGACAGTGGTTTCTGTGATCGGTGAAATGCCGGAGGTCCGAGGGTGGCCGTCGCAAGTGGCCAGCACAACTCTTGCAGATACCATTCTCTTTTCGATTTAAAGCTTTCGTGACTGCAGGGATTCATCTTCTTGGTTCTTTCGGTAAAGTCACGTAGAAGGGAAATAATAAAGTAATAAAAATAAAACAACAAAATAATTCTCACGACGTTTCGGCCACAACGCAAGCAGCCGTCCTCAGGTGAAGAACAATTTCAGACGCTGTCTTCCCGACAGACCCGTTCTTCACCTGAGGACGGCTGCTTGCGTTGTGGCCGAAACGTCGTGAGAATTATTTTATTATGTTTTATTTTTATTATTTTATTATTTCCCTTCTACGTGACTTTACCGAAAGAACCAAGAAAACCATTCTCTTTCTCGCAACACCACAGGTTTCATTCTCCGCACGGTGGTCCACGAAATAACGCTGAGGGTTGACGTTGGTGCACAGGGTCGAGAAAGGTTTTGGGAGCAATTAGCTCTTGCAGGGGCTCTGGAGAGCTCACTCTAGTGGAGACCTTTCCACCAGCAGTGACAGCAGCAAGACACTGCACGGCTGCACCTTTACCTTTAAGTGCAGCAGTGGAGTGAATCACGTGTTTGTGGGGGGGGGGGATGTACTCTACTTTCCCATGAGAGGTTTTATATATACATTGGAGGTGTCGCCACGGAACATAAAACACACCTTTGACAGTGCCATTTGTTTATTTAACAGGTGTTGCAAGAGCTGCTCAGGGTCATGATGCCCTGTAACACAGCAACACTGTTGAATCACCAGGATGTGCCCGTTGCTAGTGCATTTACCAGTGAATATTTGTTTAACAACTGTACTTTTAATTACAGAAGTACCGTGTTCATTCTTACACACTGTAACCCAATAACTAAACGACTTCATGGTTTCTACATGATTTGGAATAGTGGCGAAGCGGTGAACGCACTGCACTGTGAACCGGGTGATCTGAGTTCAATTATCCACAATCACTGACATCAGTGATATGTGAACGGGTCCTGGCCCCCACTTCACGAACCCAGAATGACCAGCCCTGGTTAAATATTGGCAAACAATCCCCATAAGCGACGCAGTGTGAGTGAATCAGCAAACGGCTCTAAATAGCTGTATTATAATATAGTTAAGAATATTTCACGTATAGATGTCTCTTTAACCAGGTGAAAACCAATTGAGATGATCTTGCCAGAGAGTGTCGGATAACCGAAGTTAAGCAGGATTTCTTTCTTACAATTTATCTAAGCAATTTTTACATTGGTAATTTTGGCGATGATGCTGGCTAGGATACAGTACACTGGCCTGCTATTCACGTCCAATTTATGACGGACAATTCTATTTGTTTATGATGTGGCAGGTAAAAAAGTTTTACTATGCTCTTTGACTTCTTACAAACCGGCACAGACGAACGTTTACTATTGACGAGTGTACCGCGACGCGGGTTTTTCGCAGTTGTGCTGTGCAACTCTCCGATGTGTTTTCGTGTTGTACCGCATCTTGTTCGGCATGATGCCCGACTACCCCATTTGCTGAATAACAAATATACATTCATGTTTTTGAATACTGCATTTTTGTACTACACATATAGTGTAAATACTGTATGATTAAATACAAGTTATACTGTTTAAATAAATTATATTAAGCAAAATAATATTCCATACTCCAATTATGAATGTGTAAGGATCATATCATCTTGCCCCAAGCCAAAAACAAAATTACAATGCCTGGAGATTGATACAACAAACATGCCCTGCAGATGTGGCCCAAACGCATGAGTTTCAGAGTTGGTGATTGCTTGGGCAGGGGGCCAGGAGGGCCCACAGTTCTTTGCCTGGTGTTTGTTTGGATTTGGGCACTGGCCCTGAAGGAAGAAGCCAAAACACACACTTTGCATGCCATTGTGAGGCACTCTGAGGGTCCTCTCTAGCCAGCATTCATGTTCTAAAAAGATATTCCTTACAACAAGCTTGTGTGCAGGGATGAAGCTGGTGTATTAAGCTGTTTTAAATTAGGCGAAAATTTAAATAAATAAAATGTCAAATTATAAAGGGATAGAACAGAATTTGTAATATATTTTTTTGGGTCCGATCATATAAATTAAATGTGTCATAAACCCTCCTCCACCCATTACAGCCTATTAATAAAGTTGTGACGTGGACAAACGTGCCGATGTATTCCTGCTTCAGCACACCCGTGTGTAAGAAAGTAATCTCACAACATTTACAAATTCTAGATTTGAAGCTTTCGTGACTGCAAGTATTCATATTCTTAGGTTTTTTTCGGTAAAGTCACGTAGGTAAAAAATTAAAATGAATAAAAGTAAAATAAAAATAAAATAAAAATTACGACGTTTCGGAGGCAACACAAGCTTCCACCTGAAGATGGAAAAACCAACGTGATCAGGCAGTTGCCATAATTGTGAAAATGTCCTCCAGTCTTGAGCCTTCGATAGGGGGTGTAATGTCATCAATTTGCAAGGCAGCACGTGGGTTTACGACGCACATTTTGTTCACAAGATCAAAATATGAATCATAGTGTTGGTCGCAAAAGCCTACGTGTTAGAAATAACATTTTATGAACATAGAACAATGGAAAATACGTCTTCTTATAATGTCATGATTGATTTTCAATTGAGAGGAAATTGACAATACTTTTTTAAACTAATTACATATTTTGCAATACGACTGCTATATTCCCTCTTCCAATGGTAATCACTGAGGAATGATATATTGGGTTTGACCTTTTAATCTGAAAATTAATCACACGTAAGATATTATTTCCATGGCCCATCTTGCGAAATATCACCAAGATCAGCCAAGCCTGAGTATCAGCTTTTTTAAAGGAATGCAATTACATTGAATTAATCATTGGCACTTGAGGCCCCGTTATGGTTTAATCTCTCTCTTTAGTCATCTGCCATTCTTTGGCTCAGACTCCGTCTATGCTGTCCGATCGTGATGTTTTACCTTCATTTCACTGTAAATCGTGTAATAGCCTATTTTTTTTTTACGTAACCTTCTTGGTTCTTTCGGTAAAGTCACGTAGAAGGGAAATAATAAAATAATACAAATTTATTATTTTATTATTTCCCTTCTACGTGACTTTACCGAAAGAACCAAGAAGATGAATCCCTGCAGTCATGAAAGCTTTAAATCGAAACTCCACATACAAGTTTTAACTTGCCTGCTGCTAATACAAACAAATTGGTCTTCTCGTTAATCCAAGGGTCGTCACTTCAGTCCTCAGTGCTTGGTTTGCTGAACAGTTGGGCTTTGGCACCGAGAAGGGGCTTCACACATTTATTGGCAATACACACACGTGCACTGCCAAGTGGCCACTTTATATACTTGAAAAATAAACATATATATGTTACATTTCATATACACTGATTGTAAAGTACAGGTTGTTATATGAAAGTGAAATTATTGTTTTTGATCATTAATAACTGTTCTCACTCCCGTTTGTGCTTGATTTATGGGTTTTACATGTACAATCGTTTCGATGCCCCATACAGTGTTCACATAATACAATAATACGTAAACAGATCGGGGTCTGTGTTGCTGTATACAAAATAAAATAAGCATTTCGGTCACAAGCCCGTTAGAATTCTGGACCAATTTTTCAGCAGGAAAACTCTGGAGCAATTTAATCTTTATGCTTCTCGCAAGTAGAGTGTTGCTTCCTTATACAAAATGTGCTGCAAAACATTACACGAGGCTAACGGCTGATATTCTTGGTTCTTTCGGTAAAGTCACGTAGAAGGGAAATAATAAAATAATAAAAATAAAACATAATACAATTCTCACGACGTTTCGGCCACAACGTGACTACCGAAAGAATCAAGAATATGAATCCCTGCAGTCACGAAAGCTTTCAATCGAAATCTAACGGCTGATGTTACGTAGAAATATTATTTTACTACTGTATGTGAAAGAGACCCGTGTTTATTATTATTAAGCGATACAAAACCTACCATATATACATTATGTAAAATGTAATATACACAACTATTAAAGTTAATGAAATTTGAATAAACGTGCATGTATTGCTTTCCGTTTCATTTATTGCAATAACGATATGCTTTGCGAGTAAAAGTTAAATCAATCGACGGTGTATACTTTGGAGAAATTTCTCATCTGAGGTGTCGATGGAAGAGGCATTTGCTAAACATACAACTTGCTTTTGAATCGCCACTCTTGAGTTTGATCGGTGGCCCAGATGACTTTAAGGAAAGGAACTGTTTCGCAGAACTGTGTTTCCTCCCCTCCCTCTGTGTAAACATAAACATTATCCCACACGCCCTCCCACATCAACAAAGACCACCGCACAATCCCTCTCATTGTTCAACAGTAGAAGGCCAAATACAGGGAGGTGATGTCAATTTACAACCTGGGACAGGAAGTTTGATTTAAAGCACAACCTTCAGCTCGGCGTTTGCATTTATCTCGCAGTGTTTCATTAAGCAATATTCACCTTTGCTGTTTGTTCTTAAAACCGCAAGTTGATTTATTGCTACTTATCCGGCAGAAACAGCTCGATAATGATATGGCCTCGTGTTTCAGAAATCGATAACACCTCGTGCAATAGTGCACCTTTCACGTGACTAAACGAACTTGCCATTCCCACTTGACTTTAGTAACATCTCAAATAAAACAGCTGGGCAAAACACGAAAGGTGAGCCAACTATTGTGGAGAAAAGTCACGCTGACACCGAGTGGATATAAGAGGGCATCTTCAGCGTGCAGTTCCGTAAACATGCCAACGTTGGACTAACGTTGGACTAATGTTCCAAATGTACTGGGTGGCTGCAGAGACTGGCTCCCCTCTCCACGTGTGCCCGTTGAGATTTGCTTGTTTACAGCAGCTTAGACGGGAATGGTGTCCCATGAGAAACTATTACAAGTTAAAAACTAATCAACATCTAAAGAGCTTTTAATTTTAGAATTCCAAACAAGTGTTATGGTTATAAAAACTGTCTACAATAACATATTACGTGGATACAGTGTGTAAATAAATATTATACTACGTGTGAGTGCCGACCCGTGTGGTTGGTTGAGTTTACATCAACAAATATCTGTTAATGTTTACTCGATTAACTGCTTACTTTATGAACGTAATAGATTTAAAACGAAAACTTCATAAAAAAAAATGGAAAGTAGCTTTGCTCTTTCCTACACCTGGTTTTCCTAAACAGGAGTTAGTGTGTCCCTCACAATATGGAACGCCATTCCGTGCCAGGCTTGCTGTAAATAAACTATCTTGGAATAAATAAATAAATAAAGGCGTGCGCTAAATAACACTTCCTGTTGCCGTCCACATATTCCGTGGCCCTGTCATCACATCCCATTGCGTGACCCCTACCAAAGAGTCCTCAGTTCGAAGACTTGCAAAGCTAATCAACAACCCAATCAGGGATTTACAATGGCGACCGTGACACCATCCACCAAGGCCGAATACATTACAAGGTCGCGCTCGTTACACACAAAAGCCTTGCCACAAATGAACCACAATACCTTGCTGATCTCGTCAAGAAGCATTAACCATCACGTGAACTCCGGTCACCCTCACTGCAGCCATCGATCAAAGACAGTGACTGCATCGTGTGCTTTCAGATGCGCTTCTGCGGCCGTCTGGAACGCTCTGCTTTCTGATATTAGGAAGTCACTGGAGCTATGCACTTTTAAATCTAGATTGAAAACTAATTTCTTTAGAACTGCTTTTTGTGTTTAGTCTGTTGTCCTCCCCCCGCACCTCTAATTAACACGGTTGACTACGTACGGTGCCAAAGAAGTTCAACATGCATACATCACATTCAACCGGCGATTCAGAATGGCAACCATAACACCATCCACCAAGGCCACCCTATCGCTCACTCTTGCAGAAACAACATGGCCAATGAGCAAAATTATAATTAAATTCAAAACGCAAACTTCCACCACAACTCAGAGGGGAGAAGATGGCTGCCTAAGCAAATCAAGTTGAGGTGAGAAATTATCCATTTGGAATTTTCTTCACGGCATTCAATGTGTAACAGAGCTACCCAGGGGTGGGTACTCAGGAATGTTTTGCAAGCTTTCATTTACTTGATACAGCTGTCGTGCTGTGACGGTTCCACCTGAAGACGGAAGCTTGTGTTGCCTCCGAAACGTCGTGATTTTTATTTTTATTTCATTTATTTTACTTTTATTAATTTTAATTTTTACCTACGTGACTTTACCGAAAAAACCTAAGAATATGAATCCTTGCAGTCACGAAAGCTTCAAATCTAGAATTCATTAATTAGAAAAAACCTAAGAATAGGTATAGCCCTTTGAGCCATTCGGCTCTTGAATCGGGTGCAACCGCAACAAATAAAACATGAACAAGTAAACATCTTAAAGTGAATATGTGACTAAGTGCAAACAGAAAATCCAAGAAAAGACAGCAAAATATTGCAGAAAAAAACACCGTACACCAACGCTGTGTGCAAAAATCCCAGTGGGATGCAAGTCAAACAACAACAACCACAGGACAACTTAGATTAAGGCCATCAGTCTTACTCCGTACTACAACAAACAAACGTGGCCAAACCAGTAAACTTTTTGAAATCACCAAAATAAAGCAATGAAACAGTGATCATAGGAACTGTGACGGAATTTTCACAATAAACGACAAACAACATGTACTACCAAAACCCTGCAGCCATAGCTGGCTGCATGAGTCACTCCACAACAGCAGGAGCATCAATCGGAGTATAATAATTTTTCAATGCTATCGAACCACCGCTGACTGCACGCCCACATGGCGGGGTCCACCTTACATTGCGCATAACCGTGCAGTGAACGAGCACCAATGACTCCCATATATGAGCCATGTGTTTAGTTTGTTGTCATTCCCCCGCACCTCCGATTAGCACGGTTGGCTACATACGGTGCGAAAGAAGTTCAACATGCATACATACGTGTGGATTTTCTTCTCAAACTCAGCAGCAGCTCCGGCATCTCCACTGGTAAACTATACCACGAACTGGAACTTGGCACGTCACGGGCCAAATATACTGGCGTTGGATTCCACATTGCTGGGCCGAAAATTATCCAGAAGCATTCCTCTTCATGCAGAAGGCTTGTCCTGGGGTCTCAGTAAACTTTATGGAGATCCGAGCCCCTACTCTTTTGGGTCCTCTATGGGGGATTTATTCTCCTCCTGGCTGCCATCTTCTTCTTATCACCACCTCTGGCTAACTGAAGTACTATCTGAGTTCTCCGTAGCTCCCTCAAATGTCCCTTGCCCCTCCGAGGTCAAAGTTACTGTCTGTCGGGGGGTCTATGGCCTCGTGGCCGCTGGAAAAAAAGTATGGCCGGTGGTCGAGACTAACAACAGAGTGACGGCAACAAGGAGGGTTTGGCAAAGGCGGGAGAGAACGACGTGCACCATGGAGATGGAGCGATGAGATCTGCTTGCGCACAAGAGCTATATTGGCTGTTACTTCACGTGACCGTCAGGGACGAAGATGTGGGGAGGCCTGTATCTGGCATCAGATGGATGTCTGCTGATAACTAATGAATGTCCACGTACTGTCTAGGATTTTGGCTATGATCGTGGTAGAAACTGCCTACTATTGCAAACACTATAGATTCTGGACAATCTGAAATGCCCACAAGTACATAAGGTGCCTTTTTGCTTGATGCTTTAGAAGCTGGCTGAGGAAAATGCATTGGTGATAAAGTTCCTCAAACTGAGACGTACATGACACTATGTCTGTAAATTCATAATTTAGAGCATATCGTCTGTCAACATGTTGAAATCGTGGAGCATATTGAACTGTTTAAGTAATGGTAATACAAGAGTAATTGTGTTCAACAATAAAGAGAAATAACGTTTAGTGTTAGGATGGGAATGCATACTCAAGAAAATATGTTTTCAGTGATCCAATCTGTGCCCTGCCCATGTGCAGTCAATTACTATACTGTACTATATTTTGAAAACACGGTGTAAAACATGTTTTTAGTCAATAAATATGATACATATGTACGTGAATTGGTAACAATACAGTGTATGTGTCTGCTGTTATACGCACCTTTACTTAATAACATGCAAATTGCACGACAAAATGGGCTCCACCTGGTTAAGCCGATAATTTGTAACGAAAAAATCCCGATGTATATGTCCGACTGGAAAAGTTGTGTGTTTTACTCGCCAGCTTAAGCGTTCCTCCGCACAGGGCGTGTCGTGCATCACACCAGCCGATCCCATCCGATGCCGGGAGTGGTAACATCAGCTTGCAATTAGAGGAGGGTTATGATGGTTCATGAATCTCAGATTCCACTCCTCATCCATCATATTGACATGGCAATTATCAGAAGTATCTTTGGGAAAATCCCGGAGCATTTGAGCACTCCTGCTGGTTCCTGTTCAAAAAATTGTCATTCATCAATCACAACTCACTCTACTTTTCGTCATGAGTTGTATTCACCTTGTAATACTTTACAAAATAACTTGACTAAATCTGGCTTCCTCCTTCAGCCTGAACCTCTCAACCTCTGCTAGATATCGGGGTGGAAGTCCATCCAGTTGCACCCAGAAATAACTTGTCCACAAAAGCACCGTCAATAACACCACCACCAGAGGTGTGGACTCGAGTCATGTGACTTGGACTCGAGTCAGACTCGAGTCATGAATTTGATGACTTGCGACTCGACTTGGACTTGCATAACAATGACTTTGTCCCACCTATGAGATGTGGACTCGAGTCATGTGACTTGGACTCGAGTCAGACTCGAGTCATGATTTTGATGACTTGCGACTCGACTTGGACTTGCATAACAATGACTTTGTCCCACCTATGAGATGTGGACTCGAGTCATGTGACTTGGACTCGAGTCAGACTCGAGTCATGAATTTGATGACTTGCGACTCGACTTGGACTTGCATAACAATGACTTTGTCCCACCTCTGACCACCACCATTCTTTACATTGCACAAATGTATGACTAGTGTGCTGGCTTGATTCCAATGGCGTGTAAGGGTATTATTATATGAACTACAATTCATTGGAGGGATAATGCTGCAACATTTGTGGTCGTGTTATTAAAGGTATTGACACAAACGCTTGTGTTTTGTATGTTATAATTTAAATACTGCGATTTATGATTGATGTAAACACTATTATCACAAGCCATGCTCCATCCACTGCTGCATGAAAACATTGATCTCCACGTTGTCGCCATCCCTCACAGACCTGTCAGGCCACAATCCATATCAATCCTGCACACGATTTGATCTTATCACACCATCTCTGCGGTGGTTGTTCAATCTAGCATGTTCACTCTTTTGGCTGTTATTCCATCACCAGTCTTATCCATCTATACCATCCGTTCTTACTTTGTATCAAGCCAACTTACTTTTACTTCTAATCAACACGATGTGACTAATTTGTGTTTGTTGCCTGATCTACGTGTTCTTCTTTCTATCTCTCAGTGTAATTCCCAGCATGCATCGCCCCATGCTTCACTGCACATCTTTCATGCACATCACTTTTAATTTTCTAAAAGTTAAATGTCCACACGATTGCATAATTAATATATTAAAAGTTATTCATTCGTGGGCCATACACATAAAATGCACGTGTTCATATTTGAATAGCTTTGATTTTACGTTTATTGCTCGTATATAAATACGAGCCTTAGGTATTTATTACTGATACACCCAACTGCCAAGCCCAGTTTACTAGTTTGTTTTGTCCAATAGTTCTTGTTACATTTTTGCTTTGTAAAGCCACTGATTTTCCTTTCTATTGTTATGAATTTTGTGAGGTTTACACTGCCAGAAAATAAACCAAGAAAGTGAAAAACATACTTTAAAAATGTGCTAATTCTGAAACAGCCCTGTCCATATTTGGAGCATGGCCATGCCACAGAATCAGTAACAACAGGCAGCTGTCCAAACAAGTATGTCTGCTTCGCATGGACCCATTCCCCACTTGCAACTGTAGCGTGAACGAGATCCGATCTGGAGAACATCACTTGTGTTTGCATCTGTAGAGAAAGGCACGCATTTCCATGGTATAAAAATATTTTCCAAGTTTCAGGAATAGTTAAGTGAAGAATCTAAGCGTTTGTTATTGTGTTTAATAAAAGTAAACAATATGTAAACGATTCGATTTAAAGCTTTCGTGACTGCAGGGATTCATATTCTTGGTTCTTTCGGTAAAGTAACGTAGAAGGGAAAAAAAACAATTTTTTCAAATTTTCTTGCTGTGGTTTTCACATCTGATGATGATTGCTTGTGTTGCAATCGAAATGTCGTGAGAATTGTATTGTTTTATTTTTATTATTTTATTGTTTTTTCCCTTTTACGTGAATTTACCGAAAGAACCAAGCATAAAAAGTAAAGGTGTGAAGTTGTGTGGACTGAATGAGGGAGAGAAATGTGTTTATATAATACTCAGAAGCAAGTACGTATGGAAAACAGGAAACTTTAACACATGATTGAAAACAACTCCAGATAAAAACACATATTTCCACAATTTTCCAACAATATCAAGGAAACAATCAGCAACACACATTAAAAACTTTTGTAACCCAACATCCCCAATATTGTACGACGGGGTTTGTTGCTTTAATTTTATTTAGCTCTTGAAGCAGAACAATTGCCTGATAATATAAATGGTACTGCATTACTGCATTTCCTTATATATTTGGGCGGGCTTATGGACACGTGACTAGTCACACGTTTTTAAAACTTGTTGAGATGGAGGGGTGAAAATATGACTGATTCCAGGCTACAGTCAAGGCTAAGATAAGTAGCCAGTGCTATCTAAACTGGTCCTGGTTAACCACCCCGATTCACCAACCTATACTTACAAGCACGGTAAAGTATGGTCAAACAACCCTCAAGACCAATAGGGCTTGGTCAGGCTTTTATTCAATAGTGGATTGAGGAAGGGCTGAATGTATTTACCGTATTTACTTATTTGATTGTAAAGGTTGTATTTACTAAATCTGGCAGTGTAGCTAAAACATTTTAAATATGTATAAATCTGTCATGACACTTATATACAAATAATGATTTTTTTTTCAAATGTTTGTTAAAACAGGTTGTCCGGGATGTCACATTACATGCTATTAAATACGTGCAGTCTTTAGCCTGGTGTAATTTACACATAAAGTTATATAGTGACCTTATAGTGACCACATAATGTTTGACCCAGAACATGAATTAATCAAATATAATAGACGGTGGCTTTTTCAGATGTATTCATGTTTTGGGGGATGATGTGACTACCGGAAAAATGCGGCGGTTAAGGGGAGCATAACCTTTTTTTGCTGAAATGTTATTTGTATCTTCCCATTTGAATTTCATTCAGCAGAATGTTTAAATGCAACCAGCTGCATTTTCTGTCAATGTAAGTTTCCTTTCAGGAAACAGGGAAGTATCCTCCTTTGGACAGAAGGAAGCCGACACAATGCGGTACCGTGCTGAAAAATGTAAATGCTCTGCTTGGGAAAAACACATTCTTAGTTCTCAGTTTCCTTTCAAAGAGCGCAGAACAAAAATATTATCATAAACACGTACAGTTAAACAAACAACAACTTGCAGAAGAAATGTACCAATAAGAAAATCTGTTCATAATCTACAGTGCTGTTTAAGATTTTAATTAGTTGTGAATACTTGGGGTGTGATGACGTGGTCTCGGGAAATTGGGAATACGTTGGGTCATGTATTACAGCGTGACAAGAAAACCAAAACAAGAATGAATGAATCAACCACCCTAAACTTATTAGTGTTATTGTTCTCGAGAAAAATGTCCACAAGCATTTTTGTTTCCTATCTGAGCAGATGCAGCAGACAGATGACCTGCTTTTACATTCTTACCGAGGGTATCTATGTTTTTTTTCTCCTACTTTTAAAGTATGCGATGCTGGTAAAATGGTGTGACTTGTGTGGGTGTTGAAGGTTTTAATGGAATGTGTATCGTGGGTGCAGGAGTAATAAATGGTAATATACACCGTTTTTTTATACCAGATATTTGGCCATTTTAATGTACACCCTTTTGAGTTGCACCGAGTAGGGAAAACTCGTACTCATACTCTTAGTTCTTTCGGTAAAGTCACGTAGGTAAAAAATGAAATTAAAATTAATAAAAAATGAAAACAATAAAATCACGACGTTTCGGAGGCAACACAAGCTTCCGTCTTCAGGTGAAACTGTCACAGCAAAAAATCTGTATCAAGTGATTTTTTGCTGTGACAGTTTCACCTGAAGAAATAAGCTTGTGTTGCCTCAGAAACGTCGTGATTTTATTGTTTTTATTTTTTATAAATTTTAATTTAATTTAATTTTTTACCTACGTGACTTTACCGAAAGAACTAAGAGTATGAATCCTTGCAGTCACGAAAGCTTCAAATCTAGAACTCGTACTCATGTTTCTACGTACTTTCAAAAACGTTACACTGTGATTGTATAATGAACGAAATAGATTTATCAGTGAACATCAAACACTGATGGCACATAGTGTAACATTGAAAGGTTTTATCAGGATTTGCAGCCAACGTTATCTGGAATTTAGAGCCTCGGTGTGTGATAAAGCACTTGAATATGAATGGCTACAGATGACTGAATTCGCTCTTGCAATTGTGAACAATGTCCAGGGTCTCGTGACAACAATAAAATAAAACAAGTATTGCTTAACTTGTTTGGAAGTTGGAACCACTTAGAGAGACCTTGCATATCTTATGGTATTTATGCATAAAAAAAAATCAGGCGTGATATGTTACACGAAAGTGTTACGTGGATTCACGGAATGAATCGCAAAAAGAGAGCACAAACTGCATGTGTGAACAAAATCACTCTTAACGGTGCGTTGGATCATTGCGATTCCGATGCAACATTCGGGTTGGGGTAAGTGACATGTAATCACATACAGGCACGTGGGAAGTTGAAGGGGCTTTCCAGTCTTCACCCGGGCTCATCGCTGTTGCGTCTCTCACGTTGAACGGGTTTGACAATAAACACACACAGATGCCAGTGTTGTTACCGAGTAGGCTCCATGTACACTCTTCATTAGGAAACGGGTTTGTCGATTTCGCACCGCATATCAAAACCACTGCGTTTGTGGAGTATTCACGAGGTCTTTTTAATAAACGGTGGGGATCGTGATTTCTACCGTCCACTCACTGCCCCTGCCTTGCACGGGTTAATTTATATCAACTGCTGGATATTAAGTGTCTTATACAATGACAAAGTCACCTTGATCTCGGAAGCTAAGCAGGAAGCCTGGATCGTGCCAGGATGGGCATCCTAACAAGCATTACACGAGCATTGCAGGCTTCTACGGGGCTACCTTATGAGCAGCAGAAGGCAGTGCAGCCAAAGTGCAATGTTCTACTGTACTATGTCCCTCGCATTCACCCACCCGGATGAACCGGCATGGTAAAACACCCCCCCCCCCCCCCATGGGAGAGACACTGCGTGTGGAGGAGCCTCCTTTCATCCAGCAGTGGATTGACAAAGGGGGGGGGGGTAGGCTTGCAAAGAACGACCACGTTTTCCAATTGAACCTTATGGCGGTATCCCAGGGTACCATAGTACCCCGGCTCTCGCACAATGTCCGTGATGCAGTCATTTTTAGTCTGTTGATGGTCGGCGATGCGGCAATCGACTCATCTCGACGAGCTGTACACGATCCACCACTACGGTGCGTAGCGCGAACGTTCAGGGTTTCAGCGCAATCGTCCTCGCTGCGTTGCGACATCGCGGAGTGTGGCACTGATTTCGAATTGATTGGTACCCCCCAAGTCGTGGGGTTAAGTCCACCCCTGGAAAAAAAGTGTCCCAGAAATCAAATATTGAATTGCCTCGGCCCATTTAGTATTATTTGGTACCCCGGGGGTATCGCCCTAAGAATCGGTTGCTCCAATTGTGCTCCAATTGTACTCCAACCGCTCGACTTCCGGCACGTGCTCGCGCTGCGTCCACGTAACAATAACGACAACAAACTAATTTGCATAGCGCTTCACCGATTGGTCGACGCGGGGGGGGGGGGCCTTCCACGTGGCCGCGAGGAATTCGCGGGAAAGTACAAAAAAAGGGGCGGGGTAGAAGGGGGAGCACCGCGCACGTGGAGCAGCGAGCACGTGGCCGAGCGGCGGTTTACAAAAATAAAACTCAAATTGCTCTCAGAAGATGTAAGTGGCTCCACCTGTTTATGGGTTGATTAGAATTCAAAGTAGCCGCGCCCATTTAAACGATTCCCTCCCCTATCGAGACAATTCAAGTCGCTTTGACCTTAATCTGTTTAGCTTTCGTTGGAGGGGGGTTGCTCGCCAGATGCTTGTACTGTAGCTTCACGAGATCCAGTTGTGTTGAGTAGTTTCACACACACACACCCCACCCCCACTACACCCTCCCAACTAATCCGATTAACGCCGGTGGATCCAGCAGCATTTATAAGTTCCGGCGAATCGGTTCGCTACAAAGTGATCCAGCGGTGGCGAGCTGTGGGTCGATCCGATCCGGTGTCTACGGTGCGAAGGGACTTTTAAATAGGAGCTCCGGCAGAGGGACATCTTGCGGGACACGAGGATTATTACCGGGGAGCGTCTACTGATAAACCATCGCCCAGCTCGGAACAAGACGCCGGTCTAGTGAGGACCTCCGCTCTTGCTGTATTCCTGCTGGAAGCCCAAGGCAAGTGTTCCTGGGGAGACGGGATTCGCGGTTTTTTTCCCTCGTGTTATTTAGTGCGGTGGGGGGGGGTAAAATGTTTTGAAGTCGTTTGGTTTAGTAAGTTTTATTATTATTGTGTTTTAAAAAAAAAACGAGAGCTGTTTTGTATAATGTATGTCGTGCGATGACGAGTGGAGTGAGCTGGATAGGGAGCAGAGCAGGGGTAGTGAATAATAATAATGATGATGTGTTGGGTGCAATTTCTTAACTCGAGCTACAACGCCCATGCCGTTACAGGACCCCCCCCCCCCGGCGGCTGCCCACGATTTATTCTTCCCGCGGCAGCACCAGAGGCGACTTGGTGAGCACCGCTCCTCCCCTTCGATGCCCTCCACTCGCTCTCGCCTCCCTCCTTGTTGTGAAATCTCGACATTTGCGTTGTCTCGGGCCAGAGGTTGTCTGTCGCTCGGCTGTGGGCACAGTGACGTCGGCCGCCCTGGGCCCCCCACCACCACCACCAAGGTGCACGGCAGCAGCCAAGAATGGGGAGCCATGGACGAGAGGCAACTTTGGTGTGGTGTTCACGTGCTGGCGAAGGGAGCAACTTGTTTTGTGGTTGCTGGGTGGTCTCTGTTTCTCTGCTAGCGCTGCTGTGTGTGGTCTGACTCGTGCCCTGGGCCCCCCCTCTCCCTCCTCGAGGTATTATTGCAGACCAAGTTGGGACTGCAGGCCTGGAGTCGGTCATGTTGTAAATCGACGCTATACTTGTAGCCTTTTTCGTAGTCAAATCCATCAATGCAGACCTTTTAATTGCTGCGCTGTTGAGGGTCGGCAAGGCTGCGCACCTGTTCTCGCTTTAACTCTGGTTAGCTGACTCTTTGTTGACAGCATGGAGCCATAATTGGTTTGTTTTTTTGTGCGTAAAATAGACCACAGTTCTAGTCAAGTCGGCGGTGGTTGGTCAACAGCCGCATGGAATCTGGGGGAAGTTTAAGCGGTCGGTACAAACAAGAACTTGGTTTGGATTAACTCGAGCTGATTTGGCCAACACACGGTCTCCCCTACCGTGGCATTCCTGTGCTGCCAAGGGGGCCTTCGTCTGCTGCGCGTATTCCACAGGCGATTGTATTTCGGGCCACTGCTTATCATCACCTACACCAGGGGAAGGGGCATTTGCCACCCCATGGAACCAATTCAAGCCGCAAACCTAATTTTTATGTGGCCCGCTGCCACTTTTAACTACGAAACGGCCAGCTAACGATTGCGTATCCTTTGCGGTAAGCGTCTTTGCCACACTAATCGGGTATTCTTGGGGGATGTATTCACGTTGGCAAAACCTAATTTTAGCGTGTGCTCGTCATTGGAATGAGCCCCTTTTCAGTGACAGAAGTGACCTGAGGTGTGCGTTTAATGTGGCCCTCGTGTATTTAAAAAAAAAAGTCGTCTTTGGCCCTTCTCCGAAGGAACAGGTTCTCCCCACCCCTAACCTATGTCGTCATGTGGTGGTGGTTCTGCCTGATTGCATCTTTTAAGATGGGGGTTTATTAGTGTACGTAAATACAATGTGATTGTCAATTGGCCAAGAACTGGAGCTTTACAAATTTCAGTGCCATGAAAGGGAAGTGCAAAGTAAGGTTAAATTCCTGTACAGTGTGGAGGTACATTTGTTGTACATGCTTACTATTGAGGTGCATACTGTACAGTTCATATATAAACCACAACATTGTGGCTGACGAGAACCATAATTGATGCTTAATAGATTTTTGCGTTGGGCCACGTAATGTTTTGGACTAAATTTGTTCTAAAACGGTACACCCGACTGCCAAACTAATCTCATTGTCACGTGTACAACCAGTCAATGTGCCATTTTTATTATTTCAGCTCGCCGGTGAGTTGGAAAATTCCAGTTTTGTATTGCTTATTTTATTTAACACAATTAGCATTAGAGAACTTTCTTTCGCTACATTGAGGGCATGCATTGAAGTGGTGTTAAGATGATCACGACCGATTGGGTGGGTCTTGGAAATGTGTGCCCAATTGACTGAAACATGGACACGGCAGACTGAAAAGGGGACCCATGTCTCGATCCTTTGCCAAATATGAAGGTCGAGTAACTATTGTTGTACAACACCTAACACCAGCCAGGTGGCTAATTCCCATGTAATCCATCCTGGGCGTTGCTTTGCTTTTGTTAAATTGGCAGCCTTAATAGTACATTTTATAGCCCCTTACGGGAAACCTATATTGATGGAGGTTAATATTTAATACAATCCTAAACAAAAGGTTGTCTTGGGGCTTTGCAATCGGCGATTGGGTAGCAGCCAGCAATGGAGTAGTACTGTGTTGGCAGGTTGCACTCTCCTCGTGCTTGAGCTGGACTCATTTGAAATGCTGTGCTGCGCGCCTGTTTTGGTTGTAGCGTATTTGGCATGGTGTCTTTTGTTTAGCCCCAAGTGCGGAGTGCTTCCAACGGACGTTTCCTGAACAAGCACCCAGCAGTCCCCCCCCCCACCCCATCGGTTGTTTTAATGACCTGGAATCAGAATCTGCAATTGTAAATATTATCTTATTTATGTGCCTTTTTTTATTTCTCAATGCAATTCTCATAACATTCTAATATTGCTTTGAATAACTTGACAAAAGCAGCTGTCGTTGCCAGACATCCCTTGGTGTACAGTACTTTTGTAATTCATCTCAAGTATGTGTTCCACTTTTGTTAATGTGCATTAGTTGGGCTTTTTAGGCTTTGGTTTGTCAATTTGGTTGACTGCAGAGGAGCTTGACGTCTAATTCTTGATGGATTTAAAACATACTCTGCATCGGCTATCTATTTATTGTAAGCTCAACCGAAGAACATTAACTTGAAGAATATTCGAAATTTTATACATAAGAAAAATATGTCTTGTCAATTGGCACACGTTATTTTATCACTATCCAGGAATGCCTTCAATGAGGTGTAAAGATTATACTGTAAAATATAATGCACATACCAAATATTATTTTAGTTTACTTTTATGTACGAGTAACTTATCTTGACCTGACGTAGCATTGTGTAGACTGTTGTAGAAGAGACGGGATTACAGGATATAGATTTGCCGATGACCAAATCACCTGGAATGTGCCCAATCAGATCAACATGAGCTTAACAGTTTGGCCTGGATACCACTTGGATTAGCAAATGGGTTGTGGGATGGCTCTTATCCAGCAGTGGTTTTGACGAGGGCTGTGCATGTAGATATATCCCTGGACACACTTGCAAACAAATTCTATCAAAAGATTATCCTGGTATTACGCTTTGGTTATTTCGGTAAAGTCACGTATAAAGAAAAAATAATAAATTAAATAATAGCATGCCATTATTATTCTCTTTATACGTGACTTTACCGAAATAACTAAAGAGTAATTCCTGCAGTCACGAAAGCTCCAAATTAAGTTTTATTATCCAGGTAAAAAATTTCGTAACATTTTTAAATGCCATGGATTTTCGGTGAGGTTAAAATTAGTTAAACTGAAGCACATTTAGGAAGTTGGCTTCTGCCAAAAATATGACTGTAGTGCATTTGAAGTTTTTTTCTCCCTACTCGTGCATTTGTGAACGTTATCCGTGCGTAGACATTTGGATTTTGCAATGGAGCATTGTTAAATCGGACGAGCCTTTTGTGTCACAGTAGCAGTCGACATACCATGGTGCTTCTGATCTGCTGACCCCATCTGGGCTGTAAATGGCCTTAAACCCCTGCCCTGCCACTCTCCCTCAACTTTCTGCCACGATCCACTTTGTTGGGATCCTCTGCCATTTTGGTGTGAATTGAGCCACTCACAATACTTGCCGCTTTATCCTAAACATTCGGGCGACCTGAATTGCTCCATTGCATATTTTGTCCCTGCGAAAAGAATAAGCCTTTTGTTAACTGCCTCGCACTTGAATGCATTAACCCCTTTTTAATGCTTCATCTTTTCAAAGCGTATGATTTACACCGATATCCACGCTTGATGTGTTGTGGATAGTGACCATTCTCGACAAGATCAATGGTGAATTAAAAACATAATTTATGCACATTTAAATGTAATGATTTAACAAGTGGTAAAGTACTGCACTTTAATGCTATGCTCTCTAAAGAATTTGCAGAACGTGAAGATGTTATTTTTAAGCATGCCTATATAGGCATTCGTTTTGTAAGCTCTGACCCCATTTTTTTACCAAACCAGATTACTAACGCGAATGTATCGGAATTGACGTGCGATCCGTGGGAACAGGGTTGATAAATCCTCGCTGGCTCGTGTCCAGTTGTGGTTTTTATTCATTAAAACGCACCCTAATTACCATGCCCAGAATCCTGGTGGGTACAACACCCAGTGAAGTAAGAGCTCCGCTCGACAATGCTGACCTGGAAGGTGAGCAGAAATAACCTGCAGGGCTTTATGGACATGGCTGGCTTCCAGCAGTTTGCAACGTTAAGGAGCCCAACTAACGGTGGCTCATTTCCCAGCCCATAAAGTGTAATGGTCTCGGAGATGAAATGTGCTGCTCGACCATGTGCGACATTGCAGCCAGCGTCTGGTACTAACGTGCGTGTGACATTGCTTTTTTTCAGACTAAACAAGACCCTTGTATTTGTGCTATAGCATTGTGCGCACAAGCGCTGCAGCTGCCCAGGAGCTCTGCACGTAAACCCCTCTGACACTGGGTCATTCAAACATAAACAGGATGAGGTCCCAACCATTGGGAGCGAATCCAGAAATTTGAGCAAGGGATAAATTTGCCAAGTGTCTTAACGACTGGGGGAGGGGGGGGGCCGGGGGGGGGCAGGCATTGTCGTATTTATTATATGCGGCGTACTGGATCTAATCCACAGGAGGTTTTTTTTTATTGTGGTACTGAAGTTCTGGCCTGCTTGACTTTCCTGGAGCCTCCATCTCCTTTGTGCTGGGTTACAGCAAGAAATGCATGAATCGGCCGGGCTCTGGAAATTGAAGTGCAATTAGGGCTCAAATAAATTGGATGCAGAATTTTTTTTCGATGTGTGCTCTTCAGCTCCACGGTGTTCATATCGCAGTGTATGGATTTTTATCCATATATACAGTCATGGGTTCCCATTTCCTCTGCAGCCACAGAAGGTGCTACCATTTGTTGAAGGGCATTTACACCCATAATTGACAGCATTATGCTATAGAAATCAATTGGGAGACAACACCCTAAGCTAAAGTACTTTAGTTGTGCTCGTCTTTACATGCCTTTGATATTATTTACAGATTGCACCCAGCTTGTAGCGGTTGGTTTCGCATGTAAGCATAACTTCCATTTAAAACAAATTCAATAACTACTTTATCATAATTGCCATGGCATTCCTTGTCCACCGACTTCCTACTGTGTCCTTGGGGAGGTTGAGCAGGGCAAGGACTTGTGGGTGTCCAAGTACTGTAATGTTTGAGACAGTGGCTCCTGATCTCTCCACGCAAAAACTAAACTCTGTTCCCTGGTGAACTCCACGAGATTTGGGTCGTGTGTGCGCGCAAATCTGTCGCTCTGGGGTCGGCAAATTACTTGATTCCATTAACAATTCTCTCCTTTGTTAAGACCTAAAATTTCGATGGCCATTACATGTGGTAAATGGCTCCTGTGTTAGAGCTGGCCCTTGACCATTGAGAGACGCCACACAGAACATGGTTGTGGTGGTTGGCTGTTTTTTTACGTCTTATCTGTCTGTAAGAGGCTTTTGAGTAACAATTTTTTGAGCGGTGATTTGCACGTTTCGCTATGAACCTGGCGTGACCCAAGTTCAATAACCGACCCTTTGCTTCCAACATCGGTGAGTAATTATCTAAAGCAGTTCTGGGAACCTCCTTTACCAACCTACACTGACCAAGCAATGTATGGTCAAACAACCCCCACAACTGGCATGGTGTGGGGCTTCATTTGCGGTGGATGGACACAAACCTGAATTATTACTACATACAAATTCAGGTTGTTATTATTATTACTTGTTTGGCAAGGTTTTGGGCCTTGGAATGTGGCAAGCTGTGACACACTTCCTGCAGGGTTGAGCACGCACTGGATTTCCCTGTAGAGCAGCGACTAATGCAGGCCCACTTCCTGTCCCCATCCTCGCACGAACAGGTCAGATTATGTCCTTCATTCACAATGGACGGGTGATGGGGAGGAAACCTGGCTCGGGAGGGGGGGGTTGAACACAAGTGCCCTTCCGTTTGAATGAATGAGGCCAAAGCGTAGGAGGGTGCCGCAAGCAACTCGAGTTATTCATCGGTGATTTGTAATAGAAAGCGCTTCCATTTACAGCATGAGTAATTCGTGAAACGCGCTGGAACCCCATGACCAAGTCGCTCGTACACCTTGTGCAGGAGAATCCTTTCGGGAACATTCCTGATGTGTGATCGCATGAAGAAAACGCAGAAGAGCCATCTTGCGATTGAGACATTCTCTGGCGCCAGCGTGGTTATTGCGGATGCTTGCGTGTGCGCACCACTCTGCTGTGAAAACCATAACAAAGGTGGGGAGAGGGTGTGGGGGGAAGCCGGTAGAGCTGGGTTGGCAGTGCACGCTCCATCGACAATCGTGTGTACACTCGCGTTTTAAAACTCGGAACTTTGGAGAAAATCTTGTAAACATTGACCGCTGATGAGAAGATTACGGGAGCTTACGTTCCTCAGATTGTGTGATGCCGTCTTCCAAGATTACTCGTGGTAAAACTTGAGCTTTACCCCATGGACTTTTGAAGCCGTATAGCGAGACTGCTGTATCTTTAAAATACGTTATGGGCAAATAAACAATATTGGTTGTTTGCCTCTACTTAAATGGTGAGGGTTCACGTCTTTAATGATCCTTGTGGTGAAGATGGTATCAGTTCTGTGTGCCTACGTGCTTAGGCTGTTTGGCAGCAGAGCGACGCCCCTCCCTAACATCAGCAGCCACATAACATGGAATCCCTTCATCTCCAAATCTGCTGTGCTCTCCATAAGTGATGAATCCAGCCTGGCATAGTATACATTCTTTCAAGGAAATTGGGAATTAAATTTAAGCAGAGGATTTCTTTCTTTTAGAAACGGTGGTGGTTTGGCTTGTGTGGTCACGGTGATAGCATCTTGGTTTGCCTGTGCAATTACAATCATTTAGGGTATGTGAACTTTGGAGACCTAATGAAGGAAATTGACCTCGTTCCAACCACATTTCAATGTAAGCAGGATTATAGGACTGCAGAGCCCACACACGTTTGAATTGTAAAGACAATTAAATTACCGCCCCAACTTTTTGTCGTGAATTTAATCTGCTGTAATGGAGGCTACGTTCACCAAGGGATAATGGTGAAGTGCTTGGGATGCAAAAGGTCAAAGTATCAAGCAGCCAAAAATGTGACCCATGTGGTGCAGTGGTCTTGGCATCCCAATGCTGATGAATAACTCTCATCACTCATGCTTCAGCGTGCATGCTTCAAATTTCTTCCTTCTGCTCTGCTTCCACTATTGAAAAGGTAGTGCTGAAATCTTTAAACCCTTGCGTAGCAGCTGTACTTGCCTTGCCGCAACTGTGGCTAAATTTCATCCTTCCTGAACCACCCCGAGGGTTCCTGGATGTTCACGATGCTCTGGCATGGCCACTGATTTAATCCTAACCGGACATGCTTAATAGGCCTACAACATAATTTTCTAACTACATTATCTACCATACACAATGCGGTAAAAAATTACATGATGCACGTTAAATTGGCACAATCTATACATTTCAAGTGGCACTCATGGACTTCGACATCGGATGCACATTCGGCGTGGTGAATAAAATGTAGTGTTCAGTTTGCGTTCATAATTTGGTTTAAAAAAAAAAGTCCCGCTCTGGAATGTTCTCTTTTGCTTTTGAGCACGCAGTGCAAGAGCTGGAATGTGGCCAAAATGTGCGAGCCCTTTGAAAGTCCACGTCCTTTGATGTGAGATTGGTCGAGGGACCATAATAAATGATGATCATCAATTGCAACGGTTAGTGCTGACGTTGTTTTCCACGGTGCCGTTTAATAAAATACAGCAGTAAAATTGACGGCGGGTTCGCTATGATGCGTCTGCACCCCTCCGTGTGGGTGACCCGTGCCGCTTTCGCGAGTTACATCGGTGGCGCGGGGTCGGCAGCAACTTTTGTGCAAGTGGTGACAACTACAAACCGCCGACAAGATGGTTAAAAAGGTGAGAACGCTGGATGCATACCACCAATACTTTACAGCATTTGGTTTTGAGATTGGGGAAGGCATTCCTTTCACCGACAGCTGGAGAGCGCAACTGTGCATTCTTGCAGAGTATTTTGGGCAACGAGAAAACCCATTACAACTTTATATGGTGGTGGTGGCGGCAGCAGTGATGGTGGCAAGTGGATGGAGCAGACGGAGATGTGTATCCCGTGGCGGTGTGAGGGTGGGTGACGACAAGAGGCATGGGAGGGTTGGTGGTGGGGGGGGTCGATGGGGTGGAGGGAGTTAAATTCACGGCTGCTGCGAGTGCAACAACACTGCGTGAGGAACCACGTGGAGCTCCCCGCTTGAGGGGACCCCCATAAGTATTTTCCTACAAAGTGTGACGCCGTTCGCGTCCTCTGGTCGAACGCCGCTTGGGACTCGGCTCAAAAGAAAGCTGTCGCTGGTGTGAACCAATCTGTTTCAAAGACGATGCATATATTTTCAGAGTTTTTTTTGTTTGCGTTCTGACCACAAGTAGTGGTTAATGCAGACATGATTCCTTGTGAAAGGTTTCGGTTTGTTTTAACATCTTAACACATGTTTTTTTGGTAGGTTTTTACCCTTTTAACTGGTACAAAACTGACACCTTTATTCAAGACATCATGTTTGCAATGACCACAACACAAGTAGTCATCTGGCCCTACACCAATGGGGACTAGGCTCTAAAGAAAGCCGTCTCGGGTGTGGGCCAATCAACTTCAAGGACAGTGCATATTATTATCCTTATCAGAGTTGCTTCTTTTTGTTTGCTTTATTGACTACTTGTGTTGTGGTCATTGCAAACATGATGCCTTGAATAAAGGTGTCAGTTTTGTACCAGTTAAAAGGGTAAAAACCTACCATTATATTTTGCCACTGGTAAAAGAGATCTCATAGTGTACCTGTTTTTTTATTGCCAGAGAAAAGGGGAAACCTATACACCATAGGAACCTCATTTGCCAGTAAAAAATATGATAATTGGTTTTTTACCCTTCTATCTGGCAACAAAACTGACCTTTTTTACAAGGAGTCATGTTTGCATAGACCACAATACCTGCAGTCATAATGCAAACAAAAAACATAACTCTGATAATGTATGCACTGTCCTTGAAGTTGATTGGTCCACACCCGAGATGGCTTTCCTTAGAGCCTAGTCTCACATGGGTTGGACCAGATGACGCCAAAATATATATCTCGTACTCTGATGGTGCATTGTCTTTAAGTTGTGCGCCTTTTGGCGTCATCTGGTCCAACCCATGTGAGACTAGGCTCCAAGGAAAGCTGTCTCGGGTGTTGGACCAATCAACTTCAAGGACAGTGCATAAATGATCAGAATTATGTTTTTTGTTTGCATTATGACTGCAGGTATTGTCGTCTATGCAAACATGACTCCTTATAAAAAAAAAGGTGTCAGTTTTGTTGCCAGATAGAAGGGTCAAAAAAACTATTATCAAGGGGAAACCTATTAACATTTTGGTACTGGCAAAGGGAGGTCCCATGATGTGGTGCAATATTTCCAGTTGGTCATCTTAACATGGGATTCACAGAAGCATTTCCCCTTAAACTGGCTGCTTTTGTTTTGTAAAATTGCAATTACAGGTGATTGGTCGTCATGACCAATGTCTTCAAAGATTTGTAAAATGTTTTGGCCATCCGGTGGGGGGGGGGGGTGATTTGACATACTTAAAAATATGCTGGTCTGTGGGTTGGAAAAGGGGAGAAGCATAAATCCTAGAGCATATAAATACAGTATAATAATGGACTTTCCTACCAATGCTTTTGTTAGTGTACATACACAAGGGTCTGGGCAGTGTCAATGGGAAGGACTTCTCGATGCTGTGTCGCACCAATGCTGGCATAAGCTGGTTATACAGTCCACTTGATTTTTAGGTACTGCGTTTGGAGGATGAGGCGTGCGCATGGTGGTGGTGGTGGTAGCTGCGGCACAGCTGCCGTGGCTGGGAGTGCCCGGCACGCTGGCCCCGGGCTTTGCGCTCGCTCAGCGTTTGAGTGCTTGGACAGCTGCGTTGTGCCGTGGCCTCGGCCGTGCCCTGTGCCGCCTCCGACCTCGCAGCTGGGCTCTGATCCTCGTGTGCAACCAACAGTGATACCTGCAAAGTGTTACGCGGAATAATATTGTTACTCCTTTTTAGCAAAGGGTGGGTGGGTGGCATATTCCTCCCTTGAAGTGAAACGTGATGTGGTTTTAATTTACGATTTTGTAATGCCACAACTTTGGACGTAGGTAAAATTTTTTACAATTTTTTTTTCCAAAGGTGTGGTTACCACTGCATTATAAACTCTGTAATCTGAGCGTCATTCCTGGCTGTGGCTAACGTGTGAGGAGGTGGAGAGGGATACCTGAACCAGTTGCGGGAGGGTGGGGGCACCTTTTTACCAAACCCCGCACTCGGTTTCGTGAAGTATAATAAAACCACCTGTGCCATGGATAGACCTTCATCTGTTGGTGTCCATTATGGGCCACACGTATTAAACGAGCTCGAATGGTGACCAACATTAAGATGAATAAATTTCTGACTATAAAAAAACTGAAATATCACACAGATTGTCCCAAGTATTGTTTTAAATAAGCAAGACAATACATTCAACGGCTGTGGCTAAAGAAAGGCAGAGGCTTGGCAGTGCCCTAGCTCCGTCACGCTTGGTAGGTGCTTGTCCTAGATGATGTAGCCATTGTAACATTTCTCTCGACCAGGACATCCGTTTATTTGCTTACTGTTTGGCCATAAAATTGACCTTTGATAAACCGGCTTGGGTAAGCTACTTGCACTACATAAAAACAGGTGCCTTGTCTGTAATTGTGTAACTTAAAGCCACCGATCGATATATTTTAATTGGTTCTGCTCCACAGTGCTGTTCATCTCGTGATTGTATGTGTTTGGTCAAGGCAAACCTTGCCAATGATGCTGTGTTTGCAGGAGCGCATGGTTTATGATTATGACACTTACAGACCCACAGCTGTCCCCCAGAAAAAAAAATCCCAGTCTGATTGTCTGGTGATGGAGCCTGGTGAAAAGGGCGCACCAACGTCTGGGGGAGGTCTACCCGCATGGCTCTGCTTGCGAACCTCCAGCCTTGATCAAAGTTCTGTCCGTGGGTGTTTCGGAAGAGTGGTGGTGGTGGTGCTGCTACTGCTAACCAGGGTGTGCCATGCAGTCGTTTTTTAGGTGAACAAAGCAGAACCAGGGTGTGTACCTTGCACTGGTACAGGTGGTTTGAGCCAACGTGAAGTGCAGTTGCTTATTTTGTGTTGGTGATACACTGGGGGGGGGGGGGAATGATTGTAGAGGAAGATAGAAAAAAAATCTGAAGGTCGGGGACATTACTACGGAATGAGATTGCATGGGGGGAGCACGTAATTAAATGGAAAGCGAAAAGGGGAAATGTTTAGCCCCAAGTGTGCGTTCAGCTGATTGGGACAAATTGCCAGTTGGTGTGAGCAGGGCAACAGGAGAGAGCGCCTGCCTCGGGGCGTTGTGAACAGCCTGGTGTCTGGTGATTTCTGCAGCGTTGCCGCAGGAGAGAGGTCTTAAATAATCATTGGGAGGATTCATTGTGGCGGTGCCGAATGCAACAGCTGCAGTTAACGGGGATCTGCCCAGCGATAGGAGGGGATTTCAGCTCGCAACATTCCTGCGTGTCTGCGCAAGACGTTTTCAGAAAACACAATTCATCAATGTGATGCATGTCCCACATCCAAACCAAAGTTTGTAAAAACAAAAAAAATTGTCATCTGGTTTTTCCCTCCCCATGGTGCGGGTATAGTTGTCGTCCCAAACTTAAATTAAGAGCCGGTATTTGTATGCCGAGAGGTTTTTAAATGGAGTCGATACCGAGGGATTTGATTGCCACCTGTATAGTACTTGTCTGCATTTGGCGTTCATGCGAAAAAAAAACTTGTCAGTCGTCAAGCTAATGAGGTAGTCATAGTTTTGTAGCCCGATGTCTGCGTGTGCAATTTTTTTTTACAGCGTGTGAAACAAAACCCCAGGGTCCGTTAACCGTTTATTGAGTTGTTTAACGTGCAATGGCCATGATGATCGATCTGGAGCAAACCGGTTTAACAGGATGACGAATGTCACGGATTGGTGGGGGAGAGGGGTGAGCAAGCGCGACATAACCCTTCAAGCCCTGCCCTCTCCCACACGCCCTCCTGCCTCTCCCCCCCCCAGGCCCCATCTGTTGTTTGGGCTTGCCACTGATGTAATGAGACCCCCTGCCAGCGCTCTCTTTTGTTGGCTCACTTAATCCCCATTTGCTGGCTGGACAGAGCCCCCTTTCTTAGCTGTGTCCCTCTCTCACTTGGGTGGAGGGGGGGAAAGAGGCGGGTGTTGGTGGATTTCTTAGCCGTTGCCTCCTCGCTCACTCGGTCTCACATCTCCGGTCCTGAGGTCGGGCAACGCGACAGCTCTGCTCATCTTCACCCAGACCATGCTCGGCATCAACTATGTAACAGGTACTGTAGGCGGATTTGTGGCTTTTATCCGTGCGTCACAATTGCACTTTGGATGAAGTATTGCTACTTAAGTTTCGGCTATTGTTAAGTGGTGACGAAGTATTTGTTTTTAAAAGCAAAATAGTAATTCTAGATTTGAAGCTTTCGTGACTGCAAGGATTCCTACTCTTAGGTTTTTTCGGTAAAGTCATAAGTATATTTACGTATTTCACGTGACTTTACCGAAAAAACCTAAGAGTAAAAATAGTAATTCTGGTAATTTTTTAGTGGCTGTGTCGTCAGACTTGTTACACTTAAAACACTGATTTTATTGGTTACGTTTTGGACCATACTGCCAGGCCCAGAGTTTAAAACTGTTTTACTGCGTCTGTAGATAGGCTTTTCCGTACATTGGAATGATAATGGGTTGGATAACATTGTCATGGGCTTATCACATTCGTCTTTAATAGTAACCAATATCCATTGTTAAAACTTGAACAATTGTGGTGTATCTGTCGAGTGGTACACTCAATTAGAAACGGCAATCTGAAAATGCATTTAAAATGCAGTTGCTAATCATTTTGGAGCCGAGCTGTGAAAAACCTGTGTAAAATAACGTTTTAATCATTTTCTCCAGCGTTCTCCGAAAGGACAGCCTCCATGAACGTAAAGGCGTGGCTCTTGAGCGCACAAGTAGCGTCAGTGTTTGCGTTGGGCTTATTTTAAAGTGGGATGCAGCATGTGTTCTGCTGCAGGCAGGCGAACAGCTGCTCCTTAAGTAGGCAGAATGCTAAGCCACTTAGTCCTCTAACACTGCTTGCCTTTTTGTGTGTATACTATTCTCAGGAGGAGAGTGGTACGAATTTGCTATTTGTAGTAAAAAAGTTCTGCGTTTTTATATGCTGAGTTTAAATTATTGTGCCCTTTTTAGTTAATTCCGTGTTTTAAAGCCCCATTAAAAAAAAAACTACTGGACAAACCTCTTTGGCTAGTTAAACGTATATCTAACGAGACCTGTGGTTTAGAATTGTCGTTATAGTCGAATCGGTTTTTGATGTAAAAGTGAAAGGTTTGATTTGGAATCTCTTTTAAAGCGCTTTGGCAGTTGATTCTGACTAGAAGCTTCTATTGTTTAGTAAAGCTTGGGTGCGGTTGCTGAAAAGCTTCCCTTGCAGAGTTCCTGCCTTTTTCATTGGATGCTTCCTGTATGTTTGTCCCCAGTTTCTTGCACCCAGTATCGCATATATAGTCTTCAGGATTTCTTTTTCACTGCTATTATTTATGCTCCTTGCAAAAATTCGTACAAATAAGGGTTTATATTTACACTTCATATAACCATGATTATAATTTGAAGACATGGAGTGTTTTACTACTTGCACAAGTTGTCTTATTGCTCAATGTCTAGGGGTCCAATCATTTGAGAGCATTTTAATCGGACTTTTAAACAAGACGAGTTGAGCCTTGGTGTTGTGCTGTTTTTCAGCGCGTCTCAATGTGCCGTATTGTAAGCAGAAGCTATTAACACTTGGAATGTGGCATTATTCTGGCAGGGCACATGGCTGCACTCGAACCCAATTTAAATGCGTTGTGACCACTGGGGTCATCACAGCGTGCGCTCACAGTGGTGCATTGTGACTAATATCAATCGTGTGTGGAACTAATGTCGCCACACAAAACCATGGCGTGGTCCCTGGAATGTTCGGCTCTTGTTTAAAACATTGCAAAACACTTGGGCCCCTGTTCGGTCGCATGTGTCTAAGAACGCAAGCGATGCATGCTTTTGTTTTGGCAAGAGCAATGCTGATAGCATATTCTGTAATGTGACTGACACACAGTGCAAGAATGCAATTGGAGCATGAGTAACATCCTGTAACAGTGCTGCCTTGTTGGCACGCCCAAGAATCTGGACAAAAAGAATTCTGGGAAAGGGGGCCTCTTCTAATGGTGTTTTTTGTGGCTTTTTATTCGACAGCATCCTTGGATTGCATTAGTATTAATTCGCTATATTTTTTTTTTATCGGTGGAACTGGAGCGTTCGCTGCATGTTTATTTAAGCAAATTGGTCCGAATGTAGTTTTTTTTGTATCGAGCCTGGAGATCTGTGAAGCTGGTGTTTGCATTTGGTATTGTGCCAAATAAATGAGCTCATTGATGTGTGCTCTGGAGTTTGGATGGGGGTGGGGTGTGACACCTGCATGATGGAGCCACACTTGCAATAAAGCCCACTGCTCTGCTGCAGATGGCTTAACGGGCACTGGCACATACTGGGTCTTGTCATTGGATTAATGGATAAACAGAGCGAAGGAATCTGAATGCAAATGCTTTGAAGGCCTTATAACTAGCTTTTTGAGATAAACCTGTTTCACTGCCATGTAAATGTTTAGCTTTAACAACACCATCTGGTGTTTAGATACAATTACAATCTTTGTCAACACTTGCACGTAGTTTTATATGACGTTCATGTATTTTTAACAATTGTAAAAAAAATCCGAGCATAATGCCAGTGTATGAAATATTGACAATACCACATGTTTGTCTTTCCACAGTGGGTCAAGGGGACACAGCAACCATGGCAGAGACAGACTCTGGACCGCCCGAACAAGCAGCAATGGCAGAGGTGCCTCCGGGACAGACGAACGAAACGGAAAAGGGCAACGGCGACTCCGATGCTCCCCCGGCAGCACAGGAAGGCGAGGTTACGCAAGCTGCAGAGCAGACCACTTCGTCCAGTGCCGCCCCACAGAGAGACCTGGGCTTCAAGAAGGTTTTCAAACTGGGAGGCTTCAAGTTCACGCTGAAGAAAGATCGCGAAGAGCCGCCTGAGTCGGTGACTCTGCTCACCGTGAAGGATACTGACGGTGAAGGCAATGGTGACTTTAATGGGAAGGTGGAAGAGGCCCAGAGCAAGCAGCAGGTTGTTGAGAATGGCGCAGACGTCGCCGCTGTCAAGGACCCTGAGCAAAAATCGGGTGAGGAGGCTGCGGCAAGCTCTAACGAGAATGACACTGATGACCAAAAGAGAGTCCATGAAAATGGCACAAAGGAGAGTGCTGAGGAAGCTGTGGCGAGTGAATCTCCTGTGGGGGGCTTCACAGCTCATGTGACCACGCCTTTGAGGAAAATGTTCAACAACAGACTCTTTGCTGGTCTGAGGAGAAAATCCAGCAAGGCTGAGAAGGATGACAAAAACCATCAACTTGGAAACGAACCCCTAGTCGACTCGACTCCTGAGCCGGTAAATGCAGAGCATGCAGTGGAGGTGAATGATTTGCTACCACAGGCTGAAGAAAAGCAGTCTTGTGCTGGAGCGCTGCCGTCAGAAAAGTCTGCAGATGCCACCAAAGTGACGGAGGCACTCCAAAAGCAAACTACAGATATTAACGATGTGGAGGTGGTGCAAGAAGAGGCAGCGATAGCCATTGTGAAAAATGAGCAGTCGGTAGCTGTATTAGAACAGAAAGATGAGATGTGCAGTCAGGAAATAAAGTTGAACGAGGCACCAAAACAAGAAAATGGCAATAGCGAGCAAGTGGAATGCTCCGCCACTGCAGATAATTCTCATCCTATCGAACAGGAAGCAGGTGTAGTGGAACATTCAGCTCCGTCAGCGAATAGTGAATTGACGGAAGATAAAGTTGACACACGTGCAGCTCCCAACGTAAGCCCTGACGGCTTGACGGTTCAGACCTCAAAGACTGAGGAAACGGAACAGGATGTAACATCACCTGATAAGTCTAAGACACCAAGCAGTCCGTTAAAGAAGTTTTTCATGGGAGGTTCGCTAAAGAAATTGTCTCTGAAAAGGGGTAAAGAGAAGGAAAAAAGTGAAGGCAAGGCCCAGACTGAAGTGGATGAGCAGAAACCGGATGAAACTGAGGCAACAACGTCACATGCTTTCAATCAGACTGCATCGCCATCGGGGATCGAAGTTGATTCTCAGGTTCCTCAGTCGCCCACTCAACCAGAGGCAGCAGGTCCTTCGGAAGAAGCTGAAGGTGTGGCAGAAAAGAAGAGGGATGGAATCACTCCATGGTCATCATTCAAGAAGCTTGTGAAACCGAGGAGACGGACCAAACATAATTCTGAGAGTGACAAGGAGGAAGAACCAGGGGAGGCTGGCAAGACGACAACAATGTCTTCCACAACTAGTGGAGTATCTGGAGGAAAAGAGGACTCTCTGAACTCTGAAGTAGATGAACACGTCAAAGGAGGAGAAAAGAAGAAGACTGAGCATTTGGGTCCAAATTGGGAAGCTCTGATCTGCATCGGCTCCTCCAAGAAGCGAGGACGTAAATCCTCCGATTCGGACTCTTCCCTGCAAGATTTGCCAAAGCAAAAAGATGACGCACCGGCACAAGGAGATTCCAAACCTGAATCTGCAACTGAACACGATCAGCAATTTGAGGACATAAACCTGGAGGTTGTATCCAAGACTGTGACCAATAAGGAAGAGCTACCTGAAAAGGATGAGGTCCAGTCTGAACAACCTAAAGCTGAGGTTGCTGAAGCACCAAAGAACACAGTGAATTGGGGTTCCCTAAAGCGTCTTGTAACGCCAAAGAAGAGAAATAAATCCAAAGATCATGATGCACAGCAGGGTGAAAAGGAAGATGCAGAAAATCTAGAAAATGAGAATGGGGAATTGCAGAAAACGACCATCCATGAAGAGAATAGCAGTCCTCCATCGAACTCTACTTCCCAGCATCAAGAATCCAGCCATGGTGGCACCCATTCAACCTGGTCTCTCAAGAGGTTTATTCCAGGAAAGAAGAGGAAGTCCACAAAGGTTTTGGCTGACGATGTGGAAAGTGCCACTCAGGCGGCAGAGGTGAAGGGCAATGACAGTGACACTGACACACCGGCTGTGGTGCCACTGGCTGAATACGACGATGAGGAACAGCCGCAAGTTAAAGTGACAGATGCAGCTGCCAATAGTGGTGAAGCTTTGAGTTGTGTGCAAATTGGGGCTCTAAGTGACAAAGCAGCAGACTGTGCCAATGTCCAGGAAACGGTCACAGAAGCAATGGTGGATATTGGTGCAGATGACAATGACGCTAATGTTGAGGTGGGAGCGGGCAAAGTCGACTGCACAGTTTTGCAGACGGACGTTTTAAAAATAGTAGAAATGGATGATGAGAAGTCTAATTCAAGAGCCCCTGAGGTGGTCGATGCAGAGCAGAGAGAGTCTGTGTGTGCTGAGGAAAGTATTGTGGTGGCTTCAAAAACTGTGACCAAAAATACAACAGAAAATGTAGATTCGACGATACAACTAATAAATACTTCGGATTTAGTTGTCAATTACAGTTCCGAAGTATCGACCACGAATAATGCCGTGTCTTCTGTAACTTGCAGTATCTCGGAGGAAATCTCAAACGATTCGCAAACCGTGATTTCCCAAACCCTGGAAGTGACTGAAACTTCAACCTTTACATCAGTTGTGTCTCAGGAGATGGTTGTGCTCACCAGCAGTTCAACCCAAGCCCCTCTAGAGTTGCTGGACACGGTGGAGTCCTTGAATGAGGAACAGAAAAGTGTAGAAGAGCTACCAAGGAATGTCGTAGTACAGCAGCCAGTGGTGATGCAACTACCAGTACAAGCAGTTGAACCAGAGCAGGCAAGCGACGTTGAACAATCGCAGGTTTCATCTATGCAAAATGTGGTAGAACGGCCAACTCAGGATAGCCATGGTGACGTGTCCTCCGATGCGTTTGTTGCTCATCAGCTGGAACAAATCCCAGAGGATGCTAATGAGTTTTCGCAGGAAGAAAAGAAAGGGGAAATAATGGTTGAAGCAGCGGCACATGCTGACGGAGCTGGCGATGATATTGCTATGTTGATACAGAAGGCTGTGAGAGCCGTAGTGGGTGGAGCAGAGATTGAAGCGCAGTGTGGGGAGCTTAAGCAAGGGCTTTCGGAGACTGAAACGCCACCATGTGACTATGCAACAGCTGCTGCATCCGTTGTGGAGGCAGCGATTGAAGCTGCCACGGCTTTTGTGAAGGAGCAAACGAATGTTTATGAAGCTGAAGATGGTGCAGCAGTGGAAGTTGATTTGCACGAAGATGAAAGCCACCCTTTGCCAGAGGCGAAAGTTCAATCTGATGTGATTTCAACGGAATCTGCACAGGTCGATGTTTCTCAAGGAGCATCGCAAGAGCTGAAGGGTACAGGTCCGTTGGAAAGTAAGGAAGTGGGTACTGATGAAAAAGTGCAGAACCTTTCAGATGGTCATCAGAATGAAGCGGAGGCCCTGCAAGAGGAACCGAAAATAGCATCCGAGAGAGTAACCGATGGCAAAGAGCAAGTAGTGCAGAGTGTGGAAAATGGGTTTGCTACCACACTCGCTGAAGAGGTGCAGAAAGATTTAGGTCGAGATGGTGAAAGTGTCACTGAAGTTGTTGCCTCTGGAGAAGAGAGTGGTGATTTCCAGGAGGAGAAGGATAAAGCTGCTGTAGATGAACATGAGCAAGTGATAAATGAAACCATTGCCTGTGAACGGGAAGTACTGGAAAATTCTGTAAATGCCAATGCTAATAAAGATTCCATGGATGAAGTGGCTCCTCTAAAACAAGAGGCATCTTTGTGTAATTCGATAACTGAAGGTGTTGAGTTTGACGGAGAAGATGCAGTGATAATTGATGGAAATGTGAACCCCCCAGAAGAGCTATTTGAGGAACTTTCCAAGCAGACGAACGTGGTGGAAACAATCCAAGAGAAGCTGTCCATGAAGTTGGCATCGTTTGACAGCGAAGAAATACATCCGGCTGAGCCTACGGTGCCAGCATCGCAGACACCTGCCCAGGAAACGACAGAGGCAGCTGAGCCTACTGGTGCTCTTTAACAGGTAATATTATTTCTAACAAACGCGTACAAAACTTCAAATTTATTCACAATTTCTTGGATGCAATTTATAGACACGTTCCCGATTTTTAAAATAAAATGGTGCAGTTGCCACATCTGTGCTTGTACTGTAAAGTGTAAATGCGAATAATTGAGCTCTTAACCACTCAACATTTGTTTCAGGTCCTCGAGGTTGAGTCATTTGCCATAGCCACATTTCTTAAATTCCATAATGAAGTTATGTTATGCAACTCATTTTCATAGTTTTTTTCGTCCTGAACTTTGGTTTTGTAAGATTACCTTTGGTGGTAATTTATGATTTCTAGTAAGTTGCATAACATACATTTAATGGTTGTGCATGCTTGTTTCTACATCGTAAAAAACAATAGTTGGACTTTGTAGTACATAACCAATGCATTTTTTTCACATCTGATTTGGCACCATCAATAACGGTAGCTGTTCATCAATACAAAGTGAATATCGAGGCTGCAAAAGTACGTCTGATAAAAGTTATGAATCTGCTGGTGACACTTATTGTTTGACCATCCTACCCCTGTCACATGTGCCTTGATTCCTGGCTCAAGCAAACCCCCTCGTGGGAATATTTAATGCGGCGAAAGGGGGTGTGGGTTGCATCAGCCAGGCATCAACACTTGGCATGTACGCACGTTTCCCACGTGGGAAGCGTTTAATGGAAATGTTACTTTTTTCATCTTTCTGTTTTCTTAAACCTTTTATGAGGTCCTGTTTTTGGTAAGAGCACTGAACCTCAAGCCCAGTAGAGTACGTTATGGATTTGTGGACGGTACGAGCATAGTACGGTGGTTAATTTTACCCATTCACCTCCCACTTTGTTTTATCAAAAGGCTAGCTCGCTTGTACCCACTGGCGTCCATCTGTCATCGATTTGCAATTAAACCAAGCCTGATTTCATGGCTTCGAGCCATGAAATGTGTATTGGCCACCAAACTTAATGAAAGGTTCAACTCTGCACATACTGAGATGGTGGCTACTTGGATAAAGTAGTGGCGTTTATTTACATGGCTACACTGCCACCCAGTGGCGAGTGTGAGTTTTAATGTGCAACTGACATCGTCTTTGCAGGTTGAAAATGACCAGGGACGAGATGGACCTGGTCTCCTGGAGTGCTGCCCAACGCCCTCGATCCATCCTTCAAATGTTCACCGCAGCGACACCATTGCACCTCACCCCTCAACCACCTACCTTTTTGGGAATAGAATTGTCTAGAAAAATGCCAGATATTGAAAATTGTTTCTAAACCCCAATGATTTATATTGAATGGAAACTTTTAAAGCTTTTCTTAATGTTAAAACGGGCTTTTTTGCATTTGGCTCAGTACAACGGTTTCAGACTTTAAATCTAGTTTTACATTTTTAAAAACTAATTATCCAGAGATGTCTTTTTGTATATTGTATTAAAACATATTAAAGTTTTGTATGTATTGTAAGTTTAACGTTTTTAGTACAGTACTGCATTGCATACCTGCTTTTACTTTTTTTTAGTTTAAGGACTTTCCCAGCGTCGGAGGATGTCCTTGCATAACCTATATAACATACAGTGTATACACGTATATCTTGCACCTATTGCTGCAGTGCTAAAATAATAGCGGCGAGTAGTATATTCTGACCTATATCTAAATTTATACGCGTAAAATAAGCGCCCCAAAATTTAATGCACAAGTACAGTAGAAGGCTAAAAGACTGATGGCTGGTGTTAGATATGATTTTTTTAAATAAACCTTAATTTTAAGTAAGGGCGGAGAGCCAATTGTTTGCAGTTGGTGGCTTGTTTGCTGGCAGCTAATGGGTGTATTTTGCATTCTCTGACGTTATAAAAACGCTTATTGTAGCTCATCGGGAATACTTTTTTTTTTCAAATGCAGCCTAGTTACTCATTAGTCGGTGCATTCTGGTTTTCGCTTAGGTTTTTGCCTCCCTGGCTGTATTCTCACTAAATATTAATGGCCTAATTGTCAAGTTTTATATTTTTCACTGCATTTGTATCCTTAATATATTTAAATTCTACTGGAACTGTGAAGCAATGCGCCTTTGTATCGTCTATTTGAACCGTTTCAGAAAACATTCTCGATTTTCTCAACCCACTAACACCTGCTGTTTAATCCGGCTGTGGTATTGTTTTTGTTACCAATATTTGTTATTGTTTTTGTAATAAATAATTAACCATTAATTGGTATTTCCTGGTCACATTTGTCATCTACATCCTGGTCCCGGTTTCCCCATGCATGGGTTTCGAGCTCTTTGCCCGAGTTTTTTGTATCCCAATGATATACAATTTTAATTAATTTGTAACGTAAAATCCAGTTTAGCCAGTTACCCAGCTAGTTTACGAGTAAGTTCGTCGTGGATTGGCGCACAACATAATCAATGGCATTCAAACGGAAGAGATGGGCAGACAACATCGAAACGACGCGTCGGAGGTACGGGCGCAAAGAAACCGAAGAACACCGCCAAGGACGAGGCAATTGATGGGCACCAGGTGTGAACCGCGATTAGGCGAATAAAGCAAAGTTTAAACGCGTTGGGTGCAAGTGCAGCTGATCTGCATTACCTATTCAACCCCTTATTAGTGCCTTCCTTATTTCGGACCAATTTAGACCTTGTTGATCCCACCGTGCCCTTTATAAATCTCAGTCTCATAAGGTATAAACGGACAAGTTTCCCTTATTGGAACGGCTGTGTACGGCCTGATGGCGCTGAGAACTCAATTTCTCTCTACAATAATACGGGTAAACCGGTATGGTTTAACCAGATATGGCATTCTGATCTCGGGAGTTTTGATTTAATTTAACCAGCGGCTTCCTTTTACGAGTGCGACCACCATCCTCGCTTGCAGCATCCCGGATGCAGCAGCTTCATTGTGTTGGGATGCTTTTGCCGCTGGTGGCGTGCACCCAGATTTGCGCTCCTCACCTAGGCAGCGCCTCTCGGCCACACGGTCACACGAAACTTACACCCCCCCCCTCTCACAGGTGAATCCAATCGCCCTCGTTGATTCGCTTTGTCACTTGTTTGGCTCTGGGCGGGTTCCCCAGGCTCCTCTTCACTCGTCCGAGTGAGCGGAATGGTGTGGTGTATGGTAAACATCATAACTGGGGGAGACGAAGGCGGCCAGGCGTGGTGCTGGCCACACTAAAGCACACGTGTCCACACGGCCAACACGCACAGCTACAAATTAACATTGCACACACGTGTACACAAATTAGCAATTCGGGACATCCACCATGCCAGGCTGAGTGCGAATCGCCACTAAGTGACGGTGACGTCACTACATCAACTGTGCCAGGCTAGGTGCACGGAGGCCGCGTGAATTTATTGAGGGCTCGCTGGTAAGTCACGGGTCAAACCCAGGTGCCATGCGTTGACCGACGAAGATGAGTGCGCCAGCTTGCTGCGTTTTATCCGCCAGGCTCGTTGTTGTGAGCGTGGCTCCTCTGGTTTTTTTTTTGGTTGAGGGCGACTTGCCTCCGACTGCCCAGTGAGGGTCCTTCATGAACCTCCTCCAAAGAGGCTGATCTTGACAGTTGGAACCAGTCGTCGGCAGGTCCACTCGCCTCTTAATATTTTTTATTACACGCTTTTATTTAACTCACTGTTGTTGTTGTCGTTGTCGTATCCTCAAATCTTGTAACTCAATTTTAACCCACTTCCCAATGTGGTGTCGACTGCAAACTTGGTATACTTATGTCATACTGATGACAATACCATATTCTATCATAAAAAATAAATGTAAAAACATTTCAACGATCTTTTTTATTTTATAACCGCATAAAGTCAAATCTCATTATTACACGCTATTATTTAACTCACGCTGTCTGTTGTCGTATTCTCAAAAAAATATTGGAATTCAATTTTTACCCACTTCCCAATGTGCTATCGACTGCAGACTGCAAACTTGGTATACTTATGTCATACTGATGACAAGACTATATTCTATCATAAAAAATCTAAAACATTTAAAAATATTATTTTACACGCTTTTGAACACAGTCCTGCGGAGGGAGCTGGTAGGAACGTTGGGTTGCTCGGTCAATGGCCAGGGTCAACGGCGGCGTGGTGTATTCCGCAAATATGCCCGACTGTGAGGGCGGGCACAAGCCGGCGTGAGTAGGTTAAACGTTGAGTTTTATAAGGGCACCACGGGGTGACCAGCCCCTCCCCACCAAGCCCCACCCCTCCCACCCCCCACCCAGCCCCACCCTCCCCACCCAGCCCCACGCAGCCCCTCCCCACCCAGCCCCTCCCGACCCTCCCCTCTCCACCCAGCCCCACCCCTCCCATTTTTTGATGCACGACGGACGGACACAATAATCCCCTGTGGGCTGGTGGAACCAGGTAGTTCCTACCAGTATAAAGTCACTGTCTGTTGTCGTATCCTCAAATCTTGTAACTCAATTTTAACCCACTTCCCAATGTCGTATCGACTGCAAACTTGGTATACTTATGTCATACTGATGACAATACTATATTCTATCATTCAAAATAAAAAAAATATATTTTTAAACATTCTTTTTTATCTTATATTTTGGCTTGGGTCTAATTGTCCACGCTCAACTGACGTTGGCTGTAATTGCCCACGGCCCCTTACGTTATGGCAAGCCTCGGGGCCACTTCCTGGAGTCGTGGAATTCTGCCACTGCTCGTACGGTACATTTCATTAAAGCGTGTTTTTAAACAATATATTTTTAAATATTACGTATTTAGCCCGCGTCGTGCCTGTTTAGCCCCCTCTATCCGGCCAAACAAAAGCTGCTTGGGCATGCGGTGGCTGGGCCATGGAGGGCTTTCAAGACCAGAAAAACGCAGCCTCTCGTGCCGGAGGGGGCTCACCGATGGGACTGTGTCCAGATCTTTCAAGAATCTGAGCTCGCACAATCCAGCCTGGTTAATCCCAGAATGGATCATCGGCAGGCCAGCCAAAACATTTAAAACCGGCGCAGATGTTCCACCAGAGCAGTGGTTCTTCACCTGAGGTGCACGCACCCCCTTTTTGGGGGTGCAAGACATGCCAGATTTTTTTAGAAGGTAAATAATCTAAACACATTATGCACAGCCACGTATGTAGAACTACTTTGTTTCGTGAAACCTGTATTTTTTTACATTATAAATGTTTTCAATGATTGAGAACCAAAGGGATGTAAGGCTGCAGTTAATATTCTATGGTTATTTCGGTAAAGTCACGTAGATATAAAAAATAAGAAAAATTAAATTAAAATAAAGTGAATAAAACATAATGAAAATATCACGACGTTTCGATCGCAACACAAGCAATCGTCATCAGGAGACCATTGCTTGTGTTGCGATCGAAACGTGATATTTTTTAAATTAACTTTATTTTTATTATTTATTGTTATTTTTTTTTCTATGTGACTTTACCGAAAGAACCATAGAATATGAATTCCTGCAGTCACGAACGTTCTAAGCTGTAGTAACTGTTAAGAACCACTGCTCCAGAGGGATTCAGGTTTTGCAAGCATAAAGGGAGGAGATAACTGTGGCCGAGAAGACCTGGGGTTTTGGTTCGGAGTTCCACACAGCGTTATGCAGCCGATTAAAAGATAAGGCTGCTCATAAGCACCACTGCGCCCAGGTATGGAGAGTTGAGGGGCTGGAGTGTTTGATGACACAAACTACCCCATGCTGATGTTTGTTTTTGTATATTTGGTGTTTGCATGTTCTCCCCGTGGTTGCGTGGATTTTTCTCCGGGTCCTCCGGTTTTTCCCTCCACATTTAGAAACATGCGTTGATAGTATTTAGCTGCTCTAAGTTTGCACATGATAAGCCACTTCGTTGTGGTATATGTGGCCAGGTCGCTTCTGAAAAATAACTATATAGCTCAGTGGGCCTTAACTGCTAAAATACAAAGTTTTACTTTTTAGTTTATATTTCAAAAAGTTTAGTTTTGGTGCCGTTCCAATCTTCATCGGTGCTGCTCGTTAACTGCATTTGCCTCAGCAATCCGTGTGGGCTACACGGGGACTTTTGTCAATTCATACTGTTAAGATATCAACTATTTAATGGTAAATGTATACCTTGTTGAATATTAATTGTATGCACCATCGTACAGAAAATGCCCTGTCGACCATTCCATGATTTGTGGCCACTCGGGATGGCTGCACAAAGTGTTCCCTACCACACTTAGTTTTGATTCAAATTATAAAAACGGCCACCACCAAAACAGCATTGTGGGCAAATGAATGCATCGTGTGCAAGAGTGGATTTACAGTACTGTATATAGCTGAGGCATGGAAATGGCACCAATTCTTAGCAGATGCTGAGTGGTCTTGTCAGGCATAGATACAGGGTAGGTTTTACAGCCAACGCCAGTTCATAGATAAGATAACATTTAGCAAGTAACTTGGTACTATGGCCAAAGTTGACAACATTGACTCATTCAATAAAACATTTGTATTCTTATGGAAAGTGGTGGTGAAACAAATTCAGGACCGGCTGTGTTTTGAAGACAAAAAAATACAAGTGGGAGTTCTTTCTTTTGTAGTTTTACTATCGTAACACTTTGGTATATGATAAATAATGCTGCATAAAGTTGCACTTAATTAAACATGCAACATACATTACCTGGTTAATAAACTGAAATACAAAAGGATGTATGCTCAAGCACTACCAAAATACACAACTACACCTGCTACAGTTAAGACTTTTTACCCAAAACACACGGACATATTGACCCCGAAGTCACCCATGTCTTGAACATGACAACATACAGCACGTCCACACGTTGCACAAGGATGTGTTGCAAGCATAATGATCCTCCAGCAATTATGCCCACAAGTGACTTTGGTCTGCAGTTTAAAGCAATGTTTTGCACTGATATAGCTGGATGCAGTAACATGTTTCGTATTATCTTGTATTCACTGTGACGCCCCATTTACGCTCCACTAAGGTCACATGATTTCACAAAACTGAAGGCGGCATTGAAAAAATAAATTGCATCTGGCTTTGGCTACCAATTCACTGCGCATTAGTTGTAACCGTGTCTTGAATGGGATGTGTGACATAATTTGTACCATTACACAAGCTATTTTCATAAAATGCAGTTCAAACTGCAAAACATGTAACATGTCCTGCGTGCCCTGTGTCTTGTATTTTGTATGAACAAGCACAAATCAAAACAGCTCCTCACCATCATTAACACTGCCTGATACTAGTAGACTAACAGCTCGAGTACAACAGCACAGGCCTACTTTTTGTGCGTTTTGGACACATGCTATTTTAGTTCACCTATATTTTTGAAACTGCATACACTCCTAATGGTCCTGGAAGCAATCTTCTCAAATGAGTGTACACCAGTGAAAAGTTGATGTGTATCTATGAATATGTAGTGTTCATTAAGTGGTCTGCTGCTCCAGTTCTTCATAAATGGCATCTCAAACATTGACGACCCATAAAATGCAGAAATGGACATCTAGAATTAGCAGCTATCCTCATTGGCCCCTGTGCTGGTGAACTTTGTGGGCGAAGGCCCTTCACACCATACGAGGGAAAGGAAGGTTACTTTGATTGGAGGGTTTGATATGGCATGAACAACTTTCAATTGTAAATCAGTCTCTGTTATGAAATTATGAAGGGCCATAGACTAAATATATTATCACACATATTTACCCAGGAAAGTCTCACAGAGTCTTAAGACTTTTAAAGGAGGATCCTATCAAAGTTTTTTGCAGTCGGGGGCAATGTTGCTATGTGTAATCCAAATTGAGCATTGGGACGTATGGCCAATTCAGTAGTGTTTTTTAGTTATGGGGTCAAACCCATACATAACAGGCGGATAACTCCACAGGAATCCATTCCCATAATGCTGTTACCAATGTGCCACCCTGCCATCCAAATATTAGCCTACTATCCTTTTCTGTTATAATACAGTCACAGTGTTAACGCTGTGAGGTTGTGAGTTTTATTTGTGCTTATAAACCTTCCACTCCTAAGAGAGGTCTCTTTTTTCACCATGTTGCGCTTGTGTTCACAGCTGCCACGTTACCGCAGTAAATATTTGTGAGGTAACATAATCTTTCTTTCCAGTTCTGCCTGCACATTGAAATGTGCCAAATTGATAATGAACTTAAAAATGCAGATTGCAATGGTATGTTTCAATATAGTTGTTGAAAAGCACAACTAAGATGACTAAACAATATCAAGGAAACACTGGAATTGAGTTTACAGCAGACAGCTGAAACCCACGTTTCAGTGCACATGCACACTGGCAGTAGGCACCCTGAACACAGGCAATGCTTTGTTCATGTTTGGCACTACGCAGGCTACTGTATACCCTCACTAGTCACTCTTACACATTTAAACATAACTAAAAGGAACACATTTGCACACTACAAAAAAGTTAACGAAATATTCAAGTTTCAACTTGATAAAAGTAAAAAATATATTCCTGTATGTAACAAAAAAGCACTGCTTCTATTTGAAGGTTAAAACGTGTCATTGAACCCTGTTCGAGACTACACATATTGTCCATAAAATGTTAAACGTCTTTTAAAAAATTCAAACCCCAGGTCTCATAATAAACACCTTGCAACAACTGCTTTAGTTGACCTTAAAGATTATTCAACCCAATAGCTTTCACATGCATTTTCTCCTTTCATTATTTTGGCATTGACTGGGTGTTCTCCTCGGCACAGTCGGAAGAAGTAAACTGGTTTTTTCCATCGTGGTTACTTTTGCCATCATTTTTGCCATCATTTTTGTCCCTTCCGGCCATCTCTTCGCATGCCTGTGGGTCACCCAGCAGCATCCCTTCCAGTCCGGGGGGTGGCTTCATGTCGGGGGTCTCGGCGTTGTGATCGGCGAGCGGCTCGATGTTCGCTTCGGCGTTCGCCTCGGGCGTGTGACACTGGCACACGTGGCGTGCCGCCTGCGTGGCTCGCGAGAAGGTTTTGTTGCAGATGCCGCAGCTATACGGCTTCCCCGTGTGGATGTACATGTGCTCCTTGCAGTGGCTTTTCTGCGTGAAGCGGCGTCCGCACACGTTGCAGGCGAACCTGCGTGTGCGACCCACTCGTCGATAGCCCTCGAACATGGCTCCATCTGTTCCATCGCTGTCTCCCTCGCCCTCACCTGCAAAACGGTTTCGAGAGTCAGTTTCCTGCTTTAAAATATAAATTCCTCCATGACTTAACGTGAACAGGGTGGCAGATTACATATTACAGACAAGCACACATTGCAGCAAAAGTTTCCAAGGGCGAAAAACTTTCCAATGGAGAGATTTACATTACTCTTAGAGCCATTAAGAGCAATTATTTTTATACTGATTAAAGACTGTGCATTCTACCTTCTGTATCTTCTCCAAGATCAAACTCCCCGTCCCCTGCCTCCTCGTCCTCGCCCCCCCCGGGCGTTGGTGGGCTGTCGACTGCCCCTTCCGCGCCGCCTGGCGTCCCGGCCTCTCTGTCCGGCTGCCCGGGTGAGGCTTGGTGACGACCCTCGCACGCCGCTACCCCCGGGGAACACAAAGCCCTGGAACCTTCGTGGTAGCTGCCGTCCCCGTCGATCAGGACTTCGGTTTCCACGGCCTCCTGCTCCATCATCACCTCCTCCTCCGGACTCCCCTACCAGCAGGGTGCATCACCGCATATTACATGTATTACTTTGGATGCTGGTAATGCTACAATTTGTTATTTTCATAAATGTCCTCAGCAATTGTTACATTTTCGTTCAAAGTCCATCTGGACAGAAATTCTTTGAGATAAGTAAACACGAGGTATTATCTGTACAGGAACGATGGCTACACGCTCACCTGCTGAAGTCGACGCAGGCTTCCTCGGCCCCTGCCTCTGCCCCGACCCCTGCCACCCACAGCAGACTGTGGATAGGGAACGCCAGTGTGCATGTACAAATGCTCCCGTAGGCTGCTGCGCAAGCTAAAGCGCCGTCCGCAGATGTGACACACATAGCAGCGTGGAAATGTTGTACTGGTGCCACTTCCAATTAAGCAGGCATTGCCACCTCCACTGGTTCCCACACTCCCACGTCTGGCAGAGGCTGGCCGAGGTGATATCACCACCAGCTGGCCTTCCACCTGACCATCCAGTGATGGCAGTGAATGACTTCTCTGTTCATCCCCTGTTGAGTCCTGGGCCAGGATGCCTGGTGAGTAAGGAAGACATGAAGGCTGGGCAGACTGAGAAGGCTGTTGCAGTGTTGACTGAAGGGGCAGCTGTAAAGCAAGGTGGGTCTGCGCTTGTGTCACTGATACTGACATTGGGATAGGGCCTTCTATCACATTTTGCTCCTGCTCTGACCGAGGTGGAGGCTGCGACTGAGACTGTGGCTGAGATTGCAATGGTGGCTGCTGCTGCTGCTGTGACTGGGACTGTGGTGGAGGTCCAGAGTGGGATGACAGCCCTGCTGCCATCATATGGACTTTCTGTTCTTGGACGGTGACACAGGCCTGGCTGCGAGCCAACTGTATGCCGTAAAGAGATGAGGGCCACGGGAAATAAGGGTCTGGGCGAGGAATGGCACCATGAGTAGCCAGGCTGGCCTCCTGCAGAAGTGGGTAAGCGTGCAGGAACTTAAGACCCTGCTCAAGCCGTACTGGGTCAATCATTTGAGGGATAATCTTGCCAGTGTACATAAGGTGTAGCAAGTAACTAAAGATGTCTGGCTGAATGTCCGCAGGCTTCAACTTGACACAGTCACTGCAAAAATATGATCACACAGGTTTATGTTTTAAAACCTAAACTTTGAATTCATATAATATTCATGTCTTACAAGTAAAATATTTTTATACAGATATATATATGCTTGTAGAACACACGGAAGTATAACAATACATATCATAAGACTAAAATTCACCATCACTTTGAGTAATGATTAACAAAACTGCCGATTGTGTCACTTATAAATGGGATAAGAAGGCAGCTTAGTTTCTTGGGGTAAAAATTAAGGAGAAATAAAGGACTGAACCTAAGCAGCATGGCAGGTACATACCTGGTCTGGTGTATGAAAAGCATCTTGAAGTAGTTGGAGAAGGCAGCGAGCACAGCCTTATGTGCCTTAAAGTACACGTCACCGATGGCTACAGTGCAGTCGCACAGGAAGCCGAACTCCCTCTGCGAGTTGAGCTGCTGCAGCAGGAACAGGCCGTGGTTGGCAATGTCCATGCTGCCCGTTGTGCCTCGCCGGCAACACCATCCACATGTACGTCACTGTGTCCAACACCACCACCACATGCAAGGCCACTCAATGATATATTCACATGGTTTGCAGAGAGCTTATTAAGCTGAAATTGTTTTACTTTTCATCCATCTGTACTGCAGGGACTATGTTTGAAAATAACGGAAGTGTAGCGAGGCAGTCTGTACTCCTGTAACTTTGGGTTTTGTGCAAATTGTTCAGACATGGACAGTGGTAACCGTGGAGGTACGTAGGAAAAACAGCTGTGTATAGCCTCATCATCTCATACACGCGGTGTTTAATCACTCATTAGCCAGCTGAAGGCATTGGTTGCTTCTACATTGTTCATTTTGTGAGTGCAATGTAACAAAAACCCTACAACTGCCTTATTTAAAATGTAAGCATCACGAAGTAGTTACTGAACCATGTGTGCACCCAAGAGCCAATCCGTGCCACAAGGGGTTGCAGGAAGACGTTCAGGGTCACGGCCAGGCTGGAATGTGTTTCCCCAGACCTGGGGTGGCACACTTGCTTCATGAGCCGAGTCCGCAATTAAATGAGCCAGACTAGTGTATGAATGCCACTGGCTCCTTGGTTAGTACACAGCATACAGACCTTCCTCGTGGACCACTAAATCCTATGGCCAACGAATGCCCGCATGTTCTCGGATTAGCACGGTAGGCTACGTACGGTGCGAAAGAAGTTCAACATACATACATAGAGGAGGCATCATTTTAGAGAGGGCTTACACATAGGCAGTTGTGGTCGGTCACCTTCTGTAGGCTACATGCGAATAGCACTAACAGGAAACTATTCACCACCCTGACCCACGCATTACTTTTTATAAGTGCAATAAGAAATGTGGGTTATACATTGAGAAACACATCCCGAATAATTTATGAAAATTACAGTATTCCATTAAACACATCAAGGCACCCCTCTGATCTAGCGCCGTGCCACCCAATTCGATGACTGCTCTGCCGACAGGTATGAATGAAATTACGTCAACATTGTATGTTGAACATAAGGCTGGTCACATTATGCATTTAAATTGTGTGCGATGTACTGTTGGAAAAATTCCCTGATATTTTGTGCAAACTGGATCTTGATGCAGCATTCATTGCCAGTGACTGGCCAGCTGCTGCGATGAGTCATACTATGATGTAACCTCAATAAGTTGAAAAGCAATGCAGTGGATCATATTGCATGAGACTATCATGTAGGGAGATGTGTATTTCAGGCATTTATTTATTTTAATTTCCAACTTGTACAATTGTCTAATTGCAAAATTTGAAGTCTCAAAATACCATTGAATTTTGAGCTAGAATTGCTGCTATAATGCATTTTAAATGTACTTGGTTTTGGCAAATTATAATCAAATGAGACATTGACTTCTCTCTCAACGTCAATCCTCTTGTTTTTGTTTGTAAATATCAATACACGCAAATACAGCGGTCCCCTATTAATTGGTTCAACGAACCCCATCGTTAATTTAAATTATTGCTAATCGAATGTAGGGAATACATGTTAAAGGCTTCATTTGTTCCAAGATGATTGGAAGTTTACCCTTTTCACCCTAAAACATAAGTTTATATTTAAATATGTAATTTTAATAAATGTGAAAGAACATATTAAAGCATTAATAGACACATGGATAAATAGCCAATTGCTCTCAAAATACTCATAAAAGGATTTTGCTGATTGCCTGCTGAGTCCACTCCGATTGGCCGAAATTGGCGGCCACGTGATATCGTAAACTATCATTAATCGAAAAAAATTGGAGGCGGATCGTTAATCGAAACACCGTAAATCGATGGCATCGTAACCCGAGGGACCACTGTATATTCTAAAACATGCAAGCAATAGTCTTACAATTCAATGAGTAAATATTTTGTATTTGCATATTTAATATAAACACAATATAATCTTTACAGTAAATTATAACTGTCCTCACATTTTTAAAAGTAAAACCCTTGATTGACATTTGCTGTAGGATTCCTGACAGTAAATGTAATCAAGGAGCCCAGTTGGGAAGCTTAGCTGAAACATCATCAGTTTAGATGACAACACACATTGCAGCTTAACTAATTACATGATTGTGAAAATATGGTAAAAGTGATACACTAAATTACACACGTATTGGAGACCGACATCTGTACCATCGCAGGACAGCCATTAAATAGAGCCTAACAGCATAAATAAACATCTCTATAACCTTACTCTCCATAACCTACATGCTGAATCCTAGCCCTAACCAGTGTCATAACCTTGACCAATTGTCTAGCCTTAATCCTTAATTCTAACTACAATTCCAGTCATAACTACACCAAATCATTCATAGTCAACGTCAGAATATGTGCCCTTGTAAACTATTAATCTAAGTCTTGACCATATCCTAAACCTATCCTCATCGCTAAAATAATCACTTGAGCGTTAACTCTTAATCCAATCCATATTCATACCTGAACCCTTTTAACCTTACCCCTATCATAAACTCCTTAGCATAATTCATTCCGAGCCCTAACCAAGCCCTAACTTTAAACCTTAACCCTAACATACACACATTATTCCAGCCCTGTACCCTAATCCTCACCATCAACCATCATCAATCCACTGCTGGATGAAACCCTTCCCAAACTGTCACCATCTCTCACAGTCATGCGATGTAACAATCCATCTAGAATCTGCGCATTAACTGGTTGTATCTCTCCATCTCTGTGGCGGATATCCTCTTGGGCATGTCATTAATCTTGACCATTTGACCTTCACACTTTCCAGTGATGTGTGCTGTACATGCCCGCTTTCCTTAACAGTCGAAATAATGGCTCTCTAACTTGCATGTCCTCATGTCTCCGTATAATTCACATCGTGCACCCATTCGTGTTTATTTGTACCCTTTTCAGTTTTCGTTCCATTTTCTTTGGAAATTACCACGCTTCTGGTCCATATCATAGCAGGGTAAAACATGGCAAGCGCTCTCACTCCACCGCTGGATAGAGGTCTTTCCATGCTTTTCGGAGGAACCGGTAATATAGACTGATTAAAACTATCCTTTACAAACAAACAAAAAATACCTTAAGCCTCAATCCCCCCCACCGCACTCACCCTTAGTCCCAACCCCGAGCCATCCATGACCCATCCCTGCCAATAGACAACAAAGAGACGCGTTCCAAAGCGACCTATCGAGGGCTCAGTTGAGGTCAGTGTGAACGTGTCTCCTCGCTGCCTCCCCCGGGGCTCTTTTGCTTGGCCCCGCAACCTGAACGCAAACCCCCCCCCCCCCCCAAGGCAGCCAGCTCCCCTTTTTTTAAGTTGACGCCCGTAACCGGAACCCTCGCAGAAAACCCCGGGAAAACCCGAATTAAACGCTTCTAAAACCACCGTGATGGAACGCCATGTTCCACAGGGCCCACGCGGGACACACGGACGGTCGGACCCCGCCGCGCGTAGCCAAGTGGCAGGGGCGCACTTAATTGGCAATTAACGTCGAGGCAGCCACGAATTAACGCACAACGCCGACACAATGAGATGCGCAGGACGGCGGGGTGGGTGGTAACATGTCGGGGACGCAGAGGCACACGGCGACACATTCATTGGGAGAGACGCGGGTGACGAAAATGGAGATGTCGACCCAGTGTCACAGAGACGCTGGACTCTGTCTGCACAGGGGCACTGTGTCTCCACTGGGTCAGTGAGACAGGGACACTGTCTCCACTGGGTCAGTGGGACAGGGACACTGGGCAGTGCAGACAGGCCAGTGTAGACAGACATGGTGTGCATGTCGCATGAAACTACTTGTAGTAGTGGCGTAGTGTAAGTATGTGTGCAGTATACACATTAGAGGAGACACATGCAATATAAATACGGTACATTACTTTCAGAAAAGACACACACGATGATTTACAGATAATCAACGATGCAATGCACACAGTGCGATATATAAAGCACTACTCTGTGTAGTAACTATGCGCACAAGAAAGTGTTATGTAGATCACGATGCAGTCACACACGTGATGTAGCTCACAATGCAGTCACACACGTGATGTAGAGTACAATGCAGTCACACACGTGATGCAGATCACAATGCAGTACACACGTGATGTAGATCACAATGCAGTCACACGTGATGTAGAGTACAATGCAGTACACACGTGATGTAGATCACAATGCAGTACACACGTGATGTAGATCACAATGCAGTCACACGTGATGTAGATCACAATGCAGTACACACGTGATGTAGATCACAATGCAGTACACACGTGATGTAGATCACAATGCAGTACACACGTGATGTAGATCACAATGCAGTACACACGTGATGTAGAGTAGAATGCAGTACACACGTGATGTAGATCACAATGCAGTACACACGTGATGTAGAACACAATGCAGTACACACGTGATGTAGATCACAATGCAGTACACACGTGATGTAGCTCACGATGCAGTACACACGTGATGTAGATCACGATGCAGTACACACGTGATGTAGAACACAATGCAGTACACACGTGATGTAGATCACAATGCAGTACACACGTGATGTAGATCACGATGCAGTACACACGTGATGTAGATCACAATACAGTACACACGTGATGTAGATCACGATGCAGTACACACGTGATGTAGATCACAATGCAGTACACATGTGATGTAGATCACGATGCAGTACACACGTGATGTAGATCACGATGCAGTACACACGTGATGTAGATCACAATACAGTACACACGTGATGTAGATCACAATGCAGTACACACGTGATGTAGATCACGATGCAGTACACACGTGATGTAGATCACAATACAGTACACACGTGATGTAGATCACGATGCAGTACACACGTGATGTAGATCACGATGCAGTACACACGTGATGTAGATCACAATACAGTACACACGTGATGTAGATCACAATACAGTACACACGTGATGTAGATCACGATGCAGTACACACGTGATGTAGATCACAATGCAGTACACACGTGATGTAGAACACAATACAGTACACACGTGATGTAGATCACAATACAGTACACACGTGATGTAGATCACAATACAGTACACACGTGATGTAGATCACAATGCAGTACACACGTGATGTAGATCACAATGCAGTACACACGTGATGTAGAACACAATGCAGTCACACACGTGATGTAGAGTACAATGCAGTCACACACGTGATGTAAAGTACAATGCAGTCACACGTGATGTAGCTCACAATGCAGTCACACACGTGATGTAGAACAATGTAGTCACACACGTGATGTAGATCACAATGCAGTACACGTGATGTAGAGTACAATGCAGTCACACACGTGATGTAGAGTACAATGCAGTCACACGTGATGTAGAACAATGCAGTCACACACGTGATGTAGATCACAATGCAGTCCACCAATGATGTAGAGAACAATGCAATGCACACACAAGGGGACACACTTACTGCACACCCGCCCGCCCAGGGGGGTGGTGGATCTCGCGAGCCGCACGATCGCGATCCTCGTCGTCGTCCCCGCCACCACCGACTCTGATCGCGACCCCGGCGGGATTTGTGTGGGGGTGGTGGTGTCCGAAGCGCGGATCCGAGGGCGACCCGACGACGGTCCCCGTTCGATGTCCGAACGGGGGGGGGTCCGAACGGGGGGGGGGATGAATGGGGGGTGGAGGGGGTCCGAACGGCGGTCCGCCCTCCGCGAGGCTGCGTCACTGACCGGGCCCCGTGTCGGGAGGCCGCGGGTCCCTGGGATGGATGAAGGCTGCGGCCTGCGTCCCCCCCCACCACCACAGCCCCTCCCCTCCCCCGCTCCTTCCCCACCACCACCCCTCCCCCGCTCCCCCCCACCACCCCTCCCCCGCTCCCCCCCACCACCCCTCCCCTCCTCCTCCGCCCCTCCCCCGCTCCTCCTCCGCCCCTCCCCCGCTCCTCCTCCGCCCCTCCCCCGCTCCTCCTCCGCCCCTCCCCCGCTCCTCCTCCGCCCCTCCCCCGCTCCTCCTCCGCCCCTCCCCCGCTCCTCCTCCGCCCCTCCCCCGCTCCTCACCCGCTCCTCCTCCACCTCCCCTCCACCCCCTCCCCTCTCCTCCCCCCACCCCTCCCCGCTCCTCCCCCACCCCTCCCTGCCCTCCTCCCCCACCACCCCTCCCCCGCTCGACCCCCACCTCCCCACCCCCACCCTCCCCCTCTCTCACGTAGCCGTGCGACTGGGCAGCCAGGCGCCGCCGGGCATGGAGATGTGCAGGCAGGCAGCGAAGCGAGCGAGCAATTCCAGGCGGGTTAGAGGAGGAGGATGAGGATGAAGGAGGAGGGGGTTTTGGTTATTGAGTGAGCAGCGGATATGGAAGTGTGGCGAGCGTGGGGGTGGGGTGGGCAGGAGGGATAGTGGGGGTCGTGGTGCAGCTGGGGTTCGTGAAGGAAGCGGATATGTTTGTGTGCAGCAGTGGCTGAGGGTGCAGAGAAGAATTGGGGGTCCAGACGGGGGTAGCCGGATTAAGGCTTGCGGCAGGAATGGAGCAGAAGGGGGAACACGAGGCGACATTGGCAGTGCCGCACTGAGTTACTTACACGTGGAGGATGAACGTCGTAGGCGGGATGATTGGTCGTGCGGTTATGGTTTGGATGGGTTCAGGGGGTGAAGACACGGGGGCATTGAGGCCGGGGCATGAAGGGGGCTTGCAGGGCTCTGGAATATTTTGCTGCATTTTCCTGGATTTTCTGTTTGCACAAAGTCACGTAGTCACTTTAAGATGTTTTCTTGTTCATGTGTTTTGTTTGTTGCGGTTGCACCCGATTCAAGAGCCGAATGGCTCACAGGGCTATACCAAATAAATGAAACTGACTGGCGGCTGGGGCTGAGAGTGGATTTGCACGACGGAGCCCGACGTGTCGCCGTTCCAGCGATGACTTTTCCTCCCCATTATCGACTGCACTGCAGTAAAATCTTGTTGCTACTGCCGATGCTGTTGTGACAATTACCACCGAGCCACGAGTACCGCAGACCCACGTTATGGTGGCGAATCAATTGGCTGGGGAAAGCGTTCTCTGTATCAGCAATCGACTGCTTCGTGTTTTGCATGAAAATGCAATGCACTCGATACATTTCCGTCCGTGTCGCCACATTTACAAATATGTCCCTAAGTTTAGAGTACTGTATATACAACTATTTGAATTCATACCGCGTCTAAATTTCGCCGCATCTAAACGTTACACGCTGTGCAGAGACAATGGAAATTGTTATTATATAGAGGCAGTCCACAATAGGTAGAGGGGGAGAAAGGAAGAGTCGGTAATTTCACACAAAGTAACTGACGCAACCAACCACCGTACAAACAGCGAAGCTTAGGGCATTTAGTTAGTTGCATAAACATCCGAAGTGGTTTTTTATCTCTCCATAATTACCCCCCCCCCCCGATTTATAAGGCTTTTAATGACAAACGAGGATACATTTACACGATAGGAGTTTAATGCAACCGGCTGCAGACCCTTTGAGATGCCCCCCGGTAAACCAGAGTTATGTTGTGGGAATTACCAGCATACAAAAAACAAGCATCACCCTAAAATGGCAAAGCCTAAATTTAATCACTTGAAGCCATCTGGCGATATTACCATCTACACTGTGGTTTACCCTCAGTTTTAAGTTTACCTATGGCTGTATGGCCTGCCTGACCTCTTGAGGTCCAGTGGCATTATGGCGACGTAACCGAGCCCAGAGCCACCCTTCTTGCTGTGCCATTACTCTGAGTGGTGGCTCTTCTCGTGCACATTTTATTACAGCCACTGTCATTCAAGGTAATCCTCTTCCATCTGAGAATCCCACCTCTACAAACGCTGCACATTTTTGTTGACGGCAATTTGTGTGTGTATATATAGTATATTGCTTAATAGACGTGTGAATTCCAGGCAACAAGTGTGTGCATTGCGTTGGTGTTTTAGAAACTTGAGGTTGATTTTTTCCAATTCAGTAGCAACTCAGTGTACAACATGCATGTGTGTTATTGTAAACCAACAAAGCCACCCTGTGAAGTACAATCATTGGAGGCTGAGGCCTCGAGTAATATATTTGCTTTGGAGCACAGAACGTGTGAAAGAAACATTAATGCTTATGAAATGTTTTTGGGGCAGTGTTCTACCGAATTTTCATGTAAGCTCGTTGGAGTAGGGACCCGCTGCATCATGTTTGTTTTTGTTGCAAAGATTGCTGTAGATTCATTTCAAATTTAATATAATTGAGAAGAGCGTTGGAATTTAAAAACACTATACAGTAGTCATGTTGTTGAAGTGCTTGAAAGTCTGACATTTGCAGCACGAGGCACTTTGGACATTGCGGTCGACTGGTCACGTATTTATCACAAAAGAAAGCAATGCCTGGTGAGGTCATATAAGGTCTGTAGATTCATATCTCGGTTCAATACAAAAACATTTTTTTACCAGATATTCCTAGTGACAAAACTGTGATTGTCGTCCTATATGTGTAGTACAACTGGGGATATGGTTGTATGATGTGTACTCCATCACCTGGGAACGTGAGGGGCCCTCCAGTGTCATCATTGCACCCCAGGCCTGAAGATACTTAATGTCCATTGTTTGGCATTTACTGCTTTGTGAGAAGCATTTTATTGTAAATCAGCCAGCATGTGGCGAGGTGAGTGACAAGTAGGGGAGCCATGGCAGCGATTGCGAAATGCTCAATACACTCGAGCATCTGGCCTCTTGTTTTGATGCACTGTGAGCAACATGCCCTTTCTCCAACATTTCCCCGCGTGTTCCCCAAATCTCACCGCGCTCTGATGCATATTATCCCATCTCCTTGAATCAAACCTGCACGTTTGATTTCATAGCACAAAATTGTGTGCGCTTCCTGTATGTGCATTGGCGCGCACACGTGGCGCAATGCACGGGTTAACAATTATTAACGCTCGCTGCATGCAACTCGGAGGGCGGATTTCTCCCCTGTATAGCTGAGTGCGCTTTGATTCACGTGTAGCTTGACGCACGTGCGTGCATCACGTCCAGGGAGACACGGATGCTCCGTGTATGTGGGGCTTAAAGGCTGTCTCGCTCTATGCGGCGGTCTGGGGTTTCCTTTTCGAATGGTGGCTATGAACCCATCAATTGAGCTCAATTCAAAGCTACGTGGCTAAGATCTAGATTTGAATTTCTTGGCTGTGGTTTTCCCACCTGATGTTGATTGCTTGTGTTGCGATCGAAACGTCGTGATTTATTTTATTTTATACCTACGTGACTTTACCGAAAGAACCAAAGAGTACTATGTGGCTAAGGCTAGTGGAGGGTATTGTAAGACATGTACAAGGTCTAGGCTCCCATTCTTCATCAGCCCACATTGACGAGCGTGAAGTATGGTCAAACAACCTCCATGACTGAAATGTGTAGTGAGAAGAGGCCTTCACTCAGCAGTGGATGGAATGAGTAGGATAATAATCAGCATCTGGAGGAATGGTTTTACCTAGCTTTACGTGGAAATGTTTATGTAAATCTGGTAAGCTAAATTGGCCTAAACGCTTTCCAACTGAGGTTGAAAGCGTTTTTGGGTCAAATGCATTATTTGGTGATGATATTGCTGCTTTGGCATTGGTGCACAGTTAACAAAACAAAATCTCAACAAGTTAGTCAATAACACTGCGGCCTAAAAAATCAAAGTAGACAGTATAATATATGCGACTTTTGGGTAATGGAACGTCTTCAGAGTACATTTCTGGCATGTGCTCTGTGAAGAAGGCCCATTGGCAGAAACGCTGCATATTATATACCATACTTAACATTTAAAGGCAGTGCAACTGACAAATGTGTGCGTTCATTTTTTTTAATGAAGTAGTATTGCCTCCCCTGTTCATAATGGGAGAAGCACGAGAGCTCTTGTAAAAAAACATCCAAGATTAAGAAACTTTAGCGTAAAGTCGCGTCGCAATTAGGGAATCGCCCTGGTGATTAGGCAACAGTTTGCCCACAACTCTTTGAGACATAACCTCCAGCAAATCAAGTGGTATGGCAAATGCATGCAAATCTGCAGCCGTATGTTGCATGGGCAATGCGATAAGCATGGTTTTTCCTCTTCTGCGATTGCGATACCATGATTCCATTTCTGTTCCCATTATATAGTTTGTACTGTAGAGTCAGTCTTATTGTTTCACTTTGATACATTTTACCTGTACGAAATAAACGCCCCGAATTTTAAATATCTAAACGTAAAATAATAAATTATTACGATTCGTAATAGTGACATATAATCCCATCCACGAATAGGTGTCTGCTCACTCTCCGAATAGAAACCTGCATTTATATTATTAACATCATTTTTCTGCTATAAATTTCCACATGATAAACCACTTTGTTTAGCTATCATTTCTGATGAGGTCGCTTCTCAAACATAAGTTAATTGCTCAGTGTGATGTACCTGGTAAGATTTTTTTAAACGTTTCGTTTTATTTGTATGTTTTGCAAGTGATTCGTTTACCTTTCCTAAAGATTACATTCCTATCATGGTTTTTTTTTATTATTTGTTGTTATAACGTTCTGACTAGCCCCGACCGGACATCCGTAAAAAAAAAGCTTCATAGCTCATCGAATTCCTCCAGTGTAAATAAATTATCTAATTATGATAAGAGCTGGCAAGTAAAAACATTGTATAGTTTTATTTGTTTATATTTTTTAATAATTAGTTTACCTTTCCTATACTTTACACTCCTATAGTGTTTTTGTATTGTTTATCATAACGTTCGGACCCGCCCCGACCGGACATCTGTAAAAACAAAAAAAGCTTCATAGCTCATCGGATTTCCTCCTGCAGCCTCAACATTCTGAACAAAGCTGCTGGGTCACGTGGCGCGCACGCGAGCGTGGGGGCGGGGCGAGACAGGGGAAGCTGGCGCGGTCACGTGGGCTCGCGCGCGTGACCCGGAAGCGGAAATCCCCCGCCAACCCCTCCCCTCTCCACACATCCAGCTGGGACCATGGAGGCGCTTCCTGATCCGCTCTCTGCTACGCGCGTCGGGTTCGTGTGCTCCCCCCTCGCCACCCACAACGCGTGCACCTGGTTTGCGAACACCCTCTCGCGTGTGTGTGTTTGTGTTGTAGATGTTGTGTTGGCACAGTAGGGGGCACAGGTGGTGCATCAGCCAGTCATCTCGGGCATCTCAGTCGGTCGACCCGTGGCACCTGGGTCTGACCCGTGACCTCCTGCCAGCGGGCGTTCGACACTTCACGTGGCCTCAAGGTGCACATGGCCTGGCACAAGCGTCGTGGTGACGTCACCGCCACTTAGTCGCGAATGGCGGTTGTTGTTGGTGTTGTGTACATTGTAGGGAGCGGTAGTGTCGCGGTCAGCGTGCTGCACTACGAACCCGCGATTCCCCGCTCACGGCGAACACCGGTGACGATTATTTGCAACCGGTCCTGGGCATCCCCTTAGGTCGACTCGGCCTCAAATTAGTAACCTGGTGCGTTGTGCACTGGGAGAAACAAAGGCGGTCGGGTGTGGTGCTGGCCACACACCCCCTCGTGTGCCGTTCCGGCCTTCATAGGTGCTCGCTAACAGCACTTGCACCGACAGTCTGTTAAGGCTATACGGGGGATCTTTGTCTTTATATTTGTTGTACTGTATATGCTGCCGTGTGTTGATCGTCTTTCGCGCCGTACGAAAGAGCCACCCGTTGCTAATCGGGAGGCGCGTGAGAAGGACGACGAACTAAACACTAAACAGCAGTTCTAAAGAGATGAGTCTACGACCGACAGGATGTCCCATAAGTCTGGAATCATAGGAAAAAAGACAGCTGTGGTGCATGCAGTCTGTTAAAATTCAACAGAGAATAATGATCTGGCCTTGTTATTCCTTACTCATAGGCATATTGGACCTGCAGAAACAAAAAAATATGAATAAGTTATTTTCCCATCATGATTTTAGAATTATAGGCCACACTGTAGATTTAAAAGTGCATTGCTTCCAGTGGCTTCATCGTGCGTGCACTTGTGTGTGTACACTGCAATAGTGTGCGCGCACGTATGTGTGCACGCGTGTATGTCTGTCTACTCGTGTGTGTGTGTGTGCGTACTCTTGTGTATACGCCCGTGCGCGCACGTATGTGTACGCAAGCGTTTGTGTGTATACTGTACTCATGTCTGTCTACACGTGTATGTGTGTAGCCTGTGTGGACGTGTCTATACACGCGTGTGTTTTTAAACGTGTGTGTGGTCTATAAGTTATCGCTCACAACACTCGCCACAACCCTATTAAGGCTGTACAGCGGATCATTTTAGTATCGCGGTCTTTGGCTGTGTCTTTTGTGTGTGTGTATTTGTGCGTTGCTGTGTATGTGCGAAAACTATTCGTGTGCAGTGATAATGATCCCAGCCACGATGGTTCCACTCCCAACGATGGATTGCACTGACACTGGGCGTGGTGGTGCCACACTTGCCACTACATGTTTGTAATACCTCCACAGCTCATTGGAGCAAGGATCGCCGTGATTTTTTTTAAACAGGTTTGCTTCTTGTGCTGCCCGTGCGCTGGTAGTGAGGTGGCGGTGGGCGGGGGAGGTGGTCCTGACATGGCCTCTGGGCCTTGAAGCTTCACTGCTAAGATGCAGGGGGCCCACGTCACACGGGAGACTCCCAGTGCCTTCCTCACTGGCCATGACTCAACGCGTTAACTTTTATTTTGGCGCGTTTAGACAACGATAACGAGCAGCGTTGTTAAGTGATCGTATGTGTGTGAATTGTGCCGGCTCTCGCAGATCCTTCGCGTATCTCACTGTGAAGGACCGCCTGCCCAAAATCCTCACGCAAATTATCGACAGACTCCATCGGAGCCGCGCGAAGTTCCATGAGAAGCATGGCGAGGTGTTGTATGAGCAGTGTGTTTTTTTGTCCATGTGTTGCCACTAGTGTTTCTTGGTATTGCCACGGTCGTTATAGTTTTTAATTAATCTACATTCTAAAACAGCAATTCCATGTCATTATATTGAGTCACGAGGGCATCACATGGTGACCGAGGTCAAAGTCTGCTTTACGCAACAATATGTCACGGGGTAATTCGCTGTAAACTGCATATTAGGCAATAATGCACGAACGTTGACATTTTTTAAACAGATTAAAGAAGCGACCGGAGGTTAAACCTATTATAATTTTCAAATAATTTGACATTTTATATAAAACTTATAACTGAATAACATATAAAATGTACCAAAACAGTTTTACTCTGGTGTATTTCCACACATTTTAGAAGTATACCTTGGTTTTACAAATGCCATGTATACATTGGCATATTAGACATGGTTAATCTTTTTAATCAAATGCCCTCTATGCATCATTGGTATAATGTTTTCTCTGGTAGGAAGGAAGCGAGGCTGACAAGAAGATCATATCACTTCTTTCCAAACTACGTAACGAGCTTCTTACAGACAAGCCTATTACACCCTTGACCGATGGGCGACCTGATGTGGGCGAGTGGAATGCATACCTAGAGGCACAACGGTCCCTCACAGCAATGCCTAGCTGGTTTACCTCGGCATGGCTTTACGTGGAGTGCTACATGTACCGCAGAGTTCAAGAAGCCGTGGCACTTTGGTAAGGATTTTAACTTGAGCAAAATCTTAAGCATGATTCTGATTTTTAAAAAGTGCATTAGCATGACATTTCATGTGATTTGTAAACGTGAAAATATATTTTCTTCACAGCCCACCGCTCAATGATCATGATGTATTCAGTGAGCTCAAAGAGAAGAGCTTTTTTGATTCTCAGAAAGCAATCATTTCATTATGTGATCATCTTGGTGAAGTTCTAAATAAAATATCTGGATTGAATAAGGATGAAGTGAAGAAAGAATTTCAACAACTACTGCAGGTCTGTTGCAATTTTTATTTTAAAAACAAAACTGCGTAATCTGAGCGTAATTAATGTATACGTTTGATATATAGCAGTACATATTGACAGTTGAGTCCATGTGTAAATTTGTAAACATGTGTTAATACATTTGAATGTTGTATTGCTAGGTTTGCTTGTGGGGCAACAAGTGTGACCTCTCAATATCGGCTGGAAGAGACAACCCCCAAAAAGCAAGCCCACTGACTGGCTTAAATGATCTGAAGGCCAAAATCCTTATTGATGACACAGAAGCTGTGTGGGCCACACTAGAAGATAAACTCAAAAAGAACCCAAGCAGCACACAATGCTTTAGGCTAGACATTGTTTTGGATAATGCAGGCTTTGAGCTTTTCACTGATTTAGTATTGGCAGAATTCTTGCTAGCTTCCAAACTTGTGGATCAAATACACTTTCATGGGAAGTGTATGCCATGGTTCATTTCTGATGTCACCAAAGAAGACGTAAATTTTACTGTCCACCTCTTGATGGCAAGCAATCACCGTTGGTCTTCCAAGCTAGGAGCTGCATGGCGTAGTCATCTGAAGGATGGCTCTTGGGTATACCATGACCACATGTTTTGGACATTGCCGCACGAGTACTGCAGCATGGAGGCCATCGCACCAGACTTGTACGCGGAGCTACAGCGATCCAACCTCATCCTTTTCAAAGGCGACCTCAACTATCGCAAACTAACAGGGGATCGGCAATGGGATCACACAACAGCATTTGAGACGGCTTTGCAGGGGTTCCATCCATCAGCGCTTTGCAGTCTGCGTGCACTGAAGGCAGACTTGCAGGTTGGGCTGCAGCCTGGGATGGCTGAAACGCTCACTGCTGCAGACCCTGACTGGATGGTGTCAGGAGAATATGCTGTAATACAGTTCTCTGATGCAAAGCAGTGATTTTTTTTGTGCAAAGTTACAAACCAAATGTTCACGCTTCATTTATGATTTAAATTTGAGCAATAAATCTATGGGCTATGACGTCATCCAAAGGTTACCACTAAACTAATGACTTATGTGTGATCTGCCTTTAAACCTAGCAGTGCATGTTTACGAAATTAACTGAATTTCAGTTATAGCCATAGAATACCATCTGTAATTGTATAATTGCGTGAATAGTGAAGCTTCTAAGTTTATGAGAATAGTGGCAAATATGTTCCTATTTTTGAATGAAGTATTTGATTTACATATCTCATGGTCAATTTGCATATCATTACACTGAGCAAAGTTTTTCAATCAATCTCTTGCACATTTTGAGATATGTCTTTAAAGAAAAACCACTTGAGTAGATGGATTGTGGAATACTGTAGATTTTATTCCAGCCAAAATGGGTATTCATTTCAATCTGTGATCCATTACAGTATTAGGATCGATGCACTTTTATGATTTCTGTCACACGATTGTCAATATTTGACATGCAAAATGTGATGCACGTTGTTTTGAAACTGGAATGGTTGTCAGATTAAATTTATACAAGTTACACTATCCAATTGTGAAGTGTGATCATTCATCGTGATTGTGGACATATCACTGGGATTGATGTTGACGTATAATGCTACTTGCATTTGTATGTACAGCATGTTGAACGCAGCCAACCGTGATAATTAGAGGTGCGTGGGTGCTAATCGTAGGTGGAGGGGTGTGATAAACACAGGCGCGTGTGATGTCTGCAATGGCAATGTGTGGTGTGTATAATGAGTAGTGAAAGTTGTGTTTATTGGAAACATTTCCTAGAGATGATACCATGGAGATGTGCAGTGCTCCGTTGTACAAATATCTCCACGTACCTAAACAGGAATAACTCGTGTATTGTGTGAAATAGTGGATGCTATAGAATTGTTTTTGCAAAACCTACTTCCATACAACGAGCATTTGTCACTTCGATACACTCTCCATAATCTGTTCAACTTCTACGAATTCGCCCCCAGCTAGTCCACCAGTTGGTGATGACGTTCAATAGTGTAATGTACAGTATAGCATTATTTAATGATAACATTTTAAGACTAACAGAAAAGGAGCAATGCTAAAACACTATATACACATTGCATTATATTACTTGTTGATAAACAGTTGTGTTTTTATTGTTTTCATCACTCCAGTGTATCTTGTAGTACGTACCAGACTTGGGTTTATTTGAGTTGTTACCGACAATCCCGATCAGCCAAGTTGCCCGACTATTTTACAAGGGAGGTCCCGTGGTGCTGGAGCACAACAAACACAAAGACGGCATCGAAATTGCAGACGAGCACAGGATCTTTAATGGCTAACGTCTTGCACAATTAACAAAACTGAGATTGGAACAACAGTCGTAAACCAAGGTAAATACAAGCCCGCTGATACGTGCTTAAAATCAGATAAATGCCCTCTACAGCTGATAGGAGCGAACTTTAACAAGTTTCTATCTGATCTCTTTTACCAGTGGCAAAATATGATAGTAGGTTTTTACCCTTTTAACTGGTACAAAACTGACACCTTTATTCAAGGCATCATGTTTGCAATGACCACAACACAAGTAGTCAAAAAAGCAAACAAAAAGAAGCAACTGATAAGGATGATAATATGCACTGTGTGGGCCAATCAACTTCAAGGACAGTGCATATTATCATCCTTATCAGAGTTGCTTCTTTTTTTTGACTACTTGTGTTGTGGTCATTGCAAACATGATGCCTTGAATAAAGGTGTCAGTTTTGTACCAGTTAAAAGGGTAAAAACCTACTATCAAGTTTCTATCTGGGAATTCACGTGGCAGCGGTCACAATGGGAAGGGGGTTGGGGCATCGGAGTGAGATGCCCTCCGCAATGACGCAAGGCTACTCGGTTGCCCGGGAACGACCGTGTCAACAAGAGTCGGATATATATATATTTTTTAGTTATATACATTCGACGCTCACGGTTGTGTTTTATTGTTGTTCGTTGTTGCTATTGTTGAGTGGACAACACGGGATTGTTGGCTGTCGAGGCTTCGTGGGATGCGAGAGAGATAGGCAGAGATGTTTCGCCCGCAAATGTGAGCGAACGGATTAAAGGGATTGCAGTCGGAGCGAGTTTGGTTGGGATCGAGGCAGCGTGATGGAGCAGGTGAAGAAGGTGAGTAACAGCCCCAACTTTTGTTGCTTCCTGGAAGGGTCATTCACCCGAAACGTCGCCTCTTATATACTCGTTCTTTCTAAAATGCAGAGTTATTTACAAACGTGTCGGAGTTGTTATTGGTGCAGGATCTGGTCCGGTGACCTTTTTTTACATCTATTATGAAAGCCCAGCGTTTCGTTTGTCACCTAAATTATGAGATCCTTTCAGGAGGCCTGAATGAAAAGGTTATAGAAAGTGCTCTCCCCAGTTGTGGTATGTAAAAAGTTGATTCAACAGGCTTCCAAAAATTGCTGACCTCCCAAAAAACAAATGTCTTTTGAAGGCATATGCCTACATACAATAGAGTCAGTAGATACTACACACCCTACATACAATAGTCAGTAGTATCTACTACACACCCTACATACAATAGAGTCAGTAGTATCTAGTACACACCCTACATACAATAGAGTCAGTAGTATCTACTACACACCCTACATACAATAGTCAGTAGTATCTACTACACACCCTACATACAATAGAGTCAGTAGTATCTACTACACACCCTACATACAATAGTCAGTAGTATCTACTACACACCCTACACACAGTAGAGTCAGTAGTATCTACTACACACCCTACATACAATAGTCAGTAGTATCTACTACACACCCTACATACAATAGAGTCAGTAGTATCTACTACACACCCTACATACAATAGAGTCAGTAGTATCTACTACACACCCTACATACAATAGTCAGTAGTATCTACTACACACCCTACATACAATAGAGTCAGTAGTATCTACTACACACCCTACACACAATAGAGTCAGTAGTATCTACTACACACCCTACATACAATAGTCAGTAGTATCTACTACACACCCTACACACAGTAGAGTCAGTAGTATCTACTACACACCCTACATACAATAGAGTCAGTAGTATCTACTACACACCCTACATACAATAGTCAGTAGTATCTACTACACACCCTACATACAATAGAGTCAGTAGTATCTACTACACACCCTACATACAATAGAGTCAGTAGTATCTACTACACACCCTACACACAATAGAGTCAGTAGTATCTACTACACACCCTACATACAATAGTCAGTAGTATCTACTACACACCCTACATACAATAGAGTCAGTAGTATCTAGTACACACCCTACATACAATAGAGTCAGTAGTATCTACTACACACCCTACACACAATAGAGTTAGTAGTGTAATGGGTTCGAATTAGGTGCACACACACGCAGCTTGGAGGCAACACTATTTATTAAACGGTAAGTAATATAACACACCCTACATACAATAGTCAGTAGTATCTTCTACACACACCTACATACAAGAGTCAGTAGTATCTACTACACACCCTACACACAATATAGTTAGTAGTATCTACTACACACCCCACACACAATATAGTTAGTAGTATCTACTACACACCCTACACACAATAGAGTCAGTAGTATCTACTACACACCCCACACACAATATAGTTAGTAGTATCTACTACACACCCCACACACAATATAGTTAGTAGTATCTACTACACACCCTACATACAATAGAGTCAGTAGTATCTACTACACACCCTACATACAATAGTCAGTAGTATCTACTACACACCCTACATACTATAGAGTCAGTAGTATCTACTACACACCCTACACACAATAGAGTAAGTAGTATCTACTACACACCCTACACACAATAAAGTCAGTAGTATCTACTACACACCCTACACACAATAGAGTCAGTAGTATCTACTACACACCCTACACACAATAGAGTCAGTAGTATCTACTACACACCCTACATACAATAGAGTCAGTAGTATCTACTACACACCCTACACACAATAGAGTCGGTAGTATCTACTACACACCCTACATACACTAGAGTCAGTAGTATCTACTACACACCCTACATACACTAGAGTCAGTAGTATCTACTACACACCCTACATACACTAGAGTCAGTAGTATCTACTACACACCCTACATACACTAGAGTCAGTAGTATCTACTACACACCCTACATACAATAGAGTCAGTAGTATCTACTACACACCCTACATACACTAGAGTCAGTAGTATCTACTACACACCCTACAAACAATAGAGTCAGTTGTATCTACTACACACCCTACATACACTAGAGTCAGTAGTATCTACTACACACCCTACATACAATAGAGTCAGTAGTGTCTACTACACACCCTACACACAATAGAGTCAGTAGTGTCTACTACACACCCTACATACACTAGAGTCAGTAGTGTCTACTACACACCCTACATACTATAGAGTCAGTAGTGTCTACTACACACCCTACATACTATAGAGTCAGTAGTGTCTATTACACACCCTACATACTATAGAGTCAGTAGTGTCTATTACACACCCTACACACAATAGAGTCAGTAGTGTCTACTACACACCCTACACACAATAGAGTCAGTAGTGTCTACTACACACCCTACACACAATAGAGTCAGTAGTGTCTACTACACACCTTACACACAATAGTCATTAGTATCTACTACACACCCTACACACAATAGAGTCAGTAGTATCTACTACACACCCTACACACAATAGAGTCAGTAGTGTCTACTACACACCCTACACACAATAGAGTCAGTAGTATCTACTACACACCCTACACACAATAGAGTCAGTAGTGTCTACTACACACCCTACATACTATAGAGTCAGTAGTGTCTACTACACACCCTACATACTATAGAGTCAGTAGTGTCTACTACACACCCTACATACTATAGAGTCAGTAGTGTCTACTACACACCCTACACACAATAGAGTCAGTAGTGTCTACTACACACCCTACACACAATAGAGTCAGTAGTATCTACTACACACCCTACACACAATAGAGTCAGTAGTATCTACTACACACCCTACACACAATAGAGTCAGTAGTATCTACTACACACCCTACACACAATAGAGTCAGTAGTATCTACTACACACCCTACACACAATAGAGTCAGTAGTATCTACTACACACCCTACATACAATAGTCAGTAGTATCTACCAGAGGTGTGGACTCGAGTCATGTGACTTGGACTCGAGTCAGACTCGAGTCATGAATTTGATGACTTGCGACTCGACTTGGACTTGCATAACAATGACTTTGTCCCACCTATGAGATGTGGACTCGAGTCATGTGACTTGGACTCGAGTCAGACTCGAGTCATGAATTTGATGACTTGCGACTCGACTTGGACTTGCATAACAATGACTTTGTCCCACCTCTGGTATCTACTACACACCCTACACACAATAGAGTCAGTAGTGTCTACTACACACCAGTGGCGGCTCCTGCAAAATCTCTCAGGGGGGGGCAAATGTCTGGATGATTGATAAGGATAAGGTCCACCCATGCAATGAATAAATTAACAGCTTAAGCATGTAAAGGCAACTTCACTTCTTTAATATTAATGAAAAATAAAGTGACTCTAACAATACATCTTGTTTGTTTCTATACTCACTATTAAAACAAACCACTCACGTTTATTTTATTAAAGATTCCACTAGGTGGCGATAAATTATATTGTTGGATGAAACGTGCTTACGTATGATGACGTTAACACGTATGATGACGTAAGCACGTTAGGGCGAGCCCTCCCGGAAGCCATAGAGAATGCATTGCAGCGCCCCCGTTCGAAAAAAAACATCTTTGAATGTAAGTCTATGGGGCCACTCGGGGCGATTCTCAGCCGTAGTGAAATCGCCCAAAAAGAGGCGGTACTCCACAGAACGTGACATGACGCTGATTTGACTATATCCAGAGGCTGACAGTGACGGCTAGCGTGACTCTGTGGTTGAATGACATTGGTGGTGCGTCGCCCAATCGCCCTAATGAAGAAACCGCCCCTGCTACACACCCTACACACAATAGAGTCAGTAGTGTCTACTACACACCCTACACACAATAGAGTCAGTAGTATCTACTACACATGGGGGGTTGGGGAAGAGGACATTAGTGGGGGCGACTGTAGAGGTGCGAAAGCGCTGAGAAGCCCTCTGCACGAGCTAGAACAAGGTGGCCATAGGCCACCGAAATTCTAGTTTTTTTTAAACTGTTGCTGAGCACAGGCCCAAAACATTCAGCAGTGGATTGACAACGAGATGGTACACGTACATTCCATGTGTGGCCCAATAGTGTGAGTGTAGATGTGTAAATGTGTTGATTCATGGATTTATTGGACTGTGTTTCCAGCCCCCAATGTGTGCTCCTGGACGCTGGTGCTGGAGGGATGAGACAAAGTCTCTGGAGTTCGTGAGGTATCTGGCAGCGTGGTCTTACCTGTAATCGTGTCTTCTCTGTACCCTGTGTCACTTATGGCCAACTTCTCTTCACTTTAAATGTTTATAAGGACCAATACCTCAGCCCTGGCTGATCATTGTTTTAATGCTGTGGGCACACACGAAATTGATTTTTCCAAGACGAAGATACTTTGTAAACCCACTGGCTATCAAAGATTCGTTCATGAAGCTATCCAGATATCTAAACACAGGCACGTTTTCAACCGAGAAGATGGGTACAAACTGAACAATCATTGGAAGGACGTTATTATTTAACCAGTTTAAGTCATAACTGGCTGTGATGTTCCAGCCTACCACCTTCCAATGTTAGTTGTTATTTTCGGCCCTCTGATTTTTTACATTAACAGATTAAAGTTCTCACTAACACAGCTACCTCGCGCGCCATCCTCGAGGCGGCTGCTTCACGATCCCGCATGCTATTCTCTTACATTAATATAGTCACTTTGGCACGCTCGCTATGGAGGATGCTCGGCGATCTCCCATTAACATGCTAATCTCTCACATTAACATAGGCACCTTGGTGCACTCACCGTGTAGAAGGCTCGGCGATCTTGCATTGACATGCTAATTTTTGCCTGGCAGCCCTCTGATTGGTGGAAAGCCCACCACCGCCGCGGATGCTGCCCACCACTTTCATTGGCATTGGCTGCTGGCATTTGGGCTATGTCCATTTCAAACCATTATAAGCAGTTGTCTTTAGAAGATAATCCCCCTTTTCCTGAAGACGACCGCTTGTGTTGCGATCGAAACATCGATATATTTTTTAATTTTTTTCTGTCTACGTGGCTTTACCGAAAGACCCAAGAATATGAATTCCTGCAGTCACGAAAGCTTTAAGTCAAGTTTGAGATGTTCCCATTGCTTACTTGAGGTTTGTGCTGGCAGTGCTTTCGCATCACCAGACGGGAAAGAGAGGAAAAAGAGGCACAAGGGGCTTCTGCTGCGAGAGGTTGGGGTGAGGCACAGCGACAGGTGAGAAGGGTCACTTCTTATTATTTGGTTTATGTCTTCTATAGCTCTAAAGAATAGTAATTCCTGCAGTCACGAAAGCTTTAAGTCAAGATTTAAGGGTCACTTCTGTCCATGTTAGAGACGCATATCCATAGAGAGGATTAAAGCAGCTGCCTAGTGTTTAGTGCATTGAACTATTAATATCATGGGGAGGCCCTCATCCAGCAGTGGAATTATATCAGGATGTATGTTTTAATTGTTTTAATTTAAATCCATAGAAGATGCTCAGGGTCAAGGGGCAGATCTGTAGCAGAGCTCTCAAGAGAAGAAGTTTATGTCTTCTATAGAAGAATACTGAGAAGTTCACATCCGCACCTCCGATTAGCACGGTTGGCTATGTACGGTGCGAAAGAAGTTAAACATACATCTTCATTGGCAATGGCGGAGCCAGGATTTTCAGGTAGGGGGGGCATCCCCTCCAGCAATGAAAAATTATAGGAGTTGTTAGTAAGTAAGGACTTGTCCCTTGCTTTTTATTCGACGTGTGTGCGGCGATGGCGCAGCCATCGATCGAGGGTCGAATTCGAACCGCGTTGTGTGATCGGCATCGCGCTCGCTGAAGGTGTTTGCCTTCAGGGAAGTCGTGTACTGTATACGCAACTACACACAATTCTGGGAGTCACTTATAACTGCTTTTCCGTTACTTATTGCCAATTATGAACTCAGACTATTGTCCTATCATCTCATAGAGTCCCTGGCACATAATAATATGCTACACAGTGGCAGTGGGGGTCGCAAAATGCCGATTTATTACTAATAAACCCCAATGATCCGATCGAAATTAGGGATTTCGATCGGATCATTGGGGGGAGGGGCACGTCCCTCCCCCCCCACTGGCTCCGCCAGTGTCCATTGGCAACCCTGAGCTGATGATGTTAATTCAACATTCCTCTGGCAAGCACCAGTCTTTGTATAGGACAACCTATTTTCATAATGCTATTTTTTTTAAAGTTATAAACGATTGTGGGTGGATTAACTTATAAAGATTCTTGGTGAAACATGATGTCACTGTCATGTTGTCATGTCTCCACAGAGCATCGACGGATGAAGGAAGTGTGAGCAGCTCGACTGGGTGGCACCCTGGTGGTGGCTCCCTGCAGCCTGCGTCCCAGCAGGAGTCTGACACTGTTACAGTGCACCATGTGAAATGTGGGGATTACACGCCAGCTTAGATTATTTGATTTGTTGCACCATGGTTCTTGACGATGTGCACCGCGATACTCTACATTACTTTTGAGGGATTTGTAAATTATCTATAAATCAATTCTCTGCTCCTAGATGTTGCACTCAGCACTTTGGAAGAAACTATTGAAGCCCAGTTGTCACCTTCGTTTGTGGATATGATAATGTAAGTATGAATACCATTGTAAGTGTTAAAAGTATTATTTTATACATTTGTAATGACGACTTGACACACTTATCTTGAGATGGCACTTTATTGAAGACACGTTCACTTGACATCAGGCGGAGACCCCCACTGCAATAGCCGGAAGTCTCCCGCGCATCTCCCTTTTAAATCAACACGAGGCCACGCCCCCCTTCTCGATCATTCTCGCTGACTCTGGATGCTCGCTCCACCGGCAGACTCGACCGTCCTTGTCTCGGCCTCGCTGTGCACTGTGTTGCACCGCTAGCTGAGTAGTTAACCTCGCATCCAATAAACCCTCGGAGCCAGGGTGAACATCCAACTCCAAACGTCATTTATTGATTTTAACGAGGTAAAACTGGTAAGAAAACAGCACAGATACAGCATCTGTTAATACCCGGAAACACCAACAATGAATGAACACCACAGCAATATAACATTGTCTTAGATAACATGTTTCTAAACAATAGATCCTGGATGGACCAGGCCCCTACATTACCACTGAATAACTATACAAGAGCATTAGCTGCTGTTACATAAAGGCACATCGTGTATTCATCACACTGCACCCCAAATGTACAGTATTACACATAACACTAAATTGTGGATGAGATATTTCGTGATCCTTGCTCTCAGGATCGCAATATAGTTACTTGGGTACAAGTTTGACTCGACTTATTACATTACAAGTAGCATTCACAATAAGGAAAGTAGCAGGCTTCGTTATTAACTAGGCCTCGTATTTTTCATAACAATTTAACAGCATTATAAAGGCATTTGCATCATTATAACGGTCATTCTAACATTATAACAGCATTGCCAATAAAAAAACATCAACGAACTTACAGACAATGTTTCTTAAAGTCCCACAATGGACAATTGTGGCTGGCTTCATTGGGACTCGATGTGTGCCGCCATCTTGAATTATGTGTGTAATGGCCGACGCCCGCGTGGTTGAAGGGGAATCTTAAATCGCAACTTCCTGGTCACGTGACCAAAATTAGCATCAAAAACAGGAAATTCCTGTGTACATACGCCCCCCCCATCTGCCGTGAGGCAAAACCCCTGCCGTGAGGCAGAACAGTCCTCTTCCGTCACGTGACCACGCTCCCTTCTCGAACATTCCCATAGCCACCAGTCCCTTCGAATTCCCAACTGACTCCCCTGTCATTACCTCCTGTGGCCACTAGTGCAATCGTACTGTAAGCTGTCATTACCTCCCGTGGCCACTAATCCCTCACACCGCATGCAGGCTCTATAGTCATTACATATTTATGAAAAACTAGATAACTTTAAAATTTTTATATTCAATAAATTATACAGCACAGTTTTTTTAAATATATAATTTGTTGATTTTTTGTTGTTGTTGTTGCAGGACCCAGCAGTTTGATGATTTTTTGAAATCTCTTCTAAGCTACATGTCATGTTTCTTTGTCAAAATTGCACTTGAAAAACGACCAAAACCCCTGATGGCGTACGTAGCTCATTACATTACACTGAATCTCGATAAACACTCAGATAAATTACATTTCATTCGTTGAGTGGCATATAATGTGTATTAGCATGCATAAGTCACGTATAATTCAAACATAACGAATTTCAGGAATGCTAACTGCATGAGACAGAACATGTACATTGGGCTGTCCGCTCGTATTTATTCCAGACCCATTCAATAAACTGCTCAGTGTATTTGCAATGTCATCAATGGTGCCGTAAATATAATGTACTATCAACCCACATACGTACATTAGATATCTGACTAATGATTTTCACTTTCACAATACATAATTATATATGTGTAAATCTGCATTGTTGTGTGCGTGTGTGTGTACACTATGTCTGAACTCCACGTGTAAATGACATTTCACTGTGTCTGGTGTCTTTGTTTACGCTGTTGGTGTGTGCCACAGAGAGCCAAGTGCGTCGGAGCAGCGAGAGCTGGCGGAGGTGCTGGAGGCTGTGGCGTGTGCTCACCAACACGTGGCGTGCACCTACTGCGTGCTGCTGCTGGGCATCGGCCTCCAGCGGCACCACCACATGGCCTGTGGCTCGTGAGCCTCGCACCAAGCCTGTGGTTGTATCTATGTAGAAGCTTGATATTCTGAATGAGTCCGCTTAATTATAAAACAAGACTTATTTTTCATAATTGACTCAAATTGTAAAAAAAATAAGACATTGTGCTCTGCTCCTTGTGAAAGAAAATCATCGGGGCATTCTAAAAAATATGTTCTTCTTATCAGTGCCATTGAGCAGTGATTCAAGTATGGGGGAATTAGTTCCCCTATGACCCTTCATGGTACAAAGGGGGAATGCTGGGGAAATGTTTCTGCCATAAGCATGACTGCCCTTCCGCGCCCTGCCATCTTGGCGCCCGCTTTCTATCTGCTTTTAACCAATGATATTGAATCTTGATTTGAAGCTTTCGTGACTGCAGGAATCCATACCCTTTGGTTCTTTCAGGAAAAGTCACGTAGAAAAATAATAATAGATCACGACGTTTCGATGGCCACACAAGCGATCCAACCTGAGGATGAGACATGATATAGAGTTATATATTGATTTCAAAGGGAAGGATAAAACATCATTTGGATCTATTTGTATGAGCTTCACATGCACTTTTTAAACTACCTCATAGGATGCGTGCCACATTCATACTGTAAATTTAATCATTGAATATAGCACTTAAGCAATATTACTTTTGATATTACCCTAAGATAATAAACCTGAAGAGTTGCCAGCTGAAAATTATGGAGTGGCAAAATTAAATCAGACTGAATGTAAATGTTCGAGATATACAATAGTTGAAGCAATCGTTGCATGAATGTATATATATCAAAAAAACTTCCTTTGTCTATTAAATATTTTGCAGGAAAAAGACTTCTTCAACACATAGTGACAGAAACATGTATGAGGTCAGGATTACCATTTTTTTATTACACTGCCAGTGGCACGTTGCTGTAACTTCAAAATAACTACCTGTGAAGTTAGCATGTAATGTAAAACAAGTAGCAATGTAAAGAAATATCTACAGAAGTTGCCTATAAGCACTGCACACTTATGATAAGCACTGAACATTTATGAATTATTTTTATTTGCTGGGTTTAGGCTTGTCTAACATATACATTATATGTCAGGCAGCTAAAAAAAACTGTGTTTATAATGACAATATTTAAAGCTGGATTTCCTAAAATGTGTGCATGCTTGTGACCACCACACAGTACCTGTACGAGTTGTGCATCTTGGCATCCTGGGTGACCTTTCGACGGCAAGACCTAGAACTCATTGAGCAGGAGCTGAGCCGGCTGCTTCGCTCAGATGCCTTCAACTTAGCCCCGAGGGCACGTGAGGATGACCTGGAGGAGGAAGAGGAAGTTTGCAATGCAGGGCCTGAGGGCAGGAGAAGAATTACACAGGCAGAATTCAGGTGCACATCTTCTGGCTTCCAACCAATCAGCTTTGATGTAATAATATGGGTAGCTATTATATATGAAAAGTGGTCCCCTGATTGTTCAAGAAAAGACAGTTTACATTATTTATAATCTGTACGTATATTTTAAGTTGTCTTAATTGATTCCTGTTTTAAGATTAAGTATTATGCATACAGTATATGATATCACAGTAACCACAGAATATTACAGGTGAATATTTTTTACTTTGTATACAGTACGTGCAGCATTAGAATGAATGTATTAAAAATAGGTTAAGCATATGCGAACATAATTGACCTTTTACCATTGTTCGTCTTGTTCTTTCAGAAAAATGTACCCAAAACGTCCGGCCATAATGAGCGTTGTAACCCAGCGATCTCCCGCATTGGTTTCTCTCCTACCGACACCCAAAGAGGAGTCCCTCTACCTATTCAAGCCACTCCGCTTGCCTGTCCATACCTCTACATTCCCTGCAACAGCTCCAGGGATCAGCACAATACCCACTGCAGAGGAATGCCCAGAAATTAAGTATGTTATTATTTCACAATGCTTATATCATAGTTCATAGTATTATAGTTGGACCATTTCCTATATTTACATCCCTCATAATGAGTCTCAACTGCATGGATGTCAGTAAGCTCTAGTGCTAAACCTTTTAAGCGATAAACCCTATGCATGAGTCTTCTCTGGTTAAGTGTGATGACATTCTTTTTCATTATCTTTTTCCCAAATTTATTCCAAGTGGCATAAATTATGCAGTTGGAGCTCTTGCAGAGCAGTGCACACCCCATGTGTTAAGAGAATTGCCCGCAAAAGAAGAGTTAATCAAACTACAGTACTTTTGAGATCCTTTTAAATTACATTTTTATTGTCACGCGAGCAGCACACTTTCTCACATGCCCTACTAGAGAGTATGGTTTATATGTTTATATGTATATATAATCTCAGAGTAGGAGTTTTGTAAGATTAAGTGAATAAGCACCTCTATTGTGAATGTATTTTTTTATGTAGAGCTATTAGTGACACTTGAGATCCTGCTTTTATCACAGGTGAAGTGCCAGCTCAGGACTCAGACTTGAGTCACTCATTATCATTTTTTAGGGTAAACACAAATAGACTCGTGTAATGCACGGTTTCTCTGTCATGTTTATTCAGCTACTTATCCATGATGCAATATTTTGGTTCCTTTCATCTTCTGTGCCTGCAGGGTGGGCATCATTGGGGAACCACTAAGCCTGTTTGTTGTGAGCACGCTGATGCCACTGGAGCCAGAGCAGGAGTGGGGAAAGGAGGAGGAGCTGGAGATGGTGCCTAAGGAAACTGCAGGACCCAGTGGAGGGGATTCAGATCTAGCCTGAACTGTCAGCATCATAATTCAGGCATTTGGGCATCATCCTTGTCACAAACATATTTCGTATAAAGTTGGACAATTTGACTCCTACACCACCAAGTGATGCCTGTGGGTTTAAGAAGGCACAATGACAGGCTGAAAACTTTGCATTAAAATGACCTGTGATTTAATTATTTACAAATGTATTTTAGGCAATAGGTTATATAACAAATTCCAGATTTTTTCTAATTATTGCCCAGAGGTTGTTATTGCATAATACATGTTCTCAAAGGTCACTCCCCTAATACTCTTATATAAGCGCACAACTTTATCTGTGATGAACGCTGCACTTTCCGTCGTTTTCATGCAGGGGGCGCTGCAAACCTACGCGCCCCCTGCATGAACGACGGAGGCGCAGGGACAGACGTTTGATTATGTTGGAATCGATCTGCAGACGGCGGTCTTCTCGCACAGCCAGCTCTGTGTCGCCTTATCTCGATCCCGCAATCCCAAACAGGTGAAAGTTCGCATCGAACCGAACCCCCAGCAAGGCCATCTACTTAAACACGAAAGAAAATCCACACGAAATGTCCTTTTCAATGAAGTCTTCCAGATGTAAAATGATATAAGCTTTTAATTAAGAAATACAATTATAGAATTCAAAACATAATACAATTCTTAGATGTTTCATTTGAAAACATCAAAACGGAGCATCGGGTACTTGCATGAATGCGTCGTTCGTGTGAATTTTTTTTGTGACTTTCCTGGCCGAAGGCCGTAAATGTTTGTGAGGGGTGCCAATCAATTGGTTATTTTGGATAAAAACAACAGCACTTCCCCCTGTGTATCTCAAACAGTAAGCATTCTAATTATGAAGCTAAACATGTAACTGTTGGCTTCCCCACAAAGCGGAAGTCATTTATCATCAGAGATATGATGTGTTAATGTAACACTCAACCAGGATTTGAACTCACAGTCTTGTGGTTAGTAAGCTTGTGTTAGTAAGCTTGTGTTAGTAAGCTTGTTAATCTACCGCTGAGCCACCAGGCCAGATTACCAGTGTACATTGCGCATTAATAATGCTACATAATTTTACTCATTACAGTAATTGGCATAGCTTACACATCTTTTTAATGCCATTGTGTTATATACCAAATAATAATCGTACGATATGGTATTCTTCCACCATTCTCGTATTTCGATGTGATGTTGCACCTTGGTAAAATTGCGAAATACATTTTATGGTGTTAAATTATGAAAGTGCACCGCATCCTGTATGCAACTTCTCATAAGCCTGCCCCATCTCTAAGGCTACACTCCAGATACGAAGTGTCACCTCTTTCTAATGGATTGATGAATTAGTTAAAGGGTGCCATTCACTGGGATTAGGCCGAATGAAAACCAATTTCTGTCATGGAGAAAAAAATTGAAAATGTCAAAGAATAAATTACCAATAACGGTAATATGCATACAAATCACATTTTATTAGTTTTTTAATGGGCAGGTGTATTGGGGATGTTTCACACACTGCAGGGAGAAATCTCCAAATCACCACGACTATACTCGATCTCCAATATTGGAAGCTTAGGGTTGAACGAGGTAAGTACTTGAATGGAAGACTGTCTGGAAATACCAGACGGTGTCGAATCTTAACCCAAAAAAAAACCCATGTACTGTATTATGAATATTGGTCGCGAAAGCCTACGTGTTAAAGGACATCAATGTTATGAATATCACGAGTGTTTCCACTAGGGGGCAGTGCAGGCCCCTTATAACACTTCGGGGCGCCGGATATCCCTGCATTTCACACTCGGAGCACTGGGGTGCAGTAGCAGCTCTCGTTTCAAGAGGAAATGGTGGAAGAGCAAGAGACGAGGCGAAATAAATCCCCGTACCGTTTGTTGAGCGGAGGACATTCGGTCCTCTTTTTAAGTACTGTACCTGCGGAAACACCCTCAAGACACTCTCCCTGTGTCACTAACCCTTCCAGCAGGTAAGCGCCCTGCAGAAGTGGCAGGGGTGGTGTGATGTGGGGATTCTGACGACGCTGGCTGTAGACGTTTTGTTTGTGTTGTCATCCCGAGCCCGGCCTCAACTAGGCCACGAAACCATCTCTCCCTTGGTTTGACCATAAGCGTGCAACGAGACGTCACTACAGAAGTTCTGACTGACCACTTTTATTTGTCACAATAATTACCACCACCGTCATCATCATCACAGTTAATTCACGGTGAACCAGAGCCATGCCCCCCTCCCCAACGACTGCGAAGAGGCAGTTTAACCGTGGGCAGCTTTGGGCCACGACGTGGCACCCATCCCCGTGGCTTGTTTTGCCTCGACGAATGTTGTGGTGGCCACCACGTGTGGCCACCTACTCCGCCCATTGTGGCCCCCACGGTGGGCACCCACTCGGGCCCGTTGTGGCCACCACGGTGGCCACCCACTCGGGCCCGTTGTGGCCACCACGGTGGCCACCCACTCGGGCCCTTTGTGGCCACCACGGTCGGTACCCACTCCGCCCGTTGTGGCTCCCACGGTGGGCACCCACTCGGGCCCGTTGTGGCCACCACGGTGGCCACCCACTCGGGCCCGTTGTGGCCACCACGGTGGCCACCCACTCGGGCCCGTTGTGGCCACCACGGTCGGCACCCACTCCGGCCCGTTGTGGCCAACACGGTGGGCACCCATTCCGCCCGTTGTGGCCATGTGTGGCCACCCACTCCGCCCGTTGTGGCCACCACGGTGGCCACCCACTCGGGCCCGTTGTGGCCACCACGGTCGGCACCCACTCCGGCCCGTTGTGGCCAACACGGTGGGCACCCACTCTGCCCGTTGTGGCCCCCACGGTGGCCACCCACTCCACCCGTTGTGGCCACGTGTGGCCTGAAATAGCCTCCTCAGCTGCCCGTGCGTGCCCAGTTGTTGTGCCCACCGGGCGGAGGGGAGGCGTGGACAAGCGACAGCTGTGCCAGACCCCAGAGCCACGTTAGAAGACACCTATTGCTGGTGCAGCTGTTGGGATATTTTAGGGGGCATTATTGTGATAATGCATCATCATTGATGCCTGTGCTCTGCCCCCCCTCCCCCCAACGCTTTTCCCACTTGTGCCACTCTTGCTAATGTGACGGGGTTTCTTCTGTCTATATACCACGGGTCGGCTGGTACAAGAGAACGAGTGGCGTGTGTGTTTCGTGACCTCGAGTGATTGTTGGCTTGGCTCTGGGGTGATGGCTGTCACTTCCAAAGGTTGCTACCCGGGTTGCTCAATCAAAGTTGGGGGGGCGAATGTTGGTTTTGTTGAGCGGTCAGCAGCTTGAGCCCTCTTCCAGGGTGGAGGGCATGTGAAATCCGCTGTTTGGACATTAAAGATATTCCAACAGCACACCCTTTGAAATAGCAGACAGCGTGCGTGTTAATCATGCATATGAACGAAATTACATTCGGAAACCCGCTGGGAGCCCTGCAGAATGCGATTGTTTTGGCATTTCCACATTTTTAAACACAGCACGGTACCTATACATTACATGTGTGGTACATATTTCATGCTATGTCTGGTTGTGGACCGGTGACCTGCCAAATCCGCAGATGGCCACTGTGGTTCAAGTGTGATTCAATATCTGCGTGGGGAGGCCTTCATCCAGCAGTGGATTGACAAGCGGCTGCAAATTGTTACTGCACGGTAGTTAGAATTGCATTGTGTAGTGCTGTACTCGATTCAGCATTGTGAAAATAAACGAAAACATTGTTTGGGTGATGGTGCTGCGAGTGACAGTGGTGCACACGCACACAATATCCAATAAAACATCAACACATTCGTAAATAACACAGCCGTAAACGGTAACATATATAACAGACGACATTTTGGGCAATTGCTATGAAGAAGGGGCATTGCCTGAAACGTTGACTGGTTATATTTTCATTGAAGGCGGTGCTATTTACGAAATGCTTCGAGTTTTTAGTGAAACTTAAATACGGTGTTTGCATCCTTCACAGCTTCGCTTGGTAAATACATTGCAACGACCACGTGCCACCCTTTTCCTAAGGCATGCCTCGCTGAGTTCAACAAACATCAACAACTCACACACACACAAGGTAGCTTCTCACGTGGGTTTTTCTTTTGCCAGAGTTTTTAAATGGCTTTTAATCCCTTTAAAAACAAGCTCGTACAAACACTCTTTTGAAGCCACCGTGGTTGGTCCCTGGCTTAAAGCCATGTACCAAAGTCACCCAAACTTGTAGTGTTAATAATTTAGGAAAACACTCTTAACTTTCAACAGAGCAATTGCTTGTTTATGTGATGATTTCACGCCAAGCCTGTTGAGGATTAATATGCAGCATTTACAGCACTTGGCTTCATACTGCCTAATCCTGTTAAATTATGCTGATGAGGATACATGTGCCTGGATTATGATATTAACTCCAGCACACTACTGCAGCGGCAACACGCATAACGATGCTGCCTAGAGGCAACGTGATTTTTGTGCCTTTCTACATTGCAGAAATGCGGTACAGCACAGCACTCTTGATGCTCTAAGTATAGACATTAATATGTGACGACTGTATTTGCACAGTTGAATGGGATTTTTCCTATGGAGACCTCGGTAAACATGGAACGTTGGGGTCAAGGGTTCCAACAATATGCCAGCGTTGGCTTAGCGTTGCATGTTTATTGGGGACACGGATCCAATTGAAATATCAACATGTCGTGAAGTTGGTTACTACATACAGTACTGTATTGCAAACCTGTATCTAGAGCAATGAGGCATCGTTTGTCACTTTGGGTTCTTATGAATACAAATTCAAACGAGAACTTGATCTCCACTTTCAAGCCCGTTGCAGCTTAAGTTCACAAATTCTTCAAGCACACCTCCCGTGTGATAAAATTGCATATTATTTAAACATCAAAGGGTGATGTTGCATACAAAAATTATATTTCATAGGATGTTCAAAGGAAACCCCAACAAAACAATCTCAATTTGTACGTGCACATGAATTTACTTAATTTTTTTTTCCATTTAGTGACAATTACCTGCCCAAGAGAGAGGGCAGCTCCTGCAGATTGAGAATGTTTTCCATAAGAGGTCTTTTGGGTTGGATCGCGTAAATATAAATGTGTCGTTAAACCTGTCACCACCCGACACAGCCAATTAGCATACATGTCAACCCCTTATCAGTGCCTAGCTTATTACATACCAATTAAGACCTTATTGGTCACCCTGTGCCCTTATAAAGCTCAACGTTCATCCTACAACGTCCCATCACAAAGGAGAAACACAAACAAATCGGCAAAAATTAGTTTTTTGCCCGTATTGAAACGGCTGTGCACCGTATGGACCTGAAAACTAAAATTCCCGGTACAAGAATACGGGTAACAGGTATTAATTAGTAAGGTTTGTCACGTGAACCAAACATGCCAATTCGTTACTAGTACAGCACACCGGTGTGTTGGAGAGTAAACTCACAACATTTACAATTCGACGATGTTTCGCCAGTAATTACAACTCGCATCATCAGGCTAGCAAAGAATTGGCTGCGTCAGGTTTAATGATACATTCATATTTACGTGATCTAACCCAAAAAACCCTTATGGTGAATATTGGTTGCGAAAGCCTACGTGTTAAACTGAGAATGCTTTCTAGATTTGAAGCTTTAGTGACTGCAAGGGTTCATACTCTTTGGTTTTTTCGGTAAGTCACGTGGGTAAAAAAATAAAGGACGTGATTTAATTTAGTTGTTTTCATTAATTTTATTTTTTACCTACGTGACTTTACCGCAAATAGAGTATGAGAATGCTTTGCCGGTTATAGTATTTCTTTGCTGTGAAGTCAACAACAAGGGTTGTGTTAACCAAAGCAGGCTGCCTTAGATCGAGGGAGTAAATTTGGTGGGCATCCACGCATCCATCCACGTGTCCACGTCACACACAGAATTGGCTGGTTGGGTCCTGAAATAGACAGCAGGTATCGGTTGAACCCAAGGTGATTTTACCTTGATGAATGGAACGAGGCGAGCACTGCTGTTACACCTGAAACTACTACGTCACAACAAAACAATGACGTGTGCATTTACGGGGTGATGCTTCCCACATTTGTGTTTCCTTATGGAGAGTGCAACACAGTTCACATGCAGCTTGAACCCAATGCTAGTTCATCCTGCTGCTGCTGCACTGAAATCCATAACTCTCAGCCTTATAAGCAGCACATTCATTATCCCCATAGCAATGGACAAGTACTTTTTTAATGGAGTAATAATTTAACGCTGTCTAGTTTGTTTTTCTATAACTGCCCACTGAATCTACACCGTTTGCTCCGAGAGAGATTCTGATGCCGGAGACCTTGAAATGTAGAACTGTATCTCATCTCTCGTACAGTCAGTTTTAATTACAAACTCCATTTACCCCTTTGCATTTGGTAGTGGATAGCAATCTACGTATACGTACCATGGAGATGCAATCATAACGTGGTGTTAAACTACAAAGTACATTACTATACTGCACTACGATATGCAAAGATGGCACTGCATATGAAGAAAAATATCTAAAAAAATATCTAAATGCAACATGCAGCATTCAATTAAACCTTAGCCCCCAAAAGTATAGCCCATAATAACCACGCTTACTCAAACCACCATCACTGGAACTGCTGCATCGGTATGGCACATTACATTTGGTTTGTGCTATTGTAAAGGATTGCATACTCTACTCCTGTAAATTATACTCGTGCAAATTATTTGTCTATATATGCTATGTGTTGTTGCTTAGACCAAAACACAGTAAAATGCTTCTTTCTCAAGCAGATATGAGCTGCATTACGACACTTTGGGAGTCCAGTTCACACAATTGCAGTCTCTTGTTTCAGATTTCTATGACCTTGAAAGTTCTTAGTTTTCGTAACAATCTGAATGGCCTAAACAGTGAACATCTCACCATTTGCGTAATGCTATGTTGGTAATGAAATAAAAAATTCTGCATCCGGTTTGCCCTATATCTTTGTACGACTACCCACTTTGCACGTGTATCTCTACACGAAAAGCTTGTGCCATTAAAACAAAAAAAACTGGACCTTGTGACCTTAATCACGTAATGCAGTCTCAGATTGACCTCCAGTGAACTGCCTGATTTTTTTTAACGTGAAATGCATGGGCGAGTGGTGGGGACACTACCCTGGTTCCCCCTGTCATGCACCTCGGCAGTTCTTGCCCTTTATCTGAGAAAAGGGTAACTTTGATTGGAGGAGAGTACACAACTATATGAATGAATGAATCCCTAATGCTGCAGAAATAGTGGAAATAATTGTTTAGTACTGTCACTACAGTATTAAACATACTATGCTACTCTATTAATACATAAGCCCAATACCTCTAGTTGTACTGCTAAGTATCACTTTTACTGGTAGTAACCTCCTGGTTACACCAGCCCACAAGGGATTATTGTGTCCGTCCGTCGTGCATCCAAAAATGGGAGGGGTGGGGCTGGGTGGAGAGGGGAGGGTTGGGAGGGTTGGGAGGGGCTGGGAGGGAGGGGAGGGTGGGGAGGGGCTGGGTGGGGCTGGGTGGTGGGTGGGGCTGGGTGGGGAGGGGCTGGTCACCCCGTGGTGCCCTTATAAAACTCAACGTTTAACCTACTCACGCCGGCTTGTGCCCGCCCTTACAGTTGGCCATATTTGCGGATTACGCCACGCCGCCGTTGACCCTTGCTGTTGACCCTGGCCATTGACCCAGGCCGTTAACCTTGGCCGTGGACCCTGGCCATTGACCGAGCAACCCAACGTTCCTACCAGCTCCCTCCGCAGGAATGTGTTTCTCCTTTGTTTGATTGGGTGATGAGATATTATTTCTCGTTGCCTGAGAGGGAAGCACAGTTGTACTTCTTCGGCTTCCAGTGTCGGTGTGTGTGCCTCTGGAGCATTCCGTCAAGCGTACTGAGAGAGAACACGCTCACGGTGCAGTTTGTGAGCTCAATATGTAGGGGGCTCTAGGTGCAAGAATTGGACAACCTTCAGAATGTGTAGGTATGACAGCCCAGAGCCCACACGTCACTTTTTTCCCCGTCTAGAAGATGCCTTTTGGAGTCACGTGGACACCAATGAGGTGGAATTCTGGCAAGTCACTTTCGGGGAGGTAATTGCTAATCTTGAGATTCCATCCTGTGCCCGCCCTGCACGATCTTGTGTTGGTGAGCAATAACACTTAGCTGCACTGATGAAATGGCTCGCTCCTTCTTTTCATTGGAATGATGCGGATTATTTGATTTCATTGCATTTTTGGAAGTGGGTTAAGCGTGGATGGCGTTGGTAAGCCACTACCAATTTGATACGATACTTAATACCAGTGGTTCTTTACCTGGGGTGCACACATCCCCTGGGGGTGCGAGACATGCCACATTTTTTTAGAAGCTAAATCAACGAAACACAAATTTAGCACGGGCACGTAAATACAACTTAATTGTTTCATAAAACCTACATATCTATTAACATCATACTTGTTTAACGATTGATAACCAAAGGGGATGCAAGGCTGCAGTAAAGGTTAAGAACAACTGCTTCATCCGGTTTAGTATTATCATGGATACATCATTCAATCCAGTCACGCTTATCAACGGTGACTGCTGCAGAGAGTTGGTGTAATTGAGCATCACGAGTCTTTGAGAATGACCTGGCCACATGGTGGCTGGCACTGGGTCAAAGCTCCCCTGTAAACATTTTGTACAACACTTGTTTACCATGACTACACATCCACGATTGCAGTACCGTATCACATTAAACAATTAACGTGTCGATTCATGTGTGGTAGCAGCACTGGAAAAAACAATTGCCTTCGCTAATTTAATGTCTGTTTGATGTACTGATGATGAAAGAGATAATCATAATGTGTTTTTTTTCAATTGAATCTTTCAGCGCCATTTGCATTCCTTTATATGTTAGCAATCAAGATTAAGAAATATAAATCAATAAATGAAATGCAGCCAATGGTGCCCCTGGTGCCAATTTAATTACTTGCTGGTTATTACAGCATTGTGTTAAAATACAGCACTATAGAGTGCTGTATTGTACCTCAGGTGTGCTTTTACACCAGCATATCTTGGGGGAAAACTACAAAGTAAAATTGCAGTGTAATTGCAGTGTTCAAATCCTTATAATTTCCTGCTTTCAAAGCATTGATTTTCTAAATTGTAATTTCGTGATGTGGTAATGTACAACTGTAAATCTGTATAATTCGGGATTGCTCTTCTGAACATGCATTTGCTCATTCCGAAAGGATTCATGGTGTGATGAATACAGCACATAATCCATTGCAGATTTTGATTATTACAATTCTATAAATGGACGTACCGTGTACATTTACAAGAAAATAATTACACAGCTAATAGTTTATAGTGCGCATGACATTAAACCATTTCAAAGGGCAGAACTTCAGCTGTCCAGGACACTGAACTCATGTGATGTGGCAGTAATTTTAGAGCTCGCTCCAAGTTCCAGAAATTCAATTAAATATAAAACTCAACTCTAATGAGCAACAGGTCGTTCTTATCCACGTCACCTTTTTTTGGCTCTGTAAATGTGCGTGCTTTCTTAGGAAGCAGGGTAACCCAACAATTTCACAGCCGCATGCAAGAAATAAAGCTTCAGTATTTCAGCACAATGTGGATTGATGTGTTTATGGACTGTTGTGTGTTTTCTTCTGTTTGACGGCGACCTGCTGTGAGAATGTGATGAATAATTCACATTGGAGAAAATGCTGCACTGCAGGCTTTGCCTTGGCCTCTTTCCAATTAAAGCAATGAACGGTAGTACTTCAACAGCTGCCTGCAAACTCTTACAGAAGGGTGGGAGAATATGCAGAGGCTTGGAATAAAAACCATGGACGTGTTTCTATGAAGAATACGCTATCTAGATTTTGTAACCAAATACTGCATAGCAAACAACAGGGTTTTATGATTTTGCGTTATGTTATATTTTTTTCTAGGCTGGCATTCAGAATCGGTACGTATATTGTGTGTTGATCTTAGCCTTCAAGAATTGCAGCAAACCACAGGACTGTACCCTATGCTTATTAACGTCTGGGTTCCTTTGCACCGTGTTTTAATTGTCCAAGCCAGCTGACTGTTTTCGACTCACTAGGTTTCGACTAAGGGGCACTCATGATGTATATTTACTTTTAAAGATAAACTGCTTTTTGTCTGCTTTGATCACAAAAACATTTAGACCTAAATTCCAAATTTCATATTACACAGGGAGCCAGAAATAGACCAGTTCGCATTTTGTTGAAGTCATTATTGTGGCTTTGCTCCAAAATAACTAATTTCAGACGTCTGGAATTATATTTCAGATTGGTGAAATGTAATGTTGTTATTGATGCATTTATCAATCCGTGGTGGAGTAGTGGTGCAGTGGTTACTATGCTTTTATGAAACTGTCTTTGATTCCAGGCTATCAATAACGTCAGTGGCAGATGATATTTGAACCGTATCCTGGAACCCTCATTCACCCATCGGTACTGACCACCGTTGTAAAGTATGGCCAAAAACACCCCCCATGAACGACACAGCATGGGGAGGCCTTCATCCAGCCGTAGACTGACAAAGGTCTGTAAATGATTAGTATTTATACTGAAGCATTCATTGTTCTTGCTCATGACATCTTTCTAAGAAACGGCTTCTCTTCACAGTCATTTGCGCACTCTAAATATGAAACAATAGTCAAGGCTCTATCTATTTGTTAGATTACCGCGATTTGATTTAGGGGTTTTCTGTTGTCTCGTTCTCAAAGTGTTGTGACTACTTCCCATTGTGCCATCTTTTGTCGCGCGCAAAAGTGTTGATGGATATCTAGTAGAATTGGGATGTGCCTTGGTTGGAGACCTCTTTTTGTTTGCTACCACCCACTGCAAAATCATCGCCATCCTCCCAACTGGCACAGCGCTCCTGTGTCACAGTGAAACGAAGAACCACGGGGGGCCAGCCGCTGATGGGCTGGCCAAAGCCAAGTTTAGTTGTGCCAAGATTTAAATGCAGGTTGTGATTGCAAGGGCAATTACTGATGGCTCCTTATCCTGCCTGCATGCCCTCTTGCTTTAAGAAATATATCATTAAGGTAAATCACGATCATAATTACCAATTCTTAATATATATTGTATGATATGTCTTCATTGCAGTGGAGGCATTATCATGGACTCAATCAATTCATATTATTGTAAAGTACATACATAGTTTATGTACTTTCCAGTGTTTGTTTATAATCACGGATTGAGAATTCTATCTCGCAAAGAAAATTACTTTGAATTATTTAATATTTGCATTCATTTACACATTTTTAGTGCGTGGTGTGTGGTGTCAAATCATTTGTAGGCCACTATTTGATAAGAACAACTGAGGAAAGGAATGAATGGAAAAAAATGTGATAGTCCTTAGCCCAACAGTGGAAGTTAGAGGCTGACAACAGCAACATTAGAGTTGTAGTAAAACGCTGTGTGAAGAATACAGTTACATTATATTTCGATTTAAAGCTTTCGTGACTGCAGGGATTCATCTTCTTGGTTCTTTCGGTAAAGTCACGTAGAAGGGAAGTAATAAAATAATAAAAATAAAACATAATAAAATAAAATAATTCTCACGACGTTTCGGCTACAACGCAAGCAGCCGGCTGCTTGCGTTGTAGCCGAAACGTTACATTATGTTTCATAATGCAGAGCTGCAAGCAATTTGGAGATGAAGTGATAAGATTGGCTCAGCTCATCACAGGACCATGAGGAATGGTGATGACATGAGGAGCAATGGCTAGAACATGGCTGATGTTGATGGCGATGGATGAAGGTTTATCCAGAAGTACAACCACTTCTCACAAAGTGGTATTAATGTATATTCTTGGTTCTTTCGGTAAAGTCACGTAGAAGGGAAATAATAAAATAATTAAAATATAAAACAATCAAATTCTCACGACGTTTCGACTGCAACACAAGCAATCATCACCAGGTGTGAAATCCACAGCAAGAAAATTTTAAAAATATATATTAATGTATTTACACAGCAGGGATGATGGGCTGAGTTAACCCCAGATCGACATTTTTACTTCAGACCTTTTTATTCTGGACCATGTCTGCTGCTGCAGTATGACCTGGCTGTACTCTTGTATAACAAGGACATGTGATAATTGGTTCTTTACCCTTCTATCTGGCAACAAAACTGACACCTTTTTACAAGGAGTCATGTTTGCATAGACCGCAATACCTGCAGTCATAATACAAACAAAAGAACATAACTCTGATAATGTGCACTGTCCTTAAAGTTGATTGATCCACACCCGAGACAGCTTTCCTTAGAGCCTAGTCTCATATGGGTTGGACCAGATGACGCCAAAAGGCGCACAACTCAAAGACAATGCACCATCAGAGTATGAGAGCTCGGGGCAAGCATCTACACTATGGGAACCTCATTTGCCAGTAAAAATATGATAATTGGTTCTTTACCCTTCTATCTGGCAACAAAACTGACACCTTTTTACAAGGAGTCATGTTTGCATAGACCGCAATACCTGCAGTCATAATACAAACAAAAGAACATAACTCTGATAATGTGCACTGTCCTTAAAGTTGATTGATCCACACCCGAGACAGCTTTCCTTAGAGCCTAGTCTCATATGGGTTGGACCAGATGACGCCAAAAGGCGCACAACTCAAAGACAATAGAATGGTAAAGAACCAATTATCATATTTTTACTGGCAAATGAGGTTCCCATAGTGTAGATGCTTGCCCCGAGCTCTCATACTCTGATGGTGCATTGTCTTTGAGTTGTGCGCCTTTCGGCGTCATCTGGTCCAACCCATATGAGACTAGGCTCTAAGGAAAGCTGTCTCGGGTGTGGATCAATCAACTTTAAGGACAGTGCACATTATCAGAGTTATGTTCTTTTGTTTGTATTATGACTGCAGGTATTGCGGTCTATGCAAACATGACTCCTTGTAAAAAGGTGTCAGTTTTGTTGCCAGATAGAAGGGTAAAGAACCAATTATCATATTTTTACTGGCAAATGAGGTTCCCATAGTAAGGACATGTGAGTTGCACATTGCCTCCCTAAAGAACACTACAAAATATTCCAATGTTCTTCACACATTTCTGTTTCAAACGCTATTTCTAACCCTATTTCTAAAACTGAACTAAACTTTTAATTTTACCAAGTAAGGCCCACTGAGCTATTTAGCTCTTTTTCTCAGAAGCAACCTGGCCATAAATGATATCTCAACGAAGTGGCTTATAATGTGGACATTTATGGCAGCCAAATGCTCAAAACGCATGTTGATTTTAAATTTTGAGGGATAAACCGAAGGACCCGGAGAAAAATCCACGCAGCCACTCAGAGAATGTACAAACTCCAAATATACAGGCGTCATGTTTGGGATCGAACCCACAATCTCCTGTATACCAGGCGAGGTAGTTAACATTTTGCCACCGTAGCGAGATGTTCAAGTGCCTCAGTTTAACGCAGAACCAGAGGCGTTTGTGCTTAATCCTAAGAGACCTTCGAATGTGTTTTCATGTTGTGCTGTTTAGAGAATCCTATGAGCTATAAAGCTGTTTTTCACAGATGCCCAGTAGGGGCATGTCAGAACGTTACAACAAACAATACAAAAACCATGATATGAATGATAAGTATTAGAAAGATAAACAAATCACTGAAAATATATATACTCATAAAAAAACATTCTTACCAGGTAAGGTCCACTGAGCCATTAGCTTATTTTTCAGAAGCGACCTGACCACAAATGATAGCTCAACGAAGTGGCTTATCACGTGGAAATCCACAGCAGCAAATAGTATGTGTATGTGCTCAAGAAGGTTTCTATACATACTCTGCCTGGGTATGCTATGTATGTATGCGATGGCATTCGAGGTGCTGCATTTGCTTCAAATTTGGTTAAATGTCCACCAGACCACGAAGCCTCAATTACTGATGCCTTTGAGCTTACATTCCACCGGAATGTTTTCTCAACTGAAATGACCTAGACAAAAGAGAAAGGCGTTAATGGAATATATTGCATTTTGAACTGCATCTGCAATTCCACAAGGGGTAGGAAAAAATGTCAGGATTAATTATTGAAGGCTCTAGGCAAGCCATTACATTAAGTGTTGTGCTTTTGTCTATTAAAAATACACCACAAACATCAGGCATGTGACATGCATGGCATGAAATTGATTCTTAGGCTCACCTATGCGTGCATCAAATGCTGTATTGCACATACACATTGATTACCTACAATATATGCAAATTGCTAATACAAATTAAGTAACATTTATATATTATTTATTTGAGTAAAACTGTACAAACGAAATCAATAAGAGAAACTGCAAATCGGACAGTAAAAACAAGACGGAAAAACACGAATGATTAAATTGAATAGTAAATCTGAATTTTGAAAATTCATCGGATCACTCTGGAGGTGAATTGTCACATGCACATTGAACAGCAGATTAATGATCCAATCGAAATGTATATCACCTTGGGAGGTAATGCCATGTTGGGAGGTAAATATGGTGATGTAAACTGGAACTGTGTCGGTTTGCTCTTAGGCAGTAAAAAAAAGAGAATGATTTTTTAACAAATGCGAGCCACTTTTGGCATGTGCCAAGCCAATTTTCTATGAGTTAACCACAATGAGCTTATCCCCCTATTTAGATGCAAGTTGCAGTACTATAATTAAGTGTTGTTTGAACATGAATTATACTCTATGTGTACCATATTTAAAACGGAATTAGTACCGTAACTTCCTTGTATTAATTAAAGTGCACACAAAACAAACAGCACCGTACTTGGAGTGTTGAATTGAATAACTGCTCTTATAATATATACAGCACTGTACTGTATATAAGTGTTATTCAAATGATAAATGTAAGTCTTGAGTGCATGCACTTTTAGGTTTGGAATTTTATTGTAACTTTTTTTTACAGGTCACTAAATGTAATTGTCATCCGTCACCTATTTTAGGAAATTCGACGTGACATTGAGATATTTTATTCTGAAGATTCTGTAATTTGTTTCTTTGCACCAACGCTAACCTGATCAATGTGATGGATTGCCAACGCCTGTTCCTTTTTTAGTTCACGTGAGGCTTCGGTAGGGGTGAAATTGACAGAGGACAGAGAAGGGATTTTTAAAACATTCAATTACCACGTGATTTTGTGCACGATATATTCTGCCACATCAATTAACTATGTCAATTTTAACACGTGTATTGTGATTATATATGTGTGAATTGTTAGTTAAGATTTTATTTTTACGTTTCAGTTTGCCAATTTCTGTTCAAACTTGCATGCCGTTATTGCCGAGTGCTTTCCCAGGCAAAACACGCATTCCTGTGACTTTCCCTCCTGGGATAAACACTGATTGAGAATGGCAGGTCTTGTAATGAGCACCGATGCATACGTTATGCATTCTAGAATATTAATTGTGTTATTTCGGCGATCAAGGTTGGTAATGAAATCAGAAAATATTACATGCTGACAATTAATTGCATCATCATGTACTGTATAAAATGTTAACATTTTATTTAAAAGTCATGAGATATGAAAATCATGGGCAAAAAATTTAGATATATGCAAATTTAAAAACATGATGCTGTAATTTGTGAGAGGTTCATTTGTCCAAACCCAGAAAGGTCAATTGTATTTGCTTTGATGTCGCCTCGTGTGTCACATTTACAATGTGCTGTTTGTGCTATGGCAATTGATTGCAGACACATTGCGATAAAACGCGGATATGAGTGCTGCAGGTGCCCGGAAAAATCGGCGTGGCCCAGAAAATATTGCCGAAAACTTCTGTAGTGTTTATGAATTTCCTCGCAATGGCCTCTGATGATAAATGACCTATTTCCTTCTCCTCTTTCTGCTGTGATTGGGGTTGTATAGAAAAGGCTGAGCAAGAAAACCACCCACCTTTGTGGGTGCTCGTGTGTGCGCGCACCACTCACTCTCTAACTGTGGCTGCAATTGCACGGGTGGCCTCATCCTCGCCCGTTCAGCCCAACTGCACGGCCACCCTGCAAGGCACCGAGGTTGCTCTTCAAGCCTCAACTTACAATTCACGTGATGGTGGGGGCGGCAGGTCCTGCTGGGATAGAATTCCCACACAATTTTAGATAAACGACCCTCTGTTTTTTGCGCTTTAGTCAAAACCTGCAAGCCGAGCGCTTTTCTTAATGGGGGGAAAAAAAGATCTAACTTTCTTGTAAGTGCGGTCGCATTAATCACACAGCACGAGGCAGTGTGCGCCTATAGGAACTGCCCCCGCCGAGTGTGGCAAACCCAAGAAGAAGATCCGCACTGGAGAATTAAATGTAATTAACGTTGCGTTTGGGGAATTACAGGAATGCTTGTGCTGTTAAATGAGTGAACATAAGTGGCCTGATTTATATCGCTTGTAGTAAATTAAGTTTGTGATGTATTGTAAAGGTGACACACAGTACTGTCGTATTTTTTTATTTCTTAATAAAAATACTAACAGCGCATGTCACACCCAGCTTATATATCATGTCGTCATTGGAGCAGCACCGTGTACAGTTATGTCACTGGCAGGGTAGTCTATCAAATCTGCGGTGATCGAGGTGAACTGTTTGGCAGACCAGTTACATAGCAGCATGCAGCCCTGGCAGAATATGACATCTAACATCGTCGCTACCACAACGTTGGTTGTCACAGCTGTGTGCAGTGGAAATTACCATGGGTCTCGAGCAGGCTTACAGGTGTACACTAAATAGAATTTTTAAACAGCAACAATGTTGTTTTTTATCATCCTGTCCTTACAGACCACCTTCATCTCTTCGAGAATCACATTGGCCCAGCTCTCTTTAAATATTTACCAGAAGCTGTGGTTTACAGAAAGTAATTTGTGTACAGTATTTTTGTTGGTAGACTTTTTTTGGACTGTGAATTTCTGCCCAGATAATGCAGATCACGACTCGTGGATGTGCTCACAAAGTCTAGAATGTATTATTATTATTGTTCTACCCACCTGTATAAAGGTATTTTGGTGTGTGTCCGTAGCATATTAAGAGTCGAGTGAAAATAATAGGACTATAATAGACCAACCATGAAAGAAAAAACTAAATGCTGTATAGTTATATACAGTGTCATTCCAGTATTCAAATACTCTGCAGCAATGTAGTTTGATTTACAGTTATTAACTGTAACAGTACGTGATCTAAGCTATAATGAAAACTAAAGAAATAGCTTACTTGTGTCCTCTGGATGATAATTTTTATATCTAAAATAATATAACAAACTATGGTTATTCCGAAGATGTGTGATACAAAAATAAGTCTTTATATCCCTTCAGTGAGAGATGGAGAAGATAACTGTATTCTCTTTGTCAAATGGTAATCAATCAGTGTGTGTGTGTCTCTCGGAGTGGAGTGATTATCGTGCTGCATGACGAACCCTGCGGCCCCCGCTCATGGCCAACACAGTGACGATTATTACCTGAACCAGTCCTGGGCCTCCCCTTTGTCGACTCGGCCTCAAATGAGTACCTGGTGTGCAAACATCGCTACTGGGGAGACAAAGGCGGTCAGCAGTGGTGCTCACCACCCCAACCCCCCTGTGTAACGTTCTGGCCTTCACAGGTGCTCGCTAACAGCACTTGCCCCAAATGTCTGTTAAGGTTACACGGGCGATCTTTGTCTCTAGGAGGAGGGCTCTACACCAGGATGGACGGTTTATAAACGCATTCCTGCGGAGGGAGCTGGTAGGAACGTTGGGTTGCTCGGTCAATGGCCAGGGTCAACGGCGGCGTGGTGTATTCCGCAAATATGCCCGACTGTGAGAGCGGGCACAAGCCATCGTGAGTAGGTTAAACGTTGAGTGTTCGTAAGGGCACCACGGGGTGACCAGCCCCTCCCCACCCAGCCCCACCCCTCCCACCCTCCACCCAGCCCCACCCTCCCCACCCAGCACCCAGCCCCTCCCCACCCAGCCCCTCCCCACCCAGCCTCTCCCCACCCTCCCCACCCAGCCTCTCCCCACCCTCCCCACCCAGCCCCTCCCCACCCTCCCCTCTCCACCCAGCCCCACCCCTCCCACCCCCAACCCAGCCCCACTCTCCTCACCCAGCCCTTCCCCACCCAGCCCCTCCCCAGACTCCCTACCCAGCCCCTCCCCACCCTCCCCTCCCCACCCAGCCCCACCCTCCCCACCCAGCCCCTCCCTGCATGACGGACGGACACAATAATCCCCTATGGGCTGGTGTAATCAGGAGGTTCCTACCAGTATAAGACTTCTTGCCAGATCTCCGTCCCTGTCTTTTAACAGTTTGCGTAATACCTGTGTAGGCCACTGCATGCCAAGCATGAACATCAGGCGTAAAAAGAGTGGCAGCTTTTCCCCCTCAGCGTGAGCTCCCCTTTGAACAGTGATTCATTGACAGATGAGTCCTGTACACGGGCAACGTTGTCTATTTTATTTCTTCAACAGACAATTTAAATTGAAATATTTTAATGACAGCTGCGGCCCCGCTTTGTGATGGCACGTGATGTCGCGTAAAGTTACCGATTTAAGTCTGGGCTGTTTATTTTTTTATTATTATTTTATTTAGGAGGCGGGCTCAAAGTTTTGCACTATTGATATATATTGTGGAGGCTGTGTTGATATAGTAAGAACAAAATCTCAAATACAATTTCAGCAGTCTTGATAAAACGTAAAATATTGATTGTATTCCTTGAATAAAGAAAGTTAGATATAATACAGTACATTACGAATATTTTAACAAAATTTACACCGATGAATTTGTGGCATATAACAATATTCACAGCTCTAAGTAGACCATTCTAACAAAGAATAACTTGAGATTGGAAGAGCACGTGTCATTGCTCTTGACAATCTCCTGCAACAACTTTTTTTCCAATGATGCAGCAACGATTTCACGAGGAGCTACTTCATAAACAAATGTTAGGTACCACAATGTGGGCAAATAAACACAAATGGTAATTTTGTAGCATTATTACATGGGCAGAATTGCTGTTTATTTAGGTATAGCAAAGCTAATCTCTCTGGAGCCCTGATTTAGGTTTCCCTTTCTGTGCCACGGGTCCACGTTCCTCCCGAGTGCCCAACCCACGCTCGCATTGCTTATTCCGGGCACGCGCCAGAGTTCTCAGCAAGCGTGCAATTACTGCTGTAATGTAATCGCATTTTTCCGCAGCTTTAGTTCCAATCAGTGGGCGCTGCACAAGATGATGCTGCTGATGCGGCTCGAGCGTTGCTGGATACCCCCGCTAATTTGTAAGCGGTACCTGTGCAGAGTAGCAATTTTATTATAAGGAGATGAGCAGTCTGCCTCCTTATATGACCTCAAATAGCAATTTTATCAAGTGTATGCGAAATGTAAATAACTTAATAGCCGACTAGAAGTCGAAAGCTTTTTTTTTCGTCTATTGGCAGTGCATTTTAAACCAGGTTAGAACTGTTAGTTTTAATTGGTGCAGCAGGAGAGAACAGCACAGCTTGCATCCTAGGGTTCACCGAGCTAATTAATGCAGCTTGGATGCACGCCGTCACCCACAGCCAGACCCAGGGCTGGAGCATCGACCGTGCCGCTTCATCCTCACACACACCGCAGGAGGGGCTTTCAAGCTGGCATGCCACATGTACTGTACACCACTTTGTAGCCGAACACAGAACAGAAGCCATTTGTTTAGCCTCTAAAGGGCCCGCCAGGCAATGAGGTGCACCTGACTTAAAAACAAGCGTAGCATGTGCAGGTCTTCCACGGCACAGAGCGCTGCACTAGAGAAGCACAACGTACCCACTCTCAAATCGCTCGTGGCAGACTCATGCAAATACTCATTCTGCCTAGATTGACTTTTTCGTATTCCGTGTCTTCTCGTGCTCAAATATGCACGGATGAAGTCAGCAGCATATTACATGTGAAGGAAAATTCGTGTAGTGCCGTTTTCGTGTTACGTGGCTGTTAGAGAAGTTCTAACAGCGATGTTGTGAGCCGAGAAATGAATCGCTGTTGGCAAAGTAATCACAGGCGAACGTTGAAACAGTCAGCGCAGAGGGCAGAGATAACGTCCATAATCTGGGGTTTAGAGGAGTAATAAGTGAGTGTTAGTTGAGGCAGTCTACTTCATGTGAAAATCAAACTATGGCAGGTGACATTTCGCTCTACCCACGGGCGGTCGTGCGCTTGCACGAGCACAGCTGTCCCGGTTTGAGTAGAGATTTAGCAGTTCGTAAAAACCCCGACGGCACGATGCTTCCCGCATAACGCTACATCTGCCAGTGCCGCAGCACCACACCAATCCTGCTGGGCTCTTCAACCTTCAGCCATTAGGATGCAAAATACTGGGTGCGCATTTCACAAGCAGTTGTTATAGGATTATAATTTTCAAAACTAGTCACAATTTAAGAGTAAAGCTGTCTGCGACGTTTGATAGAACTTTAATATTCGAGCAAAAACTAAAATTGCGTAGTTGAAATAGGTAATACAATACTGTATTGATGAAGCTTGCTTTTCCTTAAAATATATTCGTTTTAGAAGCAACATTTTCTGAAATTATTTAGGGGTGTAGCGTTAGTGTGGCGTTAAGCGCACTGCACTTTGAAAAAAAATTCCCGAGTTCGATTCCTGGCCATAGCAGATGTCAATGGCGAGTGACCTCCGACCCAGTCCTTGACTCTCCTAAACCTAATCATTCAATAACCTGCATTGACCAGCACGGTGAAGTATGATCAACCCCCCCCCCCCCACAACTGACATGGCACTAGGGAGGCCGTTATTCAGCCATGGAATAACAACGGTAAATTATTCTTGAAGTTATTAACATATTTTACTTGAAGGCAAATCTGTTTTATATTCATGTCGTAGTCATAGCATAGCGCGAAACCCCTAGCATTGTCTTCTGTGGCATTGCTGTGGCCCCAAATTGAATTCTGGTTTGAAGGATCAATGATTGCAACACATTACTACTTCTGTATGTGGCTGTTGGCTTTTTACGATTGTTCTGCAGATGGGACAGGAAATTTATTACATTCTCACGTTATTAAATTTGTTGATTTTCCTCATGGTATTGTAGAGGGATTAAATGTTTAAATAAATGAATCTATTGGGAATGAACTACATTTCATTAAATTTCTCTTTCATCGCTATCATGACATCCCTCAATATTTCAAAAGATAATTGCAATATCATATTGCGGATGCATACTAGGCCCCACAGTGCTTAAATTGGCTGTGAAAAAGACTACCATGTACATCTTAATGTGTACATATTCCGATGATGCAAAAGAAAATGTATTACCTTTTTCTGGAGCATTGAACATATATACAATAATGGACTGCCAACCCTTGCTGACCAGTGTAGTGAAATAACCCACAGGACTGACGTTTCTGGGGAGGCCTTAAGCAGTGCTTTGATAAAGCACTATAAGTTATTGATAATTTTTCATTAAAATGCTGTCCTGTATTTTTTGTTGCAGTGCATTGGACGATGGTTTGAAGAGAGTTCTGATCAGACAGAATATATTATGATGGATGTATCCTATTGCTAGTGTATGTGGTCTTATTGGTCATTGTGTTTTTTTATCCGGTTGAAAGAGAATTATATAAATGGGGTTCAGATTCTTGAGTTTAAAGCAGATAGAAAATCAACCTCTGAGACACACATGTGATGGTGTTAGGCTAAAGCTCAGTTCGCTTTTTTCAGATTATAAAAAAAACCCAAGCCAAGCAGCCCTTTGTGTTTCGGGAGCCATGTGTATAGAACGTAATATTGTAGATGTGCTTTTTTTGCGCATGCCTGCCTGGAGGCTCTCCTGGGGTTCAAAGAGTTCCAAAACAATGTGCTTGATGAAGCACATTGTGCTGTCAGCACCTTACCACACTCAGGGGTCATGTCGGTCATGTGGACAAAACGCTGGGTGACATGTCTTTGCAAATATCATCAGCAGCCATGATCGATTCACTGCTGGATGAAAGCCTTCCCAAGCCATTACCCTATCTCACTGCTGCGTGATGTAACAATTTACCAGCACACGAGCTGATTTCAGCGCTCCATCTCCACGGTGGATGTTCTCTCGGACGCTTTACATTCATTGGCTGTGACTATTCTTGACCAGTGGCTAACATCCCTTCTCGTGACCTGTCCTGCCCAAGCCACTTAATTTTCTAAAGAGTTTGAATTGTACCTTTGAGTTATGTCTCGGAAAATATCCTGTGCCAATCCAGATACATGTGCCGTTACATGTAATAACAAAATACCTGACGCGTTGAAAGCTGGCCAGAGCAAACATCCCTTTTCTTGTCGGTGCATAACACTCTGTAAGAGGTAAGGAAAACTTATAATGTCACCATGAATAGTATGGATGAGAGTGTATCTTATTTCCTGACTCCTTTTTGGATTTGCAAACTTAAAAATTATTAAGTGCTTTTGGAGTACCGCCTTGAATTTGATCATGAGCAACATACCTATAGGCCTCAAAAAAAGTTTTCAACCAGGGCATATTGTTATAGCAGCACATAATGGATCGGATATATGGACACAAATAAAATTTAACAAAAGCTGACAAGTACAAAAATAAGTGCGTTGAGGTGCATGCTGGGAATTACACCAAGGGACCGAAATATTAACACATAGATTCGAGAAAAATGCAAATTAGAGACATGCTGTAATATTGACTGCAAAGAAAAATTATTTTGCTGGGGAAGGATGGCTGATGTACTTAACTGGTCACAGAATGGCAGCCAAATGAGGAAATGGCCAAGAGGATGACCACCAGTCACATATTCACCTTAAGATGTTTTTTGTTCATGTTTTTGTTTGTTGCGGTTGCACCTGATTCAAGAGCCGAATGGCTCACAGGGCTATACCTAATAAATGAACTTGAACCATGGAGATTGGGCAATGAGTTTACGTAGCTTATGTGCAACGGCGAGATAGATTATGGCATCCACGACCACGAGAGATGGTGACGATATGGACCTTCATCGAGGTGTGGCTAGATCATATCTATTTATGATGATGATGTGGATTAGGACTGGGGTAGACATCTGAGACCTACCCACAAGACTGTCTTCCAATAAAGTACAAAGATCTTATGCATCAATCGCTGTAATAGTCATTCGGACCCATTAGCGTGCTGCACATATCAAACAGCTGATGAGTTAAATAAGGATTTAACTACAATTACTGTGGCTGCACTGATGTTAGTTTCGTTAAAAAAATTGTGTCCTTAGAATAAAAAATCTTGATAATTTTCACTTATAAGGGAAAATTCCAGCTTGAATAACAAACGGCATCATTCTGTGGGTTTAATTTGCAACTTTAACAAATTACTGTAATTTAAAAAATGCTCTATCAAGCATTGTATAGAAATTTAAATACACACTGCATTGTAATAACACAAGTTATTGTATTGTCATGAAAGAGGAAATTATTACACTTAAGTGATAAAAATAAAATGCCACTTGTAATTGCTGCTGCTGGATTTCCAGGGAGGCTCGTTTCTATAAAAAAAAAGTCAGCCTATTGTGTTTTAGCGTGCACGAGTGCGTTGGGTAACAGTATCTATTGAAATTCCGCGGTTGTTTTGAAATTTGTTAGGGATTAATAATGGAAGCGGCCAGTGAGTTTGCGGCTTTAACAAAATCCTTGCTTGGCACACGACACCCGTGTCCCGGCTCGACGAGAAAGCTGTGCGCTGTGCTGAGTGCGGGCGGGCGGGCGAGCGGGCGGGCGAGCGAGCGGGCGAGCGCCTGCTGGCCCAAAGTTCCACCACGGCGGTCGTGACGGCGAGAGCCCCGCGCCGGTCCCTGCTGCGTACCCCCTGTCAGCCCTGACAGATGCCTCTCGGCCACCAGGGAGGGGATGCTGTCACAGCGCTGCCAGATCCCTTTTGTCCAATGTCTCTACCCTCACCTTCTGCAATCTGTTTCCAATTTCTACTTTTAATATTTAAATGAAGCACAGGCTGCACTTGCTGATTAGATTCTCCGTCTATTAACAGCAGCGTGAATTAATGAGAAGTGATGGCAATGTGGTGTTTTAATTAGTCAAAGTGAAATTATGCATATTTGTGCTTGTTTCTTTCAAATAATGCAAATGTTATCGACGCGTTCTTTTGCTAGCTTATTAACGATGTATTGACTTTTTTTTTCTTTAAAAACCCGGCACCATTAAAATTATGTTCGCTTAGAAGGTATCCTGCAGACTGCTGCCCTTTGGCTTGTGACAGGCTAGGGTTTAATTGAAGCACACAGCTGTGATCTGGTCACAACGGTGACATTTAAAGATTTAATAGGAAGCCTTCCGTGTGCCTCTTGCAAACGATATCTCTGGCGGTGGTGGACTGACTGATGTCTTGTTGCTGCAAGTGCTTCACTGACAACAGCGTGCAGCACAGTTGATGATAATTAATTGATCTTGAAGCAGTTTATACATCTGTGTCGTCTGTCTTAGGATGAAAATCAATCAGTGTAGCATGGCTGTGGCTATGCAGGACGAACTGCTGTTGGCAAATGGCCTTGCTCAGCTGCTTTTCTGTGAGAGACATTTCAAGCTCGGTGTGAAGATCGTGCACACACGCCAGTGGAATAACTCTTTTTGTACGGTGGGAAATTTGCACATGCCGTGTCTGATACTACAACTCAAGTATTCGTATTCCACACATAGAGAGCTTGGCAATACTGTGTGCCGTTCTCATTCATGTCCGATTCAGCTTGTCACTTGAATAATTATTTTGAAATCTATAAATTACCCATGTGCCTCAGTGATGCATGCTTAAGAATTGTGTGTTTAGTCATGGACTGTATTTATGAAGTAATAACTGACTTGGTACATTGGTAATGTTGGGCTGTCATTTTTGAAAAGCTGAAGTCAAGGTGTCTTCATTCTAAAATCAGTAATGGGCGGTGCTCAACGCTATTGGTGGGCAGCCTTTCCATAGCACAGACGCTGTTGATTTCCCACACACAGTAGCCTTGATATTATCGAGCCAGGAAGGATTACAGGCTGAGTCAACCAACGATTTGGATTTGACCTTGGGACCTTCTGATTATGAGTGGAGCACACTACCACAGTGCTGCCTGGTAGAACATGCTTTTGGAAAAGGTCAACAAAAGCAAACTGAGGTCAGACATAGTGCAATGCAACACATTTAGAGTGACAGCAAAGATGAATAATGAGAGCAGAAAAATTAGGAATCATATCACGTATCAATACCAAAAACAAGTTTGGTTCCCTAAGGAGTTAACGCCACATAATTTTCTCTTGAGCCATACTTTTTATCCTTAGAATTAAAACTTTAAGAACATCTATTTTGTGAGTTTTAAAATGTCACCAAATTAAAAATTGCAGCAACACAATTACGTATCTGCGGGCTATTAGAGTAATTGCTTTCCATGGATAAAATGCTACATCATTAAGCATGGGGGGGGGGGTTCATTGAAAGGTTGTGTGAATTTTTATGAAGTTCAACCGCATGAATGCAAAATTACATTTTCGGAAATGCAGTCATGAGCCTACCGAGTTGTGAAACCAGGTGGGCCTTGTGAGTGTTTTGTTGTTACTGCTGCTGTTTTCCAGAGAGGAGAAAATCGAAAGTTTGAGAAAGCAAATTTCGTAAAATGAAGAAGAGTAATGTAATGCAACACAGAGGGTCGGTTAACACACATTTAACGCATAGCCTGGTTGATTAACGTTCTTCCAAAGATTGCTAAATTAGAAGTTAAGTGTGGAACAGACAAGGAGAAATTTAGGGAGACAAGTAGGGAGTTTGACAACAAATTTTGTCAAATTAGAGAGTGTAATGTAATGAAACGCAGAGAGTCGGCTAACACACAGTGTGTGAATGTTTCTAACAGCCTGAATGTTTCTAACCGGCGTAGATGTTCCATTAGGGGAGTCCACGTTTCGCAAGCATAGAGAAGGGAGAGGGTATGACCGTGGCCGAGAAGACTCGAAGTTTCGTGTGGAGTGACATACCAAAAGCTTCCACGCAGCGTTATGCACCCGATGAAAATACACTGCTGAGTCGACCTAGGGGAGGCCCAGGACCCATTGGTCATGAGTGGGAATCGAACTCAGGTAGCCGGGTTGGTAGGGCAGTGCGCTAAACATTGTATGACCCCTCCCCGCACACACACACACAGGGGCAGACGCGCACATATGCACACAACAACAACAACCACTATTCGCCACTAAGTGGCGCTTGTGCCAGGCTATGTGCTGCACCTTGAGGCCACGTGAAGTCTCGAACGTCCGCTGGCAGGAGGTCACGGGGCAGACCCAGGTGCCACGGGTCGATTGACAGAGATGACTGGCTGATGTACCACCTGTGCCCCCTACTGTGCCAACTTGCTGTGCTTTAGCCACCCGGCGCTCCACTCGTTGTTGTGAGCGTCGCTCCTCCGCCCTCCGTTGTTGTCGGAGGTGTGACTGCCTCCAACTGCCCAGTAGCGTCCTTCACGAGCCTCCTCCACAGAGGCCGATCTTGACACCGCTGGTTCCAGTCATCGGCAAGTCCACTCAGCTCCACATCCTCCTGTACCACATCACTCCATCTCTTCTCTAGCCCGTGCCACGCCCGTTTAGCCCCCTCGATCCGGCCGAACAAAAGCTGTTTAGGCATGTGGTGACTAGGCATGCGGGCTACATGGCCCAGCCAACGCAGCCTTGCCTGCTGGAGGAGCTCACCGATGGGACTTTGTCCAGATCTTTCAAGGATTTGTGAGCTCACACAATCCAGCCTGGTTAAACCCAGGATGGATCGTAGGCAGGCCAGCCTAAATGTTTTTAACCGGCGAAGATATTCCATTAGGGGGGTCCACGTTTCGCAAGCGTAGAGAAGGGAGGGAATGACTGTGGCCGAGAAGACCTGAAGCTTCGTGCGGAGCGACAGACCAGGTAGCTGCCACACAGCGTTACGCAACCGATGAAAAGATAATGCCACTCGACTGATTCGGAGTGACACCTCCGCTGTTAAGCCGGAGCCTGTCATATGCACACTGCCCAGATATAGGAAACTGTCCACTCTCTCCACAACCGCCCCGTCACCAATTGGGAGTTGTGGGGGTGGAGTGTCCGATGGTACAAAATACCCAGGCAGGTGCTTCGTTTTGGTGGGGCTGATGGTACGGCCCCACCTCTTAGTGGCACGCTCCAAGTTCAGCAGCAGCGTCTCCAACTCATCCTCTGAATGAGCAGCGATTACCAGATCATCGGCATACATAACATGGTTGAGCAATAGGGAGCCATCCCTTGATCGCACCCGGGCATCGATCAGCCTCCCATTGTATCTGTACCAGATGCAAATTCCTCCGGTACAGCTATTGAAGGTCTCACGAACTACGTGGTCAAAATAGATGTTAAATAATGTGGGAGCTAGAGGACATCCCTGTCGCACCCCAAGGTGGACAGCGAATAGCTCCGACTCCCGGCCACGTAGTTTTACCCGGGCCCGCTCACCATCATGAAGGTCCTTAATGATCGTGAGCAGAGGGTCAGGGACTCCGAAAGCACAAAGAACAATCCAGAGCCCAGGCCTACTGATAGTATCATAGGCCTTGACCAGGTCAATAAAGCAGAGATGTAGGTCTTGTTGGAATTCTCTACACGTCTGCTGTAGCAGATGGACATAAAATATGGCATCCATGCAGCCCGCCCTTTCCTGAAACCGCATTGGGGCTCCGTAAGCCTCTCCTCAGCGTGCCTAGCAAGGCGATGTTGAATAATCCTTGCCAGGACCTTTCCCGGCACACTGAGGAGTGAGATGCCTCTGTAGTTGTTACAGTCTGTGCGGTCCCCCTTCTTAGAGAGGGGGACCACTAGGACATCCTTCCAGTCCTGCGGAACCCGTCCAGTGGTCTAGACTGTTGTTATGTCATGTAGGGCAGTCTGTGCACAAACGCCACCCTCCCTCAGAATTTTGCTTGGGAGATCATCTTTGCCCGGTGCCTTTCCTGGTCTCAGACTCTGGATCGCCTTCAATACTTCCTCAACAGATGGCACCTCAGCCAGCCACTCACAGGGGGTGACTTCTTCCAATATTTGAGGCACCGCAGCCTCGGCAGGGTCGTCCCCACTCTGTCCCACGTTGTGTTATCCAGGCTGAGGGATGTCCCCTCCCCCAGGACCTCACAGAAATGCTCAGCAAATCTGCAAACCTGTTCCTGGGGGTCGGAGATTGGATCACCGTTCCTTCCCCTAATGATGGTAATAGGTGTGGCGCTGCAGGTTACTTTTTTGATGGAATTAAAGAGCAATTTGTGATCGCGGGCCACTGAGGCAGACTCCATCTCCCCAGCAACCCGCGACCACCACCCATCCCTGCAGCGCCTCACGGCTCTCCGAATCTCCGAGCGAAGGCTGCGGTAAGCCTCCTCATTCTCCGACGTGGGATGCTGTAGCCAATGAGAGTGGGCCTGTCGCTTTTTCTCAATCAGCTTGAACGCCTCCTCTGATAGCCAGGGTCTCTGGGGAGGTCTGGACGTTGTACCCAAAGCAGCCATTGCATGAGCCATAGTCCTAAACCTCGCCCATTTCCCTCGACATCAGGAGGAGTGGGGGACGATGCCAACCCCAGCCGCAAGCGATGATGAAATTCTCGCTTGAAACTTTTCAACAGCTAGCTGAGACCATGCCACTAAGGGTTTGAATGGGGTCCTGGGTGTACACCCACCACCGGAGTGGAAGAATGGCAGGCGCATCTTACAGATGACAAGTCGATGGTCAGTGGGCAGATCAGCTCCACAGTAGGTCCTGGTGTCAAGGACATGGGCACGCATCCGCTTTTCCGTCATGATGTAATCCAGCAGATGTTCTTGCTTGGACCCGGCATGCATCCATGATGTTGTTTGGATGCGCCGATGCCGGAACAGTGTGTTGGTAATTGCAAGCCCATGGGCTGCACAAAAATCTAGCAGCCTCCTGCCGTTGTTATTGAGCTGATTTGGCCCATGCCTTCCAATCACTCCAGACCAGGTGCCAGCATCATGACAGGAGGTCATAGAAGGCATCTGACTCATCGGCCTTGCCTGCATCCCTCCACGGATGTTCGTCTTCAGTGGGGGCATAAGTAACCACGGCCACCACTTTTCACCTCTGGTTGATAGGAAGGCGAGCCCAAAGTAGCCTGGGGCTTACAGCTTTCCACACCTCACCGCCACGCTCCCACACCCCCTTCATTCTTCTGTTAAGAAGAAGAGCCACTCCCTGTTGTTTGGCAGTCTCCTGCCCCGAGAAGAGGACTGTCCACCCCTCATGGTCGCAGGAGCCAGAGCCGGTCCACCGGACCTCCTGAATACCACAGAGATCCAGGCGGTACCGGTCCAGCTCCCGACAAAGGAGTGGCAGCCTCTCCTCTGCAGTGAGCATTCGAACATTCCACGTGGCCACACGTAGTGGTTTTTTGTTGATTATGGAGGAGCCCCGAGGATAAGGATTCAGTTTCCTGGCTCCACCAAATGGGGTTTGGCCAGGAGACGTCATAGACGCCTGTCCCCCCGGGGCCTCCGGCACAAGCTTATTAATTAAATGTAGTCGCACCCGTCCAGAGCCCCCATTCATCAGCGGGAATCGAACTCCGGGTTCGTAGCGCAGTGCACTAACCACCACGCTACTGCTCCCCACTCACTTGCACGCATGCACAAACACTCACTGCCAGCGCAAGGCCGATTCGTTACATCTTGCAGATGATTACTCTGCTGAACAAATAGTTCTGCGGTTCAGGTTGCAAGTGCGAGTTCGCGTTTTAATTCAATGTACGTAGTTTTTTTTATATTTCATGGAAGCTGGTTCATAAGTCAAGAGTTCGTAAGTCGAGGACTGTCGGTATTGCTATTTGCTCAAGTATGTTTCCAACCATAGCATTGCCGTACATTTTGATACAGGTTTCTTTTAAAAAAAATGTATATTCATTCCTTACATGGTTATACATAGTCAATTAAAGATGATTATGATAATTGATGAGTCGTTATTGTTCTAGTTGGTGAAAGCAACTGGCTAACAATGCCTCAACAGTGATTTTGAACGCGTGTAGTAATGGTTTTTTTGGAATTGCCTCCAGCCATCTGTGTGCATCCAGCACTTTCCCCTTCCGTAGTGCGAGTTTTAAACAACCAGCTGCGGCACATCATCATTAAACGAAGGACAGCAGCCCGGTGGACGTGGCTAGAGACCAGCTTTAGCCACATGCAGTCCACTTCACAAAATGACCGTCTTTAAAGCCCCCAAAGAATGAGTAGGAAGACCACAGGAGGGACCTGCTGAGTGCTCTGAGAGCCCTGTGCCCAATTGCAAGACAATGGCCTGGCATCTGGTGGCTTGGACGAGCCCCCTGTGGGCCCCCACATCACGTCCCCCTTGCCTCCTCTCCCCAGGCATGGGGCCCTTTCTCTGCATGCCCCCCTCCCAACCCAATTTCGCGTGCTGTAATACTCGCAGCACTCCCTCCTTTACGCAAACAGACAGCACAGTGGCAACGAACACACTTTTAAATACCTTGCAATCGGTAATGGGGCATTGATTATTCTCGTTTCAGGAGACAGTGCTGTCTGCCACGTGTTTTATTTTCATCCACACCAGGGGGTGCTGGGTTGAGGTGATGGCCACGTGAATGTAAATCGCCTCCTTCCGTCTAGACTCAATGAGACACACCTGACCTGGATGATGAGACAACTCTGCCTCCTCCAATGGGATGCCCTCAACGTGTCTCCACGTTCCTAGTTTTAAATGTTTCCTTAGTTTATCACCTAAAATAAACGTATCTGTGCTGTTCAGGGACGGGGGGGGGGTAAAGCAGCTGTCTGCCCATGGCCGGGTGTTCTCGGTTGACTGATATGCCCAGCAGGAATGTACACAGTAGGTGGCAGTTTATTTAAAAAATGGGATTCCTGAGAATTATTGCATCGTGCTTTTATTCACAGCTGCAACGAACTGTATGTTTTCTTTGTTTTACAGTACACACATTCTAAATATCATAGGCCAACAGCTAAACTGTAATAGCAGCTAAATACAGCATTATTTAAGCATCCAGTCTTCCTGAACCTATACCAAAGCAAATTTTAAAAAATCACACTTCATTTTGAGTTCAATCCCAGTCTGAATCAATTATATTCAGGTATGTGGAATGATTTATTTAAATATTCTACCACGTTGAGCGCCACATGACCAGGGTTTGTGATGCTTGCTGGAATTCATTTGAGGCATTGTGGGAGCGGCGACTCGCGACATCACTCAGAGCCACACACACGCCGAGACATAAAACGGAGTGGATTGCGCGCAGGATTCCCAATTCGGCAATCGGCCCTGCCTGCAGTGACCACCCAGCCAATTAATCAAGCAAACACCTGCTCATCTGTCAGCATACTCGGCCTCCAGAATCTAATTTTGTTCTGGAAGTCACTATTGGGGGGGCGGAGAGGATGAATGAGATGAAATCCACTGTAGATTTTTGTTCTGTATTTATTGCTTTTAATTATGTAAGTACAGGACTGTATTTTAAATTGCTGATTGTTTGTAGAATTTGCCTCTGACTTACATTATGTTTAGCTGCTACTATATGGAAAGGAGATTGGGAGCTTGCGTTTTGTAGGAGATTGCACTTTTTTGCTCCGTATTTCACAGTGTGATATGGTTAGCAGCTGCCACAGTTGCTTAATTTATGGCTGTTGGTCGTGGGTTATGTCATTAGCGTGTGGCGGTGTGTGGCTCACATTAAAGAAATATACTCATCACATCGGCTCCGTTAAGTTGGTCTTCCTGTGTGAAATGGTCATTGCGATAAGACTACTACAGTTTAATTCTCAAAACATTTTACACAGGCACATCACACTAATTGTCAAATGTAATATGCTAAGTGCAGTGGTGTGGGTTAATAATAATTCAGCTTTGATATTTTCGTGTAATTTTAGTAATGACACCCCAAGTGTTATTGTCCAGAGCTCTTTATTCAGTGCTTGGCCTAGCTTCTCGCAGGCTTCCCAAGGAACTGTTACGTAACCTCACCTCGTATTAAACTCTCTAAACATCCTGAGCTCATGCACCTTGGCAGTTGATGACACTGCCTCATCAACCAATCTTCTTTGCAGCCAATCACGCACAAACTCAAATGGACCGTTGAGTCATTTTCAAATGGCTCTGGGATAATGGCCACCAATGTTAGGGATCTCCAGGGTCCATTTTGCTGCAGCACTGTTCCCTTTAAACTTACCTAACCAAGCCTCGGTACATTTCGGCTTATCTGAAAACCCAAACCCTCAATCATGTACAGCATTAGCTATTTGCAGGTTCATACCAGATTTCCACTCGTAGCACAGCTGGCTTTTAGATTGACCAACTCTTCGGGGTATTTTTAGATTGTGTACCCTGGGAAGACGAGCATTAACTATTGAGTATGCCTCCGATGTGCAACGTTTGTTAGGTGTGGCCCTAAGAAGCACTGCAGAGGTGTAACTCAATCAGTTACTGGGGCTGCAACACCACAAGCCAGGATCTCCTTTGCTCCCGACATATTCCAGCCTTACATTTGAAAACATCCAATTCTCCATCTTGTGCGGAGCACATATTGGTTTGTCCATTGCTAACATAATGGGTTTTCCCCTCCCGGTAGACTGCCGTTTGCAGCCCGCTGGAGTACGATCTGGCAGAACCCCCTTCCTCCGTGCTGAAGACGCATGTGGTGGTGTTTTCGACATTGCTGACGGGTGAATCTCTGCACCATGTCCTTTCCGTCTCACTGCCTCCTCGTTTTCTAACTCTTTGGTGTTTCTCTCAATCCCCAGGATCAGCATACGGCCAGCAAGATTTTTTTAGCCAGTGTAATTTTGCGTGAAATTTTAAACGTTTTAAAACGTTACTCTTTGTACTTTTTGATAGTTTATTAACTTTTCGTTAACAAAGACATTTGTACTGAGTTCTTAATTATAGTGATTGCGTTACAGAGTTAGTTTTAAAATGTGTTCTTCATTTTTAAGTGTAAATACGTGCACTTAAATAAATCCAAAGAAAATAATTCCCAGCTCTCTTGAGCTTATACAGTGCCCATTACTTTCATTGCTGCTGGGATAAAATGATGTCCCTATTACAGCAACCTGCCACATGAAACTGCGCTACATTACACCACTGTAGCCACTAATAAATTACATTCCGTGCCATAGAAAATGGGCAAGCAGACCTCTGAAAAGTAAGAATAGGTTGCAAATAAAAAGTGGAGAAAAAAATGACTTCATTTTGTAGGTGTGACCATGCGTAAGGGAAACCCAATTATCTAAGACTTTTACCACTAGGGTTTGGGACCCTTCAATAAAGGGCGCCTGTGTTGTTGGCCATTGTGGACCTGGCCTTGTGAACGCCCCACTGCGCAAGACAAGCTCCACTGCTGGGCTGTGAAAGAGGGCTCCATCTGCCACAGCTTGACTGTCTCAGCTGCTTATACGCCTGCCCTGCCGTTGGACATCTCAGGGTCCCAAGCTTACACAGTGTGCATTGTCACAGCTGAGTATGGCCGCTATAAATAGAGCCCTTGTAACACTTAGCCTGATCAGGGAACAGCATCTTTGTGGAGTAGGCAGAGGGTGGAATTGTAATCGGTATGTAGGTGTAATCCAAATGAGAAGGTGAAATGTACTTCACTTGAATAGGGATTTGTTGCTTCTCTACTTAGCACTCATACCACTCGTTTGTTGTGCGAGTGTCACTGCCTTTACTGGAGCACACAAGTGCATCCAAACCAAATCCCCTTTGCCATTGCTGTACTTGGCAAAGGCTCACTTCCACATTAAAGGTCAAGTATGTGTACAGATCTATCGTGTGAATACACGTGCATGTACAGCATACACATAATATACTTTCGTACATATAAAGTATGATTGTCACACGTTACCAAAAGGCCACTTTCATCATTAAGCGTTCACTTTTATTCATTTTCAATGTTTAAACGTTTTTAATTTCCACCCCTTTGTCAACGCACTGCTGGATTAAGGCTTCCCCACACTGTCAGTCATTGGGATTGTTTGCACCGTACTCTACCACGCTGGTTAGCCTGGGTTGGCGAGACCGAGACTGGTTCAGTTACCACTCACCTCTGTTGCTATTCATGCGCAACCACTGCTCCACCGTTCCATCTCCTCCATTAACAAAAATATACTGTACATTTAAAAATCCATGTTGCCCTCTTCTGCTCATTCGACATTATTATACCAGCAGTCTACATTACAGTTTTATAACAGTGTGCCAATGTGAATGTGGCTTTTGATATACAGTTCTCATTACCTTCACAAAATGCTTTTATTATTAAGCAAATGACCAATGTAAACAATACACAAATTGTACCTATAGAGGCACTTTGTGAGCCACATAAAAGGGCGTTTGTGCAGCTGGAAGTAGCTTGGCTACTTATTATCCTGCATGGTAATAGCATGTGGTGGGCGGTCCGGTATAATTCCTTCCATATATTCTCGTCAGGGGTGGCAAAGTGACCCAGTGGTTTATCGCACTGTGTGATGAATCCAGTGAATTTGATTCCTGGCCACGTCCTCCAGAACCGTTGCGCCACCTTCACAGACCCACTCTGAGCAGTGTGGTGACATGTGCTCACACAGTCCATGTCTGCAATTATATGTATTCTCTTCAGCTAATCCACACCATTTCAATACAATCACACATTTGGCAACTAAAGTGATGAGGTCGTTTTACTGCAGAAAAGGACGCGATGTTTGATCAATAATAAGAGCAATGATATTGCCTTTGACCGTTAAATGGGAGCCCTCCTCAAGGCCGCAAGGAGGCTTTTGTCTTCACTGTTACAGGGTGACCTTCATTTGCCACGAGACACGTTTTGGAAGCAAGAGGGAAAAAAAGGAGAGCACAGTTCAATAATTGCTCACGAAGTGTCAAATCTGTTAACATTTTCTTTATAGCTCAGTGCAATCCAGCAGTATTTGAGTGTCTGACAAACGTTGTTCTATACTGACCAGGATGGAAATGAAAGTTTCCCGTGGTTGTCTTCAGAGGTTATAAAGGGTTAGTAATGTTAAAGTAGAAGCTGAGCGAATATATAATTTAAGCTTACCTGGCATCTGTTTTAAATTTAAATTTTCCCTGTAGGGAGTATCTGCTAAGTTGGGATCATGATCGGAGTTCATATTTTAAGTTTGCAGTTTGATTTCTTCTCACAGTATCCAGTGTTGCCTAATTACCCAGGGCTGTATTAATTGCAGTCCACTATTAAACTTTAATTTTGGGTTAACCACACAGGAACCTTAGGAAGAGTCAGCTTATTAGCATTTCCCTTCATTTCACTTTCAGAATGGACCCTTTTATAGCAACAATGTACAGTTTTGTAAGATGTAGCTGTGTGATTTCACTCAGCAAGGTAACTGCAGTGCTCTGTGCGGATAGTTGAAATCTTAATACTTGTTTTCCTCATTTCCGATCGCAGATCTGTAACAGCATCACTGGTTCCCATCCGCTCCAGTCTATGAAATCCCTATCGAGGTAGTCCACGTTGATCTCTGACTACGTTCAAAACTATAACATCGAGGGCCCCGTGGAACTCGATTATCTTTTGTTCCCGGCAGGGTAGCACTGAGCCCACCTGGACTTAGGAGACACACTACTTTATCGGAGATGCCAAGGGTTGCTTGAAGCGGCTCTTCTCGGCACACTCACGGTGGCAGGCGCATTATACACGTGCCCCATAAATCAATCGTGCCTCCCCGGTTTCCTCCAGTGGGCCCAGGTTGTCTGCCAAGCTTTCATCCTAAGGTCACGTCTTACACTGAGAACTCTAAAGGGGCTCTGCGGTTGTTCTTTTCACATCAAATTGTGTCTCCGAACAAAGGAGAGAAAACATTTTTTACGTGATGTTGCAAGTGCCAAACGTGTCGCAGCTCTTGAGACATTCTGGTTTTATGCGTTGCGAGTTGTCTTGAATACGTTTTTGGTCAAATTCCACAGGAGTAAAAAAACTAAATAAAGTTTTTAAAATAAAATGCAGTAGCGTCATCTCAAATCCACTTTGTCTGTAATAGACACTAATTATCTTTATTATTGGCATCTCATTCTGTCCATGAAGACATTTGATGAAACTGTAAGATAATGGTCCTAAGGAACACATTCCTGCAGAGGGAGCTGGTAGGAACGTTGGGTTGCTCGGTCAATGGCCAGGGTCAACGGCGGCGTGGTGTATTCCGCAAATATGGCCGACTGTGAGGGCGGGCACAGGCCGTCGTGAGTAGGTTAAACATTGAGTTTTATAAGGGCACCACGGGGTGACAAGCCCCTCCCCACCCAGCCCCAGCCCCACCCGCCCCACCCAGCCCCTCCCCACCCAGCCCCTCCACACCCAGCCCTCCCCACCCAGCCCCTCCCCACCCTCCCCTCCCCACCCAGGCCCTCCCCACCCAGCCCCTCCCCACCCTCCCTTCTCCACCCAGCCCCACCCCTCTCATTTTTGTATGCACGACGGACGGACACAATAATCCCCTGTGGGCTGGTGGAACCAGGTGGTTCCTACCAGTAAAATATACCCGTTAATAATAGCACGTGCACCATGGCACTCGTACATAGTGAGAGCTGCACACCCTAGTTTGCAGGCGCACACGAGTGTAGCGTAACAACAATGCTACGCCAGGTTAGAGGGCTGCAGTGAAAATACACCTGTGGTACTCAAAAGGTTTTCTCTGGCCTGTGTGGGGGGAGAATATGCAATTATGTCAATGTTGCTGCATCGTGGAGATTCAGCAGGTGCCTTTTCTGAAAATCTTAAAGTTGTTGGCTTGTGTGTGCAAGATATTTAAAGACACGCACAGATGCAGATGCTTCTCCATTTCATTTGATTTGTAATTTGTGACGACACTCACAAATATGATATGGACTCAGACAATACTCAGACAAGAGTCTGAGTCCATAATTGTCAATAAGTAACGGCAAAGCAGTTATAAGTGACTCAGAATTGTGCGCAGTTATTTATACAGCACACGACTTCCCTGAAGGCAAACACCTTCAGCGAGCGCGATGCCGATCACACAACGCGATTCGAATTCGACCCTCGATCGATGGCTGCGCTATCGCCGCACACGCGTCGAATAAAATGCAAGGGACAAGTCCTTACTTACTACTAACAACTCCGATAATTTTTCATTGCTGGAGGGATGGCCCCCCTACCTGAAAATCCTGGCTCCGCCATTGTCAGTCCAGTACTCGCTGAGCTGCATTGGATTCCGATTGTTGAATGAATACATTATACGGCCGCATCCATTACACACAAAGTGCTTGCCACAAACAAACCACAATACCTTGCTAACCTCATTAAGGAACATAAACCATCTTGCGAACTCGTCATCCTCGCAGCGGATTTTGGCTTGCCATCGAACAAAGATGGTCGCTGCTTCGCGTGCTTTCAGATGCGCTTCTGTGGCCGTCTGGAATGATCTTCCGATATTATGTATTTTTAAATCTAGATTGAAAACTCATTTCTTTAGATCTGGTTTTTGTGTTGTTTGTTGTCCTTCCCCCGCGGGCACCTCCGATTAGTGCGGTTGGCTACGTACAATGTGAAAGAAGTTCAACATACAATAAAAAATCAATATTGGATTGAGGATTTCATAGTTTTATTTTTATTATTTTATTATTTCCCTTCTACGTGAACCAAGCATATGAATCCCTGCAGTCACGAAAGCTTTAAATAGAAATTTAAATCGAAAAATATTGGATGGCTTTACAGAAACAAATGCTGTATTCCACCTCGACTCTGAATATTGTATAGTTAAAGCCACCATCATGCCCATATTTGATTATTGTGACACCATCTACGACCTAGATTCTGAATCTTCCTGAAAACGTCTCATTCCATGATACCTGTGTCTGCTCTCCGGTTTGCACTTGACACCACCGCACATAACTCATCATTGCAACCTGGATATTCACTCGAATCTCTCCTCCCTGTATATCCGGAGAAACAACGACGGGGCTGTCTTCATTCTGTAGGACCTCTTAAACAAATCCACCAATTAACAAAAGGACGATTTGGTTCCTCTAACTCCCTCCCAGAGCCTCCTAAGTGTTTCCTTACTCCAATAAAAAAAAGTACATTTGCTCAAACTTTTCTAGTAAAAAAAAAAGTCTTTCATGCTTCTGGTATACCCTTGCCACTCATCTACAGCTTGGTTCCATCCTTCCACTCCCCCTCTTTATTTCCCTATTGAACCACAACACGGAGCATACTTGAACAGGTACCTAACTCTTTATGATGCCTCTTGCTCCCACATTGTTTGCACTCTCTTTTTCTATGTGTGTGTTTGTCACTGATACACGAAAATATAGAGCTTACTTGCACATGTACCTAACTTAAAAAATTACATTGTCATTGTTTTGGATTTGCGTGTCTTTCGTTTACGACCGCTAAATACATCGTTTGTTAGTTTGCCAATATTCCTTGCGGACCATCTACTCTTTCTCTGTAACCTTGATATTTTCGTCTTTGTTTCGCTGTTGTTGTGCTCATTCACCGCAGATCTCCCCTGTAAAATAGCCGGGAAACTGAATAAATTGGGTCATCCTGGCAAAAAAATTTAATTAACTTTAAATGTAGAATGCATAAAGTCATGTTTTAATATGTACAGATATGTTTGTGTACTATAATTTAAATATTTATATAATTTTATTATAAATTCAGTATAGTATGCTTATGTCCTGAAAACACAGTCGGCAAATTATATGGTTATAAACTCATTAGCCTCCGATGACGTGTATACACGTTTTTTTAAAGTAAGATCATTATAAACAGAGTAATTGACAATTTAGAGGCTAACTAACAACGTAAGCAAGCTGGATGTAGAAAAAATGTTTTATCATCTACCAAATGCAACCTGTACGATAAAAGCAGATTATTGAAAAGACGAATGAATATCAAATGTTTTGGAGACTCTGAAAAGGCAATTGAATCCGTAAAAATGTATGCAATCATCCAAGTTGTCACAATCCGAGGCCTAAATTAACCATTTATCAATGATGAAAACCCTTTACATGGATACTGAGATTGCATGAATAAAGGAACAATAATCTGTACACATCAAAAGGGACAAGTTATGTACAGCTACATTCAAATATTTTTTTTCAAAATTGGATCAGTATTAGCCAATTATTCTCAGGTGATGAATATATATTTTTAAAATGGCATGGTTTGGCAAGCTTTTACAAAATGATGGAAAAAGAAAGGCTGTCGACATGGTTCCTTCTGAGCGCACCCACAACAGTGTAATCTCACATCTCCGATTCGGTGAAACATAATCTAGGAACAAAGCAAACCTCTTGCTGCATAAGGACTTCAATGAAGCTAAAAATGTCAGGCTATTATCACGTGGTAAAGCCTGAAAGGGCATTGTCTGCCTCGCATTCTGACGCACTTGAAAAGGAAAACATGGAAAGAGAGCTAACGTGCTTTACAAACATCTTGAAAAAGAACATGCTTTCAAAGAGAGTAATTACAAATCGGAGTTTATGGAAGAAAAACAAGTGTGCAGTCAAAACACATGGGCATGCGTGCATTGTGCGGCTGCTGAATCATGTCTCTGCATTTCATCGAAAACATTCTTGAGTGAATGGCCAGTCTCTCACTATTTTGCAAAACAACTACATTTCAGGTGAGAACCTGCAGTGGTTTGCCTTGTCAAAGGAAGTGTTGCTTTCTAACCAGCTCCAAAGTGCCCTGAAACATTATCTTTCGCCAAGTTGACTTGCAACATCTTGGTGACATGAATCGTATGTAAACCCGCACTTCCAGCCTTAGTCGTGGCGGCGTGGTTTTAAAACGTGCACAGTAATCTGCTATCTTCTGGTTGCGCGTGGAAATAGTCCCAACAATGGTACTCGCGTGCGAAATGCTAAGGAACAAGGCAGATGAAACAAAAGTAAATTTAGATTTAAAGCTTTCGTGACTGCAGGGATTCATATTCTTGGTTCTATCGGTAAAGTCCCTTCTACGTGACTTTACCGAAAGAACAAAGAATATGAAACAAACGTAGATTGGGAACGTATTTCAATATACAGTCGAGTACTCGATTGTGTTTCGCTGGAGTATATTATAGACCAGGGCTACCCGGCCTGTGTTGTGCTGTGGGAAGTGGTCCATGGAACTTTTGCAAATACAGTTTTTCATAAAACACCTTTTTTTGGTTCTAGATTTGAAGCTTTCGTGACTGCAAGGAATCATCTTCTTAGGTTTTTTCGGTAAAGTCACGTAGGTAAAACATCAAAATGAATGAAAATAAAATAAAATAAAAAATCACGACGTTTCGGAGGCAACACAAGTCTCCGTCATCAGGTGGGACGGAGACTTGTGTTGCCTCCGAAACGTCGTGATTTTTGATTTTATTTTATTTTATTTTCATTCATTTTGATGTTTTACCTACGTGACTTTACCGAAAAAACCTTTTTTTGGACGTAATTTTGGCCTTACAAAGATGTTTTTTGAGGGTTGTTCGAGAGTCTTGGGTCCAGATAGGTTGTACGGAGTACGGTACGTATACATTTGTAGTGCTAGGATTTGTTTAGCTTTCGACAGAAAGGATTTACCTGAGTGCCACGTGATTACGTGGTTCATCTTGTCTGGCGTGAGTGCACAAAATAGGCACATGAGCACGTCAGTGGCTCTCGACAGCGCTCCATTAGCCACAATCAACAAGCAGTGGTGGTGGCCTTGCTCCTGTGCAAAGTTTCCATAGATACTCAAATCAGACTGTGAAGATCTGAGCTCAGACAAGTAAGTGCCCATCTGGCTTGGCCGTCACTGCTTGGATCCTTTGTCCATTATGAATGTTATCTGTCTACAACACATTACTGCAGCAGCCTGCATGTTCCCTGCAGATAGTGAACTCTGCGCTTGCGCTGAAAAGATCCTTGTGCTAGTTTACTAATTTATACGCAAAGCAACAGCTTTCCAATGATAAATGTGCAGCAACTACACCGAGTCACAAGCCGAACATCATGTAAGCATATACAGTGCTGTATTAACTAAATTTTTCCCTGCAGAGTAAATGGATTCTATATTGCAAGCGAATGTTACGGACGTGCCTCGTTATTGTTGTTAATAACACTCCTTACTACTCTATCAGAAAATTTATTTGGAGTTTGTAGAGAACGAATGGGAAAATACTAAATTACATTGCTCACTAACGTTCAAGATTATTTTACTGTGCTCACGATAGATTATGCAATCTCACTTAGTTTGCAAATAAATGGGGGGTTTTTTAGATTAGAAAACATGGGTTTTTGTAATACATTAGAGAACTTAGATGCATTGTGAATGAATTTTGATCTTGGCTGTCGCATAGCATATAGCATTTAAGGGACCAACATTTAGTACCCGAATAGCAAATTTGGATATAATCTGCTTGTCCACATTGTACATCTTTCACAAAAAATTGTATATCCGAGAAAAAGGGATACATTATCTCTAGATCACAAATTTATATAAATCGAGCCACAAAAGTAGCCATACAAAAGTCTACATAATTGCAACATACATTTTTACACATTACAATAATTAATGATTGATGGTTTGTGGCACAGTGGTTAAGCACACTGCACTATAAACCTGGCTACATGAGTTTTGAGTCCCAGCCACATGTATAATAAGACATTTGCAAGTGATATCTGGACAGGTCCTGGGTCCTCTCTTCCCGAGCTTGTGATGACTAACGTCGTGAATTATGATTAAACAACCACGCATAACTGTAAGGTGTGGGGAGGCTTTCATCCAGTAGTCCAGTATGCAGTGCTGTTTTAAGAAATGGCTGTAAAAAATATATAACATCGCGCTTTTTTATATTGACCGAGAAAGTTTGTGCACGTGTGTCCTTACATGTTGAATAGCCATTGCATGGACATTGTCCAATTGGTGGAGGTTTGCGTGTGCATAATTTGGCCACTTTCGTCTAAAGTGGTGGGCAGCATACTGCTGCTCTCCCTTGGAGATGAATATCTTGCCCAATGCGAGGACAGGTAGAGACCAAAGCTAGGACGCAGCAGTGCACGAATCAAACAATAACCAAAATCACAACAAAGCATTCGGCCTTAATGACCTTGCCTCAGTCTCATGCGCAGACATTTAAGCACTGTTTGCACAAATACTACTGTCACAGAGCACTACCCAACAGAAAGGTTGCAGAGTTTTTAATTACTGTAAATCTCGAGAAGATATACAAACGATCCCATCAAACAAATATGATAAACATGCACACAGACAGCACACCAATTTAATTTTTTGTATAATTGTTTTTGTTTGTTTGCATAATGCATTATCTTTGAACATGTTAAAGTAATGAGATGGGAATGCACACACTATTAAGGTGCAAATCATCACTTGTCAGTTGGTAAATTTATTAAATTGCGCACCCTGTGTGCACGTGGGGCAATATCAGCAAAGTGAGGAATGCAAATGTGGGGGGGGGGGGTTACTGTTGGCACTCTTTGGTTGCAATCGGCCCTGCAAGGCCACAACATCTTCCAAGCTCACGCAGAGCCCCGCTGGGCCTTCAGAATGAATGCTGTGGTGCAAGCAGCAATAAAACAAAGACTACGCGCGCGGGCGGGCACGCATGCAAGGACAGCAAGCTGCCTTCAGATAACTCTAATCTCGGAGGAAAGCCTGGCCCTTCCTGCCTGGCCCTCACTATTGTTAAAAGCCGCACAACGGTGCCGTCACAACCTACACTCGTGGAACAGAACCAGAAAGAATCAGAAATGGCAGTCGTGATAATGACGCGGCGATTGTTCAATGCACAATTATAAGCACTTTCCATAACGCGTGTCTTTTTATGTCGAGGGGGCCTTCATCAAAACTCAATTTTGGAAATGACGCCACTTGAAAGGACCCGCGTTGTGTATAGAGTGTACTGTTGGTGATTGGTGCAATTAGTTCTGCAGAATGGCTTAAGACTATCTTACTCACCAAATGGTATGCCTATGCTGCACCATAATTCAGATGCTTAACAGATTTACATTTTTATACGTGTACAGCGTATATTAAGTTCTGTGCAGTATCTAAGCTCCTGAGAGTGACAATGATTGTAGCATGTCATCTCCAGAGACATGCTAGTCTGAGCTCCCTGCAGACCTCAACAAAGTCGATATGAACAAAAAAGTGTACAAGCAGAAGAAGTGCTGACAGGATTGGATTAAAATTGCGCTGGGCTCTATGCCAAGACTTTTAGGCCCCCTACGTTTGCTGGTTGAGCTCCCCCCCCCAACGCCCCCTGCCTGTCCGTAGGTAACTGTCAAGTTTCTCCGATGTGTTTTTCTAGGTTGTACCGCATGGTGTTGGGAATTCTGTCCGATTTTATATACTTGAAGCTTCTTTGAGATATTTAATGTCCAGCTCCACGTGCTCGGAAATTTTTTCAGGAACCCCATAGCCACCATGTGGAGCTAAACGACGGACACGAGGCAAACCCCGAAAAAAAACAACACATCAGCTAGACTTGATTCAGCTTGGCCCAGTCTTGGTGTGATCATGAGTTCACAACAATTATGGAGATAAGTCTGAAGTCATGGGTCACTCTCGAGGGCAAATCTAGCTATTGTGGTTTTGCCTGGGTCCGGGTTACAACCCATTCCAAATGTAATACTTTCGTATGCCATGATGGCAGTTTATCAGTGTCCGTTTATGAAAAATAACCCAAACAGGGCAAAATGCGATCATTTTCAACAAGAGCTCGATAATAATGCACAGCCGTTTGTCAATCTTTTGCTGGATGAAGACCACCTTGCGTGCTGTTTTTCATAGGGATTTTTAATATCATACTTTACCATGATGCGACGACACGGGAGTACAACAAGATCATGAAAAACTTCACCCTGCCGCTCCATCAAGATCTAAAGGAACCCCCACGACCAAGGCGAAAATCAGCATTCACGATCCGACGGTGGAAGTACCAGGATTCTCTCTTCCACGACTATGGACCACGCTGTGAACCGCCCTCAAACACAACACGGCAGATGCGCGTACATGTTTCGTGAATGGAAGATCAAAGAATTGCCCAACTACGACTGTGGAGAAGTCCAAACCATCAAGCACATCGCCGATGAATGCTCCATCCATGCACATCCTGGCGATATCGCTGAAATCCACACTGCATCTACCACATCATTGGACTGGATGAGGAACCTGTGCATTCATTTATGACGACCATTGATAAAAAATACAATGCCATACGAAAGAAGAAGAAAACCACGCTGGCTTGTGTGGGTTGGTGAATTTTGAGTGTGCCAGGACCACTTCAGATATCACTCGCCACTGATTATAGGTAGCTCTCGTCGGGAATTAAACTCAGGTTTTTAATGGGTTCTTCGCGTAGTGCGCTGACCACTGCGCGCCACTGCTCTCGCCGTATGTATTGAGTAAAATAGAAATGTCCATGCTCTAGGTGGTGGTCCTGTGTTGCACCTGCTCTCACTTGCTGCTACTACTGCTGTGTGGCAGAGACACTGGATCTCACGCACACCTCAGGCCTTTTCTATTGACATGTGAGTAGTTTTTTTTTAATGCCACGTAGGTTTTATAATTGCTTTTGTTAGGTGCTTAAATTATATTTGAAAAAAATAGATCGCTACAAAAAATGTAGACATAACGTGCATTCTTATCTTCCAATGCACTTAATGGGGCAAATTAATATTATCAGCAATGGTTCTCAACAGTACGTGCAATTCATAAGTGAACATGTGATGCATTTGCTGAAGGAAATTACAGCACTGCTGTATATGCATACACATACACACATCTAACATTTCTGCATGAAGTGTGTAAAATGCATGACTAAACGTGTATTTCCACTTGTTGTGAAATAAATAGCTTACAGAAGCGTATTAAGCAATGCTAATCATGAGCTAACATACTTCATGTAATTGACTACTTACTGCATATTGCTTAAATATACCCACTGGATACATCAGTGTTTATCTTCAGAAATGTCCATATGTGCTGATTGGCACGAGTCAATAGATAAAGCAGCCACTGCCTAGGCATTGGGACTAGCTTTAGAGTGCTTTAGGGCTTGCGTTTCTGGACATCTTCAATCACCTCTTGCTCGTGCGGCTTGCCCTTCTCGTATTCCGGCGTAAACGTATTGTATTGCACGCTCGAGTCTGTGTTTACCCTGCATTGGTCGATGTGCTTGTTTGTTGCAATATGTGAAATTTGGATCAGAGGCAGAATAGAGATTGATGGGGCATGACGTTAATTCACCTTCTCATATTGGCCTTCTCCGGCACGTGGAATGAACAGATGGGATTACAGCCTGCGATGAAATCTTGTGATCATGCTGTGATGGTCGAATGCACAAAGCATCACAGCTTTTGCTGAGCTCAGATGCTTGCAACCAACAAATAATCAACTGTGTAGTCTGTTGACGCAATGCAGTAAATAGAGGCATTTGCTTCTGCTGGTTCATTTTGCTTGTGTTTCCTAGTTGCTATACTTGTTGCAGATTTATATTTCTGCATACTACTTAAATGCAAACATGCATTCTTGCACGTGTTCCAAGGTTTTGGCATCGATGTCCTGATCAAATAATATAACCATAAGAATTTAGAGCTCAGACAATACCTACAGTGGTCGCTTCATTTCATATTATACATTGCTGGAATATAGCTAAGGGAAACAACATGAGATGGAACACAATCCATACTTCAAGAAACACATGGACTTGGAGAGCGTATTGAGTAATGATGATATGTATGATAACTGAATGTCCAAATTGGTGACATCATCCTCCCCATAATTATCTTGTTTCCCTTGGGGGGCCCAGTGGCAGATGAGATACACAAAGGACCGCACCAATTAACAGGATTTTCGTTTAACAACTTTTAGAGTATGGTTCACTGAAGCATCATAGGGGTGATTGAATACAGTACTGTGTTTTGAAAATAAAAGAAAAAAACACATCACAACGACCTAATACTGTAGACGTATTATGTAAATCCACGTTTAATTCATGCAAATAAGTGCATGGAACGCATTAGGCACGTCTATATGAACACTGAGGGTCTGCGAGTTGTCCTCTTCACCTTGCAAGAGGGGTCATTTGCAAGGGTCTCTATGCTGGTTCTCAGACTCGGTGCTGGTATCGGCATTACTTGTGTGACTTTTAAATATGCAACTCATTTGATACATATCCCTTGCCTTGTAGATATCCACGTCAAGTGTGTGTCGCGCAGAGCCCGACATGGGGTTGAAGCTACATTACGGGGAAGGACCAAACAACCATATAAAATCAAGACCTGTGGTGTACCAATTTAGCCATTTAATGAAGCCACTGCAGTGCCGTTGAATTAGAGTAAAATATAATAACCAGAACACTGAACTGTCAGTGTCTTTATGTATCTTTGGTCAATGCAGTACTATACTATAGTATTTGTAGTGGCCCTTGTGTACACTCGTAACTACAACACGCATGTTGAGGCTGTCACGAGACGTGCTGGTGTTATTATTCGCTGGCGAACAGAATGGATGAAAAACCGTGGACGTTCAGACTGAACACCTCATTCGAGACCCAACATCGCCACTCCCCCATTGGCTTTGACATTCCTCCTCCTGGAAGACACCGGTGGAACCATCGACCGCATGAGAACATCAACAGGCCGATGCGCAACACCTCCTCCATGAATAGACAATTGAAGACAATCGACAAGTTTGATTGTGGCCGTGCAAGCCAAACTACGGACTACGTTAAACCACAGTAGTCTGCGTCGATGGAAGAAGGAATAGCAACACCACCCCAACTCTCCACTTCTAAAGCCATCTCTCTCTGGTCTTGGCGAGCAGATTTCGAAGTTGGCATTTAGAATAAACTAGAATTGAACCTCATGGCGGGACCCCAGGATCCCATAAGCCCCCGGCTCTCGCATAAACTGCGTTGCGACGTCGTTTTATGTCTGTTGAAAGTGAACGATACGGTCATCTATTCCTCTCGACGAGCTCTACATGATGCGCTCATCAAAGTTTCAAAGTTTTGGTTCTTCTGCACATTCGTCCTCGCTGCTGCGCTTGGACATGACACGACAACATAATGATTCGCACCAAGGCGGGTCGCGGCGTTCATGTGCCCGGTGGGACGGAGTCGCCAAAAAGACATTAATCAATTACGATTTTGACTTTCGTTTATTCGCCATGAGGTTAATTTGTTGGTGCGTCTGGAATTGTGGATCCTCCTGCCGCATGGCATCCGTACCGCGGGGGGGGGGGGGGGCTTGTTCTGGTGGAGGGGCGGGGGTTGTTTTGGGTGGGGGGGGCGTGGTTTTGTGTGGGGGTGGAGTGCAAGGTTTTGTGGGGGTGGGGGGGGGTTGTGTGTGGGGGATGGGGGGCGGAGTTTTTGGGGGAGTGTGCGGGGCGGGGTTTTGCGTGGGGGGGGGGGTTGCTTGGGGGGGGGGGTCACGTGAGGGGTGATTTGTTTCGAGTCCCAGTGTCCTTGGATTAACAACAACAATTGAACTCATTGTGTCGGTAACAATGGACTTAAATGGAGAGACCAAGTATGTAGAGACTAAATATTTATAATAGGCGACAGAGTCGCCAAAAATACATCAATCAATTACGATTTTGCCCATCTTCATAGCACCCACAGAGTGTGTGGCCAGAGAGATAGAATGAATATATGAATTTAAAACAGCTAGCATCATCAGGCGGACAGACAGATTTGCTAGTTGTAATTACTGGCGAAACGTCGTACTCAGATTGTAAATGTTGTGGCTTGGCTCTCCAACACACCGGTTAGTGCTGTACTAGTGACGAATTGGCATGTTCTGTTTACGTGACAACCCTTACTAGTTGGCTGTGTCGGGTGGTGGCGGGTTTAACGACACATTTGTATATTTATGCGATCTAACCCCAAAAAAACCCCTATATTATGGATGACTTTAGTCGCGAAGGCCTACGTGTTAAACTACTTATTTATGTTAAGCAATTGAAAGGAACTGCTGTTGACAAAGGTGTTGAGTGTTTGCACCACTGTTGAGTAGTGGGGGGGGGGCCTTGGGGAGGGGGGGGGCCTTGGGGAGGGGGGGGGCCTTGGGGAGGGGGGGGGGCCTTGGGGAGGGGGGGGGCCTTGGGGAGGGGGGTGCTCCCCATGGAGTCGAACTCCACCCTCCTCCACCCAGCTGATTACTCGCGATTTCAATTCAAGATTACCTTCTATGTGTTTATTATCACAGTATTATTCCGCTTTTTTATTCCAGCAAAGCATCACCGAGTCTCAAGACTTTTTTTCAGGAGGGTCCTGCCAAGTTTTTTTTTGCAGCAGGGCGGCGACGGTTCCTGCCTGTGTGTAATCCAAATTTATTCATTTAAGGATGGGTTTTTTTGGTATGATTTTTGCCAAATTTAGACCATGAAGCCGGCAACATAGGGCTCTTACTCTGTGCAATGTATATTTAAATACAATCCACGCGCAGTATTAATAAGGGGGAGAGCCGCGGGAATCGAACCGAGAGAGGGAACCTTGCCATCTGGCATTGATTCATGTAAGCCTGACTGCTGATGAAGACACTGATTGTCGAAACCGGTCCAGACGTTGCTCGCATTGAATCACTGCTGCTGAAATTACGCATTCCCGGAAGGACGTTGGGGCTGATGTGTTGTGTGAATAACATTTTTGTTAAAAAACAAAACAACAACAACTTTATTGTAGAGAGACATATGGAGGACAGGTCGTCACGGTGGATAGGAGACGTTAACTACCTCGCCTGGTACGCAGGAGGTCGTGGGTTCGATCCCGAATCTGACGCCTGCTGTATATTTGAACTTTGCATGTTCTCCCCGTGGTTGTGTGGATTTTCCTCCGGGTTCCTCCGGCGTTTCCCTCTACATTTAGAAACGTGCGTTTACAGTATTGGGCTGCTATACATTTCTACATGATAAGCCACTTCGTTGAACTATCATTTGTGGCCAGGTCACTTCTGAGAAAGAGCTATATAGCTCCAGTGGCCTCACTCTGTAAAACAAAACATAGTTTAGTTTTTTTTGTTTATGTTACTTATCTACAATATTTTTTTTTATATTCACAACTACGCTAATGATTATATAGAATTTTAAAGTGGGGGGGGGGGGCAGCGAGGCTTTGTCGCACAGTAGGCAGGGATTATCCCGCGATGGGCGGGACTTGAGCCGTTTGTGGGCGGGGCTTGTCCCGTTATGGGCGGGGCTTGTCCCGTTATGGGCGGGGCTTGTCCCGTTATGGGTGGGGCTTAGGCGATTGTGGGCGGTGACTCGGTCAGTTGTGGGCGGAGTTGATCCAATTGTGGGCAGGACTAGGTTTTATTGTGGGCGGGGCCTCGCGCCGTGGGCCCGCCTCCCTGTGGAGCGGCTCCGTTCGAGCCCGCGGTACCGAGCCGAGCGGGGAGAGAGAGCAGTGAGCGCGAGAGCCGCACGCACACGCAGGTAGAGCAGGGCAGGCAGGCAGGCAGGCGGGAGGGGGGGTGATGGAGAGCGCAGCCGCCTCGTCGCCCCTGTCAGCTAACGAGTGCGCGAGCGAATGATTGAGTTAAGCGCAGTCGCCCGTCCGACGCCGACGCTGCAACATCAGCAGCAGCCCACGTGCCCGAGCGCCGCGCCGCGGGGAGGAGCCGGTGGGGCCCTCATGCCCGGCCGAATGAATGGGGAGAGCATGAAGTGCCTCACGTTCTTCCTCTTGCTTCCAGAGGCGCTCAAGAAATCCAAAAAGGTCACCGGCAAGGCCAAGAAGCTGCCGCCCGTGTGCTATGAGTTCGTGTCCCTGAGCCTGAAGAAGAGGATGGCAGCAGAGCTGTACGGCTCATCTACCAAGGACATGGGCGTGCAGGGCTTGGGGCAGCAGCAGCAGCAGCAGAGCAACCTCAACGTAAACAACAACCACGTGCAGAGCTCCAACTGGCAGGGCCTCTACGCCACCATCAGGGAACGGTACGGCTAGACGCGGGCGTCGTCTCGGCCAGACGTGTGGGGACAGCAGTGACTGACCTCTGTGCCAATGCTGCACCTGGATTCTGCATTGGTTAATGGGTTTATTACTTGGCGTCCTCATGTCCTGGTGGCCCGATGTCCTGATGATCTGGTGTCCTGATGCCCTGTTGGCCCTTGCGTTTTGGTGTCCCATGGTTTTAATGTGTGCTGATGTGATATTCTTTGACGGATTGCTTAAATTGATATTTTCCAATAGTTTCCTATTTAGATCGGTGTAGGCTAAGGGTCACTTGGGCGTTCTGTGCAATCAGCCACTGGTGGCCTGGTGAACTGCTGGCTTGATATTCTCATGTTTTGATGTCCTGGTCTTTTGATGTCATGCTATTGTGATGTCCTGCCAGTTTGTGACCGAGGTTGCTTTGATAATCATGGGGGTGGGTGGGATGCTGCTTGTGGCTATGGGAACAGCATGTGTGATCAAAACTGGAAGCACCAGTGTTGATATTCTGAAAATGTTTTAATTTATCTGTGTGATTGACGAGCTGAATGTATTTAGTACAGTACTGTATTTTTCAGGTTAGTATAATTGTTGGAGACTTATGTTCATTAATAGCAAATGTTACATTATGATTTTACTGTATCCCACATCCATAAAACTTGATAAACTATTTTTAAAAACATGTATGCATTTGCATTATTTTTCTTGCTTTATTACTTTATGCATATTTAAATGTTTCATTTTTTCCAAACAACGACTTCAAGTTAACAGAAAGCAACATGCAGGCCTTCCTGTACACATTAATGTTGATTGTGTGCCACGTGTGTGTCTGGTATTGCAGAAATGCTGTCATGTTTAACAATGAGCTGATGGCTGATGTGCACTTTGTGGTGGGTTCTCAAGAGGAGACCCGCAGAGTACCTGGACACAAGGTAAACATTTGACAAGAACGCCCAATCGTGAAGAACGTTTGCTCTGAGACATTGTGTAACATTTCTATACAGTCTAGCACTTTTACTTCGCCGTGAAAGGAACTGCTGACAGAAGATTGCGTCGATAAATACCAGTCGTAAAGTAAAATAAATTTTTTGACAATTTGTTTTTCACCCAGCCTCTTAGTAAAAATGTCATGCAGGGATTGATGCGTCACCTCCTGAGGGATGCATTGAGCAAAACAAGTCTGTAGAAAATCTGAAATAAACACAAAGCGTCTGCTTATTGCTTTCTCTTAAGAACCTGGCTTTCCTGTGTATTTTCAACAGTATGTGCTGGCTGTTGGCAGCTCAGTCTTTCATGCAATGTTCTTTGGAGAGCTGGCTGAAAATACAGAAGAAATACATATCCCAGATGTGGATCCTGCAGCATTCTTGACAATGATGAGGTACGTCAAACAATTTGTAATTTACATTATTTCGCAACTTTGTACACTGGCGAGATTCACATTTATTGAATGTTTAATACATACTATGTCCTATGTACACGGTTTACTTTTTTTTGCGATTTAACTTTTACATGCTGCCTGTGCATAGGTACATCTACTGTGACGAGATTGAACTGGAAGCGGATACGGTGCTGGCGACCCTTTACGCAGCAAAGAAGTATATGGTCCCTCACCTGGCGCGCGCGTGCGTCAACTTCTTGGAGACGAGTCTAAGCGCCAAGAATGCCTGCGTGCTGCTGTCACAAAGCAGACTCTTTGAGGAGCCGGACCTGATGCAGCGCTGCTGGGAGGTCATAGACGCTCAGGCTGAGCTTGCGCTCAAGTCGGATGGCTTCTGTGACATTGACTTCAACACGCTGGAGACCATCTTGAAGAGGGAGACTCTGAAGGTGAGGGAGTCCAGCGTGTTCGAGGCTGCCCTCAGCTGGGCCGAGGCAGAGTGCCAGCGCGGGGGAATAGTGTCCACGCTGGAAAACAGGCGGCGCGTGCTGGACAAAGCTCTCTACCTCATCCGTATCCCAGCCATGCCCGTGGAAGAGTTTGCTAATGGTGCTGCCCAATCAGGCATCCTGACGCTGGAGGAAACCAATGGCATATTCCTGTGGTACACAGCCAGCAACAAGCCCATGCTTGAGTTCCCCACGATACCCAGGAAGGGCTTGGTCCCCCAGCGGTGCCATCGCTTCCAGTCGTCGGCGTACCGCAGCAACCAGTGGCGCTACCGTGGCCGCTGCGACTCCATTCAGTTTGCCGTGGACAAGCGCGTGTTCATCGCAGGCTTCGGCCTGTACGGCTCCAGCTGCGGCTCAGCCGAGTATGCCGTCAAGATTGAGCTGAAGCGGCAGGGCGTGATCCTGGGACAGAACCTGACCAAGTTCGTGTCAGATGGCTCCAGTAACACATTCCCCGTGTGGTTCGAGCACCCTGTGCAAGTGGAGCCGGACACGTTCTACACGGCAAGCGCCGTGCTGGACGGGAACGAACTGAGCTACTTTGGGCAAGAGGGCATGACGGAGGTGCAGTGCGGCAAGGTCACCTTCCTCTTCCAGTGCTCGTCGGACAGCACCAACGGCACTGGCGTGCAGGGAGGCCAGATCCCAGAACTGATCTTTTTCGCCTGATGCGGCGGGTGACCATCTTCGGCAGTTACATCTCTAAGCACTTGGTGGTTAGGGCTTTAGTCTATCAAGCTTCTGTATAAAGTCATTGATGTATTTGGAGTATACTCATCAGAGAGCTATACAGTATATATATCCATACCCTGTTTGTAGAACGCTTAATGATTGTATATTATTGTATTGTAGGTGCATTTTGTGTAATACAAATGGTTTACATGTACTGAATGTGTGAACTGGTTGTTTGCAAGAGTGGTAAATCTGGAGATATCTGCCCACATGGCTGGCTTTAAGTACTGTATTTGGCAGTGTTAGAACAAGTATGTAAAATAACTTGCGTGCACACGTGAGTATTTGCAGTTGTTGACTCCCCCCTTCGGAAAGCGGCTGTCTACCCATATTGTGCAGTTGTGTAACGTGCACCATTCGTTTCCGTTGTATCTCGCCGAGTGGTAGCCTTGTAGCGTGTGCACCATCGCTCTGTTTGCCACGCATTGACTAAATAAATAAAACACATGTCACCTTTGATGGGTGTGTTTATTGTACATTTGAGTTTTTTAAACATCGATTACATGTAACAAACCAATACCATTATATTCGGTCTTCTCAAGAGCTACTATTAACTGGTTTTAAAACGTCAACGAATTTTTGGGAAAAATGTTGAGGCAATTAAGAAATGTTTGGGTAGAACGGCGGCCACAGCTAACACTAATGATTTTGATATGGTCTTGGGCACCTCCTACAGCCCACACTAACCAGTGTGGTTAAGTATGGTCGGACAAAATGGCAAATAAAATAAGCGTCTTTCTAAGACATCGAGCAATTTTACAGAGCATGGAAATAACCAGCCTTGAAAATGATTATGAATCAATGAGAGCCTCTTGGCCACCACAGCCCACCTCTCCTAGTCAACCAATCTTTGCCATCTGTTTGAAAGTTTAAGAATGCGGGAGATGCATCTGTTGGTTGGATGATGTGCAGAGGGAATGTTCAGAGCCCTGGAGGCCTCAAGTTGCCCATTCCTGCTTGAGTGGAATGCTGGGCAGCAGGGGACAGGTGCGTGGCCCTCCACACATGGCTGCATTTCACAAATTCTGTAGATAAATATAAATATAGAACGCCTCCAACAGGTGCCTATTTTCTGTATCTTTGTGCATGGCTCGCGCACGGAACAAGCTAGTTCAGTCGTTAACTAGGTTAGCCCATTTGTGCCTTGCTTTTGAGAGGCGATGGGTGGCACAATCAGAGATGCCGAGGCTGTAATGCACTGGTTTCTAAAGGACACCTGCGACGCACCAATATATTTCATATGCAAACGTGTACTCAATCTAAAAAAATCTTTGCCACCATAACGATTCTGTGTTCATTGAGTTAAATATTACTTCCAAGTGCTGTCCTTTGTACGGTTGAATATTGACATGTGCAGGATTCTGATAATGGCAGGGCCAAAACAAGTCCGAAGGAGCAGGCGAGTCCTTTATTTGAAATGTAATTCTGTTTCATTACTGCAAAGCGTAAATCCAAAATGAACAACTTTGTTAATGCAGTTGATGGCAGGTACTGTGCAAGGGTTTACTGACTGTTGCAAACGATTTGCTAAATGCCATCAGCCTTTTAAATCCCTTGTACAATGGTAATGCTTTCGTGCCTAACGCAGCATTAAGCGGTTGAAGATGAGAACCGGTCATCACGCCTGCTGTTCCGCAATGAAGCTCAATGCCACTTATAGTTTAATGGCAGCTCTGTAATGTAAATTGGTGTAGAGCACTCCATTGCACACAAATATAATATGCAGACTTCGTGAGGAAGGAGAGATATAAGTGCCACAGTGGATTTCGCATGCGCGGACTGGAGATCTGCTGTTTATAGATTGTGTGAGTTTGCGAATGCTTAGCAACGTGTTAATAAAACATTTTAGAGACATGCTTTACATACATAATTAAAAATAAATTAATTCTATTTTGTTGTTTGCTATTGTTTGCATCATCAACAACTCGGAGACTATTCTTGGTTTTTTCGGTAAAGTCACGTAGAAGGGAAAATAATGCAATAATTTAAAAAATCTTATGTTTTATTTTTATTACTTTATTATTTCCCTTCTACGTGACTTTACCGAAAGAACCAATATGAATCCCTGCAGTCACGAAAGCTTTAAGTCGAAATTTAACTCTTGAGAGTGTCTACTGTAAGGAGGCAAGGTGGTATTAATCGGTGATGCCAAACTGTGCTACTTGTAACACCACAAATTTCTATATTTTCGTCTACTCATCATATTTGTTATTTTGGTGCACGTGAAACCAGCATTTGTAATTTCTAGCATCATCATAACCTTGTTAGTGTCATGATATGCCCCATACAAATGTAGGGCATGTTATTTAATACCATAGCCAACTGAAGTACTTGCAGAAATGTGACTATTAAAACCTTGTAAAAACTGCAGAGTACAATGGAAATATCCGATATAAAAATGTATATAAAGGATAAGATTAATTTATGTGTCCATTAAAATTGCATCTTGCGTTGAAAATACATGTATTCTAGGCTGATGAAAGGGACTACAGTGCAGAAAACATACCATGCAAGTGCACAACACAAACGAGATGAAAGGAGCCCTTGAAACGTGACACCGAATGGTGAAAATTTATCGAATAATAGAGGGGTTGAATCGTCCCGTGTCTAATGGGGGCGATCCGGGTTAAAACATGAAGACGGGAGAGTGCATGAAGTGGGTTTCAAGGCTTTGGAGAGAAGATAAATCGTGGTCTATAAAGGACACTGCATATTTATGATACATGAAGTGGCATATTGGAGACATTCAAATGATAATATCACTGTTACACATTGCATTGTGTCATTCCAGCTTGAAGAAATGGTTTCTAAATATGTAAAGAAAATAGTCTTAACGAGACAGAGTAGAGTAGAGGCTCATTTGGTTGCGTGTTGTGCTGCTGCGTAAGATGGAAGTTTGTGGATGGATTTTGCAGTCAGTCTGGGTCTGTCCCGTGACCTGTCAGCGAGCCTTCGACAGTTCACATGGCCTCAATGTGTACCTAGTCTGGCACAAGCAACCGTGGTGACGTCACCCGCCACTTAGTGGTGAATGACGGTTGAATGGATTTTCAGGCTGTGGAAGTGAAGTATTTATACAGGAGCATGTTTTTTTTAGTGTTCACAATTGAATGTTGAGATTTTACTTGGTATTTTTTATTTATTTAAAAACCACTTATTCATCTTAACAAATCTCTTCCAAATCAGGCTATTTTACGAATGGTAGTTCGCCCTTTGTTTTTTAAATATAAACACAATGCACTTCCAAACCTCATACTGTCATTGGCTCTGTTGTGGATTAATTATTTTGACGCAAAGCAATGGAACATCACTGCTGTCTAGTTTAATGAATATATGCTGTCTGCAAATGTAATTTTCAGACTTAATTAGTGCACATTTTCAGTTGCATCCTTACTCTTAGGCTGATGCTTTCGGCCATTTGAAGCGTTCAATAATTAGCATCCCACAAATAATTATGCAAATGCATGACCAAATAACACCCATTAAAATAAATGCAATCAGATGTAAATTGGCAATTTTAAACATCGTAGATTTTATTAGAATTTATAACTCTTCAAAAACTTTTAATACTTTCTCACTACACTCACCAACAGCATCACTTTCCAAACTGATTCTCAAGAACATTGATTTACAGCTGTTAGCATTGATTAGAAGAGGTCATGAATTAAATATTCCGAGACATCTGGGGCTATAAACAAAACAAGCCACGGTCCCATTGTGCACGGAAGGATAATGCCAGTGCAGCAATTGTGCTCATAGCCGTAAACGGTGTCACCACGTGTCGATGACTTGTATAATCCTTTTTAAGGATTAATACATTTTCCGCCCTGATAAGAACGCATTAATACCGGAGACCGGGCAGTAAATAATTGCACCTGCTTCATGCAGAAGCGGCAGCAGTATAATTACCCTTATCTTCCGATCAAACGTGCAGTCATTAATCTCTGTGCCGTGTTTAATTATGGTGGCATCAACGGACACTTCCAATGTCGCTTGTCAATGGGAACTATCATGAAACGAGCCGTATGTTTTCCAACTTAGTGTGATAGGTGCAGTCCCTTATTCAAGGAATGCAAATAATGTTCGAATATCGTACATACACCGTGCCAGCCAAAGTGCAGCACGTGCCTAACATTCAATAAATATTACGCCAGCGTGTGCACTGTTGATTTAAATTTATAATTTGTTGTGCTAAACCATTTTGTACATCCGTTATGTTAACACCACACAACACTTCATACTGTCACATGAAATCTGTGAGGAATATGCTCATTAGTCAGCCAACAGCCATGCTGTTCAGCCATACTACTTTGCTCAATTAGGAGAGGTTTTTTTTATCTGCATTTTTATACTTACAAAAATGTACGTAGTGCAATTTAATTGGCCTTGTGTTTCCCAAATATATATATGTATACTGCGTCTACTTTTCAAACTATTGCACTTTATTTTTCACAGTATAATAAAGTCAATTCCCTTTTGGCTGGTGCACTTGGGGTTGGTTACGGCTCACTAATTACCTAAGTCAACGCTGCCACAACGATTTTGCAGTTGCTTATATAACCATCGGGCCCTTTGTTGAATATGGTAAGGCCAGTCGGTCGTGTGAGTGATTTTTGTACACCGCGTGTAATGTGAAGTTAGTATTCTGATGGCAGTACTCTACAGCCAACGAAGCACAGAAACCTGTTTCCATGGCCCGACCCATCCTCCGGATGGGAGATGGTGGTCTTTCCCGTGGCCTACCTGTTACGTGTTGCCATGTTCTCTTAAATACAAACGAACACAGTACCTTCATCTCGGCGAAATAGATATCGTTATTCCTCCGTTATAAGGGCACGTTGAAGGCTATAAACTCAAAGCATGCAATATAGACATTCAAACCTGGGGGCTCGCTGCACTGGACAGGCTCACGTGGAGAGAGACCTGTGCCATCACGCTGTGTCCACTTTTGAGGAGTGGCGTGTGAGGCCTCTGACGGAGAAGACTGCAGATCTTAAAGGCTGGTTGCTTTAACCCCCACCCCCCCAACAATAACAACATTTGCAAGATCTCTAACCGCATTTGTAAGTCCAGGATCGGACTCATCTACCATGTGAAAAGCTGTAAGAAAAAATTCAAGCCAGCCCATATTTTAATATTCATCTCTCAAAACGACAATGGAATGCAGAGAGTGTACATTTGGTGGCGTCTGTGTGACAGTATTACAATACTCTTGGGTTCTTTCGGTAAAGTCACGTAAATGAAAAAAAATGAAAATAACTAAATTATAACACGACGTTTCGGAGGCAACACAAGCTTCCGTCATCAGGTGGAACAGCCACAAGCTTCCGTCATCAGGTGGAACATCTGTGACTGTTCCACCTGATGACAGAAGCTTGTGTTGCCTCCGAAACGTCATGATTGAATTTACTTATTTTAATTTTATTATTTTTATTCTTACTTTCATTTTTCATCTACGTGACTTTACCGAAAGAACCAAAGAGTATGGACCCTTGCAGTCACGAAAACTTTGAATCTAGAAGTATTACAATGCTTCAGGGCTACGACACACCCCAACCGAATGTTTCAGCTGGTCTCTTCATGGGCACTTTGACTGGCCTGCGATTGTGAGAATGCAAGAAACATTTCCCATTTCATATTAGAAGCACTGAAATAAATGTGCACGTTTCATCCCACTGCACAGGAGCACCTTGGCGAGGGTCAGATGCATTCTGCGTGGTGCCCCCTTGACTTCTTACGAGCGACGGGGATTAATTGCCGTCCCTCCCCCAGTAATTGTGTCCCTTAATATGCAGGGATGTTTTCAACCAGCCTATTACGGCGATATTTCCATGATGCTTGGAAACGGTGGTGTCTTGTTTCCATGAGAACAGCAGCAAGAAAAACAGAACGGACGGAGATACTGTGCGCTGCCTCGCGAGCCAAGGAGCTGTGCGTTCACTTTCCTCCGGCCTGCTGCATGTGGCTGGAGGATTTAGGCACGAAGTTATATTGAAAAAGCTACTGATACGAGTGTATTAAAGACATGTGTTAGATTAGACGACTTTAAGCTAAAATATGTTTTTTTAATCTAGTATTTATACGTTCTCCGGGTGTGTTTAAAAATAGTATTTCCAGCGGTTTATATGTTGACTTAATATCTAAGAAATGGTGTGTAATGAAAGATCTTGCCAATATGATGTTGACTGAGCAGTTAACCCAAGAAAACGAACGTGTGCACTGGCAGAAATTAGGTTTAATGTTTGGCTGCCGAAACGTCCCGAGACGGAATTACTACGGTTGGACAAACATCATCTTTGGTAAACTATTTCCTTACCCATAATTGTTTAGATATCAACATCGTATTTTGTTTAACACAGGCGTGGCTGCAAGCGAGATGCAAAGGGAGCGACATCACATAGCACGTGCGTCTCGCTTTCACCTTGACCCTGTGACCTCAAGACTGCTTCTTGCATCCGCCGAGCGCTACACGCCAGACGCGGTTTGAGAAGTGTGCCCAAGGGCTGGAATCTGGAAATTCGATGGAATAAGTTCAGCGGGGCCGGACTCTCCGTGGGAATGCAAAACTCTTAGGTCTAACCCAGTGCCAACAATCGTGGCATCAGAGAAGCACTGAAAGTATAGAAGACACGATCAGTTGTGTACCTCCTCCGCAGGCCCCCCCCCCCCCCCAAATAAACTTTAGACGGCCCGTATAAGTCATAGACCATTGTGCCTCAGAAGTAATATTGTCATGATTAACACGTAATTATTCACGTATATTTTATTTTAGATTCATTTCATAATCATATTTAAAAAAAAACACTGAATTATGTGCAATCAATTTAGTCTCCCGCAAAGTGTCTTCCTATTGCAATTTGCTCCCACCGAAAGTTTTAGCCGGGTTTCAGAGAGGCATTATTTCAACTCGGAGATTTCACCCACGGTAATGGATATTTGCAGCAGTCATTGGCAGCGTTTGCTTGTAAAAATCCATACTAATAATCATAAAGAAAGAGTGCTCCGGGTGAGCTAGGTTGCGACGAGAGAGATTGCTGTGCAAGTTTGAAGGCTTTGGGAGGCGGCGGATGGCCGCTACGTGAGCCAAGATCATCCCAGCGCACGCCCGCCCGCACCGAGGCTCTGCAGGGGCTCCAACGGCCTCTTTGCACCTCCATGTGCCGAGGCATTTGGGATGAGCTGCGCTAATATATTCATGTGAAGCAGCATTGCGTACGCTACCATTTTGCATGCGCCTATGTCCGCTGAGGATATACAGCGCATAAAATGCAATGATTGTGTTAAAACGTTTACAAGAGCTATCCGGGGAGAGACTTGCAGTGTGTGCCTGTAAAGTTTGTAGATTATTTTGTTCACGTTAAATGCTAATTCATGCACAAATGATGATGTAACAATAATTTTAATTAAGCGAAAATAAACTTTAACACACGGCGAATGGTCTAGCTTACGGTACTGGGCAATCATTTGTACACTAGAGAATAATACATTTGGTATTTGCATTTATAAATGTTATTGTTCTCGCAGGAAACTACACATGCATTCAGTTTCAGCTTGCTGGGGCCTTGTTCGCCTCTGTTATAACATGGAGCTTTCCCAGAGCATAACCACTCACATTGGACTGAGTTGATTGGGCTTTCTGATTTTGAAGAAGGCACGATGGGATTCCATCTTCACTCATGGGGAACTGGGCAAAATTATACATTACGAGTTGGAATGTGATGCGGCGACTGTTATAATGTTTTGGTTGTCAAGGATGGAGAGATCTTGGGCTGTTGTGAGCCAATGTGTAGTGGAGGCTAATAAAATTGGAAAACCGTACGGTGTTCTCTGGGTTATAATATGCTCCGTAAGGTAATACGCAGCCAAAACATGTCTCGTGTCAATGAAGTAATACGCGTCTGGCCTTCCACAAAGACAAAGAGCTCCCGTGTAGCCTTAACAAATTATAGGAGCCAGTATGTATGTATTTATGTTGAACTTATCTCGCACCGTACGTAGCGAAACATGCCAATCGGAGGTGCTGTTAGCGAGCACCTGTGAAGGGTGGGTGGGTGGCCAGCACCAACGTTTGCTTTAAAATACAGGGGATGAAGTGCATCTTACAGTCTGTGTTGTTGTCATGGCCTTTAAAATGTTTGATCATTGTATAGGGGGAATGTTGTTTGTTTAGATATAGGCATACTGGACTGAATCTTTTTTCTCATGGAAGAAATATCATGCCGTTTCAGTGCATCTAAATACAACTGCTACTCCACGTGTCTTACTGAGCAATGTACTTTCTTGTGAACTTGTAACCATCAAGGAAGTAAATCGTTATTTATAAATTCGGTGGACTGTGCAATTCCTTAAACAAAGATTACATTCATATTGATGGGTGTTCATGTGAGGCTTATTGAACAATGCATCCTTGGAGAACCAACTGCGTTTGCAGAGATTTCACTGGAAGGTTTAAAGAGGTCACGTGTGCTGGCAGATTTCACATCGTATTGATGTAAAGGGGCCGTCCATAAATAACGTCACGCACCTACGGGGGGGGGGGGGGGCAGAGCTTTGTGACGTCATATTTGAGGGGGGGGTCTGACTTTTTGTGACGCCGTGTGACGACGGGCGGGGGGGGGTCAAAAATCGTCCAAAATCGCGTGACGTCATTTATGGACGGCCCCAAATGTCTCGTGAGGTCAAGTAATGGCTCGAACTTGAAGCAAAAAGGTTGCAGGTTTCTCACCCTCGGAGTCTGTTGGGCTCTCAGTTTACAGCAAAACCAGTCAAGCTAAGGGACTCAGTTCTGCTGAAGTCATTACAGCTTTTTAAAATGAAGTAATAAATACAATCTACAAGATTCGATCAGTATTTCTCAAGTCTTAAACCTTGTACATCCATCAAATATGCGTACCAGCTACCGCCCAAAAAACAACGTGGAGAAGACAAAACCTAATGAATCAAACAGGCCATCGTTGTCATCTTCCTCCTCCTCCGACCCTAATTCCTGACCAGGTATGTGTACCTGGCCACATCTCTCCCCCAGCCCGACACTGTGCTCCTACATCGGCTCAACTGTCCGGCCACCAGACCTCTGCCCATTACCACCCTCCATCTATCCTCATCTATGCCCATTTCACCACTTGACGCATGTGCCCCACTGCCTCTCATCCACGTTGCACCCATCAGACACCCTCACTCACCATCACATTCCACCTTATTCTGCCTTACCTACCCCAGCAACATCAGCTCCATTCCCATCCCCTGTCCCTCCATCCATTCCATCACCTTCCTCACTGAACGCCGTCGGATTGCATCTTAGAGCGCCCTGGAAAGGACGCTATATAAATCCTAAATAGAGTAGAATTGCCCCCCCCCCCTTCTCGCAATATTTGTAAACGAAGCACGAGACACAGTTGATGTAGACACGCATTAACGTTTTAAAAGGTGGGCTGGTATATTATGCCTTCGTGTGTGGGAAGCCTGCCCCAGAGGCTGCCAAAGAAGCCACAGCAAGCGACGTTGCCGGTGATGGAGGAGGCGGACGAATTGTGTCCTCGCGGTACAGGCACCACCCAACAGGGCTTTGATGGATTGCAAACCCAGCGTGCGGATGTACGTGTATATGTGGGTTTGTACACATTGTGTGCACGAAGCGTGTGTATTCATTGAGTGCGTGTGTGGGGAGCGGTAGTGTTGGTAGCGGTTAGCGCGCTGCGCTACGATCCCGGCGACCCAGGTTCGATTTCTGCTCACGGTCAACACCAGTGACGATTATCTGAACCGGCCCTGGGCCTCCCCTAGGTCGACTCAGCCTCAAATGAGTCCCTGGTGCGGTGTGTAAACATCGCCACTGGGGAGACAAATGCGGCCGGGCGTTGTGCTGGCCACCCACCCCCTCGCGTGTCGTGGCAGCCTTCATAGGTGCTCGCTAACAGCACTTGCCCCTACAGTCTTTGAAGGCTACACTGCTGTATCTTTGTCTTTGTTCGATATTAACCAACGCTAGTTCCCTGCTCCATTCTCAAGGCGACATAGTGAGGCTTGCTGTCCTGTGAATGCTTTCAATGTTACCGTTGTGCTTTATGTATTCATTCTTCTGATTTACCTTTTACAAACGTAGGTTTGTTTGTTTGAGCACATCATTTTCCAAAGCAATTCCATCCCCACTTGCGGATACTATATTTCTGGACGTGGGTGGCGGGGGGGGAGAGGTCTCCATCCGATTCGTATCCGGGCTCCGTCACCGTTTCATTCTCGGCATGCGATGTGGCCGGGCGGGGGAAGAGTTCCAAGAATTGGCAAGTGCCATGCGGGCGATGCCATCATTTGTTTAATCAACACTCTGCACAGCCTCGGCGTCTCATCGCTCCTCCAGTGCTTAATAGGCTGCATGGCCAGTGCCAGATGTTATTTATTTTAGGATGCATCTCCTGGCAAACTCTCCTTGTCAGTACGAGTTACGTTTTGGTTGATTTGGTAATGCGTGCTAATTTTCCATAACTGAAAAATTCAGTAGAATCTAGTCGTGGAATGTGCTTATTGTAGAACATGTTCCATAAATTATGGACGCAAGTAGTTTGGCGTTGTATTTTTAAGTGGATCCTGTACGTTGACTATCTTAAGTGGAAAATGTAATGGGGTGTAATTTCTTTGTACCAATTATTATGGCTATATGAGGATCATTGAATGCATGTGTGTGAAGTTTATGCTTTATTATATCTCCAAGTTCTGCTTTGCTTCAGAGCTGATAATTTATCCAATTGCCATGTTTTCACAGCCATTTTTACAGAGTAAGACAATATAGTCATGTAGGGTGCGTAATTAGCACCTAATAAATATATACGTGAACAAAAAATTATTGCTTCTTGCACAAGAGAACACATCTCAGAACTGTACTGAATGCACAGCGAACACATTTTATCACTTTGGAAAGTTTCCGAAAATTACTTTTGTTGCAGTTACATATTCTGAGTGCATCGAATACCATTGAGGGCCCTGCATGTGTGGAAGGGGGCACCTAACGGAAGTGCACCTCTTACGCCACCAATGATCTAGCAGCTATTGCCAGTGTCATTTTGTTCAACCCCTTTGTGGCTTTAGAGAGCTCGCCAAATGGCTCTTGCCTGAAATAAGGCGTCTGGCGAACGCTTGTGAACAAGGCACGGAAAGTGATAATGAGGCTGCTCTTGCTGCATGATAAAGGAGCAATTACAAGGTGTCAGTCACATTCCGGAGGGATCGGCAGCGGTGGCACTGCTTCGGGGGATTGCAAGCGAACAACAAACCGTGCAGTGCTGCGAGCACTGTACAGCCACTCGCTCGCCAGAGAGCCTCCGTCTCGTGTTTGTTTATGGATCCAGCCTCCCTCACGTTTGTCATCGTTAATGGTTGCTGAGAAAAAAACACCGTGGCTTTTGTACCCACCTACCCGTACGCTAGGCGGGCATTGAAAAGAGACCTTTCCGGCCATTTAAAACAGAATTGCTATTGGTTATGGGAGAGCAGAGTTAACAGACTTCAGTTTGTGTAGAAACACATTGTGTTATCTTGAAAGGGAGCTCTTGTGTTTAGACGGTCGTCATCGAGAGTCGAACGTGGCTTGGTACAGAGTCGCGTGTTAAGCCGAGGACTCACTTAATGACCGGGTGATTTTCCCAAAGCCAGAGTAGATTTCTAAACACTCCTCTGCTTCACATGTATTATGAAAACAGGCAATTGATCTCGAGGACTTTGATGAGCTGTAACAAAATGCTCGATGAGAGCCAACTTGTGAGGATGTGTTTTGCATTTTCAGCAAATACCAAATTAATCGATAACGAACCACTGATGGCATTGCCTTCTGCTCTGGGTTTGTAAATCAACACAGCCTCCACTCCATGCGTCCCCAACAGACGCATCTTTGCTGTGTGCTTTGAGTTGATGCCAAATTATCTTCGTGTTAAGTTTTTTCATTTGAATAGAACTACTTCAGGCCTGAGATGTGTGCTTTGATCCTATGAGATTGGCCCAGCGGCTTTCAAAACCTAAACACTTGTTCCTCCTGGATAGTGCTGACATTGAGAGGCTCTTCAGACCTAGCAGGCGATTTCAGCGCTGTTCCTGTGCATCACCAATCAGTCCTCCAATCAAGTAGCCAAGGAGTTATAAATAACTGCAAAGAAATGTTGAAACCTATGTTGAGACCGTGTTCTTTTTCTTGTTCATATTTCACACGGGGCATGAATTCCGTGGAAAGGTTCACCATTAACACTACGTATGTCCTGGTTCCATGACGAGTATGCCCATATTACTCTTTGTGTTATCGAGGATTGGATGAAATGTGTACTGGGTTTCCTTTCGCTCTCTCTATCTCTAATGAAGAGATACGATTCCTCTGGGCATTGTGGTGTAAAAGAGTACTGATTGGGGTTAAAACTATTCTGACCTTTTCTGAAGCAACCGTCATTAAAAGCAAGGGAGGGCTCAGACGAAGAAGCGCGTCACCCGTTATTAAGGTCCGTGCTTCATGGATTACCTAAGCTGTGTTGTTAACGCTCTGGATGCTGTTTTCGTGATTCTGCCGTCACTGCCTAATAACGACGATGCTTAGTGGGTTGACGTCAGCTGGCTTGCTTCTTAGGACACCGGGGGTGTGTGCTTAACCAACAACAAAAAATCAATAGGGCTTCGGTCTCAGCAGCCGATACAATTGCACACTGCACCCACACATAACATCTCGACTCCGATTCCCAGTGTTCCTGTTAGACTCGCCAAAATACCGCCAGAACGTCAAATAATGACATGTCATGTGTTATTGTGAAATAGTAATCTGGACGTTAGTAAAATTGTATGTTGCGGTTTGTGTTGTGTGATGGGTAACAAAGTTAACCGTCACTCTCGTGCGCGATATATGAAAAAGGAATAAAGGTCAATGATGATATACGATTCCATCACGCTTTACCGGGCTATTGATACGCTACAGCCACGTTTTGTATGAGCTTCTTTGATCACGATGGTGCCGTGGCTGTGACTGAAAACCCACACGAGAACGATCACTTTAATCACGGGCCAACGCGAACATTTGTTCACATTCACTACGCTTGTCGCCTGAACACAGATGTTATTTTCCGGTGTCTTTCCCGCATGTAAGTCATGCACCGTAAATGTATCATCGAAGTGCAGTAAAGAATACTGGATATGTTACAATTGGAGAATTCATCATGAGATCTTCTTTGCTAGTACCAAAATATGAGAATAGGTTTTCCCCCTTTTTTCCGGCAACAAAACAGGTGATAGGATGTTAAAACACCAAACTTAAACCTTTTGCAAGGAATCATGTCTGCATTAACCACAATGATTGTGGTCAAAATGCAAAAAAAAACATACTTTGATAAGATGTGCATTGTCCTTGGAAACTGATTGGTCCACACCAAAGCCAGCTTTCTTTTGAGCCTCGTCTCAAACGGTGTTTCATTGTGGTTAATGCAGACATGATTCCTTGTCAAATATTTAAGTTTGGTGTTTAAACATCTTAACACCTGTTTTGTTTCCGGAAAAAAACCTATTATCATGGAAGAACTCGTAAAAGTAACATGCAAGCCTCACCAGACACAACCAATACCATTTTTGCCTGCATGTCAACATTAACATTAATATTAATTTAAACATTAAACATGTTTATTGACAAGGGGATTGTGCCACCTGGACAAACAGAACATCTGGGGGTTGGATCACCGTGCGTGGATCCACCATATTTGACTAAGGTGGCAATACGGTCTACTACCCGCTCTCCGTCTTCTATAATGGCTTCCCGGAGGTATTTACCACACCACATTTCTCCTGCCCTGCTATTTTCACCAGATCCTCTTCTTCTGTACATGCCTGATCCTTTATGCCACATCACAGGCTTTGACGTCCAATCTCATGCTTTTATTTTGAATGTTGCCTTTAGTGTAACTCTCTTCATTCCGCACACAAGTGTATAGGGCCCAACAGAGTCGCAGACGTACTTCTTAGAGGCAACACATTTATTACACCAACACGAATGCACAAAGGGGTAGTTGCCCCTTTACCAGATAACAGCCTAGGGTGTTGGACCACGCGGATAACTACACTAACACACTGGGAGATAGCTACAACGGACCGGACCCCGGCTCGGGTCCTGAACCACGTGTTGGAGGCTTCTTCTTGACATCAAGGCCGTAAATATTCATATAGGCTCAAAATGTCCCCCCCAATATTTTGGGATAAAACAATTTATTGCTATGCTATGTAAATAAAAACAACAATTTGCTAAACCTTGGCCACAATATCTGGACTTGCCTTCATATAAATCAATGCATAGATTTCTGTTTATATGATTAATCCATAATCTCTGCTATTGCCTACAATGAAACAAAAAATGGTGAAAAAAGTAAAAACAGATTAATGTAATACAATGTACTATTCGACATTATTGTAAATAAATAAAAAGTCCATCCAATGTGTTAGTGAATTTTTTAATATTTTAGGCAGGAAATTATTTTACAAATTTAGATTTTTTTTTCAGGGTTGGAACCCTCAGACACCCTGGAAGATTTGGTCTCCCCCAATGTTGACTCCATGGCTACGGCCTTGCTTGACGTAAAACGTAGATCTTCAGATGACGGTAGCAACGACGACCGGGGTCCCTGCGTGGACCCGGCTTTTATGCTCCCGCGTCAGGGCCGGCTCCGCCCTTGGCCCCGCCCACTTTTTCCCCGGACACGTGACCACCCCAAAGCCCCGATCTGGGGGCCCCCCTGTAGACTTTACCGATCACGTGCCGTCGGGGTCAACCAGAGTGCCATGGGCCAGGGTAACCCTGTCCCTGGGCTGACACTCTCCCTCTGGTAGGAGTCGGCACTGCACGCCACGCGTGGTGCCACTGAGCGCTATCCCAGCGCTCACCAAGCCCTCACTAGGGCTGGTACTACACCCACCTACAGGGTGTCCGCGATGACGGTGCCATCGCACGCCGTGCCTTGCTAGAGCCGGCATTATTACTCGGTGACATGCACAATGCTGCCACATAGGTGATGTCCGCGATGTGAGTACATCGCACGCCTTGCCTCTGTGTACAGTATGCGGCGTATGTCTGTGCATGTGTGCGCTGCTGAAACATTTTGAAAGCTAAAATATAATTGGTTGTATGCAAGCCTTGTTAAATTTCTCATATTTTGCAGAGATGGGTTTCATGCTGAAAATTATTTTATTGCAGAATTGAAATCTAATGTAAAAACGAGGCTTACATCTCATTAGCAGGCTTTGAAGTGCTTGACATTAAGTGACGAGACAGATTGCCTTGGCAGCTGAATTCGTTTTCTTCGGTCTTGCCTGTGAAGGGAAATTTAATTTTGCGAGCCGAGGTGCAGGCGGTGGTGCCTCGTCCCCACAGCTGCCACGGCACCCAATCACGTGCTGCAAACTCCTGCCGGCCACCACTGCCCGACGCCTTCCATTATTCATGACGCACAAATGAAAACAGACAAAAAAAAAGCACATTTAAATTCCACTTTGGAATTCCAGCAGAAATTGCTGTCAGCTCCTTCCGCGAGTTCCACAGTTCACTTTTGTGATTTCAAACAGCAAACATAATGATGCCCCATTTGGAGATGAGTTGGGCGTACTGCCACTAACGAATGGCACTCCGATTCAAAGATTTGCCAAGAGCATAACACCACCAAACATATTTTTCTCCACTATTTCAGATTGTTTCTCAATGTTTCAGGTCAGTGCATGACGGTACTTTAGAGTGGGGGTTTATTGCAACACGTCACCATATCCTTACCCGACAAAAGTCAAGCAAACAGTGCAGCACCATAAAACTTGAATGAGGTGAAAGCAATCAAATTGATCAGTGACCCTGAAAGCATTGGGTCTATATCCGAAGCAGGTGTTTATACTTGACCTTTAGGACTTGCAGAATTGTCATGGGATTTTTTTTTGGCTTGGAGGGTGACTGAAGGCTGGATGGTGTGTCAACCCAGAGAGGTGTGTGCTCACTTGCTGCTTAGAACTTGCTGAGGTCCCATCCCTCATCTGCAGCCCCTGCTGTTGGGTGATGTCAATCACATCTGTAATAGAGCGCTCAAGCTGTGCAGACATCATTCACCTCTCCAGTCGAGTTTGGTCCACAACTGTTTCCTATAATAAAAAAGTTATATTTAGAAACACTTTAAAAAAACACGCTTTTATGAAATGTACTAGTAATGGCAGAACTCCAGGAAGTGACCCCGAAGCTTGCCATAACGTTGGGGACCGTGGGCAATTACAGCCAACGTCAGTTGACCGTGGACAATTAGACCCAAGCCGAAACATAGCATATAAAAAATTATGTTTAAAACAATATGTGTTTTTATTTTTTATGATATAATATAGTATTGTCATCAGTATGACATAAGTATACCAAGTTTACAGTCGATACCACATTGGGAAGTGGGTTAAAATTGAGATACAAGATTTGAGGATACAACAACGACAACAACAGACAGAGTGAGTTAAAAAAGCGTATAAAATAATAAAAACAACAACGTAGCGTGCCAACATCTCACGAAGTAAGCCTCGTGAACGCGTTTCCGCCTCTGCAGTTGCAAAGTAAACAAATGCTTTCGGTGCAGAAACGTGGCATAATGCGCTTTCAAAATGGATTAGTGATTTGGCTTTTGAAAAAGTTGTCATTGAAATTAATAACCATTGAATCTACATCATTCACATTTAGAAACAAAACAACATGTTTAAAAGATGTAACAACAACGTAGTTGATGTTTAGGCTTAGCCTCAAGGAGTCCTTTGACTTGACAATTGGGCGTGACAACTGAGAATTAGCAGCCAGAAGGACTTATTTAATTGTTCAGGGGAGCCAGGCTGGAGACTTGCAATGTGTTATGGGAAGCACTTCTGGCAGATAAGCTTGAACAGCATCATAGGATTATTGGCTGAGGTTTGACCGGAGGATTAATGTCATTCAATAGTGCAGAGGACACAGACGTAATGACACATACACAGTCGTCACCTTGGGGTTCTTATTTTCACAGACTAACGTCCCCGTCCCAGGTTATTTGTGTGTGAAGCGAGGTATGTCCTGGATGCTAGTTATAATGGTTTTTAGAATCGTACAAAAAAACAAATTTCTACATTTTATTGTGAAACGCTTTGCTTGCATGTATGTCTTCTTTCGCACCGTACGTAGCCAACCGTGCTAACCAGGAGGTGCGGGAAAGGACAACTGGATAAACACACGAATCAGTTCTAAAGAAGCGCATCTGAAACCGCACGATGCAGCGAACCATCATTCGATGGCTAGCAAAAGCCGCTGCGAGGATGACCGGATGGTTGATGTTCCTTGACGAGATTAACACATTCCTGCGAAAGGAAGCTGGTAGGAACGTTGGGTTGCTCGGTCAATGGCCAGGGTCAACGGCGGCGTGGTGTATTCCGCAAATATGCCCGACTGTGAGGGTGGGCACAAGCCGGCGTGAGTAGGTTAAACTTTGAGTTTTATAAGGGCAACACGGGGTGACCAGCCCCTCCCCTCCCCACCCTTCCCCACCCCTCTCCACCCAGCCCCACCCCTCCCATTTTTGGATGCACGACGGACGGACGGACACAATAATCCCCTGTGGGCTGGTGTAACCAGGAGGTTCCTACCAGTAGCAAGGTGACTGTGCTTCGTTTGTAGCAACGAGTGCGACCTCACAACGTGTTCGTTTGGCAACCGGAAGCCAACGCAGCTCAGCGAGCACTGGACGCACATGGGTCGGATCTTGCAATACCCGTCACGACACGTGCCAGAGAGTGTTGTTGTACACGCTGCAGCTTGGTAATGGGTTTTTTTGCCAGACGTTCCGTAGAGTAGTGAGTTGCAATACTCGAGCCTTGTCGATACTATGCTATATGCCACCGTGTTGACTATGTCACGACTCAAAAGTGGTCGAATGTGTCCGATTTTTATTACATGCTTTTTATTAACTCACTCTGTTAGTTGTCGTCGTCGTATCCTCAAATATTGTAACTCAATTTTAATCCACTTCCCAATGTGGCATCGACTGTAAACTTGGTATACTTATGTCATACTGATGACAATACTATATTCTATCATAAAAATATATATTTTTAAACATAATTTTTTATATATTATGTTTCTGCTTGGGTCTAATTGTCCACGGTAAACTGACGTTGGCTGTAATTGACCACGGTCCTTTATGTTATGGAAAGCTTCGGGCCATTTCCTGGAGTCGTGGAGTTCTGCAATTATTAGTAAATTTCATAAAAGCGTGTTTAAATTTTTTTTATATTACTTATTTTAAGCAGCAATATGAATTAAAGAATACCGATGAGGCATTTTATTAACCTATTATTAATTAAGGGCTGTTTCAACGTTGCTGCAAAGGGCAAATGTGAGATGGAAAGAGACATGAAGCAGAGATAATGGCCTTAATGCCCTGGCTGAGCTTTGTCTTGTTTAGCAGCGTTTCTTTTCCCCTCACTAAACCACCACAACGGGAGACTTCAGTGCACACATCGCTAAGCGAAGCAGAGATGTGAGGATGCTTGGTCAAGTTTGGCAATAGAAAGAGGAGCAAGGCAGGAGAGCGACCATGAGCGTTTAGAGCGAGCAAGCACATGAACTTAAATGGACAAAAATATAATGAACAAAAACAAAGGAACGTGGACAGACATTTGTTATAAATACAAAATATACAGTATATGCAGAGTTATAACATATGGAATTTACATACATATACAATTGTACATGAAACAGCATATCCTTTGATCACGTTTTTGAATGCAGAGGACCAATAAAGGGTTTGAATGATCCATTGTCTAAACAAAGGTTCCATCTATTTATGGGAGAGTTGTTTTTTGCACGCGTTTAGTGTACCTTGATGATGTGTGATTCATGCCGGTGCTATGTGTGAACGGTTTCCTCAAGGTTTTGTCGTGCGTGCAAACATCACAGACCACATCAAAGTGCCCTAATCCACCTGGTCATCTTGAGGCGCTTTTAACGACGGAGCAATGCGCAGTGCAGTGACATCTACAGGAGCGATGCAAAAAGACAACATTGATCATAAGCCAGGCTTTCTGCTGTGTTGTGCCACGAGTCGTTGAGATGATGTCTATAGTTTCGGTCCACGTGCTAGGAACTTCCTCGGGAAATTAATTTTAGTTCCTGAAGAAGTCTGAAAAAGCTCCTAGCACGGAGAGGAAAACGTCGGACATCATGCCGAACCGCATGCCATATAAATATCTTTGTTGTTTTTCCACGTGACATTGAATGGTTCAAGGTAGTTATATATATATTTGATTGAACAGTGCCTGGCTTGCAGAAGATTTTGGAAGGGAAATGCATAGCAGTCCTTGAGCCTCCATTGTTCATCAGCTTGTGGAGGCCGCATGTCATTTCCAAAAGTGGTTGTGGCCTTATAGAATAAGGAAAGAAAAAAATACGTATTCAGCACAACTCTAAAGGACACTAAAGTCTTGCTCCTGAGGTTTCCATTCTGGAAACTTCAGCAAGTTTTTGTTTCTTTAAGTGAAAGAGTAGAGCGTCTCACCTTCATTAAATGGGAATGCTTTTGCAGAAAGTGGTTCAGAAAAAAATGTCGATTTTATACGATAAATGTGAAGATGTTCAACAGGCGCGTGTCGTGAGGGTAGTCGGAACAGGCAGTGCGTAATTGCTTCTCGATGCCCTGCCAGGGCCAGGTCTTGCGGCAATGAGCAAGTGGCTATGATTGGTGAATTTTCACCTCCTCAGTGCTCCACATTTCCATATTTCCACAGTCTCTCTATTTGAAGCCAGACTGATTACTGTATCTCTTCTCCGCTGCAGCGCTGGGGTCGCTGGCATGCAGAGGTTGTCGCCACTTAAGCAATCTGCAATGATCGTGCACGGGATGCACATCCAACGTATCATTGTCAGGTTTAGCCTAGCAACCTTGAAACTGTCTGAAACTGTCTTACTCTTGCACCGCCAGGAAATTGTCTTTGACTAAACCGGAAATTTTAATGAAATTTGTTCTGATTTGCTAAATATTTACAATGTTGTGACCAGCCGTCCCATAGAACATTTTTCACTTAATTAACATGTATCATTTAGAGGTAGGCAGTGACAAGGCTAGAATTGTTTGAGGACTGAAACCTAATCCCTCATATACTTCTTATAGTAACTGCAAATATAATATATTCCTTGAAATGTCCATCAATGAATTGCTTCTCATCAAGCCTGAGGAGGTCACACTTCTCCTGATATTTTATAATCTTAAAATCTAACTATGTAGAGTAAAAACCTCAGCCTTTATAAAATAATAAAATCCCCCACTGTAAATTATTAATGCCGTAAAGGCAGCTGGCCGAGTTTGAGGCCATGGGCCCATTAAAGTTAGCAAATGGGTCACACAGGGGACATTCCTCAATGTGGGGGCACCACCAAAAGGTAAAAGCATCGGTACTGCTCGGCTCATGCACTCACCGCTGCTGCAGCAGAATCAATATACAGGTACGTGCAGATCGCGCCAAGATGCCCCATATTCCTGATACCACCGTCAGAGACCTCTGCTTCCTACCGTGTTCCACTCAACCTGCCATGCTTCACAATTGACTCTGCACAGCATCACCCATTTTTCGATTTAAAGTTTTCGTGACTGCAGAGATTCATCTTCTTGGTTCTTTCGGTAAAGTCACGTAGAAAGGAAATAATGACGTTTCGGCCACAATGCAAACAGCCGTCCTCAGGTGAAGAACAGGTGAAGAACAGGTCTGTCGGCAGTGACAAGGCTGTTCTTCACCTGAGGACGGCTGCTTGCGTTGTGGCCGAAACGTCATTATTTCCCTTCTACGTGACTTTACCGAAAGAACTAAGAAGGAGAGCATCACCCATATTCACCCACATCCAAGCTTGTATAGAATGCAGGCAAGGCAGATATATGTTTAGGGTATTTCAGCCCGTTGGACATGTAGTAGAGGATTGTAGATACAATGCTGTTGAAGCCGATATCCTCATATTTGAATTTTGAGATTTTTTTTTTACTTTATCTTGTATTTTGAGTCTCCAGCATAAAAGTGGGTGCTATTTCTAAAAGCTGAAACCATTTATTAATACTAGACATGTTCATCCCAGCATGATATATTTTGCTCGAAACTATGTGTTATAACCACCAATGCTATCACACTAAAATAAATGTATTGCCTTACATTGGCACATCTTGCAAGGAAATGAAACAGCCCATAACGATGTCATTTGGCGGGAACAGGTTGTGGTGCTCGGTAATAAATCCACGTGGAGAGGATGTGTTGAGTCAGGCCGACTGGTGAGCCAGGTGGTCCATCCCGAAGCGTGGGTTGAAGAGGGTTCGTCCCTCCATGGCAGATTGCTCTGCAGCAGTGCGCGACCCCAGTGCCTCTATTGCGTAGCTGTGCAGCAGCCGGAATTATACATCAGCTGGGGCCCCTGCCTGACCTCTAGACTCCCATTTCAGATGGTCACTGGAACCTCGCCTCAGTTGCATTAATAATTCATGCGTGAGCCTGACACGTGCCTTTTCCACAATATTTATTTAACGACCACTTAAATTGTGGAAACCTTTTTGAAACGCGCTACAATTATAATTCTGTCAATATTTAACTTTTGCTTTTATTGCAGCTTAAAAACAAACCGCAGTGATTTTGGAGCTGTGCTTCAGCCACGTGAATGACATGTGATGGTGACTTTACAGACCCCCTTCATTATCCCTAACCTACCGATATAGTTACCCAACTAAGGTTTCAAGGCCTGTGGATAGATACTGCAAAAGAAATCAAGTGGTAATGAGCAGGCCATGCCATGATAACAACTGATGAGATATGGACAACAGTGACTACAAAGTGGATACCAATAGAGGGGAAAAAAATCAGAGAAAGCCAGAGAAAAATATGGTGAGATGAGATCAAAGATTTTGGAGGCTGCTACTGGACAGAAGCAACTAAAAGAAGGAATGTAAGTAAATGGGGAGGCCTGGACCCGAAGTGGGAAGTTCCACGCTGAAACCAACAACAAGGATCTATTTGGTGGGTACAACACTGAAAACGTATCTCACTCACCTCATGTCAGGCCCCTATTTTACATTTGTCACCAATTATATCCCAATTATGTTGTCAGTCAAGTCACTTAGAAAAGTAATTACCTCCTGACAGAGGAACATCTGCTCAAAGGTTTCCCAGTGAAAGACCCCACAGAACCACAAAAGCACATCTTGAACCACATCCTGATCAATTGTAGAATGAGCCAACATCTTGATTTCACTACCTGGTATCAAATTCAGTCATGAATAATCTTTATCCACCAGCTAGGAGCTCTATTGGCACATACATTTTTTTCTTTGTGAATGTGGCAATTTGGTCGGGTCGTGGAGACTTTAATGACAATAATTTAGACGTAAAATTAACCACGTGGCATAATCCAAAAACAAATCTTGCTTACTTTATATAACCCAATTTCAAAACGTTTGGCGATATACAGGACTTTGTACACTGCAGTAAATGTAATGACTACAAATACTGTGTAACATAACACATGGATAACCATGTGCAGTACAGCCTATTTGTGCAAGCAAGTAGTTAGGTTAACTGGACCATACTTCACCACGCTGGTTGGTGCATGTTTGTGAAGGTGTGAGAAGTTCAGAGCAAGAATGGATTTTTGCTGGACTGCCCTTTACAGCACACAGTGGCAGCTACACGTGTTGTCGATGCTTGGTCATCACCCATCCAAGCATCACACAGACTCAAACCAGATTAGACCCCGAGCTCTGACGGATTCTGGCACATTCCTATGAGAGGTGGAGGTGACAACATTGTTTCTTCTTCTTGGTTCTTTCGGTAAAGTCACGTAGAAGGGAAGTAATAAAATAATAAAAATAAAACATAATAAAACAATTCTCACGACGTTTCGGCCACAACGCAAGTAGCCGTCCTCAGGCGAAGAATGAAACACCACCAAGCTTGGAGCGTATATTTAAGCTGGGTTAGAGCTTGGTGGTGTTTCATTCTTCGCCTGAGGACGGCTACTTGCGTTGTGGCCGAAACGTCGTGAGAATTGTTTTATTATGTTTTATTTTTATTATTTTATTACTTCCCTTCTACGTGACTTTACCGAAAGAACCAAGAAGATGAATCCCTGCAGTCACGAAAGCTTTAAATCGAAACATTGTTTCTAACATTGTACTGTTTAACAAAAAATACCACCGATTGCCCCAACAAATCATCGGGTGTTATTTCTTTTAACCTTTTTGTCACTCGACCTCGCAACCATTCTGGGTGATGTGGACATTCATTGGCAACGTCCCTGCCAGAATGCCGCTGTGCATGAACGTTCACCTGACCCTTGGTGGCGAGCCAACGGTGAGCCATTCTTTTTTATTATTCCCCCCCCCCCGCCCCCCAACAGCAACGGTGCAAATGACACCCAGAGCTACTGACCGGAGGAGCTCCAAAGAAAGTAACAGCTCCATCCAATAAGCCGCCAGTTGCCAATGCTGGATGCGGCTTTGCATTTTGTTTACACTCTGCATGGCTGCGACAGCGGTAATTACTCTTTGCTTTTCTGGCAACGCCGATGATAGGCGACGGCGAAACGGTCGACTTCCCCTCTCTGTCTGCTGAGCTTTGTGGGTTTTTTTTGTTGCCTGATTAGTGGGCGAAGAGCCAGAGAGAGAGAAGCGTCCAAACAACCAACAGCTCGTGTTATGAGACCCCGCAGAGAGAACATATCACCACACCGTCCCCAAAATCACGTTGTGTGGAAATTGGCAGGCATCCTCGTCGACATATTATCAGAGGGAGATGTATTTATATATCCCTGCTTTGCTAATGCTGTGCGCATGAGTGAGTGTTAAACAGCACTTGCCCCAACAATCTGTTGAGGCTAAACGCAGATCTTTTCCTTTGTTGTATGGATGAGTATCCCATGCGTTGTGCTGTGTTCTCAACATCGCCACCACTAGGGATACAAAGGCGGCCGCCTCGTGTGCCGTGCTGACCTTCGTATGTGCTCGTTAACAGATAGCACTTGCCCCCAACAGCCTGTATAGGCTACAAGGAGGGTCTTTGTCGTCTGGCTGAGTGTATGAGATGGTGTTGTGTAGTAGGTAGTATTTCTGTACACTGAAAATGTAAACTACCGTAGATAACACTCAACACATGCGTTCATAATATTGGACTTAAAATAAACACGCATAATAAGCGACATTTCGGGAAAACACCACGCCTTCATTGCAGAAAGAAAGACGCTTTTCCAAAACGTCATTCTCCAGAGAGGAGGCCAACAGAGGACATTGCTCTGGAACGTCGCCTAGTCACGAATACGTAAAGTTGTTGATAGTTATCGACCACTGGCAATAAACGCCAAGCCGCGGTATAGTATTTTAGTTCTGTATGTTACTAGCGAGCCGTTGCTGTGGTTCGATTCACGAGTGGTAGTGCCTTGAATTAGTCAAATATCCCAGAGAGGGAGATGCAAACCTACTGATTTCATAATCCTTTGATCTCCACAATAGCGGGACCAGAATTTTAAAATGTTCAATGTCAACATGAATCGCATTAACAGAACCCCTGCGAGAAACAAAGAAATTAATTTGTGTGGCGAACAAAAAGCAGTGTTGTGAAGGTCACTGCAAACCGCCACTGGGACTTGTCCGCTCTTATTACCAAGTCGTGGTGCATTAACTTCTTCCTGGCAGGCAAAGAGAAAAGAGGATACTGCTGCAAAGTGCTTAATTCATGGCAGTGCTTCACCATTCGCATCCAGCCGTGCAAATATGCAAGCTCGGCAAAAAAACAGCCACTAACAAGGACACTGCCAGTGCACTCAGATGCATTATATATACTGTAGACTCAACGCTTTGCGAGCATTCTATCCAAAATGGTAATCGCACGAGTGAGGAAATCTGTATGGGTTTGAGAGTAATTTAACACGTAGGCTTTCGCGATCAATATCATTCATAATCAACGTTTTTGGGTTAGATCGCGTTATTTATAAATGTGTCGTAACCCTCCACCAGCATTTCGCTGAATGCAATTACCAGCGAAACGTCGTACTCAAAAATTGTAAATGTTGTGGTTTCACGCTTCAAAGCAGTGAACTATTTGTCTTTTGTCAACGTGACACTTTTTTGCTGATTGGCCGTGTCGGGTGGTGGAGGGTTACGACACATTTATAAATAACGCGATCTAACCCAAAAACGTTGATTATAAATTGAGAGTAATTGTCAGGGTTTCCAGAGTTCTCACCTTGATTAGTGTGGAGTTATGGCTGCACGATTGGGCTGCAATTCCTCCTCGTCACCTTTGCTCAGTCTCATCATCACCATTGGCGGAGTGCGAATGCAGCCCTCCCCCCACCCCCCCCCACAGGCATTGTTGTCTGTGCTTATGTGCATTATCGTCCAAGCCATGCGTGACTAATTGAGTTAAATGAAGCCACAATGCAGCCTCGGTTCTTACCGAAGTGACACACGTGAAATGAAACTCGGCGGCACAAAAGGTTGCACGTCCAGGAAGACCTGACGATGCAGCCAGTGATGAGAAGGAATCGGGGCACTATTTGGACACATATTTAGTGGGATGGACAACAAACGGGAACGTTAAAAGTGTGTTGTTCAGAAAAAATTTGAAGGAACCCGAAAAGAGAGGAAGACTTAATAGAGGTTGGCTTGACCACGACATCAGAAGGATGTGGCACTGGTCGAGAATATTGGCACAAGACAAGAGGAATGTGGACACAAATGACGAAATGTGCAGTGGGCTATCGTGATGGTGATCACATTAACAACCTATTCTTCTTCACAGGCTGCCTATAACAAAGGGTGTGATATTGCACACAGGTACGTGCTGTGTGTCATGTATAGGTGTGCAAGGAGACACGTGGCTCCTCCGTAAATACACGACCGCATCGGAAACAGGCGCAAACCACCCAGTTGAGGGCGCTCACAACACAGGGGCCGTCCATAAATTACGTCACGCGATTTTGGACGATTTTTGACCCCCCCCCCCTCGTCACACATCGTCACAAATGTCTGACCCCCCCCGCCCCTAGGTGCGTGACGTCATTTATGGACGACCCCACAGGTGAAACATCGGTTTGACTCCAGGCCACGGTGAATGTTTCCTAAGCAATTGGGGAGTCTCCCATATTCTGTTGGACTCCGTGTTTCAGCGTCCCGAGGGCACGTCAGCCTCCAATCCCACACAGCTGGGTGGAAGGTGGGCGGGGGGTGGACGCGAGGGGCCTCTGGGCCCACCTGGGCCCACCTGGGCAACCCAGGACCATCCACCTGGAGATGGGGAGCCTGCACCTGGAGATGGGCACTCTGAGGTGAGCATGGCGTGATAAGCACTACTACCCATTATACACAGTGTAACACAAAACGAATTGTTCCTGGGTAGTAAGTGTTATTTTATAATTGCCTATGCCTCAAAGGTACATAAAATGGCTATTATTCCCCACAAACTTTGCTTTTGTGAGCAGGACAGTGATATTTTGAAATTTACCTATTTGCAATGAGAAAACGTGTGCATTTGTGTCATTCCTTCACATAAAGTCCTGGTCACAAAAGCAAAGTTTGTGGGGATTAATAGCCATTTTCTGTACTTTTGAGGCATAAGCAATTAGAAAATAACACTACCCAGGAACAAAAATCACGTTACATAGTGTGATCAGTGCACCAAGTAATTTCACCCCGGGGAGTGTGACGTAATATAGTTATATAGACACTGTATATATGAAGCAATTTCTGTGAAATGTCTACCTGCTGTATTTCACCGCGGTGCCTAAGTGTTGATTCTTGCGCTGTGTCTGGAATTCAACTCCTCTGCCCTGGTCCCGAAAGCCTTAGTGTCTCGTGGATCACTAGAGGGCGACCTCAACGACAGGGTGGACTTATTCACAGAGCGCCGAAGTGGGCAGCTGTGTACCTTGGGAGCAAGGGAAAGAAAAGGCTGTGGTTCTCAATTTTTGCTTTTTTTATTGAGAGAGGGCTAGGAGGATATCTACCCGCGTGAGGAAGGCGCGCCGCTATAATTCACAGTGTCAAAAGAGAGAGAAAGGGGAGAGATTGGAGCCTAAGGGGAGATATTGGAGCCTGAGGGGAAAGATTGGAGCCTGAGGGGAGAGATTGGAGCCAGAGGATAGAGATTGGAGCCAGACAGGGGGATGTCTCTCCACCAGCACGCAGAGCCGAGGGGCGTTGTGTTGATTCGTTCGTTTCTTAGTCCGCTCGTCCTGGTGAGGGTCACGGTGGCAGCATTTTAAGTAGGACGGTCCAGGACTCCCTTTAGGTGGCGACAGACTCCTGCAGCACCTTCCCAGATGTTCCCAGGTCAGCTGAGTGACATAGTTTCTCCAGCGTGTCCTGGGCCGGTCCCGGGGTCTTCGCCTAGTGGGATTTACCCGGTACAGTTCCAGGGGGGGCATCCTTACCAGGTGCCCAAACCACCTCAACTGGCTCCTCTCAATCCGGAGGAGCAGCGGCTCGACTCTGAGACTCTCCTGGATTACCAAGCTCCTCACCCGATCACAGAGAGTGAGCCCAGCAACGCTGCAGAGAAACCTAATTTCGGCTCCGTGTAACCATGATCTCATCCTTTCGGTCATTACTCAAAGCTCATGACCATAGGTAAGGGTGGGAACGTAGATCGACCTGTAAACCGAGAGCTTTGTTCGAGAACTCAACTCCTGCTCCACTACCACGGAACGGTACAGTGCCCGCAACACTGCAGACGCCGCACCGATCCGCCGGCCGATCTCCTGCTCCCATTTACCATCACTCGCGAAAGAGACCCCGAGGTACTTTAAACTCCTCCACTAAGGGCAGCTGTTACCCCCTCACCTGGAGAGAGCAATCCACCGTCTCCCGGGTGTGAACCATGACCTCAGATGTTGAGGTGCTGATCCTCATCGCAGCCGCTTCACACTCGGCATCAAACCGTCCAAGTGCTGCAGATCACAGACTGATGAGGCAAGGAGGACGTCATCTGAAAAAAGCAGCGACGCCACCTCCATGCCCCCGTACTCGATACTCTCCATACCTCGGCTGCACCTTGATATATTGTCCATGAAAATCACAAACGGACAAGACGCACCCTTGGCAGAGTCCAAAACCCACAGTAAACGACTTTGATTTAACACCAAGAATACGGACACAGCTCTCACTCCGGGAATAGAGGGACCGGATAGTGCACAAAAGCGGCACCGGTACATCGTATTTCCACAGCACCTCCGACAAGACATTGCGGGGAACACGGTCATATGCTTTCTTAAAGTCTACAAAGCAGGGGTAGACTGGAGAAGCATACTCCCATGACCCCTCAAATATCTGTGAGAGGGAAAAAGAGCTGGTCCATTGTTCCACGACGGAATCCGCGTTGTACCTCGTGAATCTGAGGATCGACCACTGGGCGGAGCCTCATCTCCAGCACTCTGGCATCAGCTTCACCTGGGACACTGAGGAGTTTGATTCCTTTGTAGTTGGAGCACACCTTCTGGTCCCCCTTTTTTAAAAATGGGAACCACGACCCAAGTTTGCCAATCCAGAGGTACTGTTCCCACCTTCCCACACTGTCCAGCGCTTTCAACAACTCTGACTGAATCTCGTCAACCCAAGCAGCTTTGTCTCTACAAAGGCCCTCGACCGCCGCAGCAACTTCAGCAGCCGTGATGGATCTGACCCCCCAGCTGTTTCCAGGGCTGCCTCCTGAAAGGAGGGTATGTCCACCGGGTTGAGGAGCTCCTCAAAGTGTTCCTTACACCTCTTGACTATCTCCTTTAGTCGAGGTCAATGTTACGCCACCCTTATTGAAAACAGCCTGGGCCACGTCCCGTCGACCCCTCCTAAGGCATTGGATGGTTTGCCAGAACATCTTTGAAGCTGCCCGGTAGACCCTCTCCATGGCCTCTCCTAAATCCTCCCATCCCCGGGCCTTCGCTTCAGCCACTGCTGCAGCTGCCGCCCTCTTGGCAAGCCGGTACCTCTCAATCGAGTCGGGAGACCTTTTTCCAAGCATAGCTTGGGAGGCCTCTTTCTTCAACTTGACATGGTTTGTTCAAGGTGTTTATATGCAATGCTATTCTATTAGCTGTTTTCCCATGCTCAAATGTTCCCCATTTGTATAAGTACATTGAAATGAAATAAGGTAACGTTTAGTAATGTTTTGCAAGTTAATGTTAATTGTGTTTTCCTAATTTAACGCTTTTTTTCAGGCTCTGTGGGTCCAGTTTGCGTGATTGTGGTGTATTTTTTAAGCTGTTATGAAATGTGTTTCAGCAAACAGCTTTCAAAAGTTGGTGCCATCTTCTGGTGTCCTGCTCCAGAAAATTAAGCACGTTTCAGCTCTTCAGTACAGATGTTTAAGCACTATTTTAAAATATGACAACCCTGGCTGAAGGTTCATCTTATGCCTCCCGTTAGGGCGAACCCTTGTAACTCATGTCGAGCCTCGGGTAACCCGGTGACCCGAGTTCAAACCCTGCCTCCATCAACGCGGCCCCTCTTGTGAGCAGTTTACGTCTGAGCTTTGATCAGAATGGATTTGTGAGCAAGTGGTGACCCTCGTGGGGCAAATAAGCCATGGGTCTTGCGGCAGAACAAACCATTGAGAAGACCCTCAATGCATGCAGACAAACTATTCCCAGCAGGCCTGGGAATCCCCATGAGGAGCAGAAGTGAGGATTGGCCATGGGAGACCTGGGAAGCGAGCACTTTCATGGGAGCCCAATTGCAGCCTTGACATCCCAGCAACAGATAAAAAAAATAATCTGTTGTAATTATAGGAGTGTCGCTATAATATCACCGTAACTTTGTAAATGTTTCACGTTTATCGTAATTTTTCTTTGCTGTCAATTATTAATATATTATTGACTTAAAGCTTTCGTGATTGCAGGAATTCATATTCTTTGGGTATTTCGGTAAAGCCGCGTAGATAGATCAAATAATAAAAAAAAAACAATATCACGACGTTTCGATCACAACACAAGCAATCATCATCGGGTGAGAAATATCGCGGGAAAGCTGCTGAGAATAAATAGTGGGAGCGCTGCTAAGGTAAGGAGTTATAAAGGTTTGGGATGGGTGTAGTCCAAGGGTCAGTGGGAGGGGCTAGAGATGAAATTTGCATGTAAATGTAAGATCCGGTAAATCTTAACAAACGAAGTTGTGGGGGTGGCCATTGTATTGTGAGGGATTAGCATGTCAATGTAAGAGATTTGCATGTAAATGTAAGCTCGGAGAGAGCTCGGCAAAAACATCGCCACATGGAGGTGGAAAATGAAGCCATCCAGATATATAAACACGGACACAATTTCAACCGAGATGGGTACAAACTGAACAATCATTGGAAGGACGTTATTAACCAGTTTAGGTCATAACTGGCTGTGATGTTCCCTCCCTACCTACCTATGTTAGCAGTTATTTTCAAATCTCTGAGTTACATTCACTAACACAGCCACCGTTAGCTGTGTTAGTGAATGGCGGCTTGCCATCCTCTTCCAACTCCATGTGGCGATCTCCAGAGGTGGGACAAAGTCATTGTTATGCAAGTCCAAGTCGAGTCGCAAGTCATCAAATTCATGACTCGAGTCTGACTCGAGTCCAAGTCACATGACTCGAGTCCACATCTCATAGGTGGGACAAAGTCATTGTTATGCAAGTCCAAGTCGAGTCGCAAGTCATCAAATTCATGACTCTAGTCTGACTCGAGTCCAAGTCACATGACTCGAGTCCACACCTCTGGCGATCTCTCTCCGAGCTTACATTTACAAGCAAATTTCTTACATTGACATGCTAATCTCTCACAATACAATGGCAACCCCACAGCTTCGTTTGTCAAGATTTACCGGATCTTACATTTACATGCAAATTTCATCTCTAGCCCCTCCCACTGACCCTTGGGCTACACCCATCCCAAACCTTTATAACTCCTTACCTGAGCAGCGCTCCGCGATATTTCTCACCTGATGACGATTGATTGTGTTCCGATCGAAACGTCGTGATATTGTTATTATAGTTGTATTATTTGATCTATCTACGTGGCTTTACCGAAAGACCCAAAGAATATTCATATATTATTTTAAGGTAAACTGCAGTACAATCAATATGAGCCTGCCATAAGTCATATAATCATTTCAAGTTTACAATCAATTATACTTTTGTAACGTCCATGCGGTCAGTTACACAATTAAAACTATGAACATGACATATAATTACCATACAGTTGATTACTAAAAATGTTCTTTAAATAACTGGTCTAATTTAATGTGTTTATTTGCTACAAATCCTGCACATTTTTATTGAGAATGCTCAACGTGGATTTAGTCATGGCAATATTATGGTCCACCCTTGCCAAAAATTCCATGTAGCAGGCGCAGACATGACCTTGTGTTATCATTCAAAGTACAATACTGTATTAGCCTATATTCATAATCCTTCTGCAACATCAGTCTTTGAACCCACAGCTTTAAAATAAAGTTCAGTAACACACGTGTATGCTGAAGCTGCAAAGTCTACATTACCCTTTCAAGCCCCTTTGAGGGTTGCGGTACGAATTTAAAAAAAATCCTAGCTCACCGTTTCCCAGACATCCACCTAAAACATAATTCACCTTGGCCAAAGATTACACGTAAAATGTGCTGTCTGCGAATGATGTATTACAAAGCAATTTCTGCATCCAATATGCTTAGAATTACACCATTTTTGGAAAAACAACATTTTATCGTGCAACATTGATGCAGGGTTTAAGTTGTCTAATGCTATAACAGAAAAAAACCTCAAATTCATATCGATATTTTAGCAATATTACGTTATCAATTACATAAGCAAATTATCTTTTTTTGTCAAACGTCATCGTACACGAGCACATTTGAATATCTTGGAATCAATGGGTGTACTTGGGTCTTGTTAAGGATATGTGGTATCAAAGGTTCCCAATTACCACAAGCGTGGCATCTTCTATTAAAAATCTTGGAAGAGAAGCAGCAGCACAAAGGGATGGGTTGAATGCAAAATGCTTGAAGGGTGGAAAGGTCATTTCTAGCAATGTGCGCAAGGAACCTTTTATGTCAAATACCGTGTTAACAGGCTCATATATCAACTGCATTGCATTTATTTTTAAATATTTAACTTTGAATTGTATTTATACATTTTGGTGGCTTGTGCTTGTAATGCATTTAATCATTTAATGTTGCAGTGAATAAACTAACGTTTCCCAAAAAAGTGTGTTATACATCTAATGTATTTGAATTCGAGCTTAGGAACAATGCACTTTCACTGTAAAATCAGGCAAAACTTTAACATAATTTTTTTAAAGGAGAAATTATTAATTCAAATTGTGGAAATCTCAGCTCTATCATGAGCAGAGCCTTTTCTGTTGCTTTATGCGTGTTGGCTGGACTGCGCTCGTAAAGTCGATGGGATCTTGACCCTAACAACGCTAACTTCTCTGATCTGTCACAACCACTCCCGTAACTTTAATTGTATCTTTTTTCCATTACCTTTGTAATGGGAAAATACTTTTCTTTTTAAAAGTGCAATAAATTTAGTGTTAAAAACTTTTACAAAATCCAACCCGTAGTTTTAGTGTGGCAACAGAAAGTGTAATCAGAACATTAATTTTTTTTAACTTTTGGTTAAATAAATATTTATACAAATATGCTTTTAAATACACAATTGAATTCGCCATTATTCTGGAATGTTACACAAAGCGTCGCACCTATTAAATAACATAGTTTAATACTCCCACCATTCACACTTTACTCATCGGCGATGTCTTTCTTTAGTTCTGTATCTCTAACACTTTTACTCAACAATATATTTAGCAACATTCATTGCTGTTAACTAGTTTTAACTTTTGCCTCCTTACAAGATGAAATGCGACTGCAAGATGTTGATATGACTTCTCATTCTTTCTCAGCAGGATGCAAGGCAGACCAGGCAATTATCTGCCAGACCTCGTGCACACAGCAGGCTCCAACTCAGCGCAGCCCAAACTGCCAGTCCAATTGTACACACGCTACACATGCCATTGTAAAATGACCATATTTAAAATGTATTTGTTGTGTGCTTATAAAGTGGATTTTTTTTTACTTTTCAGGAATTATATCCAAAGCATTACTTTTACACTTCAGAAATCCTTTTTGAGATTAAACATATTTTTCATAATCAATACTGTAGTTGTAATCCACCCATGTGTTTACGTGCAAAACCTTGAGCGTACAAGATGCCTGTGCAGAATGTCGTAATTTTATTTGGAACATGTTGCCACCTAGTGAAAGCCAAAAGATATATTCATGTTGTGTTTTTCATTGACACGCAGTCTCCAATTTATAATATTTACAATTTAATGTGATAAAAAAAGCTTCGTTTGTGAAACCCTACATCAAATAGTGCAATCGTGAACAAGCCATCACAATTCAAGCTTCCGAAATGAGCTAAATAATTCCATGTCATAAACTGGTACAGAAATTATTTAATATGCATCAATGTGTACACCACGGCATTGAATAATAGTAAAACAAAACATTTATGCGATTCAAGTATTCCAACATTCATGTTTAAATCTGCAACAGGACCTTCCACATTTCAATAAATGCATCGTTAAGTATTTATGATAGATAATTTAACAATCACTCAGCACAATATCATAAATACCACTGGCATAACGTGCACTAATACAGTGCAGTGCATAGACGGTTACGAGATGAGGATTGATCTTATCATGACAATGTGATGGACGTTCATGTATGTGGAGATGAGCGCAAATCAGGGAAGATAGGAAAAGTAGCCAGCACCAAGATCTTGCTCCCTGTTCCACTCAGGATCTCACAGCTTTTGTGTGCCTCCGTTATTCCCACTTGCAGGAGTCTCGTGCCGTTCCAGACTCAAGATTACCTGTACACATGCATGAATATTACCAACCCTGGCAAGCAGGAATCGATATGTACCCCAGAACAACTCTGTGTTCATTCCGTCAGTGCATTTTATGTTGTACATTAGAAATGTAGTCCTATCTGTAACCTATATTGTAGTGTATGCTCATGAAGAACGAATTGTACATCAGTTATTAGAATACAAACATATCTACTCTTGTGACGATTCTGACCTGACCTTTGAGTCTACACTACCCGACACATATATGGCCTTCATCCTACATCCAAATTAGTGCGTAATCGCTGCCTTTAGCATGACACAAACATACCGGCAGACTTTTATCTCTACACAGCCATCCAATTGCTCAGAAGTGGGATCATACAACCTTATATCTATACTCTTTGGTTCTTTCGTTAAAGTCACGTAGGTAGAAAAATAAAAGATCACGACGTTTCGATCGCAACACAAGCAATCGTCGTCAGGTGGGACAACCACAGCAAGAAAAAAACTGCTGAAGTAGGCGAAACGTCGTGATCTATTATTTTTCTACCCACGTGACTTTACCAGTCACGAAAGCTTCAAATCAACCGTATACCTACTGCCACCTGGTGGTTAATAACATTACACGTCGTTCGGTTACACAATCATATTTTAGTTCAGCGCAGCAAAATATGTATTTGTTCTTAGAATTCAACAATATCAAGCTTAGTAAATTAAAACATGTCTTCTCTATCGGCTGTACCTTGTAATTGAGAAGTACTGCGAAAGACACGTGTATGGGTGACCATGGTTTTATTGACTTGCCAAATTATTTATCCAGGAAGTCGGACTCATTTTCAGGAGGATCCTGGATTTTTTATTTAAATGTTTTCAGCCAATTAATGAGTGTTTATACAAGTGGAAAAAAAAAATCCAGAGCACCCAGAAAAAGCCTACGTGCATGAGGGGGTAACACTCAATCCCCGTAGAGATGGAAACAGATGGCAATGCGTCAACTTGCTGTTATCTTCTCCTCGTGAGCCTGGGTATGGCACCTCGACGCCCACGGGAATGGAGCTGCACAACATTTTTTCTGATCCACCAACTCTCGCCTCCACAGTGGTGGGATTACAGGCATGCGGCACCACTGCTCGGCACCTAAAATATTACGAGCTGTAAATATTAGACGTTTAAATGTAACAATCACATTAGAGCAAAATGTCCCCTTTACTTATTGCCCAATAACTACTGTCCAGTATATCTACGGAATGTCATTACAGATACTTTATTGTTCCACAAATTAACGGTACAAAATAAAGGAACCAAATTCCTGGAGATCCATTCGTGTCACCTCGTTAGTTGGGAGGTGCAGGCCTAGTCTCGTGAGGCAAGGACGGATTTCGTGCTGCTCTTTGCAATTTTCTGCAGGGCGTAGAGTGTGCCATGCAACCCCGCAAAGGCAACTCCTGCTGCCAGGAGCCAGTTTCGCCTCAGCCAGGATGTATTCAGGGCCATTGTAGAAAATTCCAGGATCTGCTGTCAAAACACACGGAAAACATTCCCCGAGTCTTTCCTCGGCAATTGTCACCTAATCTCTGTATTACGTACTGTAGTGGCAAAAGAGATGTGTGCATTTACACCGAAGTGTTTATCGCATGGCCACAATTACTGCGTGCATTGCACTGTAATAAAAACACAATACTGTGGCGCTTTGCAAGGTGGGTAAATGAGTGTTTCGTAACCAACGAATATCCGTCTAAACGTCCAGGGTTTTTGTGTGTGTTATATCGTAGAAATAGCTATTGAAATGTACATTTACACTGAAACCAAGTTACAGTTTGCATGTGCGCGTGTTGATGAAACACATTTCAGTTACGGGTGTGAACAATTGTAGAGATGGGGATGAACAATGGGAGGACGTGTTAAAAATTGCCGTGATTTATTCTAAACGTTCCAAATTTTATTCACTTTGGTCCAGATGTCCATTAAAAGCCAGAGCCATGAGCGAGCCACTGCAGTACACACCGCACATATTCCAGTAACCATCATATACAACAATCACGGGCAACATTAACCACACGCTACAGGCAGAACTACTGTACAGAAAGGAACACATCCAGACTAGGGCTCATACTATACACTCAACACACAAGTCACACGTGACACACACACGTGTGATACACACACAATGAAAGCAATACAACACGATACAGGCAACATGAGCGTACACACGACAGTACACTATAGTATGAAGGCCAGCACACCACAGAACACCACATCACAGCCACTTCTAATACACACACAGTGGCCATTCGGTGCGGCCGGGTCTGTCGAAACTCACCCGTACCGTGCACACAAACACACAACACAGTCGTCACAACTTTCCACACGTAACCACCACTCGCCAGACACGGGGCTCACGTCGCCTGTAGGTCCGGCACAGCAACAGCAACACACGCGAGGGCGGCGGTGGCCTTGAGACTCACCACAATTGAGGCCCTCCAGCCACTGCGGGTTGATGACAGAGGTCAAAGGTGACCCGTGTGGATGGGCCGATTAGCGCCGCCTAACGGACGAGAATGAGAATCTTTATAAAAAATATATTAGAAGTTTTCGTGACTGCAGTGATCCATACTATTTGATTCTTTCGGAAAAGTCAGTCGGTATAAAATAAAATAATCTTTAAAAAACACTATACTCCTTGGTTCTTTCGGTAAAGTCACGTAGGTAGAAAAATAATCGATCACGATGTTTCGATCGCAACAGAAGCAATCGTCATCAGGTGGGACAACCACAGCCGGGAAAAAACGGCAGCTTGCTGAGGTTGTCCCACGATTGCTTCTGTTGCGATCTAAACATCGTGATCGATTATTTGTCTACAAAAATAATCGATCACGATGTTTAGATCGCAACAGAAGCAATCGTCATCAGGTGGGACAACCACAGCCGGGAAAAAACGGCAGCTTGCTGAGGTTGTCCCACGATTGCTTCTGTTGCGATCTAAACATCGTGATCGATTATTTGTCTACAAAAATAATCGATCACGATGTTTAGATCGCAACAGAAGCAATCGTCATCAGGTGGGACAACCACAGCCGGGAAAAAACGGCAGCTTGCTGAGATTGTCCCACGATTGCTTGTGTTGCGATCGAAACGTCGTGATCGATTATTTTTCGAACTAGGTGACTTTACCGAAAGAGCCGAGGAGTATGGATTCCTGCAGTAACGAAAGCTTCAAATCAAGATTTTAAAAACTATTTTAACAAATCTTGACTTAAAGCTTTCGTGAATGCAGGAATTCATATCATTGGGTATTTCGGTACAGTCACATAGTAGATAGGTTCAAAGAAAATAACAAAAAAACAACAACAAAAACAACGACGTTTTGATCGCAACCGCTTGAAGACGGCCGCTTGTGTTGCGATTGAAACGTCGTAGTTTTTTGTTGTTATTTTTTTTGTTATTTTCTTTTAACCTATCTACGTTACTTTACCGAAAGACCCAACAATATATACTTTAACATATTGGAACTTTTTTTGTTTTACACACCAGGTAAGGGATGGGAGGGCTCCCCCACTCTGGAGCTGTTGCTGCTCTTTCTCGGAATCGACCTGGCCACGAATGATCACTCAACGGAGTGGCTTTGGGGCCGTCCATAAATGACGTCACGCACCTAGGGGGGGGGGAGGGGGGTCAGACATTTGTGACGATGTGTGACGAGGGGGGGGGGGTTTGAGAAATGTGACGTCACACCAAAATGCGCAACATTCAATAAATATAGACAACACGTTTTACTTAATTAAATAAACATTTAAATAAACGTTTTCTCCTTCAACATCAGAGTGCAGCGCCACATTAAATACACACTGCAATGACAATAGTTTAAAGCGATTTGAAGTATGTTTTACTTTTGGGGGGGGGCAGAGCTTTGTGACGTCATATTTGAGGGGGGGGGGGTTTGACTTTTTGTGACGTCGTGTGACGAAGGGGGCGGGGGGGGTCAAAAATCGTCCAAAATCGCGTGACGTCATTTATGGACGGGCCCTTATCGCGTGGAAATGTGTCGCAGGCAAATAGTCGAAATGAACGTCGCCACAAACTCCAAATATACAACAGGCGTCTGGTTCGGGATCGAACCCGCGACCTCCTGCATTCCAGGCGAAGTAGTTAACATCTCCTTGCCACCGTGGCGAGATGTTAAGTAGACTGTAGGATAAATCCGATGCTCTACGAAGCTATTTTTAAATCCTTTATATTAAGTTCGCTTGCTTGCTTGCTTGCGTGCTTGCTTGCTTGCTTAGGACCGTGCAAATCTTTCGCTCGTTTTTTAACCAACTTCCCGTGATCCAATCGAGCTGACATTTTCCACACAGACTCGTTGTGACAGACAATTAATGTTCGTGAAAAAAATTCCCAAAATTTTACACTTTTTAGGCAGAAAAAAAATATTTTACATATATTCAAATAGAATTAATTCATCGCTTTGGCTGAACGTCACAGTATAAGAGCCCAGAGCGTAACCCCTCCATAGGCCGTGGCGGAGTAGCGCAGTTGGTAGCGCCCTCGCTTCCCATGGCAAAGGTCGCGGGATCGATCCCCGCGTCTTCCACAGGCGAATATATATTTAAATCCTTTATATTAAGTTCGCTGCCACGCATATAAAGGATTTAAAGTGAAAAACTTTGTTTTTACGGGTTATACTTATTCACGGATAGGTAGGATCGCCGTGGCACTATACATGGTGGTCCAGATGTCTTGTGACCTCCCTCCAATTAATTGACCTCTAGGACTTCTAGATTTGAAGCTTTCCTGACTGCAAGGATTCATACTCTTAGGTTTTTTCGGTAAAGTCACGTAGGTAAAAAATAAAATTAAAATTAATAAAAGTAAAATAAAAATCACGACGTTTCGGAGGCAACACAAGCTTCCGTCTTCAGGTGGAACCGTCACAGCACGATTTCTGTATCAAGTAAAGAGACATTCTAAGAGACCCGTCCTTGTATATATACTGGTTGAGGGGGGGGGGAGCCAAGGTAAGGCACCTGGATCGGAGTTTTGTATTATTATTGTGATGTTGGTGCGGCTGAGGCTGAACAACTCTGGCACCTCCCAGTTCAACCAGTCGTACACAACAAAAGCTCATTCCTAGCAGCAGCCTCAGCCGCACCAACCTCACAATAATAATACAAAACTCCGATCCAGGTGCCTACCTTGGCTCCACCCCCCCCCCCTCAACCAGTATATATATACAAGGACGGGTCTCTTAGAATTTCTCTTTACTTGATACTGCAATCGTGCTGTGACGGTTCCACCTGAAGACGGAAGCTTGTGTTGCCTCCAAAACGTCGTGATTTTTTATTTTACTTTCATTAATTTTAATTTTATTTTTTACCTACGTGACTTTACCGAAAAAACCCAAGAGTATGACCCCTATGACCTTTTATCCTTTGCATATTCGTTCCTGTCTCCCTTCACACGCAGTGGGATTGTGGCCACGCACACCCCAAACTCTGGGCCATGTAGTAAACCACTATACATGGTGGTCCAGATGTCTTGTGACCCCCCCTCCAATTAATTGACCCCTAGCACTTTTTATCCTTTGCATATTCGTTTCTGTTTTAAAAGCCCTTACTTTAAAATATGCATTAAGTTTTAGGGACTTAAGTGGGGGTCACCAGACATCTGAACCACCCTGTGGTCTGCGCTTCTTCAACGGACGAGGAATAGAAATACTACACGAACGCCTCCTGAATCCGACTCGTCGTGGTTTGCAGACCACGACATTCTTGGCATTTAGCTCGTGAACACAAACCTGTCAACCCCTTATCAGTGCCCTTCCGTATTACAGATCAATTCAGACCTTATTGGTCACCCCGTGCCCTTATAAATCTCAACGTCCATCCTGCAAAGTCCCATCAAAAGGAAGAAACACAAACAAATAATTTTTTTTACTCAATTTCTTTGTACGAGAATACGGGTAACCCGTATGGGTTGATAGGTATGTGAACATATTTCTGCCATCACACGCAATAATGTAATACAGATCTTATGCCTTCGCCAATTTGCTCATTTACTGGACATCTGTAAAAAAACAAAGATATTAGCAACTCATCGAATTCGATTCCCGCTCACAGCCACCACCGATGACGATTATTTTAACCGCTCCTGGGTCTCCCCTAGGTCGACTCAGCCTCAAACGAGTAACTGGTATGGTGTGTGAACATCGCCACTGGGGAGACAAAGGCAACCGGGTGTGGTGAATCCAAGTCCCGGGCGAAGCCGGGTAGTAAAGCTAGTACAGTATAAATAAAAGATTCTGATTAAGGTTCCGATTGATTTGCCGAGGAAACGGTTGCACCTCCGACATGTAACGCCAGGTGGCGTAGGTAGATCAGAGGTTAGAGGTGGTGGCAGACCTGCAATTCGTCACTCACACCACTGCTGACAGGAAGGCATCCACGGAAATGTTTTTACCTATTCATCGATGCTGGGCAGACGTCTTGAAAGGGCAGATCATGGGTGGGCGTGTAACTATTCACCCACTTTGTGGATGATGGATTCGTCAGGATTCGGGTTTGTGATTTCAATCAGGAATCAATTGATGTTTGCCATTGTAGCTCCCCGAGTATCTGGAGGCTTTACGAATTTTTAATAATTGATTATTTCAAGCACGATTCAATGCATGTTTTGGCAGTGGAAGCATATATCTAAGCAACACGTTGATTCACCATTACATACCTACTCAGGAATAAGACAAAACCGCAGATTATGCAACCCATGGAATCTCATTAAATATGAAATTTTCTCGATTTTTTTTCCCGATTTAGATTGTGCTGGTAAAGTCCTGTTGTCATGAGGTGATGTGATTTATATTGGGAGCTTTCATAGGGAGTGTTGTGACATCTCCCCATATTAGAGAACCACTTCTAAATAAGATGCTATCACAAAACTGCTTCTGAGCTCATTTAAATTCCTTCTCAAATGCCCTACTATATGTGTGTTCATGGTATGGCAAATAAAAAAATGGGCGTCAAGAGCTGGAATAATTAAATAATTATTCCAAATTAACTGAAACAGAATGTCATAAGATATATATTTTTTGGTTTACATTCATTGGTGATCAGGCTGAATCATCAATTAGTTATCTTTGAGAACCTTCTTTAGTTAATGGGTGGCAGAAATACAGTTTCCCACTCAGCCAACTGGCCACCTCATTATAGATGGTTATTGAGAAGTTTGTAAGCATACAACACATACAGGGGTCTTTCAAGGATTATTTAAATGTAAACATTATTTGAGGCTTTCAGATCATTGCTTTCAGCACAAATTCGTTTTAAATCTGGATTTATTAGAATGTGCTGAAGCAGATACAGTTTAGGCCAGACTACAACTCGGTCTATATATAGCTAAATAATGTCTTCTGAAATTGTGCCTCGGGTAAAATTTCCGATTTTGTTTTACAGATACAGTACTATATGTATCATAATAGGTGTGGTACGTTTGGATATAATATTTATAATGATCAGGTCTGGCACGTCTTCAACATTGTACATAAACCCATAAAATAATACACTTAAGTGGCACCCCAAATCCTTTTTGGTTCATGAATCACTATACTTTTGTAAGTTTATTGGTCTCAACACTACACTACTTGTTATTATTTCCATAAATTACATCAACCGCAATCACAAACTTTACTGCAAGACTTAAGACTTAAATTGGATTGTGCAGTTACATATTGCTACAGATTTCACATCTGAATAAAAGGGCTGAAACACATTGCCTTGGACATTTGCCCGATTGTTGGGATAAAAATCATCTGACGTTTTTGTAACAAAATCAACAAAGATGAACATTCGCCAAAACGCAAGTTGGGCCCATTGTGTTAATTAATATCCGACATCACTGTGACGCCAAGGTTGAAAAGTGTGAAATTAATTAAAGTCATCAAAGGTAATGTTTTATTCAACGTCATTTTTTGTTTGTCTCTGTGCAGATCGTGGCGGCTACGGTGGCGAGATGTTAAATACCTCGCCTGGTATACAGGAAGTCGTGAGTTCGATTCCGACCCTGACGCCTGCTGTATATTTGGATTTTGCATGGTCTTCTCGTGGTCATGTGAATTTTTCTCCTGGTCCTCCGGTTTTTCTCTCCACATGTAGAATCATGCATTTACAATATTTGGCTGCAATACATGTCCACATGATAAGCCACTTAGTTGAGCGATAATTTGTGGCCAGGTCGTTCCTGAAAAAGAGCTGGTAAGCTCAGTGGGCCTTACTTGGTAAAATTACAAAGTTCTAAATCGTTTTTATTTGACTTCCTCATTTCGTAACGGCAGTTCAAATGCATATTCCTGGCTACTCATGCGATGGAGCGGGTAGCAGTGAGCGTGGGTGATGACAGCTGGCCGATGGGCGCGATAGCCCATGCGGCGTGCAGCCACTTGGATGGCATCATCAGGTGTCTAATGTTTTCACAGCCGTGGGCTGGCAATAGCAGTTTTAATAGGGGCCTGCAATCTCTACATCTTAAACTTGCTCTAGAAAGTATTTGTAGGTTTTTTTATGATTGGTGGAGGTTGTGTGATGAAAGATGAGTTTTTAGAATTGTGTTCCTTGGAAAGTTATTTGGCAATAGCTTCCTTGATGGAAAGGGGTTTTGTTGACTCACCTGCATCACTGTAGTAAAATGATTGATTTATGTTTTGAAACTTTCTTTAAAAAATACAAGCAACTTCGTATGTGTACCTTAACTCATAAGGTTTTATATTACAAACTAAAATGTACGTTTGCGTCTATTTCTTAGCAGTTTTTTTTAAACCAGAAACCTTTTTTCAAATGGGAAATTGTAGCTCTAAAGCATTTTCATTCGTTTCATGCACATACCCTTTTTGTTTTTAGCACCATGTAAGTGTGTTTCCTAACACAGTGGGACTCTAATCGAGCACATTGTGACTCGAATAATTATTATGCGAAACTAATCCCATACCTCCGATTTGTGCGGTTGGCTGTGTACGATGCAAAATAAGTTCAACATACATAATACAATGCAAGTGTGAGAGTGCTTTTTTGAAATCCATTGCCAAATTTTGATGATTTTTTTTTTAAATGTTCATAAAACAAATGGATTCACAAGAGTTAAATAATCGCATGCTTTTAAATGAATGGCAACTACACGATTGGAACCTCAACGACAACTACACTGTTCTGCACACCCGTGAATTTTTATTCATACAGAAAAAAGTCGACTTATCCATGGTGATGTGGCGGATAAATTTCACAGATCCTATTTTCTGCAGTGGTATATCCATGATTTTACTCCTCTTATCTCCATGGAAAAATATCGCGGATAATCAAAAATCTGATGAATTTTCCAATAAACAAATTTTTTCTCAAAACATGAAAAATCGGATGCTCTTCCTCTAAGGGAATGGAAAATTTGAAGATAATTACAAATAATATAAATAAAATGTATTTGAGGAGTTTTCCCAGTATGCAATGTGCATACATTATGTACTTTGCTATATACAGTATTGTGTTATTTACAAAAAAAAAATGGAGACATAATCTGCTAAAACCGGTCTTGTGTTTGTTTGAGAGCCATTTTCATATTATTGTTGTTATCTCTGCCCTCCTGTAAGAGAACCCCACCGTCTGCCCGTGTCCCGGGCAGGAGATCCTATCACTGGTGATTGACTCGGGTACCGAGCGGGTGAGTGCCGGTGTGAAATCACGGAAGCAGCTCCAAGCTCATCATGCACACCGCAGGCGATGGAGGAGGTCAGGGGCTCCCAAGAAAGGCCTATAGACCTGAAAAAGCATCGTGTTAATAACTTTCCTCCACAATGTACACACGACCGAACACTCTGCTGCCTCGTTGCAGTAGGGAATTAATTACAATGTTTAGTGACTTTTAAAAATTCCTATATATTTTATACTGTGAAAGCTCATGGTAATTTACTATTTCATAATAGATGGGGTTTAACTGAACCACTCAATTTCTGTCTAGTATAACAATTACTAGACTAACTACTAATAATGATATGATGATAACAATAGTAATAGTGCCTGGTAGTGGTCTAGTATAATTTCACCCAGTCTTACAACTATTTCAAGAGGATCCTGCATTGGGATGTATGGTCATTACAATAATGAGTGCTATACACTAACCACAATTGAATTGGCAATAAGCACATGTACTGTGGGGTTAAGTGCTGCTCAAATGAGATGTGGGGTCTGCTCGCCCTTCGTCAATGTGCTGCGATCATCACCTGTGATCTGATGTGACCAAAGAGTACGCTTGTGTGCGGTGAACACAGTTGGTTATCAATCTTTAAGCCAGTTGATGACATTCGGTGTGTGTTAATAAGAGAGTTGTCATCTCCCACTCCAACTGCGACCATCGCCTGTGATCTGATGTGACCAAAGCGTACGCTTGTGTGCGGTGAACACAGTTGGTTAACAATCTTTAAGCCAGTGGATGACATTCGGTGTGTGTTAATAAGAGAGTTGTCATCTCCCACTCCAACTGTGATTGCCAGGCTCCAATACAATGAAGGTGCTGAATCTCACTTTATGACGTGTTTTCGGATTGTCCTTTGAGTTGGTTCGTCACGACGTCGAACATTTAAATCCACGCACTGTGAGCTGCTCAGCACGCGGAGCGAACCGTCGGACGTATGCCGAACAACTGGTGTGGTACAGCCGGCAAACACATCGGAGAGTTGTGCAGCACAATTGCGAAAACCTACGCAGTGAATGAGCATGTCGTAAACAACTGCCCCCATACGCGCGTTTATAGGAGGAATTTGACCATTGCTTCCGTCAAAACGACCGATTGGATACTCAACTTGGACCTGAAGCTATAGATATTGCGATTCAACTCGTCGGCCATACGGAGGCAGAAGAAGAGTTTGACAGTGCACGGATGTGATACAGCTCTGACGAGAGCCTCTTTCAAACAGCAGTCAGAAATCACGGGTGCAAGTTCATATCTTTTGCTCGAGTTCAGGAAGGAAGGTATAACTTTACCTTGGAGCCGTGAGTTTTTGTTGTTCTTGTCAAATTATGTGCGTGCAATATTATCCTCTGTTAATTTGTTGGAATGTGCTCTGACAATTAATGTAGTAATACTTGTTCAGTTCAAATATGTCATTAGTCATTCATATTAATCAGTATGCGTTGTTTTTAATCACATGCCTGAGGTGTAATGAAAAAAATAAAATAAAATGAGCCAAATGTATTATGTGCGGTAGATGAAAGGGCTATGCAAATGTATTATGTTGGGTAAAAAGTACAGGAGTGGTCGCACCAGCAATTTACACAGCGTCATACTACAAAATAGGGTTTATACGCCCATCTGTCACGTCTTTTTGCATTTTACTGAAGGATTGTCACATGCCAGATGCACTTGCTCTCACAAGGAAAAGGTTGTGCTCTCTCACTTTGGGACCCTTTTCACCAGTATCAAGATACTGAACGATGCATCACAGTACCCGTAAATACCGGGTAGTGTGATACTACTGTGATGCTATCTACCACTCGTACATTCCGGACGACCTTGATACTTATCGTTTAAAAAAAACTAGATTCTACAGCTCATCAAACTGTAACATACTCTTTTTCACTAAAACACCATTATACCTTGGTAAATTTACTAGCTAAGATGTAAAGTTTCTAGCAAATATGCTTTAGGTACAAATGTATTTTCAACTTTATTCTTGCTTAATGGAGAGCATTTGCGACTTGAATCGTAGGAGTTGCTGCACACAGCAGGTGTTGGCATAAGTGTCGAGTGGGAAGGGCTTGGGGTGAAATGCTGAGCCTGTTCTTTTGACGCTGGAGATTGTTGGTGAAAGTGGTGCTGTCGCCTTGTCAGTTGCAAGTGGTGGCACGCGTTTGTCCGTGACAGCACATGCATGCTGACCTCTAAGAATGGTGTGCATACCAGTCATAGCAATGAAATCAGGGCTTATCATTTGACCACTTTCTCCATTACCCCATGAGCAATGTTTAAAAGGGCTTTGAAAAAACCGAACACGATTTCGAAGCGAAGACTAACAGAGGATGTTAAAATCGTCCAAAAGATTCACAAATGCAACAGGCGCAGCTTTTAACTCCATCACACAAAATCAATACATCTTGGTTCCTCATTCATTTGGCATCATTGGAAAATGTATTGGACTGTAGTTGATACTATCCTGAGTACAGTATAGATATTTAATTTCTGTGCACATGTACATTGAAAATAAATTAAAAGTTGAATGATGACGGTGTATAACCTTGGGCTGGGTAGAATGTGGCCCAACAGGCTTCAAAGCCTCCCGACTTAGATTATTTTTACTGTATATTCCTCTCATATAGTCCTCGTTTATACCTATCACTGATTTTTATGATTTCTATATTTATACTGGACTTTGGCTCATGTCCTGTTCCAGATAAGATGGGCAGGGGAAGATATGCGCTGCATTTGAGAGATAAAACAATACCGTGTAATAATCTTGCTTGTGTTGCGATCGAAACGTCGTGATATTTTTTATTATTTTTATTATTTGTTCTATCTACGTGGCTTTACCGAAAGACCCAAAGAATATGAATTCCTGCAGTCACGAAAGCTTTAAGTCAAGGTTTAATACCGTGTAAGTTGTCTAAATATAACGAGAGGCACAGATTCTTCCAGTGCAGTTGCAACAACCATTCGATGCTCACATAAACTTTACAATGGGAGCTAAACTTGCTGGAAACGGTATAGACAAACACATTAAGAACGCCTTCACAGGTGTCACAGCGATTCGTTTTCTTTGTTTAGTTGCGTAAGTCACCTGGCGTTAGGATGTACCACAAGCCACCATATCGGTTTTCCTCCGTATGTCAGGCAAAACGGCAGTGTCCATGCATTGTTCCAATGGATATTCTCGTAAAAAAAAACGTCTTTAGTGTGCTGCATGAGCAATTTACTTTGAGAGGAATGATACACGAGGATGGATACCTCTTCAGCTGTACTATGGTACTGAAATCCGAAGGAGGGGACAGTTATGGAAAAAAGAAACTTGCAGCTACCCACTGCTTGCCCAGTCCAAATTGTGCAGCTTCCTTAAAGATGCAAACGAAGTAAAGTATTTAACGTTCATCGCATGCCACACACGATGGACACATGCACATTTCGCAACACTGTGAAATATGACAAAAAACTAGCCTGAGAACTCAGCTATTCAGGGGTTATAGGGTTGCACATCTTACTGGGTCGGTTAACTGATAGCACGCCTGTCCCAGGGAGCAGAGCCTGGCGATTGTGATTTCATTTTTTTTATAGCCCTGCTACCCCTAAATCTCACCCTGGGGGCATGTGCTTTAAATCTTGCCTTACTGCCTCGGTTGCTGTATGGGAGTGATAAACACTTACGTTACAATCTCAGCAGCCGCCACCCCTTCATATGAACTCAGAAAGCCTTAAATATAAGTGTCCCATTCCTCGTGAGGAACAGTCGGGTCTAATTTGGAGCATGTCCATAGGGCACGGAGTCGTGCAATTGATTCGTCTGTCATCTATTATAAAAGCCTGGTGTTCCGTTTGTCCATTTATCGTTAACTAAATTATGACAACCTTTCAGAAGTATACTCTTAGGTTTTTCGGTAAAGTCACGTAGGTAAAAAATAAAATTAAAATTCCACCTGAAGACGGAAGCTTGTGTTGCCTCCGAAACGTCGTGATTTTTTTATTTTACTTTTATTAATTTTAATTTAATTTTTTACCTACGTGACTTTACCGAAAAAACCTAAGAGTTTGAATCCTTGCAGTCACGAAAGCTTCAAATCTATACAAAAATTGTTGACCCCCCCCCATTTGTTTTTCTTTTGTAGGCATATATGCCTGCACACCCTACATACAATAAAGTCCAGATTTATTTTGTAGGTAGGAGTTAGAATGAGGCGGCCACGGGCCGCTGAAATTCTAGTGTAAAAAAAGCCGAGGGCATGCTCTGCGTTAGCAGACTTAATATTCACGTTTCCGTTGAATTGCATTACAGATTGCTATGCTACAATGAATACAATCTTAGTTTAAGCCAACTTATTTTAACGAAAATTAGTTTAGTTACAAATCAGACCCTTTGTTAAAACAAATACATATTTTACAATCACTCCATACATTCAGTTGCTTCTAATTTCTTGGCAAAGTTACAGAAATATAAGTGTTTAACAAACAATTATGTGTATTACCATACGAAAAAATAGTTGACATTTTGACACAATAACCTCTTAATTTATCTGCGGAAGTGGCTGGAGCATAGGACAGCTGCTCACAATCCTCATCCTTTTGTATCCAATCTGTTGGATTTTGGCTTTTCTCAAGTTTCAGGCCAGTAACATACATATCCCCCCACCTCCTTCACCTCGCCCAACTCCCCTGCCCTGGGGCTAGGATCAGCTGTTACTCCAGAGTGCTGTGGTTTTCAAAAGGGGATGAGAAAAAAAGGGTCAAGCTTCTGGGTCCTTCCCATGCATTCTTTAGAGCTCCTGGATAATAACAGGGAGGGGAAGGAGCGACGTGCCTTTTTTATATTCTCTCTTTGCCTGCTTTCTATTTGAAGGCTTTGATGGGCTCACCTGCTGGGCCAGGCTCTGTCGCAGCAGTGTGCTCTGTGCCGCTTGTGATCAGCAGCCCATGGGACGCGCCGCTTCCTCCGGGACAAGGATCGACCGCTCCACACACCACCCTTGGAAAAAGTATCGGCAATTTGTCTGCAGCACAGGCACGTTTATTGTGCGGGGCTTTTCCCCTCCCAACTCATCTAGGAGGAGTTCACTCGTGCTATGATGTGTCTGAAAGATATCTTTTTTTTTACAGTACCTTAATGTAGCTCGGATTAGGGGGAGCAGGATGGAGCATAGGCCGGTTTCCAAGACAGACAGAGCAGTGGTCTTCACGAGTCCGGCGACCATGGGGAAAGACCTAAGACCAGATCGTGGGATAGTTCTTGGGAAGTTGTGTGCCTGCTGTTCAGGCAGATTCGGGACCTGGCAGAAGGCGGAATGAGGCGTGGTGACGTAAATGGCTATAGGCACGATGACATCCTGCACCTTTGATGTGTGGAACCCGATTCAGGTATAAGTAATTCTGATAGAAGATGGGAGTGACATCTACCAGGACACATGCAGCTTACTTGTGTTTAAGTAGTTGTCTTTTCCATTGCATGTAGAGTGGCGTTTGGAGATGACCTCAGGGAACAAAAGTGCTTTAGAGAGATACTCACAAACAACGCAGGAAGGAGCGGACTTACCAATGATGCTCGTCAGCCGGGCTGGGGCTGTGTGACGTCGTTGCGCTCCTTTCTCTTTTAACGTCTCTCCTGTAAGCTGCCAAACCCACACCCACATAATTAACCTGCAATAATGATCGCACGCACTGGAGGCAAATGCATTAAGTCGAGAGTAAACTCGTGGCACCAGCCCTCTTACTGAAGGGCACGATGAGCATTACGTTTACGCACCTGGGTAAAACACTGGAGTTTTTGTTGTTGCATACGTGATGTAAAAATGATATCGTGTGATTGATTAAATTGAATGAGTTAGCAACATTTATAATTGTCGCGTAGAATTTTTGTACAGAATTCACGTGTGCATATTTCGTCGCAGCTTTCCTCCCCCCTAATGCCCGTTTTGCAACACAAATTACATATGAGATTGCAATGACCCAAAAGAGACTTCATCTTTTTATTTGCATTCAGAGCAGTAATTAGAGGCTTGTGGCAAGACAGAGGCCACCGCAAAATGGGAAATGTTGCTCTCGCTCGTACTTTCCCAGGAGCCCCATGAGTCAGCTGTTGGCATCGAAGTGCACATTGCATGATGGGGCCGCCCATCTGACGCATGAAAAATGGGTAACAAGGCTTGGCTTCGGCATTGGGCCCTGTGGACCCAATTATCTTTAGGGCACACAAATTGCATGCTGCTTTTAGGTTCGTAATGTCTACCCTGCATAATGAACACTCCCTTCGTGCCGTGCTGCCTCTGTGTAGGAGAGAGGGGCACAGTTTGGAGCATTTTATTTTATTGGAGAGCAGGTGCTGATTTCAAGGAAAAGACAATGAGTTGTGTGCCTTGAGCCCAGTGGCGTGTGCAGTTTTGTGCAGCGACCAGCAGGTGGTGGTGTGTTAGCACACAGCGACACAAAGCCGTGGTTTACTCTCGATCATGGTAGTTATGTCATCAACAAATATGAGATGGTTAATGCCTTCATAAGTTATCGTTGTACTTTTATATTTCCGAGTCTCAGAGTCGAGCCGATGCTCCTCCGGACCGAGAGTAGCCAGTTGAGGTGTGTCGGGCACCTGGTAAGGATGCCCCCAGGTAGACTCCCCCTGGAACTCTACCGGGCAGTACTGGGCGAAGACCCCGGGGCCGGCCCAGGACCACGCTACTGGCGGGACGATGTCGCTCAGCTGGCCTGGGAAAGCCTGGAAATTCCCCAAGAAAAGCTAGAGTCTGAATAAAATGTCATTTCCCAATTCACAAAAGCCAACCATAATGGCATTTAACGTGAATTTGTCTCTTCTAGAATCATCTTCTTGGTTCTTTCGGTAAAGTCACGTAGAAGGGAAATAATAAAATAATAAAAGAAAACATGTGAGAATTTTATTTAATAATGTTTTATTTTTATTATTTTATTATTTACCTTCTACGTGACTTTACCGAAAGAACCAAGAAGATGAATCTCTGCAGTCACGAAAGCTTTAAATCTTCTAGAATCAGTTTAACAGAATGTGGCCATTGGTAGAAGGACATACTCTAAACCGTCCTATCTCTCATGGTTAGCTGGCCTCTAAATTGACCAAGAAAAGTAAGAAGGCTTGGGGAGGACACAACACCAGCTGGGTTAATCCGGCAGGTCGCTCTGGTTAATACTACTAATGCGGCAGGTCGCTCTGGTTAATACTACTAATCCGGCAGGTCGCCATTGTTAATACGACTGGTGTTAACCATACAAATGCGCCATCTGCTATGGAGTAGATGTTAAAGATCCTGTGCTGTCATTCTAAAATGATAGGTCACTGTGTGCTGGTGTTTGTGGTCAAAATGTGCCAAAGTTGAAAAATCACCCAAAAATTATCAACTTTGGATTAAACATCACAATCATTGCCCCCCCTACCCCTACTGAGGCTATCTTGCCTGATTAAACAAATACGGTAAACTTGACTTAACTATTAGCATACGAATGCTTAATTGCAGTCCAGTGCTGAGTCATATTGTGATGCACAGCCACTGCTGTCATCAGGGGCTCCCCTAGGTTTAAATACAAACAAGCTGCGCTGAGATATTTTGTTACATTACGGTTGCAATTTAGATGAAAATATTATGATTACTGTCGCAGACAGATGAGACCAGTGACAGAAATGTAGCCAAAGGAGCAAATTTGGTCAAGTGTGCCATCACTGTGGAGATGGAGCAAGGAGTTCATGCACAAGAGTGAAATTAATTGTGGTATCACAAGGCTGTGAGGGATGGCAAATACATTGTGGGGCCTCCGACAGTGGATAGAACATGGCTATTGATGATGGGTGTATATCACTGCATTAATAGCGTGTATGTAATTGACATTATTGGTGATACATTTTCCAAACCCATCTACTGGACAGTGCTTCGAGGTGGTCTTGTGTCAAATGTACCGCGTGAGAGTAAGTTTATGGTGGCCGTGGCAATGCTCCTATGGGCAGGGCATGCGGTGGCTGGCTGTGCTCGGGTTTAGCACGCCGAGATTGTCACTTTTGGGAGTGGCACGTTGAGTTTGGCACGTTGGGATTGGCACGCCGAGGCTGCATGGCTGGTGGAGCGAGCGCGTGGGCCACGCCAGCCGGGGGAGCGGGCATCCAGCGGACCGGGCACAGCTCAGTAGAAAGGAATTTTTCCCAGGCTTAAATAGCAGCGGTCACTAATAGCCGTGAGAGAGAGAGCAGGGGAAAAAAGGGCCTTTTTCAACCTTGTATCCGAGGAGGGTAAGACAGTACCACATCCACCGTAATGAATCCAATAAGCCGGCATGACATTTTTACAACCACGTTTTATGCCCTAGATTGCCATAAACGTGTGGTATTCTTGGCCAATGCTTTGCTTTACACTAATCGACCCACATTCATATCAGGGGCCGTCGTCTCTTCCTGTTAATTTACAGGTTGGACACAAGTTGCGGGGGTCTGCCTTCTTTGCCCATAAGCGAGAGGGTGACGGTGCGACAGGGTGGGCGATGGTGCCCGTGAGGTTGTGGTAATTCGGTGTGCTTCCCTCTGCTGCAGCGGTCACAACGCTTTATTTCCCCTTACTGCCGCACTCATTACGAAGGAATGCAGAGGAGTGCACATTTTTCCCACGTGTGTGTGTGTGGTTTTTTTGTTGCTGTATTCTTAAAACAGTGTCAGGCCATTGACATACAGGCGAAAGAACATCATTGACGGAAAAGGCAGGATAATGCCCAACTGAAAAAGGAAGCTCGCTCCAAGAATAACCCTTCTGCAGTTGTTCACGCCTGCACCTTGTGCTTCTGCGACAAATTGGAAATTTTGCTGAGAAATAGCTTTTCGTTGTGGTATCATTGTTCCTACCTCATTTTACTCTCACTTGTATCCTGTTTTATTATTGTCGTGTCTGTTTTTAAATATTTGGGTTTTTTGCTTGTGAGGCATCGAATATTTGCACTTGAATTTTTATTGTGAATGCAGTTTATTGCACTCGCATCTGTTTCCCAGGTCCCTCTTGAAAAAGAGATTGCGTTACTGGGTTTCCAATCAAGGTCTCCTTCTGGTCCCTTAGCCTCTTGGGCCAATGGGGCATGACCGTTTCCTTCACCGATATCTCATTGCAGTGATCTTTCCACTTCTGTTTGTTCCACCATCATCATCACTTTTTCTCAAGAAACGAATCAATAATCTACGTTTGCACAGTCAATACTGAAATTATCACATGACACATGTGCAAAGGATACAACGTCATAATCATCATTGCCATTGGCCACTCAGGAGTGGACATTACCTCTATCTTTTCTCTCTGCCTGATGAAGACCGCTTGTGTTGCGATCGAAACGTCGTGGGTTTTTTGCTTTTATTATTTTCAATGTATTATTTGAATTTTAAAAAAAATAAAATTATCTGCTATCTCTATTTTATTTTCTATCTACGTGACTTTACCGAAAGAACCAAGAAAATAAAAATGTTCACTAAATAAGTTTGCTGACATGTAAAAAAAAAAAGAAACCTCTCCTCCAGTGGGCATTGCTTCTTCAGAGCATTCATTCGGGCATTTAGGCCCCCCCCCCTTTCCTCCCCCCTCCCCTTGTTTCTCCTACAGGGGTATCGACGCTTCGGAAGACACCAGGGGAGGTTGTAGAATTTATTGAAACAGTTTAATGAAACATGCGGTTTAGACAGGTTTCCATTGCACTCTAATCCGTAATGTGTGTTGTGCTGGTGTCAACCCCCTTTCATATCATGTGTGTTGTGTACCTGAATCGTCTTGTCAGTAGAATATTTTTGAGAGAAAAAGAAAACCCCATAATGTGTTCATATGTAATTGGTTTCAAATGCTTGCCGTGGTGGTGCAATTGTGACAGACGTTTATATTCAAGCGGGAAAAGACCCGGTTACCTCTCTAGAAAGGGGGGTTCACTCCGCGACGTTCTCAGGGAGGTGTGCGGTGTCCTTTGCATCGGATCACCTTTTGTGAGGCTCGTCCCCAATGAAGTCACTTTGCAGCATTGTCATTGTAATCCTAGCCACACCCTGGGAACAGGCCTGGGCGTGAGGAAGTGGCTTTGAGTGACGTGAAACGCAGAAATCTCACGCCAGTATTCACAGCGACGACGAGCTGCCAATAAATGTTTAGGCGGAGAAATATCGGAAGAAGAAGAAGAAAAAAAACCCAGTTACAGTCTGGCTCGTGCACGAGCGCCTTTGAAGTAAACAACTGTTTTATTGCCAACAATATGAAGGGAGTGCATTATCAACACCACCCCCAAGGCTGTGTATGCGTGAGGCATCGTTCATCTGTACCATTTCGTTGAAATGATTTCAATAGATGTTGCTCGTTGAAGCATCCGAAGGTTGTCTGCTTGAGTTTACGAGCGCAAATAGCTGACGACGAAGAGCCACTGTTTGCTCCCAGGTCCACCTGATCTGTCACGGTCCCCTAATCTTTAAAACGGCCCTCTCCGGCTATGGATATATTGCCACGTTCACATCTGCTTGGGCATCTGCCCCAACCCGACGTGATTGCCTTGAACACCAGATGCGCACAGGGGACCTGAACTCTAGTGCTTGTTAACGTCACTGCTTGTGTAGGTCATGTAATTTTAGATGATACATATTTCTACTTTAATGCGATTTTCCATGTAAGGGGAGATCATGTAACTTGCAGGATTGCAAGAGCGTTGTCAAATAAACACCGAGGGGCTAGTTTGTCTCTTCGTTAGACTCAGTTTTCAGTTTCATTTATTAGGTAGAGCCCTGTGAGCCATGTGGCTCTTGACTCGGGTGCAATCGCAACAAACAAAAACATGAACACTGCGCGAATGAGAATTTTAGATGGCAATAATAATAATAGTTCAATTTGTAACGCGCGCAAATTTGCAGACGTAGTGGCCGCAACTCAGAGGCGCGGAGCCAAGCTCAATGATTGCAGATTTCCCGGTCTCCTTTGCAAAAGGATACCTGTTGGATCACACCTGGTGTAAAACCTTCTGAATTGGCATTTTGTTATTCCTAACAATGTCTTAACTATGCTGTGATGTAACAGGTAAAGGTGCAACCCTGCAATTTCCTGCCAACATCGTTGCTAAAACCAAGGGCGCCTACGAGGAGCTCTATATGGTATTTTGGCCTACTCTTCGACGCTTGCCTGTCATTTGGGAAGAGGTGAGAGGACCCACGCTTTACCCCACCACACGCAAACTGGCAATCGACGGTCGTGTTACCCATTTGACACTGTCGGGTGGACAGAGGCGGTGAGAAGGAGATTTCACTTTCCCCATCGATTCAACTGCCACGCCAGGAAACCGGCAAAATAATCACCCATCGTCTGAAATAACTTCTGAAACAAATTGGGACTGTAGTACAGCTCTCAGTACGTTTAACTTTTTTTTTATTGTTTGCCAATGTCGATTCGTTGATGGAATGTGTGGGTGGCCCTCACCGTGGCTATGTCACCGATCACGTCAAACCGCAAAGCCATCATCATAGTGTTCGTCGCGTTGTTTGCCGACCTTGAGCACGGAGGGCCAAGGAGACGGAATCGCGACAAACATGGGCAAGAGGCACGTGGGGCAACTGAGCCGTCTGTACAAGATGCGCGCAAACACTCGGGCGCACTCCACACTCTGAACATTCATTCCTGCTGCACGCGGCCCGCGAAACTCCCCAACGGGTGTTACCTTGGCGATGGATACTCTCTCGTGTGCCCAGGACACGGAGTCCTGCACCCTTCACCTGGGGGTCTGAAGGAGAAAAGCCTAGAATCTCCCAAGTAGCATGGCCTCGTAACGCCGGAACATGTCATGCGTGCCGTAATCAGATGAGGCAATGCTTGCATGCACGTTTTTTTTCTCTCTCCAAAACCCACGATTGTACGAGTTGTATTGGTTGAGAGTATAGCTGGTTCTTATTGTTACTCGTATTAACCAATTTTGGGTTCAAAACTGTACGTGTCAATTCTGGTGTTGGATTCTTCCATCACTTTGATGGATGAGCGTTCAGATATTTCTGGCTTGCATCCTGGTTCGATTTGTTGCGATGGCTTTCCCAAATAGGATATAAGTCCCATCCATACTAGACGTAACAATTCGGATGCGTAGCTTGCGAGTGTAGTCGTTCAGGGGACGATTTAATGCACGAGCCTTACGACACTCTCCTCTCATGCAGACCTTGCACACAACTCAAGTGGACAGAGCATTACAGCACATCTCTCCCATCTTGATATGTACAGTTGCAGCTCGCTCCCGTTTCAATGACGATCTCGCATGCTTGGAGGTTGTTATAGCCTGCATCGTGAAATTATAGGACGGGTCCAACCTTGCAGTGGGTTCTTGTGCACACATCCATTAAAACAACAGAAGAGGATAGAATACTCGCATTTAAACAATGGGTGATTTGCAAGAGATGCTTGGGAATTAAACGGACGATGTCGGCTTCTTAGCGAGAAACCGGAGTTGCGGCTTGGCAGATTTGGGTAGATTAAGGCGCTGGTGCCTGAAGGGGAGATTTCCAAAGACCAAGTTGATGGCAGTGCTTCGGGACGGGGTTCTTGCGCTTTGCCACAGGTGGCAGTAAACAAAACGTGAGAATGTGGATGTCGTCCCAAATTGGAGGTCAACGGATGTATTGAATTCGCAAGGTGCAGCTTAAGACAGCATTTTGCCATTTTGAATGGATCGAGAGGTCTGCGTCAAAGTAATGTTGGTTACTTTTAGGTCAGTTGGGCTAACAATGAAATTAGGAGAACCTGAGCCTTAAATGCATGTGGAGGATACTAACGTAAAAACGTGTAGCCTGGCAATGACTTGCTCATGCCACTGCTGACAGAAGGGCTTCAACTTGAGGGAGCTCAGGAAGGCCCTCCAAGGCTACTGTGGCCTGCTCTTCCAAATTGGACAGACATTGGAAGCGGGAGACGTACCCACACCTTACCCCACCACACGGAACCTGCGAATGAAGTGTTTTACCCAATTTATACTGCTGTTGGATGGACACCAGCGGTGGGATTAATAAAAAAACCTGCCCTTGGTTTCAAGTGCACTATCGGTAATTAACACAAGCGACCTCTAAATTCTAAGCCCATTGTCCTAACCATTACATCACGGTAGCATGCCAATGTTTGGCTTCATAGCAGTCATGGAAGTTTGAAATACAATGTGGCAGGAAATTATTGTAGACTTAATCAGCGTGGATGCAAACGGGGCACAATACCCACAGTTCCCCTCCCCTAAAAGCGAGGTACTTTTTAAATCCTTTATATTAAGTTCGCGTGCTTGCTTGCTTGCGTGCTTGCTTGCTTAGGACCGTGCAAATCTTTCGGTCGTTTTTTTAACCCACTTCCCGTGATCCAATCGAGCTGACATTTTCCACAGACTCGTTGTGCCAGACACTTATTGTTCGTGAAAAAAAATTCCCAAAATTTTACACTTTTTAGGCAAAAAAAAATTATTTTACATATATTCAAACAGAACGCATTCATGGCTTTGGCTGAACATCACAGTGTAAGAGCCCAGAGCGTAACCCCTCCACAGGCCGTGGCGGAGTAGCGCAGTTGGTAGCGCCATCGCTTCCCATGCCAAAGGTCGCGGGATGGATCCCCGCGTCCTCCACAGGCGAATATATTTTTAAATCCTTTATATTAAGTTCGCTTGCTTGCTTAGGACCGTGCAAATCTTTCGCTCGTTTTTTAACCCACTTCCCGTGATCCAATCGAGCTGACATTTTCCACACAGACGCGTTGTGACAATTAATTTTCGTGAAAAAAAAATCCAAAATTTTACACTGTTTAGGGAAAACAAATTAAATATTTAATTACCAATTGCTTAATGGTGGCAGACAATCATCTGACGCATAGGTGGCAGCCATCTCAAGCCAGAGGACGAGAGGACTCTAGCCGCCACGCATATAAAGGATTTATAGTGAAAAACTTTGTTTTTATGGGTTTACTTGTTAGAGCCCCAAATGGCAATTAGACACGGGTTTCTAGGATTACTCATCTGCAAAATTCAAAACAACGCCACCATCACAACCACCACTACTTCCATCTGCAGCACTACCAGTGAAAACCACAACCACAATCACCAGATCTACTACCACAACTTGCCATATCCACCACATTAAATACACACAAAGCATGGGAAGAGGGCACGAGGCTCACGCCTGGGCGGACTCCAAATCAATATTCCTCTGGGGGAGGGAGGGCCTCTCTCTCAGCTGCTTGCTCCATCTTCAAAACTGTTCCCATGCCCCCTGGGAATAGGAAGTTGCAATTAGTGGGGCTGTAGTGGAGAGGAAAGGTTGAGACATGCATCAGAGTGAACAGACTTCGGGTCAATTTAAAAATCAATTTAACACAACGCCAAAAGGAATAATTCAAAAAGGTGTCAAACTACTTCGAAAAGGAGACGCACACATTCTATAAAAAAGCCACCAATGCATTTGTTGACATAGTTGAAAACACTTCTCCGTGGCAAGAGCTGCTTAAAAAATTGTTTTACACAAATCTAAACGGCATCCCATACCATCCTCGGTAAAAATCCTCAGCCACCCCAAGGGAGTCGTTACTCACCGATAAACATTTGCTTGAGAAAGATGCACAGTAGGGTGAAAGTGCAGGGATTTTTAGCTGTTGTTGCCCTTGAAGCCGATTACCAGAGCGCCATTGCACACTCATCACTAATCATGAAAGTAGGCTCCAGCACAAGCCAAGAGATGGGGGGACGTGACGACACGAAAGCTATTTCATACAAACTTTAATAATTTAAATAGACGTCGAACATCCGCAAACAAAGTAGGAAATTACGTACACTATCTGGAAAGGAAATTATAGAAAGCCAACTAACAGCACACAGGAGCCCAGGGCACCCCCACTAACCCCCAGGACCTTTCCCCCCCCTGTACCAGTGGAGTGCATCACTCCACTGATTGCAACTGCAGTCTACGATTAAAGTCCCACCGTACACTTGCACAACACTTCAGAATCGTTTTTGAAAAAAATACAGCAATACATTCTCCAAATCAGTTGGGACGGGACAGACTTTCATCGTTCTGGTTCACAGCTGCCACGCGTGAAATTTCTCGTCACAACCTTAACACCCTCCCCCCCGGATTAACACGGTTGGCTACGTATGGTGCAAGAGAAGTTCACACATTACACGGGAACGTGAATTTTCTACTTCACTGCAGTACTCGTATCGGAAAAGCTCAGGACCACCACACGCTTTGCAGATATTCAGACATTAAGGAAACAATCTGACGAGACACTCGTGTAAATTTAATGGGCAAGCCGGCTTAAATAAGCCGTTCAAGACGTCATGTTTACATAAAATTTAACAAGTCAACCGGTGCTATTTGGTCTGAATGGCAGCACAATGAACAATAAAGTATTTGATTCCAACGAACGATGCATCTCAAACTGAATAACAACTTTTCATCAACAGTATCCGATAGCGAAACATGGTCTTCTTGATATACAACTTTAATTTTATTACAAAATATTAGTGCTCTAAACAATCCATATGAAGCACCTCTTATCACGTGAACAAATAAAGTTTTTTTTGCTTTTCTGCTGAAGGCAATAACCACCAACACCGTTCGTGCTCCAAATTATTATCGTACACAAAGCCACCGTTCCCTACCGCAAACCAACAAAACAAGACGTGAGTGTACAAAGAAGACGTGCCCTTGAATGTGCACTTTCACACGTCAAAGTCTAAACGGGTGAACCATTGGAAGGCATTTTTTTTAAATCGTTGGTTTCATGAAGGCAACTTAACGGCAAGAAAACCAAAACGTCTGCGCCCTGTGGGCCCCCCCCCCCTCCCTCAGTGCTCACGGAGAACCCCCCGCGCCCCCCACTTCAGCCTAGAGCGATCGTCAGTAAAAACTACAGTGTGAAGACTTTTTGGTCGGTGCTGCACCAAACAGTGAAATGATTGCATCGGGGAAAAAAAACGCACACCGCGTGGCATTCAGGCCGCCATTTGTATACGGTCGCAAAAAAAACCGACAAAACCTCAGTTTAAAATCAAAGAAGCATAAATAATACAAAACAGGAATGAAGTTTGTCCAGAACGTACATATTTTTAAGTTAAAAAAAATAATCAAATATACACATACATTTACAAAAACAAGCAGATTTAAGTTCCGCACCATTTCTCAAATGTTGTTGTGAAAATATTCCAAGTCACTTTTCATTTGTAACATTTACTTCATTTAAGCCAACATTCACATCTTCAGCTCAAATCATGAACTCACAGTGTTGATTATGCAACGTTGCATAATTAAGGCAAGGAGTTTAGGCGGATAACCTTTTTATTTTGCTTAAAAACCAGAAAACTGGGAAGATTTAAAACAAAATTTAAACTGCATATTTCAAAATTGCTGCAAAAATTCTGCAATTTGATCTTTTTCAGTTTTGACATGTAAAAAAAAAGGCATTTTGTCACTCCTAAAAATGTACAAAATTAACTCCCCAAGCCCTAGTCCGCAGCATCTCACAAAATAATAAATGCAATCCCAATCCTCATCACTATGAGAATCAGTCCAACATCTTCAATACATCTTTAATTAGAGCTGCAATTAAGTCCGACAAATAAGGAAAATGCTCTTGTTCAAATCAAGGCAATTGTTCACTATACAACATCGATGGCCGTCATGGGGCTCTTGGTGCTCTCAAAGTCTCTGTTGTCCCTTTTTGTCCGGTTCGGCTGCTTCACGGGGGTGCTCAGGGGCTCCTCCCTCTCTACGGGGGCATATCTTGCCTTAGAGAACTTCCCCTGTTGCGCCAGCGGTGGTGGTGGTGGCGGCGGCGGTTGGAGCTGTCGTCCCAACTTCGCCATCTCCTGCGCCTCCATGTCCACCCTTTCGAGGTCTTTAGGAAGCTTATAAAAACTTTCATCTTCCGCATCGCCGCCATCTCCACCACCTCCATCACCTCCTCCGCCAGGTCTGCCGAAGTCGTTGATAATCTGGTTGAGCTTCTCTGCCTGGTTATTGGCCGCGGTGCCAGCCTCACACTCGGGGATGCCAGCACGCTTGTCTTGCCGCCGCCGGTAATACCGCAGCCAGCAGCAGCAAAATGTGGCCACGCACACCAGGCAGGCGACCAGCAGCAGGGACACCAGGATTGGCACCAGATAATCTGAGGAGAACAGGAATGACCATGTGACCCCTGAAGCATGCACGCAAACCTGGCAGAGAGCATCGATAAAGCCAAAAATCCACACCGTTTAAAAAATATATATATATATAATCTGTCGGCAGCTTTGAAACGTGTAAACAATTGTGCCGAGATATAGAAGAATGATTTCTGGTTATACAGATTGTCTCCCCTTCATGACACAAGTTTTCTCAGGGAAGTATTTTACACAAACTGACAAATAGCACGTCATTATTCTTGAGGACATGCAAAGATGAATAACAGGGGCTTGGCTTAATTCTAACGAGGCAGTTGCTTGCTACTGGAACAATGCAATGGAGAGGCTCACCTGAGCCTGCAGTTTGACTTGACCTCTTCGTCTCCACGCGCACCTCCGTGATGGCCGCCAACACCGTGCCATTGCCGTGGCGCAAGGCGTTCAGCAGCCGTGCCACCACGTCGCGAACAAACGCACCCTCGCGCAGCCCGCCCACCTGCTCTTCCGTGGACTGAGACACGCGAGAGAGTTGCACAAAATTAGTAACAAACAATAGCACAGACTTTAAAATGACTCTCACAATGTGATGGCCTCAATGGGTCAAGTCTAAAACTTTATCTCCTTGAACATGCAAGGGATTTCACTGCTCATCTCTATTGTTGGTGCCACCGGTAAAAAAGTACCATATTTCTATAATAGTGGCTCAGGTATGTATGTAGAACTTCTTTTGCACCGTATGTAGCCATCCGGAGGCTCAGTATCTCCAAGGATACTGCAGATTTATCATAAAGATAGCAACACCCACTATCGATTGCAGAAAGAGGTTAAATTCACCCTTAAGTGAGCTTTGATTGCAGAGCCTTTAGAAATGCGAGTACATCACCCAACATTTCTGGGTTACACATCCAGTGTGGATTCCATCAAGCGACCGCCGTTTTGTGACTGCAGGTGAAGGTGCCGCTGCGGGAGTGCGACTCGTACCACGGCCACCGCCACCTTGCCATCCGAGTCATCGGATGCGTCGCACAGAATGTAGAGCGGTCGCTCTCGTGCCAGATCCCGCAAGAAGGGGAGACGACGAATTTCTGAGCAAACGTGCTCCACCAATGCTCCCTGCGCCAGAGTTCACAAGGATCAGCGGATGGACGTAACCGTTTACAGCACCAGCAGTGGGGCCGACTACATAAAACATGTTCAAAAACCAGAGGACACCGCAGTGCATATTCTGTTATACCGTCAAATTCATTTAGTTTTAAAAGTTTATTGTACAATTATTATACCAACTATGACCTGCCGCAAAATGTTCTACGAAAAATCGCACGTAATTTCACCGCCCCCTAAAATCTCCCAAACATCTCAACTATCTACACCCTTGTGATTTCAGGATAGTCTCTAGTAGTGGGGTTGGCGTACCGGCTGGAGATGAAAGAGGTCGAGGGTAAGTGCGAGGCGGGTACAGGGCTCTGTATCGGCGTGGCCAGGATGGTTGGGCCGACACTTCACTCTTGTGGGTTCGGGCCGGGGCCAGCACTCGCCCCAGAAGTCGCACGGTGCTGCCAGGCATGAGGAGGCAGGCGTTGCCATGCACTTCTGGCCAGTGGGGCAGCGGTGAGCGTCGGGGCCGGGAACCACTTTCCCACTGGTCAGGCACAGAGTTCCACCGCACCAAAGCTGCATCAGACATCCACGGTCAAAAAGGGGGGGGGGGGGGGGGGGGGTTGGTGGGGAAAGAGATTGTTAGATTCAATAAAAGGTCACATTTCATAAATTCGCAATAGCTATTATAAAAATGCAATAATGTTTGGAGTAGAGGGGGGGGGGAAGCACAATCCATTTACACCAGAGGCTAGCTTTGTTTGTGTACCATAAAGTAGAATTCCACAACTCCTAAATACGAGTGTTTATTACACAATTATTTACATTTACTGGTGTAAAATAGAGCTCCGGTCCCACCTTGGTACAGTTGGTCCTGCCGTTGAGGCATTGGCACAGGTTGCACTCGTCGTCCCACTTGGCACCACTGGCATACAGCTTCCCGTTCCACGGACACGGCTTGGCATAAACTGTTAAGCAGAGTCAGGAGTCACTTACGCTGCTGTGTCTGCGAGACGCAATACGTCCGATGTATAAACAGCCTTCGGGCCAGCATTCTGCTTGGCTTACAACACAAGCAATTTTCGGTGAAGCGTTGAAGTTGGGCACACTGCCGGTTAGTCACGTAAGGATCGTTCAAATTGAATGTCATTGCTTTTTTTTGCACAATGAGCAAGACAGGAGGGGTGCGTTTGGTGGAGCAGAATGCTGCCAGGCGCATAGAGAATGATCATCGGAGGAGATCAACGCACCATCTTGGCAGCGAAAGCCGCTCCGTCCATGGGGGCAGAGGCAGCGGAATCCGTTTATCTCATCCACGCACGTCGCCCCGAAGGCACAGGGGTTGGACTGGCACTCGTTCACATCTGCAGCATAACAAAAAAAACAAGGAGTTTTTAACGTCAGCTTGCGTGAAATTATTTCCAGCTAAAAACAATAACTATTAAGCCTATATCAGCACAAACAGAAGCGGCGACTTGACAGTAAACCTAGCAGTGGTGATTGAGCACTGCTGTGAAAACAATGGACTGTCTGGCAGCTGCACAGCAACAAGTGTGTGTGGATGCATGGAAATCCTGCATCAATTACGCATCGGTGGCTTTGGTGCGAATCGGGATTAAAGGAGGCACAAAACGAGAGACTCACTTATTCTGCAGTCGGGTCCAGCAAATCCGGGGGCACAGTCACAACGGTACCAGTTCTCACCATCCACGCAAGTGCCACCATTGTAGCTGCAGAGATTACACAGAGCACAACCATCAGCAAATCGTTTCATGCAGAAAAGGACAAACCCCCAGTAACCTCAAAAGCGTGGTAAATCAAGCCAGGCTCGCCAGGGCGAAAGGGGGTCGGTGGGTGGGGGGGGGGACACATCTGACACTGCTGATGGCCGGCCTCGGATGTGCATCTCAACGGTGCTAGCGAGGGCATCGACTCTATTTGCACACCATGTGGCACAGCAGCGCTACATGAAGGCCTCTATTGTCCCCATTAAAAGGCTTAGGCCACAAAAAGAAAAACGCATTTAACTTGGATGAAGAGAACAAAGTTTCCACTCACCAAGGATGTGGGTTGCAGTCGTTGGCGTCTGCGAATAAAAAAAAGAAGAAAAGAATCAGAATAAGATTCCCAGTTCACGTTTTGTTGAAATGACAAGCGGCGCGATGATACTTAAAAGGGGGCGGGGGGCTCAAATGTTTGCTCTGTGCCCATAGTGACCGATAATGTGGTGCATTGTGCTGCACACGAGCTTGTGAAAGAAGCAAAAGGAATACACATTCCCTCTCCAGAAATCCCTCAGGGCTGGAACAGTAGCAAGTGTACAGCGTCTTTAAAAATTCATGGCGTTTTCCTGTCGCCTTTCTTTAAAAAAAAAACATTAGTTTTTACCAGGTAAGGCCCACGAGCTATATAGCTCTTTTTCAGAAGCGACCTGGCCACAAATGACACCTCAATGAAGTGGCTTATCACGTGGAAATGTATAGTAGCCAAATAGTCTAAACGTTTGTTTCCATATGCGGAGGGAAAAACCCGAAGACCTGGGAGAAAATGCCACGTGACCGCAGGGAGAACATAAAACTTCAAATACACAGGCATCAGGGTCAGGATCGAACCCACGACCTCCTGCTTACCAAGAGAGGTAGTTAACATCTCCACCATGGCACCTCCATCCTACCAATACCACCAACCCTGCCCCCCCCTTCCAATTACTAATAGGTAGTGGACAAAACATTGACAATGTAGTCCTTTGTCAATACACTCCTGTGTGCTGGTCATGAGGGTTGTATGACCATACATGACCACGCTGGTCAGTTCTGGTTGGTTAAGGAGAGCCCCGGACAGGTTAAGTTACTACTCATGGCCAGTAATGTCAGCCGTGACTGGTTACCATATTACATTTGCAGTTCGCAGTGTTAAACCACAAACCACCTCTCGCCATCCCTCCCACGGTAATAGATTGCACCACGGAATAATCTGATTTATAAACCAGAGGCTCAAACCTGTAAAGTCGTGTGGGCTTTGTCCTTATTTCTGGGATGAGCCACAAAGACTTGCAACCACTGCCCATTGGCCGCAGAATACGTATTACCACAAGCGCGTCGTTTAGCCATTTCAACTGCACATTCCCATATAAAAAAACATGTAAAGTTGGCCAAGCCAAAATAAAAACTGCACGGTAACTGGATACATTTGTTGCCATGCACTTCAATATTTTCAAACTTAAACCAAAACGACGGAACTACTTCATGGGCATGGGAAAGGGAAATGACGGAATGGAGCACTCACTTTCAGAACAGGTGGGTCCCTCCCAGCCCTCTTTGCAGACACAGGTGAAAGAGTCCCCGCTGCCAACGCACGTGGCAGTGTTCATGCACGGGTTTGAAGCGCAGCTGCTGTTCCGTACTGCGAGCAAAAAAAAAAAGAATGATTACAGTCGAACCCCCCTTAACGACAGAAATTGGTTCCACGTAACCGGTTGTTAAGTGATTTGGTCGTTAAGAGTATAGGAAATACATGTTAAAGGCTTAATTCGGTTGGACAGCATTGAAAGTTACCCTTTTTCACCCCAAAAAGTCACTTTATAATATTTAAATGGATATGAATACATAAAAATATTCTAAAAAACACACTATAAAAAAAAGAAACATTGTTAATCATTGCATTAATTAATATTACTGTACCTACAAATAGCCCGGTGTTAACAGGGGAAGTTGGTAAGCGACCACATTGGGCTCTATGGAGGCCCATCGTTAAGCAATTGGTCGTTAACAGGGGCCGTCATTAATAGGGGTTCAACTGTACATTCAACAGAAAAGGAGGGCAGTGGGCACAATAATTCCCCCCACCACGTGCTCCTCCCAACACAAACTACAGGAGGAGCACATTTTCTGGATGCGTGGTCAACAATGCGGGCACACAAAGCGTTACCGATGCTGCACGTGGCACCCTCCCAGCCCATTGGGCAGAGGCAGGCAAACGAGTCGCCGCGGTCGTAGCACGTCGCGCCGTTGTTGCAAGTCGCTTCGTCGCACTGCCTCTCCCCTGAACGAACGGACACAACCAGACGACGATTAAAGCATGTACTCCAAATGCCACCACGCTGCATGTACGTGGACAATTTTACGCGATGTGCATTGACAAAAGAAAAGGTTCGGTTCAAGTTGCCCCACAAAGTCATTTGACATTTCAGGTCACCATTACTTGTTCGCACTCGCACACATTTATTGAGTAAATAAACAGCTCGTACTTGAGTGACAGGTCTTGCCCTTCCACCCATTGCGACACTCGCAGTAGAAGTCATTAACCAGGTCTCGACAGCGTCCTCTGTTCTGGCAGAGGTTTGGAGAACAGTCATTGGTGTCTGAAACAAAGAAAGCAAAATTAACATTTTAACAACCTAAGACAATGCAGCATTCCAAGGTTCACCACACGGAATTCAAAGTAGGAAAGGCATACATAAATGCGCAAGCATAACTAACACCCAATGTTAAAGAGTATACCTACCGATTTCACAGACGTCTCCTTCCCAGCCCTCGTGGCAAATGCATTGGTAGGACTTCACACCATCGATGCAAGTCCCCCCGTTTTTGCAAGGATTGACAGTGCAGTCATTAATGTCTAGAGATGGGAAGAATTGGGAAGAATGCACATTAGCTCAAAGTGAACAAACACTATCACACAGCAGGCAACTAAGAATTACGCAAGTGTATTTTAAGCAAGGGACAGGGGACGTACTCTCGTGGCAGTAGGTGCCGGTGAAGCCCTCGTCGCAGGAGCACGTGAACTTGCCACCGCCTTGGCTTACGCAGCGGCCGTGAGGACCGCACACCCCCGATGAGATGTAGCGCATGCCACTCTGCGTCGAGTTGGAAGCCACCGCCACCGTGCAGCTGTCAATCACTGCCGTGCGACAAAAGCGGTCATTAAGAAAAATCACTTGCAAAGTTCAAGAGGTCAAAGTGTCTATTCTGTGCAATTCCATCAGTCGGTCTTAACTAGGCAATGCAAAATTCCACATTCCAATCATGGGGACCAGTCTCCCCATATTAGATATAGGATGCACACCATTTCACACTGATGCTCATTGTTGTCAACCTCATAAGGACGATGCGCTGGGTCAACCAACATGTAGATGACAGTGGTCGGATGAAAGTGAATAAACCTCTGCTACGTCAAGTAAAAAAATTCGGTGCCGAGTAATGCCTCACGCTTCATGACACACGAGGGCAATGTGGGGGCTTCACCTTGGCAGGTGCTGGTGCGGCAGTGGTCACGGAGACGGGAGCAGTTCTTCCCTTCGTAGTCCTCGGAGCAGCTGCAGAAGTAGTCCGTATTGAGGTTGAAGCAGGGTGCTCCGTTCTGGCACGGGTTGGGCTCGCAGTAGTCCACGTCCAACTACAGCGGGGAACCAGAGGGGCGCGTCATTACCATGCCAACAACATTTTACACACGGTTTTATACCCGCCATTGACTGGAGGCGGCTGTGCGCGATGGCACCATCCTTTTTACACAAATAACGTTTCCTCCCTCACCTGACACAGGTGGCCAGAGAAGCCGGCTGGGCAGAGGCAGCGGAACGAGTTGAGCTGGTCCTGGCACTGCCCGTTGTTCAGACAGGGCGAGCTCGCACACTCGTCCACCTCTTGCTGACAGCTGCGGCCCGTGTACCCTGGCGGGCATGTGCAGTGGTAGCCATTCACCAGGTCCTGTGGTAAAAAGACACGAAAAAGGCTTTTGCTTTGCATCGCCGCTATATACGTATGCATGTGTGATGCAGTGCTTTAAATTAACTTGCAGAACTACAGTTTTAAAAAGTGTTTAATTCTGATTAACATCACTCGAGCAGAGATAAAATGGGATGGCTTGCAAAACCCAGGCTGCACAAGACCCTTTGGTGTAAACGGTGGCAGCAAAAGGACCAAGTCACATTCTAGATTTTCGTGACTGCAAGGATCCATACTATTTGGTTCTTTTGGTAAAGTCACATAGGTGAAAATAAAGTCGCATTAAATTTAACTTGTCCTAGAATCAACCCCAGCTCCAATTCCTTGTATTGCTGTAGCAGGGGCCAGGTATAGGCATTGGGCACGGGTAAAAAAGGCTGCCTAACTTTAGGGAAATCTTATAAACCACGCAATGGTGGCACATGCTGGTACCCGTGACCAGCCTGACCGGATTGATCGGTAGTGGAGCTCATCGCCTGTCACGCAGCTGCAACCACAACATTCACTCGCTGCTTGACCATGTTCAAAAGCAGTTTTGCTCTTTAGAAACACTTGAAAAAAATGTATCGAAAAAAGTCACAACATTTCTCACGAGAGCAAATTTTAGAGAAGTGCGCAGCTTCGATTTGTTGTGGATTGACACTGGAACCTGCGTGTGTTTGTGTGCGTGCGCACGCGATACAGGAAGATAATTCAGCATGGAGTAGGCCTTACCGTGCAAGTCCCACCATTCTGGCACTGACCATGGCAGTCGTTAATGTCTGAAAAGAAATGTTAAAAGAAATTAAAATACCATTTAAGGACCACTTAAAAAACACCACACGTCATATTACAACACTTGGGGGCACACACATTAACACAAGCTCAGCACAGCACCCTACAGCTGCAAAATGCCTACAGCTCCTCCAAACGATTACAATCGCAGGTGAATGCACGCAGCTGTGTTTGAATGCCACCAACACTCTGCGCGCGTCACCTCGCCCCAACTGCGTATGTTAACCATTAATGCCCACAAACAGCGGTACGCGTGTAATCACATTCAACACCTGTCAGCGGGCAGATGCCAGCACAACCCAGGTGTGTCTACACGAAAGCGTAACCAACAACAGGCATGGCCCATTAGTGGAACTTTTTTTCTCAAGTTCAACTTTCACAAAGCAAACACGTTTTAAATTAATTATTTTGGGGGGGGGGGTCAAGATTTTATAGAAAACTACTTCAAGAAGATCGTAATGAGGACCTTTCCTTGTATAAAATGTCAAATCCCCAAACTGTCATGGCACGCTTCGCAAAGCAGCAAAAGGCCAGGCGGGCCCTTAACAACCACCTGGTAAGAATGATGAGCATCGCCACCCGGCAGAAGAGCGGTGCGCGCCGTCACGGTGGGGGACTACTCACCGATGTCGCAGTTGGCACCGCTCCAACCCGGCAGGCAGTCGCAGTAGTAGCTGCCCACCAGGTTTCGGCAGGACTTGGCGTTCACACACGGCTGCCCCTCGCACTCGTTCGCATCTGCATGCAACATAGACGGTTTTTACAGGGGGGCAATTGATGCAACTGCCATGGGCGACTTGACCTGCAGGCAAATAAGCCTGCGCTCTTGGTAACTGTGCATATTTGTTAAGAATGAAAATAATGAAATGGTAGACAGTGAACATTTATGTATTATTTAGGCTTTTGTCAATATACTGAAGGACAAAGGCCTCTTCCCCCCCTCCCCTATGCCGTTTAAGTTATCAAGTGTTGACCATAGTCAACCACGCAGTTCAGTGCGGCCTTGTGGCCAAGGGTGGTGGTTCAGGACTCATTCAGCTGTCACTCGTCACAAAGGTTAGCCAAAACACAGAAACTCAGGTAGCCCAGTTTACAGCAAAGTGTGCCAATCACCACTACTGTTCTCACCCCTGGAACATAAAATATTTTATGAACCAGTTTAAAGAAACAAGTTGATTTTGCAGAATTTCAACAGATGCCATAAACCAGTGGCAAAGTCAAATGTGAATAAATGCCCTGGAATTATGGTATGAGCAACTACATTCACCCATTATTCAGAAATCTGCTGCTATCGATTTGACGCCACGACACAAAATAACAAAACAGACCTGGTGGAAGTCGAGCAATTTTATGCATTTACAGTAAACAAGATAAAAAAAATCGCCAAATTAAGACTGCTAGGGTGGCACAAATTGCAGAGATGTGCCGTGTGTACTGTGCCCTCTAGTCCGCACTCGCAGGGAGCGGGACTCTCCTCCCGCACTGTGGCATGCGTACCGAGCTGACAAGTGCGGCCCATCCACTGTGGCGGGCACCGGCACTCAAAATCGTTGAGCCGATCTCGGCACGTTCCTCCATTCCCGCAAGGATCCGAGGCACAGTCATCGATGTCTGCAGAGAGACGGCATCGTTAAGAAGCGAGGATGACACCAACGCCCGGTTAATAAAGATGCGTCCAAGTGTAAACAACAAAAATAAAGATAGCTGGGGGAGACGTGGCTTGCACTGGGACCCTACTAGTTACAGAATTTGGGCCAATACACATCTTCAAGGTGAAGTGGGTGATGGTAAATGCAACTGCAAAGACAAATTTAAGCCATAACCACTGTATTTCAGCAGACAAGCCATACAAATCATAAAAACCCACCCATTCGCATCACACCATTACCATTAAGTGCCGTGTTTTACTGTGCAGCTGCATTTCAAATCACACGCAGGTGGCACAGGAGATTATCCGTAATGTGCTCGTAACACAAGGCATCCATTATGGTAAGCGAATGCTCAAATGAAAAAAAAAAAGCATTAGAAAAAAATCAATTCAAAAGATTAGCGAATCAATCTTTAGCACCAAATGCAGCTGAAGTCTAGTCCGTGGGACCGCTGCAGTATTGATCGGAGGTAGTTGCCACCCATCAGGGGCAGAGTCACGAAAACCACAGACAGCCCTTTGTCCCTGGGGACAGGGCTGCCATACGTCCTAATTACGCACAGATAATGTATCCAATGCTTTAAATCCTTTATTAGATCTATTTGTAATTATGCTACTAATCATGCGTGATAAATTAGAGGCGGACAATGCAGCGAGAGTATTGGGTTCGCTGGCGGCGTATCGCGTGGCACCGGCGTAGCCTTTAAAGTGCGCACCAACAATAGAAACGGATCACTTTCCAGAGTCATTCCCTTTGGGTATGGCTTCAGTTTCCTTGGCAGAGAAGGGAAAGTTGTAGGTTGTGTGTTGTGGTGGAGGGGGTGGGCAGCGGAAAGGGGGCAGCTATTTGCCAGAAATGCATTTATTTCGAGGTGGTGTGTGGGGGGGGGTTTGGACGCAAACCACACGAATCTCGTTCCCGTGAACTTAAATCTCACGATAGCATGGGGGTAAGGAAAGGGGGGGCTGACGAAGGCCAATGCCCCCTCCCGCCCCTCAGGGCAACCCCAGACAGAGTCTCCCCCCACGTGTCCATTACCATATGAACAGGTCAGTCCCGTCCAGCCCGGAGCGCAGACGCACTCGAACCCCGAGGGCGTCTCGTGGCAGCTGCCGCCGTTGGCGCAGGGGTCAGACAGGCAGGCATGCTCGGCTGTGTGGGAGGGAATTTCAGGAGAGAAAATAATTTTCAGAGCGCTGAACAAACAACGGGTTGTGTTACGCATAGCTGTGGCGCCTCACCCGTAGCCAACTGCCTCGTGTACCGCTCGCATTCGCCATCTCCACTTGCTTCCAGGAGACACTTGTGCCAAGCCCAATTTATTTATATATTTATCTATCCACGAAATCAGATTGCTTCTTTTTACCTGCAGCTCTCCTCTGCTACCCTGCCCCCCGCCACATGAATGTGGAATTACCACATTGGGAACGGGCAGAGTTCCACGATAAAAAAATGGGGCATGGGCGCACTTTGCCTTTTCCACACTTTCTGCATCCGTCAGACTGATTACATGTTCACCTTTAAAATGCGGATGCAAGCATATTCATCTGGACACCCACAATAGTGACATCTCAGCATTCATAGTGTGTGGCAGGGGAATGAAAGACTGTTGTCAAACAAAAAACTTAACTACGAGTCTCTCCGTCATAGATTTAATCAAGATGTAATAATGAAATGTCCCTTGAACACCTCTTTTAGAATGCATTTTCAATTCAAGTTTAAATCTTATTTATCTTACCTTTAACCTCTATCTTATCTTAACCTTTAACACTGTTAACGTGCAGAAATGGAAATGCTAAATCCCAGGTGGACCCATCGTCCTTCATTCCAATGTCCCTTTTCAGCAAGTTAAGCACAACTCCAAGTAGTTTTGTCCCCAGTAAGAGCCTTGGATGGAGGTCACTGCTCAGCTGCGACCCAAACATGCATAGCGTGAGAATGAAGCCTGCAGATGGCCCACCCAGACCACAACCTCCACACCAGCACTCTCCCCCATCCATAGCCACCCTCAACTCAGAAAACACAACTACAGAGCCAGGTGCTCAATACAAGGAAACACGTTAAGGGGTTTTTCTCAGCAGAGCGGAACACAGTAGGTGGGACAGACAGAACCCTCGGAGCAGACGTCACGAGTAAGATCTCTCCCACCCTTCCCCCACTAAACTACCCCCCTCCCCCATGAAATAGCACTCAAAGTTTTTTTTCCCACAGCAAAGCTGCAGCATTGTGAAAGTCATTAGAGCAAAAAACGCTTTCGATTGTTCCACGGCAGGCTTGGTCAAGAAGGAAAGAGACAATGGATGCTTCTCCCGGATCCTGCAGCTTAACAGACGCGTAACGTACCGATTTCGCAGGTCGTGCCGGAATACCCCTCGGGGCAGACGCAGGTGTACTCATCCGGCTCCGTGTTGGCGCACGTCCCGCCATTCCGGCACGGAGTGTGCGTGCCACAGTAATTTAGATCTACCAATGAAAATAACGACAGCCGATCAGCGCCCGCGTGTCAAAAATGAGCAGAGGGGGCACACGAACAGCGAGTGGCGATGCGAGGATATGCAGCAGCTCATGGTGAAGCGGTGGGGGGGGGGGGGGGCGTTGCGATGGCGAGCGCACACCTTTATCGCAGAGGAGGCCGCCCCAGTTGGTCTCACAGCTGCACTGCCAGGGCTCGCGGCACGTGCCGCGTACACAGCCGGGGTACGGCGAGCACTGGTCGCAGTACGCGCCCTGCCAGCCGTACTGGCACCTGCGAGCGACCGCATCGAACAAACGACACGCGCACATTGCTCATCAACTCCGAGATATGGAATGAAGAAACAGTACGGTCAAGAATTTACAGATCATGATCGAGAAAACAGACCAATTTGGACACCCCCATGTAGGCACCATGTTAAAACTAAACACCACGCGTGAAAGAATTGATCATTTTGTTCTTTACCGTTTTTAAACTCGCATGCATTCATATGTAATAACCAAGCTTTAAAAATCTCAGCCCGTTCTTAATACCAATAAGTAACGGGGCCATAGTTGAACCCGGCAATTCATGGCATCAAGCGTCACCGAACTGCGAAAGTCAATTCACGTCTACTCTTAACCACCCTTGCTGGCTCACGGAATGTCCCTTGTAAGATCAAGTCCACAGAGCAACGCACGTACGGATTCAAGTGAACAATTTTGAGGTCGGTGCATCGCTGTAAAATTAAAGCATGCATTGCAAGTCGAATGAAAAAGTGCCGTACAAAGTACGTTGAAGGCAAAGTCCTTCATTAACAGAGCACTCATCCACACAACCGAGCTCTCGGCAGCTCGGGAACTCAGGAGGGTGGGGAGCGAAGAGGTCGCTGCACCAGTCACGCAGTAAATTAATAGACTCACATTTTCCCCTGAACTTGTTTCACAACGACAGTGGGAACTGGTGATGCTCAGTTAGCCTGGGTTAATGTGGTGGTTATTTAACCCAAAAAACACAAACTGTGAAATAAATAATTTGCTGCAATCGTCTGGTTCCCAGTATCTGTGGGCTGTAGGCATGCATCTTGACAGCTGAAAATTATTGGTCCGCTTGTTTTTGTGCTACATTTTTTGAAATGACCTTTTTATTCGTGCTGGCTCCTGGGCTCATTTCAATAGCAGTGAAGTTAAAGCATTTATCACCTATGTGAAACACTTCAAGGCGGCTTCTAAAAATCATTACCTCTACAACTCAACGACAACGGTGATGGATCACTTTCTAAAATTGGAATTTCCAGTTTTGGATCATGCAAATATTTTTTGACAAGGGAAACATTTTTAAAGCAGTATTAAATCTTACTTCAGAATTACTCCAAATAAAATCTGAAATGACATTTTACAAGCAGAGCAATTCGCAATTTGGAGCGAGGCAATTGGCTTTGCTCCAGTGTTGACCTGTACAAGTGAATAGGTATGATGCTTCTAGATTTGAAGCTTTCGTGACTGCAAAGATTCACACTTTGGTATTTCGGTAAAGTCACGTAGGTAAGCGGTTCTGCTTTCGCTACGTTGTCCCCACCTGAAGGACACTTGTGTTGCGCCCGAAACGCCGTGATTTAATTTAGTTCATTTATTTGATTTGATTTTTTACCTACGGGACTTTACCGAAAAAAACAAAGAATAGGTATGATGCTGCAGGTGTACAGAGTATGGGGTAGGGGAACGGAGGACAAAACAAAAAACCTCAGTCTAACATTTCTCCAAAATGTGGAAAGAGGCCGCCAGATCATTGCAAGGATAACAGGGAACCCAATCCCACCTACTGAAGGATGGGCCATAAAAAGGGAGCCTTCAAGGTTACCACACACAGTCCAGAGCCCACACAAGATAGGGGTTTTGTTGTGGTAATTTAGATGGAGTTTTGACACCAGCTAATAAAGAGCTCCAAATTCAATTCTAAAACTGTCCAACTGAAGATGCATGGACATGCAAGTATTAAAAACAACTATTCACAGGACATGCAAAGCACAACAAGACTTCACTGAGAGTTCAGTGGCCCAATCCAATTTCACTGTTCAAAAGCAGCCACGCCAAGGGCCAGGTGGGAATTAAGTCTCCAAAGAGCCCCCCCCACCCCACTTGTCTGCAACTGCTGTCTGTGGCCTCCTCTACCCCATAAACTTGTTTATTATATTACTGTCGTCACTTTGTTTGAAGGTTTGTCACAAAAGCAAACATCCCTATGAACCACCACCCCACCCCTTTTCTTGCCTGCATGCCAAAAGGCATTGCAATAGGGTCCTGTTGATACTCGTTCACACAAAACCCTTATTTAAAGGAGATTCAAGAAAATCAATACAAATAAATTGCTCCCAATAATAACCAGTGCCCCCCACCCACACGTTGGTTACCCACGAGAATGGCACACAATAGTCGATTGCACCTATCGCTCGCTGCGCTCCCAGCCAGTGCCACAGCTTTTGCCGGAAGCCCCTGTAAACAGGCAACGCCCCCCCCCCCCCCCCGTAGATGCGTCAAATTGGCAGTCCCACCGGGCAGATGCCCCTGCACCACACTAAAGGCCACACTGAGAGCACAAAACCTCCCTTTGTGCCAATAATCTTAACAGTGCTCATTTCACACGGGAAAAAAAAAGCACAGGAGGGATGCATCTTTAGCTCGTGAAAACTCTCACACGCCGACCCCCAGTACCATCATCTTTTTTTACCACTGGAAGCATATTACACCTTTTACAGCTTAAACCATGAAACATTAACAGTTAGGGTCATGAGATTGCTTCTTACAGAAACAAGGAAATCTTCATTTTGGCGGTAGGAGGAAAACAAGCTTGAAGTTTATGGCCTCCAGTTACAAGATTATCTTGTACGAAATTCAAAGTCTCAAACGTAAAAATGCTTAACATTACACAGGTCATAACCAAAACCGTTCCGACTTGCTCAACGTGTTACTGCACATCCGACAGGTTGTGTTTGTTTAACAGCAAGCAATAGGGCAGATTAACCGCCTGGGATGGGTGCCGAGAACATCCCATCTCCATACAATAGAGCGCCAGCAACGCGCATTGCGGTGGCGGCAAGGGTGGCGCGCCTGCGACGATGATTTTGACACTCTGGATCTAAGTGCAGGCTGCGAGGCTGGAGTGCCAGTGTGTTGTGCATGCTTGCGCCTCAGCCATAGAGCAGGTGACCCTATTGTGATGGATGGCCCATTGTGGAGACAATCGCCTGGTCTCCCCCAACCTCCACCCCCAAGCTATGCATACTAACCGTGGGAACACTTCACCTTAAGTAAACAGCCAAGCCAAGCAGCAGTGCATGTCTGAGCAGCAGACTTCACAAGCTACAGGGTTGTGGACATCGCCCTGCCCTTCACACATTGGTCGGCTGATGCTTTACAGCAGTGCCGAGAGCCGGGACAAAACAAGATACGCTTACTTTGCAGTGCGGTTTCTCAATGACGCACAGATATGAAACTACTATGCACGCGATCCAGGGTAGGATGGGCAGTTTGATTGCATCCCAACTCTTCAAATAGATGAAAATCTATGCCCGTTCTCCAATTAGAACACTTTAGTTTAAATAATTTTGCACGTTCTTGTCAAATGTGGTGGCAAATAAATTGGAAAACGTGTGACAAGAGATGTTATCTTTCCAATTTGCATAGTGATTGATCCTCAACAGGCCCACTAACACCAAGCTTAGTGAGTGGCTAGGCACACTGCCTAGGTTAAGTGGGACTTTAAATATCCTGTGACTAAAAAAAGTACACCATTGGGCATCTCAAGCTTCAAATGTGTGTTGAAACGAATCGTTAAAGTATTACTCCAGCAGGCTCTCACCTGCTTCTAAACAACGCAAATGCAAAACAAAGAACAAGACTAAACAATTCTGGGGCAGATTCTCGAAGAGTCCTCTGCCCAAGACTTCCCACGAGAAGTGAACGCCCGTCAGGATGAGCGACACTCCTTCGGAATCGCCAGCCCCGCACGCAGATAGAGCACAATGGTGGACATACGAGTGGTATTATTCCGGGGACTCCGATTACAACCCCCATCTGTCAGGCAGCACGGTCGTCCGGGAGACCGGCCCCTCAGTTTGGCCTGAGCACGCTGGGAACAGTGGCCACCCCACCGAGCGAGCAAGTGAGGGGTAGAAGTGGGGCTGGTGGGAGAGGTTGAGAGGGGTGGGGGCGGTGGTGGTGGGCTGGAGAGAGGAAAGGGTCCCTGCCGGGGGAAACGCGTTGGAAGACACCCGCAATTAGTCCAATGAAGGTCAATTTGTCCCACCACAGAAGAAAATTGTCCAAAAGATTCAAGATTTGTGTTCATATATTTTTTTCCCCACCCTGAACGAATGCAATGAGAGAGAAAAACAAAACTTCGGGATGTAAAGTGGTCCACTTAGTTTTCCGGCGATTGCCAGTTTGTTTCTTTAACCTTCGCACAACTCCCAATGCACCCAAAACACTCATGCCCCAACTGTCCTTCCACTTGGCACTCAGCCCCAGAGTGGGGCACCGAAAGTCCCACAGTCGGCTTGCCACCTGCTCGAGGTCAGGCAATTAATCACTTGACAACTACAGCTTTAAATGCCACTCTTATCCGAGAGAAAACAATATTTATGATCATTGATCTCGACTTTGGGGGGAGGGGGGGGATTTACTCTTGTTAGGACAACTTTTAAGAGCGGTTGTTGTGGCCATGAAATGAATTTCTGCTACAGATAACAATTCCAATACATTAAGTGACAATTTTTTGCACCCATCGCACGTTCTATACTGCAAAGCTATCGTACCAAGCCACGCCTGGAAAAAGACTGCAAAAAGCTGCAATTTTCACTCAGAGCTTCCCATTAGGTCACTGCTAGGGTGGCGGCAGTCTGGAGATGAGTGGATGCGACATTCCATAGTGGTAGTTCCCACCAGTTTGCAAAACGCGCTCTTCCCTGGCACACCATTACCAGGAAACACTGGGTGAGAAAGAATCTGACCATGCTCTGAAGTGCAGGCCTGGTGGCAGCAGGGTGTGTGGATTAGGCTAATCCTGTTTTCAGGTAGACTGCATTTTTTGTCCGCAGAAAACTGCGTGTTTGCCGACAGTGAATGGAGAGAAGAGGCTTTCTCTGGGGTGCTCCGTGGCAGAGGTCAAACTTTTCACCTCCCGACACCCTCCCAGCAAGAGAACTTTTTTTTTAAGTAGTTTATTTTTGGATTGCATATTTTATTCAGAAGCCAGTCTTTTCTGTTGGTTCTCAAAAGGGCATTGAGAATAAAACTCTCAGCTTTAGCTCTAGGCCATGCGGTGTTTACACAGTTAATCCGAATCCTTTGACTCAAAAGATCGCACCTCCCAATTGTCCGAACAAGTATTCGATTGCTGCCAAACTGTACAAAATCTGCGTGCTGGTGCAATAATAGAAAACAAATCTATTCCCATGTATATACAATGGGCAATGCTTAGTAAGTTCACAATACGAATTATTAAACATTGAAGGTGATTGGAACACCCAACACTGCAGAAATAGGTAACCAATCATCCCCACCATCAATAGCCACGCAAGAGAGACCAGCATTACCAAGGTTAATGCTCCGGTGAGCACAGCCGCGGGCCATTACATTCGGATAAATGATACATCTTGCTCATCCCAGTGAATCGTTAACAAGTCTGGGGTGCCGAGCAGATCACACGGCACGAGCTGCTGGGCCGACAAGCTGCCGCCTCCGCCAGTTACGGGAGGCGCCACCACCCCCTCTTCCTGCTACCCTCCGATCAATGCGGAAAATATGCGGGGCAGCGTAAAATAAATATTTTCAGAACGATGTCAGACTAGTGCTATTTATTTACTGCACGTCCCTTAACCTATGAAATTCCATGTTCTTACAAAAACAAGATTATCTTTAGTGGTTCTTAACAATGACAGCTTAAAAGATACATTTTACTTAAAAATATATGATTGTACCTGCGACCCACTCCCCCCCCCCCCCCTTGACACTGTCTGCACATGAAATACGTGGTGGCTTTGGGGCAGCACGTCCCACTACCGATGTAGAAACAAATATTATTTCTGGAAGCTGTGGCAACCCCTCCCGGTTCTGCTGCAGACCCTGGGTTGGTTCCTCGCAAGAGCATGGCCCTTCCTGCACCGCAGCAGCGAGCCCTCCCACCCTCCCGTGTCCACCGTCAATACAGCTGCCAGTCAAGAGAGGCCTTGGCCTGGCCACAACAATCCACTGCACAAAGGCACCCCCCCCTGTGAAACGCCCCTTCAACAAGGCCCAAGGACAGCTGAGCCTAGTCAGGCAAGACTGCTCAAACAATCCATGCTCTGTTCAAACCGCTCCTCATGCAGTACCAAAAGCCCAGCGTTTAAGCCAAACAGGCCCTTTTAGAATTCCTCTCTGCCCCCTTACTCAGTGACGTAGTGTCAATTTCTATTAAAAAAGGGATGTCCCATTATTCAATATTCAAATGACACCGTACCAAGCGAGCTACTTCCATGGTTGTAAAGTAAGATTGCTAGCCTTCCTGGGATTCCCGTGTTGTTTTGTTTTGAGATTGTTTTCTTACCTGCATTCTCCAGGAACATTGCAAAATCCATGAATCAAGTCGCAGCCTTGCTTACAAATTGCTGAAAAAGAAGAGAGCACTTTAAATGACAACATTTGACACTTTCAATCATTCCAAAACATGCTTTTAGTCGGGCATTATTAATGCACTCACCATCACCACATGACTGATGAGATCTTCCAATGCGTTTGCCAATAGCACAGGATTAAGATCCATTACAATTAGAGATTACTACGAGATTGCCCAAGGTGTGAAGTACGGCACATGGCAAGCAAATGCGTTCTCTCTTTACCAGTCTCATTAAAGCGGTTGCCTCAGCAACATCCACCAAGCATCTCCCAGGTTCCCCCCCCCCCCCACCCCGCACACTCGCACACCTTGGTTGCAATCGGGGCCCATCCAGCCCTCCATGCAGGCCTTGTTTCCATGCCCGTCGCACGTGTTGTGCCCAAAGAAGTCGTTCCGCGGGCGGCACAGACGGTTGCAGCTGGTGCCGTAGTAGTGCTCGTCGCAGCGCACACGCACACGGTACTCCAGGCTGGCCACCATGCCGTGGTGCTGCAGCAATTGCCACGTGTCACCGGGGTTGATCATGCCAAGGTTGAAAGCCCGCTCCACCAGGTCGCCCGGACCTAGGAGACATGATGCGAGGAAGGCATGCACACGGTCAAACTATTGGATACGTAGTAGAGTAAAACTGTTTTTAAAAGCTATTCAAGCGACTCCAACTCCCACCTTCCCCCTCCTGCCAGACTACATCGCACTCCTGCTCAAGCTAGCACAGGTCCACGCTCGCTGCACATCCCTCGGTCAATAATGGAAAATACCACCTTCCAAGGGTAGGGGGCCCTTGTCTCAATGACAACCACTGCATCAGGGACCAAAGAAAAAAATAATCTTCATGACATTTGAACGGGAAAGGCAACCTATGGGCCAAACTATTTCCACAATAGTAAACAGAAAGAAAAAAAAATCTGCAGTTAATTTTGGCAAATCAAATTCTACTGAAAAATCATTCGAAACAATTTTGGAAATAATTTGCACATTCCATTCGTAACGTGGTTATTTCCCAGCCTATAATACTTTTGCCTATTTTGAAACCGTGCAGAAATGCCAATGGCACGATATTCTAAATGCTAGTGTGGCATTGGGGGACGGGAGCCTTCCTTGCGTGCCAAGCGCCACAGCCACTCCCAGGCAGCACGACAGATCTCGGGGTTACCACGGAGGGAAAATTCAAACGGCAATATGGTGCCGACGTGTGTGTGCGCGCAAATATGGGTACACGGCAAGCCTACCTGCAATATCAATATTTAGTAATATAAGTGACCAAAACATTTACATTATTGAAACCTTTTCCAAAGTGCAAGGGCGCACTCCTTTTCTGGATTAAAGTTTCTACTGCTACCAAGCACATCTATTGCGATTACAAAACAATGCCAGAGTCGGAGCACTGCGACAGACCTTGACGCATCAGACCACAACATAGCCCCTCTATCAGCGCCCTTGAGAAGTAATCAGCCTTTTTAAAGCAAGGAGACTCCAAACTTGAGCACCATTGGTTCCCATCCCCCTTATTCTTCCGGCAACAGGAAAGCTATACAGCTCCGTGAGTCACCCTCGGCTTTCATTATGTTTAACAAAGACAGGGTGCATCTAAATCACAACATAGGCACGTTAGGTGGGGACACTGATGCATGGTATCCTTTGCAGCCGACTAGTCAGGTGATCTATGCCTACTTGGTACAAAGTCCAAATCTAGACAAAGTTAGAGAAGCATATAAATTCCCCGGGAAGCCCCTTGCAGCTCCTGTGCACACCACACACACACATTCCTCTTCCAAGTGGCCACTTGTTCCCATTCAGCACCCAGGTACAAGGGAAAAACTCAACAGCGGTCCACCTTACAACGTGAACCCACCACAGAACCAAGCGCAACAAGATTCGGTCTAACACACCGACATGGTGCGTGTTGAACAAACGTGATTACACACACACGACGCTCGGCATGGCAATTTGCCCCGAGTCGTTTAAAGCGTTATGAAAATCAGACTGCTCACGCTAGTTTCAGGTCGCAGAATGCCAATTTTCAGACTGCCAATTTGTTTTTATCTGGTACCAATTGCGTGCTTGTTGTATTCCACTAAAAAAAATCTAAACATTTTTAAAAGCATATTTGGCAAACTTTGTACGACCGTGCTCAAATACCCAGGGAACAAGTCTGGTGACTTCATCACGGGTAATTCTCACAGAACCAGAATCGGCATGCCTCGTAAAACATGCACCCTCATGCAATGCCAGACACCCCAGCGCACTAGACTCGGGCGTGGGCGAATCAGCATTATTATTATGAGTATATGACTAATCATGCACCATTACTTGGCAATTTCAAATACACTGTCCAACAGAACCATTTTAATTTGTAACGACTTTTTGATTGGTTGTCTCAAATAGTTAATGCACTTTCAATTTAAATAAAAGTTGTACATTCCACAACATTTTTGCCCTAAATTAAATGTTATTAATACAAACAATTCAACTTTCATTATTCTCACAAACGCTTTATTTCAGCAACCACACGTTCAATTGTCTCAGGCTTATTGGCAACACATTAGCAAATAAAACACATTGTAAAGTCCAAGCAATGGGGGAAACAAGTCACTTGGTACAAAACACGAGCACCACATGCATACACGTGTAGACTACCGTGAGGACACGTACCTCCAGCAGTGGTGTTGTCTTGATCCCACGCCTCCAAAATTAGCGTGTACGATCTCTGCAAGGGGGGCAAATTTTGGTTACCAGTAGCATTTTGAAAATCGAAACGTAACCAAACTTGCATAAGGTACATTATGACGGCGGCACTTCAAAAAGGGACTCAAAAAAAGATGTAGCTGACAGGAGGCATAAGAGCATGGGATGATCGACACTGAGAGGTAAATAGATTTAAATACCATCTCACAAAAGTTGACACGAGGCTTCCCCAGACGCACAACCTACCAAAGCTCACAACCAATATTACAAAAAAATGTATAAATTAAAATGGTGCTACATCGATGCACAGAGAAGGAAAATTTAGGGCCAAAAAGGAAACATTAATAAAACATGATTTCTCTTCATTTAGGTCGCAGTGCTCCGAGATCGACGATCCGATAGGCGTGGCCCTTTGATGAATGGCAGTGCATTTTTAAAACCAGCACGACGGCCAAGGCCCCTGGTAGGGAGGAGGCAGTGGCGGCGGGTGGTAGCAGACATGTGCCACCCTGGGAGTGTACATGCAGGTGCAAAGAAATTCAGACCTACAGGGCCCCCCCCCCCCCCAAATCAAACTCCAGACACAATTCCTTCCTCGGACAGCCATCACACGATGGGGAATTTGGCAGCAAGAACCCCCCCCCCCGCGTCCTACCCCCGTCTCCCACCCCCTTTCCCCTGCGGTGCCTGGCTTCCCGTGTTCTCTTTGAAAATCGGCCGCTTCTTGCCGTGCCCTCGTCGAGCTTGGTTCCTGGCATCGTTTTATACGTTTCCCTCGGAGAGAACAGCGAGCGCGTTAAATGTCAAAAACTAAAAAAACAAATCAATTGCGATTGGCAAACATTACTTTCATTTTGTGCACACTGTTCTAACTATTCTTTGCTTTTATAACCTGAAGCAGTGTTAATACGAGATATCACTATGCACCAGATCAGATTCAAATAGATTGCATCGAATCACCAGTATCAGAATTATTGGCGCCGTTTGTAAATTATATTCAATATACTGTTAGGTTCAAGGACAATAAAGTGAGAAAAACTTTAAGGCAGAAAGCAGATAATACATTCTTTAATCAAATAACCAAATGACCACTTGTTAAATGCCCAGGACAAGACTTGTTCCATGCCTATAAATTCGTATAACATTTTAAGTTAAGTATTTTAAAAGGTTCTCTTTAAACATTAGTGAATCTTAGACATCCGACCAAATAAACATTGGATTAAATCTTGACAAAAGCTTTGTAACTGCAGGAATTCATATTTGGGTCTTTCGGTAAAGTCACGTAAAAGAAAATAACGAAAAATAAAACTACGACGTTTCGATCGCCACACAAGCGTCCGTGATCAGGAAGATGAACGCTCGTGTTGCGATCGTTATTTTCTTTGAACCCATCTACGCGACTTTATCGAAAGACCCAAAGAATATAAACATTGGACTCTTGCCATATAACCAGCATAATGAATGTTCGCAGTGCACTCCTTTAAAATCCAAGATCAAGACACACAAATTTATTTTACCAGCATCTCAGCTACATAGGGCCCCAAGCCCCTCAACCCTCTCTGAACCCCGGCTTGAGCACAAACTCCCTCTCCCACAGGTATCCGGTGACAGCGGCAGTGCTCGGAAACCTCACACCACTATCTCCCTTTTTAGCGCTGCGACCTCAGGAGGGCTCAGCAGACGCTACCTGCGAGCAGACCACCCTTCTGTTCCATCACGTCTCTCAACACAACGGCAAGTTCATCAAAACAAGCCTCGTTAAATTGGGCAATCTCCCCGGCTAGCTTTGTGTTTCACGTCGGGAAAGATAATCTACACTCGCTAAAAAGCACACCAATTCGCACTGCCAGACAGACAGTGGTCATCCTCCCCCAAAAGGGCCGAGGGAGCTCCATTTCAAAAATTAATACACTTAAATAAACCATTGTTGAAAAACTGTCAAGTGTGGAATGCCTTCCACTTTGGTAGAGGGTACAACTAATATTTTTCGGCAAGTGCCTTTATAGCCTGCAAGCCCCGAGGGTGGCCAAATGTCACGTGTTTACTGCAGGTAAATGAAAAACAAACCTGAAAGACAAGTAAAATAATGAACCTTCCCCAGGAAGTGGCAAGAATGCACAAGACCTGCCGCCACCACTGACCCCGGGAAATTCTTTCCCAGCAGTAAAGAGCGGCGCAGTGGAGGGCCAAGCCCGAGGGTGTTTGTTGGCAGTCACAAAGCACATGGCCAAGCTTTCCGTGGATTTAGAGGATGGCCGAATTCAGACACAGGGGATCAGACACGGATCACGGACTGGGTTGATGACGGTGCCAGTCTGCCAGGCCAAAATGGGCGCAGCACCGTCCGCACAACATCGCCAATGCTGGCACACAGTTTTTAATCTTTTAATTTGCAGACACTGTGCTTACACAATGCATTAAACAGATTGAAAGTTAAACACAAGGCGCTCCTAAACGTAATACAAACTGCCACTTTCGTTATACGATACATAATTCAACAGGCAACTACTGCGCAACTAGATGGAATATATTTATCCAAATCTTTTTAGGTGTTAGTAGAATACAGCAGGGGTTAGCACATCTGCTTTGAACCTAGTGACCCGAGTTTGATTGCAGGCCATGGGCAAACGAGATGTCAACTGGTCCAGGGGTCCCCTCTTGACCAACCTGCACTAAACAGCATGGTGAAGTATGATCAACCATCTCACCCCATAACTCACATAGGGAGGTTCTTCCAATAGATTGCCAAGGGGCTGAAATTGATTTAATTGTTACATGAACTAGCAGCCCACACACAACCTTTGGATGTGACCGTCCATCCCTAATACCTACAAGAAACTTGTTTTTTTCAAACATAGTAAAATAACCATTTACAGCAAGGTGTCAATCGACTGCTGGATGAAGGGACTCATCCTACCGCATGAGTGATGGGATGTTGAACGAGCAGTAGTAACGCCGTGGGATACCGGTAACATCACCACCGAGTACAGGTGCTTGGGAGCGCAGCACCCAGCCAGACAATCGACCCAGGTAATCCAGCCAGAAAACTTGAGGAAAAAGTACAATATGGATTTTGTGTATGCGATTGGACCGGTGGCTCAGCAGTTTGCGCACGGCGATTCCCAGCTATATTTAACTTCAGTGACAGTTTTTGTTTCACAGGTTGTACCCCCCCCCCTTCACCAAGTCACACTAATCAGCATCGTGAAGTATGGTCAAACGACTCCCTAACCCCCCTCCATGGCAGGGCAAAGGGCTTCATCCATCAGTTGCTTAATAAAGGACTATCAAAGGTCACATTCACAATGCATTTCCGTGTAAAAATAAAGTGCAAAGAAAATTACGAAAAAAAATATGAACAGCTGTGCTTTATTGCAACGTAGGAAATCATAAATGGAGTTGTAAATCATGCCCAATGAGGTTTACTTTTTCCCACGCTTCCATGCCTGAGCCGTGCCCGCGTGCCTGTTCGGGCAAGCCACAACAGGTCTGCCCCCTTCTGCAGCCGGCACGGCACCACCTCCAGCCGAGCCTCCACCAGGCGCAGACGCCCTGCCAGGAAATCACGCCAGTTGACCTCACACCCTGCTCCCCCCACCCCCCCGATAAACTTAATCTCGAGACGGGACAGATGTGGCCAAAACGCACAAGGGGGTTAGAGTTTAGCGGTCAGTCTAAGGTGTAGCATATTCCCCCACCCCCCCACTGCTCCTCCATCTCCACCCCCATGGTGCAAGGGCACGCTGGGCAACGAGCCTCATTTGTCAACTCGAAACGAGGGGCCTCTGTTTATGTTAGCAACAGCTGTAGAGCCTGTCTGCCAGAGGAATCCAGCAAATCTATTAAATTGGCTTCGCAGGGCACCAATCTAAAAAACTTTAGCAGGCCGTGCAGTAGGAAGTGTGCCAAGAACTTCGGCAATCCAATCAATCTTCAAAGCCACAAATAGAACCTGGTGAAGAGCAAGACGTTATTACGTCCAATCATACAACCAAGTTCTTTTTTTTCCCAAGTGAGCAGACACCATTTCGAATATGAACATGTTTTAAATAAAAAAATAATTAGTGCAATACCAACAATCTCCGTGCCATTAAATGATGTGTTTTACAAAGCAATTGTCACCATCACCCACGTTCTATACATTGCTAAAATGAAGTTATACCCACAACCATTAATATCCCCCATGGTCCTGCAATGTCAATTCATGTAATTGCTCACGCAGAAGCGAATCTTGTTGCTCCAGCTTTGCGGTCGCAGTACCAAGGGGAGTGTTCTTTTTGGCTGCCATTCCATTACCAGTCTTGTCGATCATGTCCATCTGCCATCCTTGATATCAGCTCGTGCACACAGGTCCTAGGATGGATCATTATATAAAATCGGAGGATCACAAGAGATGGTAGCAGACTGGGGAGGCCTTCATCCATCATTGTACTGACTGCGCCTGAAGATACTTGTGTTTTATAGTTGTGCCCCTCTAACAAATTTCTTTGCAGCGAAAATTATTGTACAATAGTAGTGTTGCTCATGTGTATCTTTAGCACCACTTTGCAGACCTTTCTCAAGTTGTTTCATCATTTCCTGTAATTCATTACAATCTGCTATTATAATGACTATATAGTCAAATCCAAGTTGGTTAATCCTTCACCATGTCTGCACCTCTCGAATCCAATTAAAAATCTCTCATTCTCGTGTGTTGCAGGGGAACCAGCCTTCAAGATTGAGCATATGTGTATGTTGTTTCTTCATGTAAATCACGTGTTATTCCTTGAAATAATCGCAAAAAGAGTTAAATGCACTGGCACTCCCCGTGCGAGTACTTCTGCAATATGCATAAATTAAGCACAAATTCACCAAATGCAGACTCGTTCATTTCCCTGGCCAAATTAATTTGAGAGTCAAAGAATGTGAACATTGGGTTTTCATCAACATCAAGGGGCGTGGCATGAGTGTGGGAAGAAATTCGAAATAAAAAAAATTTACACAAAAGGCAGACGCACATGCCCGGGCATGCCCCAACTTCAAAATCAATGGAAAGGGGGGGGTGTAGATTTTGACAAACCATTGCAAAGAAATGCATATCAGCTGCACAACCATCAGCATACTGCCACTCTTCAACGGCCACATTCCTGCACAAGCAGGCCAGCCGTCGGGAGGTGCTACGAAAAACTGTCAACGGCACGTCAAACACTACCACCACCACCACCACGGTGCTGCTATCAGGAAAAACACCTCTTCAACGAGCCGCTTCTTTATTTAAACAGTTCCTTGCAAGGACCACCACCTGCAATGGTTGGAATCTGTAAGCGTCTACAAGGATATGGTATGGCATTGCTATTTATAAATGACAGGCATGAACAATTATCAACTTATTTTTTTAAAACCCACTGGGCACATGTGAATGTGTGTGTAAAATGTAGGACACTCAAGACATGCAGTCAAGATGTCAACCAATGCCCTCATTAGACACTGTTCACATGTTCCCAGGGCCAAACACAAAGTCAAACTTTGATTTCAAAATCCAACTGTCTCGCTTGGCGGAATTTGGCGATGCACCTTCAGTTCCCATTGTGCAGAGATCATAAAGAGCTCAAGGGAATGGATTAGGCCTCAAGCCTGGCCCCCTTTGTCACAGCAGCACAATGAGGTCACAGCAAGGTCCGCCAGGCCTCATTCTAAAGTCATGCATGTAACAAAATAAAATGTTGCAGTGTCATTTCCTTTCCGCCAAATCCCTTTTAACAATGTGTCTTTTCACCAGCCAGTGCTCTTCTGAACAGGAAAGCCATTATCATCCCTGTGGCAAGTAAAACACCTCTGCAAATTGCCTCACACCTATCCTATAAAGTAGCACTGTGCCATAAATGGCATCGCTGTGCACACCTTCACACAAAGCCGTTGAATTGTAGGATATCATTAAGGAGATCAACAAACAGCAGATACCCGAGTAAATTAGGCTGGCAACAAAGTGTCAGGGGGCACACCTGTTGCTGGATGTGTGGGACTGCAGACATTTACAGCACCTAGGCAAAGAGAGGGAACAATGCCACCCGTAACCCCCCCTAGCCCTTAAAAAATTAACCCAGGGGAGCTCACCGGAATGTTGTCGAGTGTCCCCTACATGCTAGGGAACGCTACCCTATATTCAGTGCAAGGCCTGGCCTACAAGTTAAGACAATCTGAATATTTATTTATATACTGGATGAATCCGATTAGCTATAAAGCTCTTTCACAGGATGTCCAATAGGAGCAGGTCATAACATTACAGAAAAACACAGGTAGTGTTAATCCACTGCTGAACGAGGACGTCCCCATACTGTGTGGGTCCATAATGGTTACTTTACCACACGTCAATGCAGATCACAGGGGGGGGGGGGGGGGAAGTCAGAAGGTGGTTAAATATAGGAGTTCATTGGCTTTTGATGCCAATTACATATCACCATTGACTATCACAACCAGTTTTGCATGGCGATCGCCCATTCAAATACTATCAAGGTTCAATCCCGGCTTGGCTGCCAGGATCTAATAAAATTGGCGCATTAAAGGGAATTGGTCACAGGCCAGCCATTAAGAAGCTTTGCTTTATTGCCAAAGGCCAAAGTTTGTACTCTCAAAAATAAAAGCTTTTCAAAGCATACACTATAACAGGTGCATTTACAGGTGTTTTTTATGCACAAGAATAAACATTTCCCCAAAAATGTTCCTGCATATAATTTTTCAAAACTCATAATAAATGTCATAATTTTAATTCCACTTCCAGTCCGTTTACAAATAGCAACCACTGAATCTTCATTGAAAAAAAAAAACTGGCATATTCAACTTTAAAGCATTTTGGTGCCATCCATTAGTCTTACGTAGCTTTTGCTCAAGCAAAGTTGCAGGTGAACTGGAGGTAAAGGGAGAGTAATCTGCACCTTCATGAGCAGCAATCTTTAATTAGCTTGCATGCTGGGCGAGCTACAAGAGGATCACCACATGCAGCCACATTCCCCACCACGCGCCTCCGCACGCAATCGGTCTTCAAAATCACCGGCCGCAAGTAAAAATGTATTACACAAAACAAGTGTCTTAGGGTTCAGACTCATCTTTGGTGGCTCAACTGGTTGCCAGTCAGGGCCACTATTCGACGAATGATAATACGAGTTTTCAAAATTCTGGTGACGGTAGCAAATGGGTAACACGAATCCCTAACATACGAGTAAAAGGCATGACACACGTGCGTATGTGTTATAACACAATCCGACCTTTAGATATCCCCATTGATGAATTGACACCTCGTTGTGCTAATTATTTTCTAACTTCCGTCAACTTCAGTTCCTTCACTCACTCATTTAAACGCTTCACAAATCACTGGAACTAGATTCCCTTCCTCTCCAGCGTCAAAAGATTAAAAACCCAACACAAAAAGCCGGAAAGGAAGAGCAAAAATGTTAGGTCCGAGGTCACAAAGCTGAATGGCCACCTTTAAAAACGGCGTTGGCTTATCCCCATGAACAGCAAAGCAAACAGCTGTTCCCGCCCCGACGCAGGCAGGTGCTGCCCACAGTGGCAAGGCGCGACATAAAGCGGCAAAACACGGTGGCCCAAACACCAGGGCTTTACCCAGACTAATAAATCATAATAATTCCATTTATATAGCGTTTTTCATCAAGGATCTCAACTCGCTGTACAGGACAGCAACAGCAGACTCGGCATAAAAATAATGATTATAAATTTTAAGAATCAATTTACTACGACACGACCACGTAAACTTCGCCGATCAAATTCCATGTACCCATGCCTAATGCGACACAAACGAGATTGTGTTTCTTTATATATACTGCCACTGCCCGCGTATTTGCGTGTGGCATTGTCAGCACACACGAATCTGGATGCGGGTGATGTCATTACGCAGAGGTGCGCAGTGACATCACCGCCATGCACTTGCCAGCCTGCGTGTCAGCCAGCCAAACTTTGTTTCATAACTGTAAACAAGAATAGTCTTCAAATCTGCGACTTGGCACAATAAATCACACGCACACAATGGCTTACATTGTCACACTGGTCTTAATTCGCCATTAACCATAATAGACAACAGGGCACAGCAGGAATTAAACAAAGCTGGCCAAGGGATAGAAGTGGGTATGACCACCACCAAATCACACAGATTCTCATCATATGCACAAACTCATTAAGGGACACGGGGGACGGACTTCACCTAACTCCATCCCTGGACGGGAGACACGAGAATGAGCTGCCCATTCACGTAGGGAATTAGAAGGGCTTATTCAATGGTTCCGCCATCCACGTCTATTATATACTCTACTCACCCCCCTCTAGCCTTTTCGCAGGGTTTCACATTTGCCATTCAGAGCGGGCACTGGGAGGTGCCTCACTGCTCCACGCTTTGCGCAACCGGCTCAAACTCACTGCGCTCATTGGTGTAATTGTTTCGCAAGTGTGCTCAATGCTCTGTAATTGGAGCGTGATTAAGTGTATAATTGGCGCACGATTAAGCACCACATCAATACAGTCCTTGCATGTACAATGACACTAGCCAAGCCACCACCTTGCCAAGCTCAAAGGAGAGCGACGAGGAGGGTTTGGGTTGACAGACGGTGGGGGCACTGGGGCCAAGGAGACACTGTGGGTCAGAGCGTCACGGTGACCCCACGAATGGCGTGCCCATTCACTGGCACAGGGTCGACATGACCATGTTGGGAACAGCTACACAACACCTTCATACTAATGCAAATTACTACAGTAACACACAAATGCTTAACGACACGTCCACGCCCACACGGTGGTGAAATGCACCACACGGTATAATTACACATACAATAAATGCTGTCTATAAAACACGCAGTACATGACAGGAGCTATGCACATCTAAATCTAGATTGAAAACTCATTTCTTTAGAACGTGTTTTGCATTTAGTTTGTCGTCCTTCAACCGCAACTACGATTAGCAACGGTTGGCTACGTACGATGCAAAAGTACAACACCCATACAATGCACAGTACACAGACGTACTCCCCTACAATATGAAAACTGTACAAATACTGCTTAATCAACAGGTAATCTTGTGCATCACTCCACACCCAATTAGCCCAGGGTTCCATCCACACCGTGGCCAAGCTCCACTAAATGCATTATACACTACTTGCAGTAATTCTCCATGTCGGTCAATTAATTCAAGAAAAAAAAGGGGCACTGGAAAGATGGACACGCGGTGAACTGTAGCTTCCATACACACAAGTCCCACCCCCCCTCCACCCCCCCAAGAACCTCAAAACATGTGACCACGAGACTGAGTGCGAGATCTGGACCCTAGGTGCCCAGGGAGACTTAAAGACCTTGCAACCCCCAAGACACTGGTACACCCAGAATCCGAGACCAAAGGATCTTCCAAGACCTTAGAACTCCAGTACAGTTACACCAGGGATCACAAGCCTGTGCACTGGGATACTACAATACCAAACTGAACAACAGCAGCAACAACCGCAACAACTGACCCCCAGCCACTCACCGGCCATGCGAAGTGGAAGGGCACGGTAATGCGGCCACTGGTCCCATACTGCTGCGGGGTCAGGCGGAAAGAGTTTCCACCGAGGACGCGGCTGGAGCCCGAGCCGAAGGTGCAGGGCCCGTCCCCCGAGGCGCGCGTCTTATACTCCTTGAGGCACACGCGGGCGTAGGTGTCACACTCGTCCCGGTCACAGCGGCCATCGGGGGCCCTCTCGCCGTCGCAGCACGTGCCGCGCGCCGTCTCGCCTTGCGCGTTTTGCACGGAGGTCACCTGCAGCTCGAAGTAGCCGGAGCCACGGCACACCTGGGGTGGAGAGGAGTGGCATAGGGAAGGCAGAAAGTTTGAGCAAGTGTCAATCTGGGTTTATTTACACGGTCGCCGAGCAGAGGTGCCCCTCCTTAAGGGTCAAGCGACCATCAGCAAAACAGCAACATAATCAGAGTTGTGATGAGGAGACGAGTCGTTTCTTGAATTGAGCAAGGTTGTACAGAGCTGGAGGAAAGAGACAATGATGGGAGACTATGTTTCCTTCACACAGCCACGATCGATCTATTGCTGTTGGGTGAAGCCACCCCCCCCCCAGCCATTGCCAAATCGTACACGCACATCGCAATCTCCTTTAAAAAAAATTTACGAACATTATTTTTTAGGCAGAGCTGTTGCCCCACTCAAGGCACTGCCGCGGTTTCTCGACCCGTGGGATAGGAGACTTCCGAAGATCGGCCCTCGGGGTTCTCGTGCGCAGGCTGCATGGCGTGGATATCGGTGCAGGAGGAATTGCTCCGTGTGGGCGCGGGGAAATGTCACCCACCCCACATTGCGGCAACAAAAAAAGAAAACCCTCTACAATACTTGTGCGCGCAGCACGAAACCAAAATGCCTTATTAAAACAAGCACTTACATCATGGGACCTCCTTTGGCAGTACCAAAATATAAGCATAGGTTTTGCCCCTTTTTTCTGGCAACAAAACAGGTGTTGAGATGTTAAAACACCAAACTGAAAACCTTTTACAAGGAATGTCTGCATGAACTACAATGCTTGTGGTCAGAATGCAAACAAAAAAGATACTCTGATAATATATACACATTGCATTCTCTGGTCTAACATCGTTGAGACTAAAGAAAGCCGTCTCTGGTGTGGACCAATCAGTTTCATAGACATTGCATATATTAAAGTATGTTTCATATTCTCAGGTTTTTTTCGGTAAAGTCACGTAAGTAAAAACATTAAAATTAATGAAAGTAAAATAAAACAAAATAAAATAAAATTCACGACGTTTCGGAGGCAACACAAGTCTCCGTCATCAGGTGGGACCGTCACAGCCGAATTAGCTGCATCAAGGTTTTTACTTGCGTGACTTTACCGAAAAAACCTGAGAATATGAATCATTGCAGTCACGAAAGCTTCAAATCTAGAATTAAAGTATGTTTGTTTGCATTGTGACCACAAGTATTGTGGTTAATGCAGACACGATTCCTTGTAAAAGGTTTCAGTTTGTCGTTTTAACATCTCAACACCCGTTTCGTTGCCAGAAAAAGGGGGAAACCTATTTCATTAAAAACACTGTCGACTTTTAAAGGAGGCGTCGTGGTACATGGGGTCTCGAGTGACTTTAGCAACCTGGATTCGGGAACCACTGGGGTAGGAGGTTAGAGCGTTGGTGGGGAGAGGGCCGAGATGGATGTAATCGGTGTGGGTTAAATTATAAACAAGTCAACCCTCGGAGACCCGCACGGATTGGGGAGAGGGGGGGGGGTGTGGACGAGGCTCTCATCCAGCAGTGGATTGACACATAGACTGTGCACATCTCATATTCATCTACCCGTACTCTGGATTACACAACGATGAGTCTGAAAGTAAGGCGCAAACGCTGCCACCACGCCTGTGCCGCGATATCAATAAAAAAAATTCCACCACAAATCTATTCTCGCACCGGATTATAAGACGCAGCCACCACCACTAACGTGTATAATGAAATATCGCCGTGTAGGGGTGGAAAAGCACCACTTACACACGTTTGTTACGACACTGTGTCCCATCACTGCAACGACAGTCACAGCACACACACACACACGTGTATACCTACACACGCACGTGTCTCAGCACTGTAACAACACACGTGTCGGTGTACAGTAACGGGGAGCACGGAGTAAATGTGCGATCGCCACCACGCTACGCTACTTACTGCCCCTTTGCAACCAAAAGTCGTATGGTTATTAAAACGGTTCAACAACTATTGGTGGTGTGGGGAGGTGGAACAACTTGATTCGCATGATGGACAGAACAACATCTGTACCTGTTGTTATCGTTACTTTGAAAACTTTGTTTTTAAAAACTTAACGCCATTTTCCCCTACAAAACAAGGTCGCGTGTTTTTTGTTGGCAACTTATAATGCGTTCGACACGCGTGCAATGTGCACTCGCAAAAAACTCGCACAAGCGTCATTACACTCGACACACACACAACTATCTCCATAACCCCGCGTAAAAATAAAAACCAAGGCCACCACCACACGGCTCGCACCCATCAGCAGCTAGGCAACTCGTGGGCACCACGCTTCGTTAACGACTCGTGTTGCGAATGCTCCACAAGATCTCCGATGTTATTTTTTTAAATGTGTATTTACCAAAACAACAATAACAACAAAAGCCACGTCTTAAGCCATCGGTGGGTGCTTCCCACTAAACGAGTGGACGCTATTCAAATCCGAAATAGAAAAGTCGGTGGCAAAGAAACACGTGCGCGCAATACAGCCAAGTCGACGTGTGTGTGTGTAGCTATACAATACAAGCGTGGTGGTGAGCGAGGTGTCTAACGAGACGTGTGTAGCAGCAGCAGCAATAGCAGCCCGCGTTTCATTCGGCACGAACCCGGCACAACTGAGCGAGTAGCAGGAGAAGGAAGATCCCTGCAGGGAGCAGGGCACCCATGCTGCTGCTGATGCTGCTGTCCCGACGCGTCGGTCTCTACTCCTCGTCTCTCCCTCTCTGCAGCATGCGCGGTGGGGGGTGGGGGTCCCCTCTCTCTGCCACCAACCCCTGTCCGTCTGCCTCCACACGGGTGATGATGGAGGGGGTGGTGGGTTATCCAACCGGCAGTAGAAAGCAACACCAGCAAAGGTTGTTTGTTGGTGGTTGTTGGTGGTGGTAGTAGCCGAGTGGAAGCTTGCGGGAAGACTGAAAGAAGCTGATGTTGTTGTTGTTGATGATGGTGGTGATGTTGGTAGTGGTGGTGGTGATGCTGGCGAAGAGGATGAGATCCGTGGCTGATGCCACCGGATGGTGGTGCAGAGTGCCGTGTGTGTGTGCCGGGGGGCGCGTCTTACGTGCGGCGCTGTGACGCGCTCCATGCATAACTTATGCGGCGACCAGCGTCCTCCCATCCCAACCTCCCACGGCGATTCGATGAATTAAACAAATCAGAGATTCAAGGTAGCGATTCGATTCGACATTATCAGCAACCATGGTCAATCTACTACGACTGCTGGATGGAACTTAGAACCCCGCACCTCCATCCAAAGCTGTCGCATATCTCTCACCATGCCACGATGCAACGATTAAATCCACCCAGCCACTTGCACACAAGAGCCGAATTTGATGTTTTGCATCACGTTCTTACCATCTTGCTACTCAAGATTAAATTTAGGACTTGGCGAATATTGCGTGTTTTTTTATAGTAGAGTGCTGTGTGTAATAAATACAGTGGTGTTCATTCTTATACCCGCGATTGGAATTATGTATCGCGAGTATTGTGAATTGATATTAATCGATTCATCTTTACACCTCACATGGACCGAGGTGACTTTCGACTTTATTGACTCAAACACACAAGCAATACGATAATGGCCGTACCCAACTCGAATATTAACACCTGAATATGCATTACGTTTATTGGTTTCGATGAAGTTAATTGGATGAAATTATCAATATCCCATTGCTTGCTCTTGCATGATTTTTTTTGTTTGTTTTACGCCTCCAAAAAAATGTGTTTGCTGAATTACCTTGGGCGTTAATTAAAAATCCGAGTTCTGCACGTGTGAGTAATGTCACGGCACCGGTGATTAAAGTCCGCTTTGCAGCCGCTTATCTCAGGGGATTTACCCCCAACTGACTCAGAGGCGGAGAAGAAGAACCCGTTTGCCCCAGCCTGGAATGAAACGTGCCAGTCCTATTCCAGCAAACACGCAACATAGGGCCCAACATTGGGGCCAACGTCAATCAACGTTGGCACAACGTATGTAAATCAATCACAAAATTCCACGCGCTTGATGGAGAACGAATTTTATAATCACAAATAAACACGTGCTTTATTTTTTTCAAAAGCACAATGTTTCAGGTGGGCAGTGCAATGGAATGTTGTTGATTACACACGCCAGCAAACTGTGAGTCAATCAGCTCGTCGGTGCTGCTGCAGGTGCTGGCTTGGGGTGGCTCTCTCACGTGGCAGGATCGTGATGGATAGTGACAGCTTGAGGATGGGAGGCCCTCATCCAGCTGCTGATTACGACGAGAAACGTTTGAGCCATACATCTGCAGAGGTGGAACATTTGAAAAACAAACGGGGTATAGAATACCTGGTAAGGAATCTGAAATAAGAACCCTAAATTTACCATGCACAGTAATATAGCGCATGGTACATAAGACACGAGAGCCGGGTGTCCTAAACTCCAGTCCTCGCGACCCACCATGAGGCTTTCCCCGTTTACCAATTTACTCCCATTCAAATAACAAATGCAGCACGTGCACGCTGCACGATCCCGATGATTGTTAAACACGTCCCACGTGACGCGCTTAGTAATTAATGCTGTTTGCATCACGTGGAACACGTGTACACACACGCACGCAAACTGAGATCTCAATTTTTATTTGATTTGGCTCCCCAGTAACGCAGAGTTAATTGCTTAGCGCTCCACGTGAAACGTGTTTAACAATCGGGCGCGTGCAGCGTGGAAGGACTTAATCTTTCTTTGAATCGGAGTAAATTGGTAAAGGCGGAAAGACATCGTAGCGTGGTGGATGGTCGCGACGATTGGAGTTTGTAAAACTCTGCTCTCTAGCACCTGGTAAATGCCGGCTTCCTAACAGGCAAACACGTTACTTGGCGATGCTGCGTTGGCCGTAGTTAACACGCATAATGAACAAAAAAAAACACTCAACATATAATGGACGACGTTTCGGTCGATGGCCCTTCATAGCACAGAAGGGTCATTGCCCGATACGTCGGGAATTTTTTTTTATTTTAAGGCATTGTTATTGACGAATTTGCTTTTGTTGTTTGGTAAACACGGATCAAATAGCGACCAGAGTGCGCCCCCTTTCTGTTAAAGCGATTATATCACGCTACTGAGAGCTGAATGGAGTTAAAAAGAACTCACAAACAACTTGTAAAAGACCCAACGTAGAAGATCACTGGGTTTGATCCTTCACGAAGCTCATGGTCCACCCTAAATCGCATTCGCACACACCATGGCAGATGCGGATAACTGATGCACAAATAGAACATTAAAAAACCTCTCCAGTGTCCGAGTATGGTCATCCAGAACAGACCGCGCAACATATAACGACGCAATGCCCGATCCACACATACGAAAGAGACATTAAAGCGATACACTCCGCTGATTCCTGACGCGGTTGTCTGGTTTGACCACCTGAATGTGAATTTGAAGTTGTTGCCCTGATTCTACGTCAGCCGTGCGAAAGAAGAAACGTAGAATAATATGGGTTTTCCCCTTTTTTCTGGTAACAAAACTGAAACCTTTTACAAGGAACCATGTGTGCGTTAACCCCAATACTTGTGGTGAAAATGCAAACAAAAAACACACTTAATATATGCATTGTCCTTGAAAATGATTGGTCCACCCCAGAGACGGCTTTCTTTTGAGCCTCGTCTCAATTTGTGCTAGACCAGAGGACGCCAAAAGGCGTACAGCTCAAAGACAATGCACTAGAAAAGTAATGAGGGCTCGGGATAAGCATCTACATCATTAGAACTCCTTTGACAGTACCAAGAAAAGTAGAGTGGAGACTTTATTCAGAAAGCGTGTGACCTCATTGAAGGCTCGAAGAACTTTATATGAAATTGAGAATCGAGTTTTTTGTTATTGATATTGGTCGAACGCAGGGCCGGATTAACATTTTGTAGGTCCCCTGGGCTACAGGGACTCTGAGGCCCCCAATAATATTTTCAAAAGGAAAACAAAGTTCAAGAAAAAGTATTTTTACAAGGGTAACAACAAATAAAATTCACCATTCACAAATGAAATAACTTTTCACAATCTCTGGAGGCGCTCCAGCTGGCGGAGGCCACTGGGCTTGCAGCCCCTAAAGCCCCCCGGTGCCTTAATCCGGCCCTGGTCGAACGGAAGCGCAGTGGTTTGCGTGACCACACCATGAACCAGGTCACACGAGTTTGATACCTGGACCAGGATAATCTCAGTGACGGGATTTATCTGAAACACACCTTCACCAAGCTCCCATGAGCTAACATGTTTTAATCTGCAATATCTGCAGGTGTTGCTAACGTACAACATGACTGCTCTGTAATATTTGGGCGCGCACGAAAAAACCCCATTGTAGCTGCGTGTCGACTTTTCCGTTTTCAAGACTTTAACACCAGTCGCTTGCGCTTATGGTGGAGGCCCCATGCACAGCCGTGTTATGGGACGAGCCCTTCCCCTTGGGACTGCACAACACGACTGCTATAAAACGTGGGCGCAGCATTCAAGAGTACGATATATAATTCGCCCGAATTTTCCACATTTTATATTCATTACGATGTACATGTGGGCGGAAGGGTTTTAAAGCGCACGTTTTTTATTGTCGCAGCATCTGCCTCCAAACAAGCCCCGGGTTCTCTCGCTTGCCGGAGACGCGTGCACGGGATGGCCACGGACAATTTGGGGATGACCACTGGTCCGCCCGTCTGTGTCGTCGCAGCAGTCGCAAGTGTCGTGAAAGGGAGCCCGGGCACACGCGAGAGCGTCCGTAAATCCCATTATCCCTTTCCACGCTTCACATTACACGAGTGTCCAAACGGCGCCTTCGTTGCCGCATAATCGGCGAATGATCAATAGAATGATCAATCTGCCTCCAGCGGCGCAAGACACGGTAGCGGGGCCAATGAATTGTTTGCAAATCTGCGCGGCCGCTTCTTCTTTTTTGTTTATTTGTTCGTGAGCACTCATGAAGTGTACAATACGCGCAAGGATGGCCAGTCCCGCACGCACGAATGGAAGCGGTTGCTCCGTGAGCCCCGGCGAAGATAAACTCGACACACACAAAAAACAACAAGTCCGTCCTCCCCATTTCTCGCACGGGTCTCCACGCGTGCGATTGTAATGTTCGTCCTTTTCATGCTGGCGGATCGAGAGAATCCCACCACCACCACCCCCACCACCCCCACCGCACCCGAGCCGGCGTCTTTTTTTGGAGGCGGCAGATGTGAGCTGCGGTGCAGCGTGCGCACCGTGAAATTGATTGCGCGAAATTAAGGGTTCGTCCGTGTGAGTGTGTCTCTCCGTCTGTGTACGTGTGCCTGGGTATGTGGGGGAGCGCTACGAATTCCGGGGACCCGGGTTCAATCCCCGCTCACGGCCATCGGCAGTGACGGTTATTTGAACCGGTCCTGGGCCTCCCCTAGGTCGACTTAGCCTTAAATGAGTACCTGGTGTTGTGTGTAAAACATCATCAGTGGGGAGACAAAGGCGACTGGGAGTGGTGTTGGCCACCCACGCCCGAGTGAGCCGTGCCAACCTTCATTGGTGCTCGCTAACTGCACTTGCCCCAACAGTCTGTTCAGGCTATAGGGGGTGGGTCTTTGTTTTGTTTGTCTAGATCAGAATGAGCGGTCAACACCATTGACGATTATTTAAACCGGTTCTGGGCCTCCCCTAGCTCAACTTAGCCTCAGATGAGTACCTGGTGCAGTGTGTAAACATCGCCAATGGGGAGACAAAGGCGGTTGGGCGTGATGTTGGTCACCCATTATCGCTTGTAGTACCGTGCCGCTAACAGAACTCGCAATACGGGGAAACGTTGCCTTTGTATGTTTCTCTTGCGTGTGTTCATACCCTGGATCATTCTTCGTACTTCCTCGACTCATGACACCTGAGCCAGCCACTCTCATAGCGGGTGGCTACTTCTTAGGGGGTGGCTACTTGGTAGCCCCATCAGAGTCATCCTCACCTTGCCCCGTGATATTATTTGGGATGAAGGATTTCCCCTCCCCCAAGACCTCACAGAAATGCTCAGCAAAACATGCAGACCTCTGATCCTGTGGGTCGGAGATCTGATCGCCGTTCTTTCCCTTAATTGTAATAGGCGTGGTGCTGCAAGTTACTTTTTGATTGAATTAAACAGTGATTTGTGATCACGAGATACAATTTCTATCTCGTTAGCAACCCAAGACCACCACTCATCCTTGCTCTCCGAACCTCCTAGCGAAGGCTGCGTGCGGTAAGCCTCCTCATTCTCCGACGTGGGATGTTGTCGGCCGTGGGAGTGGGCCTGTTGCTTTCTCTCAGCTAGTCGGAACACCTCATCTGTCAGCCAAGGTATATATGGAGGCTTGGACTGCGTACGCAAAGCAGCTATTGCAGCTGCATGAGCCAGCCCTGAACATCTCCCATTTCTCCTCGGCATCAGGAGGAGGAGGGGGGAGGGACGAAGCCAACCCCAGCTGCAAGTGATGATGAAATTCTCGCTTGCAACTTTCATCAGCTAGCCAAGACCAGGCTATTGTGGGTTTGAATGGGGTCCTAGGTGGATACCCACCACTGCTGTGGAAGAATGGCAGGTGCATCTAACAAATGACAAGCCGATCATCAGGGGGCAAAGCAGCTCCATTGGTGCTGGTGTCAAGGACATGGGCCCACATTCACTGTTCCTTCAATACTGCTTGCGCAACTTGCAACACGCAACTCATCACACACCCTACGCTCATTATCATCAGTATATCCCATACAAGATCATCATAATCATCACATCTCCACACAACGAAGCATAACAAGCAGCATTCATCATCAGACTCGTACAATTCTGTACCATTGTACGAACCCTGAGGTTAATGATAACCCTTGGTGAATTTATTTCTCCTGCAAATGTTTGTCGTCAATACTTTTAAATCCACGCGCTACTCAATGGTCTTAGACACTCTCGTTAAATGAAGAATGTAGATCAAGGATGCAGCGGTCTCGCGTCACATGATTTGGCCCTCTCACGCAGCGGTCGCTCTCGCCATATGGTATGACCACTGAATTATTAACGCAGCAGTAAATCACACACACACACAGCAATGGCTGCAGGTTTCATGTGACACCCATTAACAACCATTATGATGCTAAATTGGACAAAATATACAACTGCCTGTCAGCAGGGTTAAACACTTTCTGCATGTGAAGAGCATGGGCAACAACTTAGCAGAGATGCACTTTGCGTCCATTCTTTTGATGGCACGTATGTGACATACGTGCCATCAAGAGCGACAGCCGATCAACCTTGCGAGTGCCATGCCAACGATAGCAGCTGCCTCGACCGAGAATACAAAAATAAATGTCATTATGATTCTTCATTGCCTAGGAATTGGCGGTAGCATTCCCCATTAATTTATTGTGAATTATCATTCTAAAGCTTTCTTGCCTGAGGGTAAATCTGCTGCCTAAGCATATAATTGCATTACTGTAACATTCTGAAGTTGGGTACAGCCTCCATGCTCATTCTTGTAAACCACATTAGCTGAGTGAACGCATTAAACGTTATTGATGCCATTGACTCGTAACCCAACCAACTTTTTAGATGTGCCATATCCCCCTGACAAAGTTTGTCTAACATAAAGCTTTCACTTGCCGCTGTTATTACAGCTGGCACACACTGTGAGTAATGCGTGCTTGAGTACTTGGCAGTGGACGGGTAACAGAATAGGCTAAACTTTTCAGTTTTTTTTTAAATATATAAAATCATAACGGCATCTCAATCGATCCTGCCTGCTTGTGATGGAAATTGCAGCCTGGAGAACTGCATCGACCGCAACACACTGGAAGCTCTCCAAAGATGCTTTTCTCAGTGGGTGCCATGGGGGGTGATAAGACAGTAACTGTGTACAGTACTCGTTTGAAAGTAACACCGTATAAATAATTTACAGTCCTCGTTGTCGATGTCCATCCACTGCTGGATGAAAGGCTGCCCCACGCCGTATCTGACGCGGTGATTGATCGAGCGTACTTCACCCAAATCTGTTGCCGAGATCGGTGCAGATATTGCTCGCCATGGCTGGAAATCGAACTCAGGTTTCTGGCTTCATAGCGGAGTTCGCTAACCACTGCACCATTGCTCCACTCCTATATATATATTTTTTTATACATATACGCACAGCATTATAATTCTTACGGCATTATTCTTAATACCGAAATTAAAGGATTACTCATATGTGTAATATGCGCATGATGTAGGAATATATTACACTTAAAAATAACGTCATGACGTGCTCCCAGCCCTGTTTACTGAGTTTCCCATAGCAGCCGTCCGTGCTTTTTTTGCAGCATTCTCCGACTGTGCCACCGTGTGTTGAAGTCACGGAGATGTAGCAGTTCTTGTTACAGTCCGGTGTGGACTCTGGAGGTATGCTGACATGATCTCATTGGGAATGTGCTGGCCCTGCTTGCTATCAATGGATATTGTTCAAATAATATTGTATTTTGCTCGTCATGTTTTTTTCTGTTCTCTCTGGCACAATCTTCACACGCTCCACGACTATTGCTTTAAATCACAGCATATTTGCTTTGTCTGGCTAATGGCTGCTATGAGAAAACCTATATGGGGAAAAATGAAGGCTGGCCCACTCTAAAGACACCTGCTGAAAGACCCTGTCATTTCTGTGCTACAGGTGTGTTCACGCCTCCGTCATCCGTGTGACTCACGCGGACTGCTATTTTCCTGTGACCACATGAAAGGTGCCACTTTACAGGGCTATTTTAAGACAATGCACCGATTGGCTCGGTATCCCAAACGCAAAGACGCTCACAGTCTGATTAATCCATCTTCACTGTAGTACGAGTTTCACGCATTCGTGCACAGAATCGTTGTCCCAAAGGTTAAACGTTTCTCTCCCGGTGACAGACTAGTGGAACTGTAAAGGAAATGGCTAATCCACTCTGTTTTGGAATTTCATTAAAGCTAACGGGATACAAAAAAGCACCCGGCGAACATTCCATGGATGACTGAGCATGTGTCGTGTAGTTAATCACGCCGTCCGCATGAAAGATACATGGAATATAGAGACTTTAAAACGCTGCATTTGCTCAGTGTTGAAAGAAAATAAAGGAATATAGATTTTAAAGATATGCTTTTGTGGTAATCTGTCATGCAATATCCAGGGATTTGAGAACAGGAGTACATGATAGGAACAAGTGTTTTATTCCATGTTTACTGTATAGCCCTGGCCACTCTTGTGCGCTAATTGTGAATGAATTGAGTCTAGTATGACACGACTGTGCTCCAAACAGCTGGAGAACACCGCCCTCGGGAAATAACACGCTTCCAAATTTAATTACACAGAAAAAGAGGGCAATTTTGATCCCGCAGGAGTTCCTACACTTGTCCCGTATGGTATAGATTCACATGTAGTTTATTGTTTGTTGACAAATATCCATATTGGTGCATGATTTCCTGGCAGTACTTCCTTTAAGCTGTCGTGATGAGGCTAAGCAGTTTCAAAATAAGAGTGTTTTTGACAATTTTCCTAATTGGTCTTCATCATAAACAGCCCGAGGTTAAATAAGTTTCTCCTCATGCATTATTAATTTAAAAACTAACCGCATTATATTGACATTCAATGTAGCTGACATGTATTGATAACATCCACATTTCTATGCTTGGGGAATTATTAAATTTATTGGCGCTTTCACATCTTCTCTCTGTATGACCAATTGGTGGGTTGGGGGTGGTGTGGGATGGGAGACACAGAGATCATTCGCACCCTTTCAAGCACGAGAATTTGCAGACTACAGCAAGAATTTATAAAAGCCCAACCGGGAGAGACACAGAAAGAGGGAGAAGTGAACTGGAACACTTCACTTAGGTCTCACTTACGAAACAAGAAAAGGTAAGAGTTCTCGCAAAGGCGCGAATTACGGCACAAGGAGTTGCCAACTTTTAAGTGCAGGGATAGCTGGCCAGTGGAGGAATTTGCTACAGCAGGTGGCCGTTTGATCTGTGTCCCTGGTCCAAGGCTACTCAACCCCATCATTTTCTCCAAGTTGTAAAATTGAGAGAAGAAAAAAAAACTGTGTCCATCGTTGCTGAAACCCGAGTGTTGAGCAAAGCTATGGTGGTTTAAAAATGAAGGTTAAAACAGGGAGAGAAAAAACTTCCACCGGTGTTTTGAATTACACGGACAACCTGGGTATTTACCGGTGAGTAACTGCACCTTCAAAGAGACGTATCCTCCTCACTCCTGAAGAAAGCCTGCACGGCAAATCCCACGGCAGGTAAGGTAACATGGACAAAAATTAGCAATCCCCACCCACGGCTTCGACAGGGGATTAGTCAGCAACTGTAACGCAGGCATTCGGAGGAAATATAGAGAAATGTGTTCCATTCAAGTCATCGTTTCCGTGCTGCAGAGCACGTGCTTCCAAAACATATTCTCTTTTATACCAGAGGCAACTAGTTACATAAAGTAATCTCAGCAACAGCTTTCGCCTGCACGCGCTGGTGGAGGGGTGCATGCTGGGAGAGAGGGATATTTAATGTCAGCGATTGCTAACCATTGTTTTTTTTTATAACAGGTCTCATTGGGGTTATTTATTGAAAATATACCTAAGCTCATTCCAGTTATCCAGACTTGACTTGCGTCTCAGCTTGCTATACATCACTTGTGCGGAACTAAATGATGAGCTGAAACTTTTGGCTCACTTTTCACACAACGACTTACATGTATGTGCTATCTCAGTTGTAGCACTCGGATGTGAGCCAACATAAAGTGTTTCTAGTTTCTATGGTAAGTAGGAAAATTAAATGTAAAGTATACGATGAGCAAGAGACCTTCGGATAAATGACAATTACTAAACAATTCTTTTTTGCACTAACCTATAAAATCAACTGGCCTGAGCGATTCACCACAGATGGTATTGTGTAAACGTCAGCTACAGCTGGTGGGTTGCCTCTGGAAATGGTTATCGCCATGCCCCCATGTCCTGTGTACAATCTGTGTCTGATATTGTGACCTCAGGCCCTACCTCTGTCCATAATGAGCACACAAGCAAGCACGGTCCCTGGGTTATAAGCAAATATTCTGACACGCTGGTAACCCTGAAACTTCAGCCATACCTTCTGAAAACACGATCAATATTTATTCATGGTTATATAATTGCCCAGCTGAGAGAATGACAAGAGGTTACGTATGCAGGCAGCATACCTAACCCAGTATTACACTTGACCAAAACACTCGGAGGTTTTCCCTAAACGCCCGTGCTGACAGCTGTTGCCCGAGGGAAGGCTTATCCACTTCTAAAATGTATATGATTACCACTGCCTTTTACAACCACTTCAGCCACGTACTTTGCATTCAACAGCTTCATAACTGTCCTCTTGTGTGACAGTGACCGTGAAATGATTTTAATGTTCATAACAAATCTGGGCTTAGCCAGTGTAGGGCATATAATAATAAAAACACCACTTTCCTTTCCATGTCATCGACACTGGTGTTTTGCGTGGTTATCACTGAGTGCCGTGTGGCACAGGTCAGGCTGGGCTGCGGAATAAAGGTCATCAATCACTCCATTACCACCCAGATCATCTGCCCGAAGGTAATGCCGCCAGATCAAGTTTGTCACATTCGTTGTTACCATTTCAGATCCTCTTCCCAAGTTCAGATGAGCAGACCGCTGGGGAGAGCGGCACTATGGATACTAGCAGCATAGAGGTAAATACATTTCATGTATAAGTAATTTGAGTGCATGAGTTTCTCACTTCTGAGAAGTAACCATCTGGCTCACGGGTCACGACCGTGCTGAGCCAGCACGGCTGAGAGCCAGGGCTTGAATCGAGGCAGATGCTCGTGCTCAAAGTGGGTTCTTACGTTTTTTCGGTAAAGTCACGTAGGTAAAACATTAAAATTAATAAAAGTAAAATAAAAAAAAATAAAAATCACGACGTTTCGGAGGCAACACAAGCTTCCGTCTGCAGGTGGAACCGTCACAGCCACGACAGCTGTATCACCTGAAGACGGAAGCTTGTGTTGCCTCCGAAACGTCGTGATTTTTATTTTTTTATTTTACTTTTATTAATTTTAATGTTTTACCTACGTGACTTTACCGAAAAAAACCTAAGAATATGAATCCTTGCAGTCACGAAAGCTTCAAATCTAGAATTAAAGTGGGTTATCAAGTGAGCTGATGGTCTCAGCCCAGTCACGAATGAATGCACACACAAAAAAACCTCATGCTGTGTTAAATGTTGTGTTTCACTTCAATCGGTCCAATGACAACTCTGAGACTTAGAACAATTTCACTTCGATTGATATGTGACAAAATGTATTTTAAAGGCTAAAAAGCTTTGGCCCCTTAGTGTCGATGAAGCGGTCTATATTGAAGCAATTTCCAAAGTAGCTCTGTGACATAGCGTACGGTGTAAAAGGAGTTCAACATACGTGCACAATCTTCCAACGCCATTTTCTGACAGGGGTGATGCACTCAATAATCCAAAAACTGTCATAAACTAAGCATTGAGGTTGTGAGCGTGTCCTGTTCACAGCCCTAGTTCAATGGTGGAAATTATTGCGTTCCTATGGTGGGGGCGAGTCTTTACATTTGAAAAAACAGCTGTTTACTTACCCACAAGTGGTAATTATTTTATCGGCCCCGGAGGTATGATAGGGTGAATTACTCCCCCTCCCATCCAGGATTTCAAATCACAATCTTCCGTTTTCAAAACGCTTGCTCTGCCACGGAGCGACCTGGCCTGCTTGCTAGAGAGATCCGCATGTAAATGGCTTCATGTTGTGACACAAGTGCATATGGGGCGTATGTATTTGGGGGAAAAGTAACAAAATAAATGACAGATATTTACTTCTATGAAATAGTTTTTCTTGTCCGGACTCTGGGAGACAATTCCCCTCACTCAGATGTACCAAGTGTCCGATCTGGCCTCAGGCACGGTATGCCCTTTTACCCCTAACATTGAAGGCCCTTCTTTCAACCCAGTCCCTTTTATATCGACTTGCCTCAAGCTGTATCCTACCTCCCGCGTCACACATGTTCAGTTTTACAACCTCCTCAGAAAACAAAAGCGGCGATTGGGCAAGATGTGACCACGTAACATGAAAGGCTGCTGCGTGCAAGCCCACACTTTTAAAGTTTACTGCCTTTTTGAAAAGCATTGGATGTGATTGGACATGGGAAGGAAAAGCACACCACTTAAATATCCGCTCTCTGCCCTGCGCTAGAATGCCTCCCAACGTATTAAAACAACTGCCAAAATAAGCTTTGTGTGCAAGCTCTGGCACACGTCACGTGTGGTTCCATCCCTCGGTATCCGTGTTCCAAGAAAATCTGATTTCTTTCGGTCATGATTTGTGATTCCATCCCTCGGTATCCGTGTTCCAAGAAAATCTGATTTCTTTCGGTCATGATTTGTGATGCCATCCCTCGGTATCCGTGTTCCAAGAAAATCTGATTTCTTTCGGTCATGATTTGTGATTCCATCCCTCGGTATCCGTGTTCCAAGAAAATCTGATTTCTTTCGGTCATGATTTGTGATTCCATCCCTCGGTATCCGTGTTCCAAGAAAATCTGATTTCTTTCGGTCATGATTTGTGATTCCATCCCTCGGTATCCGTGTTCCAAGAAAATCTGATTTCTTTCGGTCATGATTTGTGATTCCATCCCTCGGTATCCGTGTTCCAAGAAAATCTGATTTCTTTCGGTCATGATTTGTGATTCCATCCCTCGGTATCCGTGTTCCAAGAAAATCTGATTTCTTTCGGTCATGATTTGTGATTCCATCCCTCGGTATCCGTGTTCCAAGAAAATCTGATTTTTTCGGTCATGATTTGTGATTCCATCCCTCGGTATCCGTGTTCCAAGAAAATCTGATTTCTTTCGGTCATGATTTGTGATTCCATCCCTCGGTATCCGTGTTCCAAGAAAATCTGATTCTTTCGGTCATGATTTGTGATTCCATCCCTCGGTATCCGTGTTCCAAGAAAATCTGATTTCTTTCGGTCATGATTTGTGATTCCATCCCTCGGTATCCGTGTTCCAAGAAAATCTGATTTTTTTCGGTCATGATTTGTGATTCCATCCCTCGGTATCCGTGTTCCAAAAAAATCTGATTTCTTTCGGTCATGATTTGTGATTCCATCCCTCGGTATCCGTGTTCCAAGAAAATCTGATTTCTTTCGGTCATGATTTGTGATTCCATCCCTCGGTATCCGTGTTCCAAGAAAATCTGATTTCTTTCGGTCATGATTTGTGATTCCATCCCTCGGTATCCGTGTTCCAAGAAAATCTGATTTCTTTCGGTCATGATTTGTGATACCATCCCTCGGTATCCGTGTTCCAAGAAAATCTGATTTCTTTCGGTCATGATTTGTGATACCATCCCTCGGTATCCGTGTTCCAAGAAAATCTGATTTCTTTCGGTCATGATTTGTGATTCCATCCCTCGGTATCCGTGTTCCAAGAAAATCTGATTTCTTTCGGTCATGATTTGTGATTCCATCCCTCGGTATCCGTGTTCCAAGAAAATCTGATTTCTTTCGGTCATGATTTGTGATTCCATCCCTCGGTATCCGTGTTCCAAGAAAATCTGATTTCTTTCGGTCATGATTTGTGATTCCATCCCTCGGTATCCGTGTTCCAAGAAAATCTGATTTCTTTCGGTCATGATTTGTGATTCCATCCCTCGGTATCCGTGTTCCAAGAAAATCTGATTTCTTTCGGTCATGATTTGTGATTCCATCCCTCGGTATCCGTGTTCCAAGAAAATCTGATTTCTTTCGGTCATGATTTGTGATACCATCCCTCGGTATCCGTGTTCCAAGAAAATCTGATTTCTTTCGGTCATGATTTGTGATTCCATCCCTCGGTATCCGTGTTCCAAGAAAATCTGATTTCTTTCGGTCATGATTTGTGATTCCATCCCTCGGTATCCGTGTTCCAAGAAAATCTGATTTCTTTCGGTCATGATTTGTGATTCCATCCCTCGGTATCCGTGTTCCAAGAAAATCTGATTTCTTTCGGTCATGATTTGTGATTCCATCCCTCGGTATCCGTGTTCCAAGAAAATCTGATTTCTTTCGGTCATGATTTGTGATTCCATCCCTCGGTATCCGTGTTCCAAGAAAATCTGATTTCTTTCGGTCATGATTTGTGATTCCATCCCTCGGTATCCGTGTTCCAAGAAAATCTGATTTTTTTCGGTCATGATTTGTGATTCCATCCCTCGGTATCCGTGTTCCAAGAAAATCTGATTTCTTTCGGTCATGATTTGTGATTCCATCCCTCGGTATCCGTGTTCCAAGAAAATCTGATTTCTTTCGGTCATGATTTGTGATTCCATCCCTCGGTATCCGTGTTCCAAGAAAATCTGATTTCTTTCGGTCATGATTTGTGGTTCCATAGCAGGTAGCATGTGCACTTGTACAAAACGTCAATAAATGGCCTGCTTCGCGAATATTTCCGATGTTGAAATGCACCACCTGTGGTGTGACTTTTATCGTGAGAAACACTATAAAAATACTTTTTTGTCGAAATTAATTGTTTGTTACTTTCATGCTTTCAGTATCAATATTAACTCATTTGGTGACAACGGTAAATATATTGGGCATATAAAGGCTTGAAACTGCACCGAGAGGCAAATATTGGCCCGGTGTGTCTGATGGCTTTATAAATCACCAAGCAGGAGCTGCCCATGTTTGCATAATGACAAGAACAGCCATAAATTACCGCTTTCATATGCCTCAAGATAACTTCATTAAACCATTAATGAAAGACCCGTAATGTATTCCCACAACAGAATACCTTTTATATATACGGAAATTTCAATATTGTTCTAAGATTTAATTTGATTTAAATGTCAATGTACTGAAGTCATTCGATTTTTTTGCGTCCGGAGTCTTCGTAAATTTGTGACGTTTTTAACGGTACAAAATACTCCATGTTTTTTAAACATTTCAATCGATGTTTTTCTTACCTTTCCTATTCCAATTACGGTCAACATTACGGTGATTAACGTTGTCCCCTCGATAATAACGCTTACCCAGCGTGAGCAAAAAGGGGGATAGAAAATATTTGAGCGCCACTTCCCCATCTTTCTCCAGCAATCTTCGTCCTTTCATGCTCAATTGGATGCCTTAATTCCAGAAATGCCACTGGCCGTCGGAGAACAAAACTTCCCGGTCCTCTCCACTTTCTCAAGATGATCATATTTGGGCCGGTTAAAATGCGGTTTTGGGTTGCAGTGTTTGAGCAGGGGAGGCTCAAACCACAGCTAAACAGGATTTTGGGCCTGAAAGGAAGCCGACGACAAACGCTTGGCGTGCTGCAAAGGGGGAGAGATCGCCGAGGAAAAAAAGAAAGAAATCGAGGAGAGTCGTATGACACGCCAGCTCGACATTCCAGAGAAGGCACCGTCGCTGAAAGCACCGGCACAACAAAAGAAGAGCGCCGTGCGGCTGCCGGGTAGCCCGGACCGAGTCGACGATGCCTCCACAGAAGGAACCTGCGCTTATTTATTTACTTACCTTTGGGCAGCTGTACACCAGCAGCCTCCTCTTCCTACGTAAACAATTTGACCGCATCCACACATAGACACACACACACACACACGCGGGTCTTTCTTTCTCGACCAGTTTACCTGCATTACCTGCTTTAGTTGTATTTTGCCCAGGCGTCGAGCAGGTATTTCCAAGAATAACTCGAATTCTTAAATATTTCTTGACAATTAAATTAACGCTGTATTCATCATGGAAAAGTTTGTGATGGAAGTTGCAGATGAATCCCCTGATGTATTACTGACTATTACGATAAAATGAATGCAGTGTTACACTCAGCTTTGAAGATTTAAAAAAAAACTCCTGTTGTGCATGCTTTCATATAATTTACAGTATTTGGGAAACGATGTGAAAGCATCCCCTGCCGGGTTATTTCATCTGCCGTGGAATGTGCTAATTGCTGCGTTAGCGTTGATAAACCTCGCGGAGGACTCCACTCCCACGGCAAAGTTGAGCGAGAAGGGCTCAAGACTCCACGCTGCAACTGCCAAAAACCCAGGAGGGCGAGCGACACTTCTGATGCGAAACCTCCACTGTTTTGTTGCGTGCGTCAAGGCCGCTCCACTCTCAGGCCTTGATTTATTTGATGACAAGGAGGGGCTTTAACTCGCTATCGTAATTCACGGCCTGTGACCAAATCACCCGCAATGTGCCCGATCTTGTCAGATTTCAGAAGATTAACAGGGCCGAGCTTGGATCGTGCTTGGATGGGCGACCGCTATGCGTGCACAACGGCTGTTGTAGGCTGCTGCAGGGATACTTGTCAGCAGAGAACAATGCAACAACATCCAATGTCGTACCGTACCATGCTCCAACGTCTTTGCTCCTCGCCTTCACGAACTGTACGGTCAAATAACCCGCACGAACCGCACTGCGTAGGAAGACTCTCATCCAGCAGTGGATTGGCTCGTTTTTGAACATTCAGTAAAGCGATCAAGTAATGACTTCCCACAATAGCGCTGCACTTACACGTTATCATTCGTAAATGTGGGGCTTTGGTCCTAAATTACCCTTTTAATTAACTCTAAAGAGGCTATCATGATATTTTAGAATGGCTTTTGTTTCCTACCTCAAATCGCTTTGATAATCCTTCATAAATTATACAATTGTGCGACAAGAATGTATCAACTTGGGACCCATGCAGAATTACTCACATTATGAACGTCACATTAGCAAGATATGCCCCTGTATTTAGATACTCACACAACTTAAAAAAACATTAATGAACTTTAACAAGATCTGTTTTATGAAGAAGAAAAACACCCAAGCATATTACCAGATAATTGCTTATTCATCAGTTTACACGCAAGGATCATTAGGCTGATTAATGCCAAGTTTTATGAACGCTTTGTTTTTTGAAACCCAGTGTCCATCTCTCGGCCACTGAGTGCGTGTGATCTGAAGCCGCTTCCCAAACAGGACTAAATAAACAGCTGATAGTGATCAGGAGGAATGGCTCCCAAAGGCCTTCTAAATCTGAAAGGCGATAGAGCCTGGTAATGTGATAACCTCGCCACCCTGGAGAGGGAGGAAATGAAGAGCAAGCGCCCATTGTGGGGCCAGCACATCATTACACGCTTGTGCTGGGCCCCCACCCAACAGCGAGAGTCGGCACACCACGCTCGTGGTCAGCGGCTCAAGAAAGAGCCACCCTACAGCCGATTAGGCAGACTGTGACTAGTGACTCCCACAAAGCCACTTCCACGTAGCCAACCTCCAGGCATTCCACCAGACCAATAGCTGGAAACTTGCACAAAGTGTGACCCTTCAGCCATTTCACCAACCCTGTGACTTGTGATCTTCACACAGCCTCTCGCCAGCAACATTTCGATGACTGTGGGTAGTGACAGGCATTTCACCAGGCTTGTGGTTAGAGGCTAGCCCACAGCCACTTCACCATACAATAGAGATGTGTGTAAGCAATGTCGACAGTCACACAGCCAACATTCACCTGTCCGTACAGGTCTACATATTTAAAAATAAAAAATCTGCGCAATTACGTTCGTACGCAATTTAAACAATTAAAGAGTACGCGGAGTGCTTTAAATAACAAGGTTTTGTTTTATTAGAGTTGCTTCCATTATGTACTGAAAAAATATCTGACGCATAAAGCAATGTTATCAAGCCACGATACGTAAATAACAGTCAAAAAATCACGTCTCAATGCTGCTGCTTATGAACCAAGAACAATGATCAAAGGTTAGTGCTCTTCTGTAATTTTCAGCTGACTATAGGTTTAGACTCACAAGGCGGGGGGGAAGTTACACTTAAATTAGGAGCTAAATGCACTTGTCAAATAAGTGATAAGAAGCTAGGTTTTTTTTTATAAATCCGTGGGATGCCTGGGAATACAACCCCCTTTGTGTGCTGACAGTGAGCAGATGCAATCTCCAAGACCCCATGTGGAGAAGCTCAGGGATGAGCTCGCTGTTGGGCAGTACAAACGCGACTAACGAACAGCAAGCCGGGCAAAACCCTCCACCACGGGGCTTTTAACTCGTAGAGGCGGCACATCTGGGAAATGCCAACACCTGCAGCGGAAACTGTCTACATTGCACGTAGACACTTAGGACCTTCAGTGAATGCACATGCATGGATGTGCTTTCTGTCTCTGCTCAGACGCCGTGCCATTCGCACGGTGTTAGGTGAATTTAAGATATGGAGCATGGTTTGAGAATTGTTTTACGAGTTATCAGGTGAATTAACAAAAAAACACTACAATTTAGAATTTACTCAAATTAGAAAAATAACAGTGTCAGTAAGATCGGGGCTGAGAATATGAACAAATGAAGGTGCTTTGATAAATTTCACTTTTATAGCTCGCCACGGTGGCGAGATGTTAACTACCTCGCCTGGTATGCAGGTGGTCGTGTGGTCGATCCTAACCCTGAAGCCGGTACATTTGGAGTTTGCACGTTCTCCCCGTGTATCGTTTATAGCTATTGTTACACAGCCACGATACTGTGTACAGCAATATGCAGTGCTCTCCTTCACATCTGTAGAATACATTACGTATAAGCCTCAAAAGTATCTGATTCATTACCTATCTGCAAAAAAAAAATTACGTTTGACAGACGCAATTGTTTTTTCATTTTTAAACATGTTTGAGAAACGTTGTTGCTGTTGATTAAGTACTGGTCACAGCAAAATGGGAAGCAGCTGGCTCTTTATCCCCTTTTAGTTTGTAACACCCAATAAAACAATTAGAATAAAGTGATAAAACTGGGCCACTGCATGTGAAGCAAACGCAGAGGGAGAAAAAAAACGCTGACAAAAGGGTTTCCTATGAACAGTGCCGTTGGTGAACCCCCACATGCGTTTAATTTACACGTGACATTTGGAAAGAAAAACACTATTCGTTCATCATAAAAGCAGCCACGTGGTGAGAAAAGGAGGCCGATAACATACGCCGGTTACAAGAGGCAGCTGGGCTCAGCAGAAAATATATTAAACTAAGAGACTGGACACCGGATTTTGGTAAACGCGCGACATTTGATGCTATATGTCAGCAATGGACTGTCTGCTCTCGCAAGCGCACTCCCCAGCGTCTCGTGCTTAATCTTATTGTTGCTTAGGCCACGAGACAGATGTGATGTCTTCCGACTTCCACACAGACCCTGGACCAGACTCGACCTGTCCTGGGGACATCAGCACCACCATCTCGACATGGACACACCTCACACAACTTACTGGTCGTCTCATTCATAATGTGAAAAGGGTTCACACCTCCTAACATGGGTTTCACTCGAGGGTGCCGGTTTTATCTCCCACGTGGCAGTTGAAACACTGGTGCACGATTCACCGAGCAGTGTAAACGGGTGACACCACAGTTAGTCAATCGGCAAGACACGTGCAGTGGAAGTACATTGTGAATACAAAATTAACCCGTAAAAACAAAGTTTTTCACTATAAATCCTTTATATGCGTGGCGGCTAGAGTCCTCTCGTCCTCTGGCTTGAGATGGCTGCCACCTATGGGTCAGATGATTGCCTGCCACCATTAAGCAATTGGTAATTAAATATAAAAAAAAAATCCTAAAAAGTGTACAATTTTTGAAATAATTTTCACGAAAATAAATTGTCACGCACAACGAGTCTGTGTGCAAAATGTCAGCTCGATTGGATCACGGGAAGTATGTTAAAAAACGACCGAAAGATTTGCACGGTCGTAAGCGCGCAAGCAAGCAAGTGAACTTAATATAAAGGATTTAAAAATGAAGGACAATCTATTCCAAGATGTCTGGGCCAACATGGAGTAGTAAAAAAAAACCTTTAGAGGAACTCTCTAAAGCTCCCTCTATGTATGTACGTTGAACTTCTTTCGCACCGTACGTAGTCAACCGTGCTAATCGTAGATGGGGGGGAAGGACAACAGAACTCTCGTGGGGGCCCTTCCACCATCAGTGGCGCAGGCGAGTAATTGCAGGGCTGCACCTTTGCCGTTTAAATAGTCGTGAGGTGGCAGCAGCTGGCTTGGGGCTTTGGTCGTCCAATTGGCCATCCAATTTGTGCCTCCGCTCTCTTCTGTGGGTCAGGGCCAACATGGGTATTCAGTGCATTGTGGGGTTTTCTTTCTTCCCACGCTGCTCTTTAGCTATGAACCAACTATCGCATCGGTCGCGTTCTATTGATGTATTCCCGCGTTCAAAGGCAGGCAGAGGGGAGCATTTATCACCGAAAGTGTACGTTGATGAATCACGCAGGAATTGGGCGCTTAAGGACACTTAGTTAAGATATTGTGCCATTGTCTGCACGTCGGCTCGCGAGGGCGTTGTGGCTTACATATTTTGAATGTTTTGGTTATAGTGTAAAAACAAATTGGTGTGGAAGTACATTGTGAGTGAAAAAATAATAATGAAATCCTCGGCTTTCATGATGATGATGATGACCAGCCGAGACTAAATCTAAATATGTGTCCACTTAGCGGGCATTGCTTAGTCTGGGGATTCATAAAACGTTCTTTATATGCGTAGTATAAAACGTGTGGTACATTGCACTTCAGTGATACGTACATACTTATACCGTATGCATATAGTGTGCAGCAGTATTCATATAGTGTGCAGCAGTATTCATAGTGTGCAGCAGTATTCATATAGTGTGCAGCAGTATTCATATAGTGTGCAGCAGTATTCATATAGTGTGCAGCAGTATGCATATAGTGTGCAGCAGTATTCATATAGTGTGCAGCAGTATTCATATATTATGTAGGCAAGCTTCAAACGAAATAATCTCCCACCGTGACAAACACGACAAACAACGTAGTGCAGTAACACCCCGATTTACTCATAATCAACGTTTTTGGGTTAGATCGCGTTATTTATAAATGTGTCGTAACCCTCCACCACCCGACACGGCCAATCAACAAATAGTTCACTTCTTTAGCCCACTATTTGTCTTTTCTCAACGCGACACTTTTTTTGCTGATTGGCCGTGTCGGGTGGTGGAGGGTTACGACACATTTATAAAGAATGCGATCTAACCCAAAAAACCTTTATTATTAATCATATTGATCGCAAAAGCCTACGTGTTAAACCCCGGTTTACGTCGGGGGTTGCGTTTCTGAACGGCGCGACAACGAGTATCGAAACGACGTCAATGAATGCGACGTACAAGGGGCAGGTGGAGGCGATCGAAAACGGATACGAGACAGGACAGACGCTGCTGTCAGCGACGTAAGTGTGGGTTGAAGCGACGCAAATCAGGTAGCGGGTATTCAGAGAATGACGACGTATTTGCTCAACGACGTGAGAAGGGGGAGGCACTGTCACCCTTCTTAATAGCCCTATTTGATCCGACGGGGGTGAAAATCAGTCCCAGGATATTTACAATTCACGACACACGCGCCGTTTAGCCGAGACCGATATTCACTCGCTCGAGCGAGCTTTCCCCCATTGTTTTCTGCGGGCCATGAATGCATTTACAGCTGTTGTCGCTCTTTTCAAGGCACGAGCAGACTCTATTGCCTTTTAATTCCCTTCGCTCGCCCAGGCTGGGCTCACCCTCCCTGCCCCCTATAGTGCTTGGGGTTAATATGCATTTTAAAGAGCGCTAACAAAGCAGTGGGATCACGGAGACTGTCAGAAAAAGGCACCCGCCATAAAATCCCTGCAATCGCGAGCGCCGCTGGCATTAGCTCCGCCTTCTCCCCGTCGTCCGCAACAGCATTAACTTTGTCGCATTCACAGCGCAGCGGCGCGAATATTCCACCACGGCAGCGGAGTACTGCTCAGCCTAGACCTGCGGCTTATGCGTGGAAGCTAGGAGCCGGATAAAGGTGGCGTGAAAACTTCTGTGTGGGATTAGCAGCCCAGCAGGTAATGAAGAGAAACCCCCACACTGAGTCCGCCCACTGCATTGATCCAGCGCGCTCCGTAGATGAGGATGCAGGCGGGGAGGGCGATGTTCTGAACGAGAGCGCGGTTTGGGGCAGAGGCGTGCAGACTCGGGGCGGAGTGCTGGAGGGTGCGCTGGGCTGTGCAGGGCTTTGCAGCAGGGATCCTCTGGGCCATCTGCCTCGACGTCTGTGGGCTGTTGAGGCGCGCGTGTCTTAGCAACACTCACGAGACATGTAATATCGATTTAAAGCTTTCGTGACTGCAGGGATTCATCTTGTTGGTTCTTTCGGTAAAGTCACGTAGAAGGAAAATAATAAAATAATAAAAATAAAACTTAATAAAATAATTCTCACGACGTTTCGGCCACAACGCAAGCAGCCGTCTCGACAGACCTGTTCTCCACCTGAAGACGGCTGCTTGCGTTGTGGCCGAAACGTCGTGAGAATTATTTTATTATGTTTTATTTTTATTATTTTATTATTTTCCTTCTACGTGACTTTACCGAAAGAACCAAGAAGACATGTAATATCGTTTTTCAGTTATTGAAGGGCTTTTTTTCTTTCTCGTTCGCACGATCAGAATGGTCACTTTAATACAATGCTTTAGTAGAGCAAGGACAATATATTGTTTAGTGTGCGATTACTTATGGTTCGCAGATCTCGGTTTTTTTTTTGTCCCAATTTTGGCCAGAGCTGGCATATGCCCTCATGGTTGCTGCACACGAAAGATGGTAAACTGCCTTTTGTGTCAAAGGCTGAATATCATGCTGTTCCTGCAACAAGCTCCGGCTTCCTGTCTCACACAAGCATGGGGATTAGTGGGGGGCCACGTCTCTCCGCGGCGAGCATTAATTCATATCAGCACCAGCGCACTCATTAATCTCAATCACATTAACGTAATCTGTCGGCCGCCCAGCGTGGCATCGGGACAGTGAGCCAGGCGGCTGCTGCAGCCATGGGGCCATGCAGGCAAAATCATAATTTGGGACTGGCGCTAATCGTGTTATCTCCGGCGCGACGCCTGTGTGTGGCGTGCCGAGCGGAGCAGGTGCCGTGCCCGCCGGACGGTCGAAGCGATGCGCCCTGGAGGGGGGCTGTGGGTGAACGCTCAATAGCGTTTCACGTCACGTCTGGGGGCCGATTTTTAACGATAATAGGCAGACGTTACGTCAGTGTCGCGCTGATTGTATGTATTCCCGATGTTTCATTTTGTAATTGGGAGACGCACATTTAACGCAAAAGTATTCAGTTTCATGACACATGCCTCTATGGGTTTGACTTTTTTTCAGTTTTTTATTCAAATATACGAAAAAAAACCACGGCCGTATAAAGTTTCAGTCTAATTTATTTACGTTATCTATGAAAGAGTGCTAGAGGATTCAAATGGTTAACAGGGATGGCTTTCTCGCTGCTCCAGCCCGGTTTTAATTTCCTGTTGAGCAAAGTAATCTACATTTCTGTTGCTGATGCCTTTGTAGTTTTGTTCTCAATTTAACGCACGACTGATTTTTGTACAGGACTGCCGGGTCTTCACCCATAAAAGCCATGCCTCCGTGTGCTCGCTCTCACGGGGGCCCTCCTCTGCTCCACGCCGTTCAGAACCCCTGCGCCGACTCTTATATCCTCGATGCGAGTCGCACGGGCAGTAGAAATGCGGAAAACTTGGACAGATGGTTACAAATTGAAGCAGGGGTAGCAGGGCGGGCTGGGGCACAAGCAGAGAAAACAAATGCCCACAGAAGAAGATCTGCAAATTTTGACCTTTTTATTATCAATCTTCTGCCTGTCGGCTGTCTTTGAGTTTTGTTCCGGTTAGAAGCTTCATGAATTCCATTTCCTTTCCCCGCCTATCAGATATCAATCAAAAAAGGGGCAGCACTAATTATAAGAAGTCAATTGAAAACACACAGATGGCTGCATTATTTCCTATCCACAGAACCTCAAGACTGCCTCCTGTGCTTGTGACAGGATTACATCGACGGTTAGAGACGTAAACATTTCTGCATTACTGTATATCCATTTTTAATGTTAATTCATTAACTTGTTGTAATTTTCATATTAAAAAAGGCCATAGTGATATAATTTGAGCTAAAATTCCTTGACTTCAATGACATGTTCACGTGTTCTCTGTAACACAGATAACTTTTGTAGGATGCCTAAACTGTGTGCAATCATATACACTATATATTTGTGCGCCAACGTGGACAGCAGCTGAGTGGTATGCACAACAATCACTTTCACCCTACCATTTTATTCCGAAAGTTTTTCTTGGATCTGATTCAGCTTAGCTCTGTGTAGAGTAAGCTCACAATGGGAGATTTCACAAACACGTTCAAAAGCTAAAACAACATTTCCAATGACAACTGGCGACGTGGGCCTAAAAAAAAGAGCACTCGCTGCATTTTAAACGATAGTCTGTGTCAAACTCGTGTAAGACTCGCCCATTGGTTTGTGCTGAGTGGCTCGTGCCCAGCGTGTGGCCTTATTAATTACCCTCATACTATGCAATCAGTGCAAATGCCATTACACGGTCGACCATTGTGTGGACGTGTGAGCAAGAGGGGAAGCCCTCTCAGCCGAGGGGACCTCAAGCAACACCAGTGACAGATGCAGCTGTCTCGACTAATGAGATCTAATGAACAATCTGTGGGTACCATTAAAACGCCATTGAAATGCTAATAGGGAATTAGTCAGAGGGGCCCACTTCATGGCCGGTTTTACGGCTTGACCTAATCATGTTACTCTGGGACAGCACCGTGGTACTGAGCTCAAATTATACCAGGCCCTTTGTTTACCTTGTTATAACAGGATTTAACACACATGTCACTAAGAAGCGGTAATTCATTTAACCCGAGGTCATCCACTCTTCTTCGTACAACTTTCCCTTCTCGTTTGTATGAAGCAAAGTAGCTTCATATGTCTGAAAAATACCGACCAAAATATTAATAAATATAGCCTATCCACGTCCCACGATGGGTATGATGTGTATATACATTGGCAAGCAGTTAAAGCACAGGTAAAATAAGCACATTGCATGGCAAGGAGCAACAGAAAACTGAAACATTAGCAAGAACAAATAACGATTTTAAAAAATCTTATTACAGAGCAATCGTACATGAAATGTAATCTACATGATTAACTTTACGTAGAAAAGTAACAAAAGCAGTTAAAAAGTAACAAACAAGTTCACACAGAATCCTTGAATTCCCTGAACTATACAAATGTGTCAGAACTGTTAGAATATAAAACAGGCAAATGCCAAATTTCAATCTTTCAGGACCCACCGTGGGGAATGGGTCATGCATCCTCCCTCATGTTCAAAGAGGTAGTGATAACAGAGTACCATATAACAACACGCAGAAAGCCCAACATGCAACTCAGGATGACAAAAGAACACAGGATGACATATACTTAGGTCAGTCCAGAGCCCACCTTGTCAAAAAATATTTTAAGTAAAATTAATGTTGATAATAATGTACTGCCGTCTGTCAATCTGCTGCTGGTTTGAGGCCTTCCCATAACGTGTTGTTTGCTCATAATTCTCCACGCTGGTCATTGCAGATTTCTGAAAGGGTGGCTCGAAATGTATTCAAATATCTCTCGCCACTGGTGTTAGGTGTAGCTCGAAAATTGGACTCATGATGCCAGACTCACAGTGCTAAATGCTTTTCAACATATATGACTTAAATGTGTTTACTACACTATTCACAAGAGCCAGTGGAATTTGACAATTATGTGAAATGTCCCAATTAACAAGCAAAAACAAAATCCCAAAAGATACACGACTATCAATGAATGACCCGATCAGCAAATATATTACACGTTACAGATATACCGGAATAATATTGCATATATTTGAATCTAACATTGTCGAAACAGCTTCAACGTGTTTCACGGTATGTGTGGCATACTTGCTTGCACTTAAGGAAATTAAAATAAAAACACAGCCTCTTTCCCATGGCAAGCTACAGGGTATAGACAGCAGCCCTCATGGTGATATATATGAAATCGGTCCCAGCGGTGCAACATTCACACACGCACACTGGCATAATTGTGTGCGCCAAAACTGGCAGGCAGGCAGGCAAGCCGTAGAGGCAACAGACAGACCCACTCCGAGCGAGGGTGGCTTCACTTTGAATTGCCTGCGATGCTGCGTGTCCTGTCGTTCCCACGCAGCCTTGGCTGTGAGAATGCGTTAATAAATAATCCTGTCCGCTCCATGTAAATCACTTCACAGAGATGACTGCCCCTTTCCCAGTTTCCAGCCCAGCGATTTCTGACCCTGGGGCAATTTCCTGCTAGGGTACCGAGAGAGGGATATTCCCAGAAAAAAAAAAGAGGGCGACACCTCGCATTCCACAGATAGGTATCTGTCTTGGTGTTTGCGTGTGTTGCTTTCTCTATCTGTCCCCAAACAAACACCAACCCACACCTCTTCTCCATTTGGGTTTCGGACAAAGAAGTGATGAAAGCGTATGTGTGTTGTCTTTGGGAAGAAGGCTGTCATCGGCCTTAGAAGATCAAGCTTAAAAGTGTGATACAGTAGCATTGGATTTATCGTATTCTTATCACTCTATTCTTGATCAAAATGATGTAAAGGTATCCGTTTAGGACTTAGACGCAAAATCATTGGTCCGATCTGGTAGAGCCTTTTTAAACAAAGTCAAAGTCAAGTGTTAGATTTCAAAGAAAGTCACTGGGTGGGAATTTTAAGACAACACCTTTTTGCACCAGCTCTCCGTGGCAAAGCTGCCGCAACAACGATGCTCAAGTCAGTGTCCAAGCATTCACCGTTCAAAGCAGAAGTTTATTTGCGCAGCGCATCAGAAAAAACAGAAACCCTACACGTTCCTTTTGTCCCTTCTCTGGGTCTGCCTCGAGCCACTTCAAAGTACTGGAACGGGAGCTCTCGGCTCTCAGCTGCCTCGGGAAAACGTCACCGCTTCTGCCGCAGCCTGAAATTGATATTTATATGCTCCCACTGGCCAGAATAACTTTTTTTTTTACCCTTGAACACAGCGCCTACTGTAGCCCGATATTACTTTATACCCAGCTAGACATTTCATAATAAATTTTCAACAATACCCATCATTCACTGACACAAACGCTGGTGCATTTACGGACATAAAACCATAATTATGCTTTCATGTAAAAACTGCTTCAACTTTCCAACCACTAAAGTGAAATCAGACACAGATAGTATATTTACTTAGCTGTTTTTGAGTATTCTATCTCGGTGCTGGTACTGTATTGGGAACCAGTAGAGCTGTGTTTGCGAAGCTGCGCTGCGCGCCCGTCTGTTGCATTTGGCAGTGGCACCGCCAAAGTTGCGTGGAACACTGGGGAACCGTCCAGGGCCACAGGGCTCCTCAACCATCTGCTCTTTTTGTTTCTGAACGTTCAATCCAGTTTGGCTAAAAGGAAGCCACTTTATGGGAACGGGACTCCAAAACACTTCTCACATCTAGCCCTCACTTCCTGCAGCACTGCAGTCCCTTTGTTCACGTATACCAGCTTTCTCACTCGCCTGGCATGGCATTTCACCGTGTGCCGTGATGAGTCCCTTTGTCAGTGAACTGGATATTTCGGTCCGGTAGCACCTTGCCGAACACCCAGCAGAACAAAAGAACGAGAATGCAGTGAGTTTGAAAATGGATTTAAGAGTTCCATTACAGGGCTGCTTGGTTGCCTGTTCTTCCTCCTCCCTTTGGGTTTCTATTAATCTCTTATATTGACTCTGAAGAAAGACGACACAGTTTGCAGACGTGATGTCACATTCCATTACACCGATTGGGTGCTCTGGCTATAAAATAATTCAATTTAGCTACCAGAAACCATATATTTGCCCGACATGTAACTCACTGCAGTGCCACCGAGCACAGGCGGAGTTATTGATGTTGCACTTTGTGTAAGTGCTCGGGATCGAGACAAAAAGCTTTTTGGTCAACCAACGACAGTATTTGAGAATCGAGTCTTCAAACGTTCTTCAGCTGTTTGGGCCCGACACTAATGTATGTTAAACACCTAATTGCATGTGTATCGATCGTAGCGGAGTGGCGCTCACATTGATTATTTCGTAGCAAAACACAGACGATGTGGAGTCGACTTTAAACATGTAAAGTATAACCAAAAGTTGAGTGTTTGTGTTCACTCTGTTTTCCCCCTTCCCCCCCAACTGGTTGTCCGCTGATTGAAAACTACAGTGCATTTGTCGAGACCCACACCCCAAGCCTCGGTTAATACCGACTCATCAATGAATGTTACTGTCCGCTGACACGGCATGTAAAAGTCCAGCCACCGTCGCTTGGACTTCGCGTTCGGCCGCGACACTCCAGCTTGCCTGAGCTGCGTCATTCCTGCCGTGCGGTTTCTCCACCCAACGTCGAGTTTCAAGGGATTGCCCGCGGGTTTTCTTATCTCACAAATGTTGAGCGTCTCCCTGGCCGTGCCGGAGATTTCGAGGGCGGTTCGTTTTGCCCGTTCAACCTGCTCTGTCTATTACAGTGCCACACCGGCGTAGCTCCATGTCTTCTTAGGTCAGGGTCAGCTCCAAGGGTTTGGTCATTGCCCCACGGCGACGTCGTCACATATATCCCTCTAATTCAGGAACGAAACGGGAGGATTTCTCCACAAATCAGGCTGTCCGCCCGATGATGGTTGTTGTATTTACTGGCGAAACGTCGTACTCAGATTGTAAATGTTGTGGCTTTGCTCTCCAACACACCGGCGCGCTGTACTAGTGACGAATTTGCATGTTCTGTTTACGTGACAACCCTTACTAGTTGGCTGTGTCGGGTGGTGGAGGGTTTAACGACACATTTCTATGTTTACGCGATCTAACGCAAGAAAAAACTATTTTATGGATGCTGCACCGTCTTTGCATGAAAAAATAACAGGAACGAATAACAACTATCAAATGTGATTAGTATTTAATTGATTATAGGGGGTGGGGAGTTCACGAAGTCGTCTACATTAGCCTCCGATTGCTGCACCGCAAACGCATTTCGTTAACCCTCTCGACTCGCCCTTGCCCGAGTGACAGTGCAATGTTTCTGTGCCTCGGTTTCTTTGATTTCTCCCTCAGTTTATTTTATATTCTCAAGGTTTTCCAGGAGGGGTCTCGTGGATTTGAACTTTTTGGGATTGACATGTATTATTTCTGTCCCATTGCATTCTCCTTGTTGTCTCTCTACACATGCTGCTATGTTTATCCACTTTAGTTTTTGGGTTAGGCCACGTAGTAGTTTTATGCTAACATTGTTGTCATAAACCCTCCACCACCCGACACGGTTGTCACGTTTACAAATATATTATTTTAGCGTGCTGGTATGTTGTGCTGCACAGCAAAAATAAAAATAATACTTGCTATGGAATTGCCTGATAAAATACGAACGTTATCTTGGGATTTACACTTGTCAAGGTGATGATCATGATGCTCCAATAGTTTCACATGTTTAATACATATCACTGAGATTCAACGCAGATGCTAAAGTTACAGGAACAAATTGGTGAATGCAGCCTGAGACAGAGCTCTGGCATGAGGTGCTGTTCTGATTTTAACCAAAAGCCCCTCAGCCATGGTCACCATCACATGACTGAGCTTCCTAGCACTGTGACATCACCAGGAATAAGGGCCAGCATCTCTAGCATGTTCACCTGGTCACTAGACACCTGCCGCAGCCCATCCCAGAGCATAAATAACACATACAGCTTGTTTGTTGTCAATCCACTGTTGAATGAGGGCCTGCTCACACCTTGCGAGATATTTGACCATACTTCACCACACCGTCAGTGTGGGTTGAAGGTTTGAGGGGGGGGGGGGTTACAGAACAATGGATTTTGCTGCACTGCCCTATAATGCCCGCATTACACATGCCACCTCTATTTTGTAAATGGAAGTCACCCATGTAAGAATTATCCATGCTCATACCTGCTTAACTTCCAAGTTCTGATCAAATCAGTCATATTTCAATGGAATTTGGTCACGTGCTTTTCAAGCAGTACTTTGTGCTCTGTTGCAGAGCATACAGTACTGGACTTGAAATAATGATCCGTAATGGCCACTTATCGTTTTCTTGACCTGAGATGGCCGTAACAAAGTGGCGGCTCCTCACAATCTCACGGTGAATGTATGTCGACAGGCAAATTACGACAAGCCTGCGGGCGGGGACAATGTCTGCCAGAGATGCTCCCAGGAGAGCAGACGTGACATCCAACTCTCAGCGTTTACAAGTCTCATGATATTAAATAGATGCTACCCGACACCATAGCAACCTTCTCTCATAGAATCACACCCCTGTGGCCCAAACCGCTAGAAAACGATACCTTCATAATAAGACATTGTGGTATCAAAAGCATTTTAAATTATTTAATACTTTCATTATTGGGAATGTGTTCTAGTATTACATAAGTAAATGAAACACATTTATAAATGGGAAAAAATTATGACTTTATTTAGTGGGTTATTTTTTGTACATACTGTATACGTTAAAACTAAAGAGCGGAGACTAACTTTGTGATCTAGCCTATTCCCCGATGCGGATTATGGTGGCACATGATGTAAGACCCTTTTAGTGCACTCAACATGAAAACACTGCTGTATTTTTACTGCTGATCCGTTGCTCAACTTTTTTTTAAACTTAACTTTTAAAGTCTGTTTAATGGCTATAGCATATTTACATTTAGTAACCTAAACATTAATTCATCAAGGAATTTAAACATTAAAACCAGAAAGTTAAATTTATCATAACAGTATTTAAAAAATTATTTAAAGTCCTGCGACTTTTATGTAAAAACTTATTTAAGAATGAAAAATGTTAAACAAACATTGTTTTACTATTATTCCTTAACATCTGTTGGCTGCAACAACAATAACAACATCGAGCAGAGCAGAAATACCCCGAGTAAAATGATAAAAAATATCGATGAACAAAGGGCCTCCTCTCGGGCCACAGCGAAAACAAATCTCATGGCAGTCTCAGCAGTGCGAAGGGCCCAGGGTCTCGGCTCCGGGCTGCAGTAAACACACGCCTGTGCCTTCTCTTACAGCCACTCACCCTAGCCTACTGCAACTTTCACTAAAAGCCCTGTAGGATCCTTGCCCTCCGTAAGGGCAGGCAAACAAACACAGATCCTCCGCCGAAGTCACAACTACACAGTACAGTGGTCACTTGAGTTTGCCCGACCGCCCTTTGTGTGCACCTGCAACGACCATTATGTTCTGGACAGGGCCACTTGCAGGACAGGTAAATGTTTGAATGGCCTTTCGAGGGCGCACATAATGCCGGCTCTCGTGGATAGCTGCCAGGATTACAGACAAATAGAGAATTTTCCCAGCACGTTCCCATGCCCTTCCAGACATTCTCTACCTGGAGAGTGTTATTATCCAGAGACAAGCTACAAGGGTCCTGGGACTCACCGGCCGGCCATTTAACAACGACCTTCCTCTTCAATGAATTACTCGGGATTTGCGAGCAACGTTAACGACGGCCGTGAAGGTTTCAACCGAACTCGGGGCAATGAAGGCGTTTTTCACTTCCTAATATGTCAACTCAATAATGCAGGATTAACGATTTCACGCATCACGCCCACTCTGGTGGATTATTATGATATGTGTAAAAGACTGCTATGGAATTACATGAACGGATTTCAACACATTTTGAAGGCTTCCTTAACTCCTAAAATTACATAAAATAAAAAACACATCTGGGAGTTTTATCCTCAATATGCAATGCACGAGAGGGTTGATCTTGTGATCAATAGTACTTATTGAGAAGTTGAAAACCCACTGGAGTAGTAATTGGCACAGATTGCAGCCCTAAGCTCCCATTTACAAACGACTGCTTTCTTTCCAACAAATAAGCAATTAGTGATGCAACTGGAATAACCAATCACCATAATCAATCATCTTATCTGATCCTGCCTGACAGCAAAAACGCTTTTTGTGCAGGGCTGCTTGCGATAAGGCTGTTACCACCCAGCAGCAGCAGCTCTAACTCCCCAGCATCACCGCCAACGCAATCACTTCCGAGCAGCCCGGACTTCGGTTCTTGCTTCACGTTGCGTGCATTTATTTATGCACCGTCACCAACAATCGTATTTTCAAGCGCGAGTGCTGGTAACCCCCCCCCCTCCCATGGCATGGCCAAGCTTTGCTCAATTGTCTGCGGAGAGAAGGCGCGGCGGCTGCGGCGGGAGAACACCTCCAAATCGCGCCACTGGTCCAATCTGCAAATATTTGCCGACCTTTTTAAGGGGGCCACGCTACTCCCCATTAAAGCTCGGCTTACACCAACAAGCAGGGCTCGCGGAGACGAGAGGGCAGTGGCCCTTTTGCCGTTCACATTCCTCACCCGGAGAGCCCGGGACTGACCCACACCCACACAAGCCCTCTTTACACACAATCCCTCTGGGCACAGGCCTCGATCGGCCAAAGCAAGTGCGTTAAGTTTAGCAACCCAATACCCCCGCGGGGATTGTGAGCAAGTTGCTCACCAAAAAATACTGGGGGCCCCAAAAGCTTTAATATCCGGAATACTCTGTCCGATTGTTATCCTTAAGTGCAAACGATGGTTGGCTTCTACTTGGCTGCTGGGTTATCACGCTGGAGTTAATGCGTTGTTTCGGGGGTCTGCTTAAGCAGACTGCGTTACAATTGCAACAAATCACACGTCGTTTTTGTTTCACAGGCAAGCGCGATGCACTTTTGATCTCAGCCACCCGAGTTCGACTCCCGGCCATGACCAACGTCAGGTTGGAAATATTTGAACCGCTCCAGAACAGCATAACACGCCCATCACCAATTCTCAGCGGCCCGCGTGTCGAAGTATGGTCAAACAACCTCCCCATGAACGACACGGTGGTCAACAAGGAAGTCTAAGTCCAGCATTCGATTGATAAATGAGTGCAAATTATTTGATTTATAGAATTGCGTGTTTGCGTTTATGCATCGTCTGCGTGCAAAACGATGCTCTAGTTGGCAGTGCGCTTCGCGGCTAGAGAATGCGCAGAGAACATTATGCTAGAAGGTATAATTCAAATGTCAGCGTGCTCTGTGGAAACCCAACACGTGAAACAAACATCAACGTAATAAATAATCACACGCCATCGTATATCCACTGTTGGATGACAGCATCCCGAAGCAATCTAGATCTCTCACGAGTCTCGCAATGTAACACAGCACTATGTCCAGCACCTGCGCACAAGCTGATTCCATCGCTCCATCTCCACGGTGGGTGTACTCAGAGGCGATTTTCCTCCTTTAGCTACCACTCCGTTGTTATGATATCTTCTAGAGACGCGTCATATCCAAGCCCACGAACTTAAAAAAGTCAATATGATGCTTCTAACTTTCCTATGTTTTCTAATCCATGTGTTCACCTTTCTCTCAGTGTAATTCAAAGCGTGCAACTCTCCATGCTGCTTTGGCCTCTCAGCTTTCGTTCCATATCCCTGGTCCATGTTCACGTTTCTGATCAAATGGCAATGCAAGGATGACTGTACACTGAATTAAAACGGGATCTTTTTTTTAAGTTTTGGCACAATCGTGGTGTTTTTCTTTTATAATTGCAGCGGAAGCTCAGTTTTCCAAACGCCCTCCAAACCTGCGCTCGTTTGCCTCTAGTTCGATATATTTATTGATTCCGACCCACCTTCGACAACCGCACTCCATATATGTCTGTGTACAGATTTTGCCATTGTCCCGTTGCGTCTCTCTGGTCTCTTCACTTGGTCAGAGAATGTGATGTACAGGGTAGTCCAGATGCCGTGACCCCCATTTAATTCGATCAAACTTAATATTAAAAAAATACGTTTTATTCAAAACAGATATGAATATTTAAATGAAAAATGTTTTAGGGGTTAATTAATTTTGGGGTAACAAGACCTATGCACCACACTGGGTATGGCTTTCGTTTTTGTCATTTATCGTTAACCTTAAATCTACAGCTCTCTTAAAGTTCTCCAAACATATCGTGAACTTTTAGTCCATGGACATTGGTTCCGATAGTACGCAATCGTCGAACAGCCCGCTGTAACACCCTGGTGGTGGCAAGTGATCCAAACGCCAGACCTCCAATGTGCCATTTCAACAGCCGTGTTCTCGCCAAAAACTTCACTGCAGCGAGCCGAAGCAGAACCTGGGGAGAGGGGGGGGGTGCTCCACTGCCACAAACCCCGCGACCACCTAGAAATCTTGCGTACCCCTTTAGAAGGGGCATCTCCCGACATTATTTCCTGGGGAGTTGGTGGGGTGGGGGAGGACCCGCTCGCTCTTGCAACCGAAATCAGATCTCCGCCACCTGCTGCTCAGGGAGACGCGCGTGGAGCGCCCTCTGCCGAGCGCCACGCTCGTCACGTGCCCAGGGCCTCGCGCTCAACATCTCGAGCCAGGGCTGCGACCAAACGAGGCCCGGTGGTGCCCCCTGGCGGCCACAGCGAGCAAAGCGAAGATGGCCGCAGTGAAGTCAGACACGGGAAGATGATTAAAGTGGGAATGGTGAATGAGAAGATGATTACAGTGGTGAATAGGAAGATGATTACAGTGGTGAATGGGAAGATGATTACAGTGGTGAATGGGAAGATGATTACAGTGGTGAATGGGAAGATGATTACAGTGGTGAATGGGAAGATGATTACAGTGGAGAATGGGAAGATGATTACAGTGGTGAATGGGAAGATGATTACAGTGGTGAATGGGAAGATGATTACAGTGGTGAATGGGAAGATGATTACAGTGGTGAATGGGAAGATGATTACAGTGGTGAATGGGAAGATGATTGCAGTGGTGAATGGGAAGATGATTACAGTGGTGAATGGGAAGATGATTACAGTGGTGAATGGGAAGATGATTACAGTGGTGAATGGGAAGATGATTACAGTGGGAATGTGAAGATGATTACAGTGGGAATGGTGAATGAGAAGATGATTACAGTGGTGAATAGGAAGATGATTACAGTGGTGAATGGGAAGATGATTACAGTGGTGAATGGGAAGATGATTACAGTGGTGAATGGGAAGATGATTACAGTGGTGAATGGGAAGATGATTACAGTGGAGAATGGGAAGATGATTACAGTGGTGAATGGGAAGATGATTACAGTGGTGAATGGGAAGATGATTACAGTGGTGAATGGGAAGATGATTACAGTGGTGAATGGGAAGATGATTGCAGTGGTGAATGGGAAGATGATTGCAGTGGTGAATGGGAAGATGATTACAGTGGTGAATGGGAAGATGATTACAGTGGTGAATGGGAAGATGATTACAGTGGGAATGTGAAGATGATTACAGTGGGAATGGTGAATGAGAAGATGATTACAGTGGTGAATGGGAAGATGATTACAGTGGTGAATGGGAAGATGATTACAGTGGTGAATGGGAAGATGATTACAGTGGTGAATGGGAAGATGATTACAGTGGTGAATGGGAAGATGATTACAGTGGTGAATGGGAAAATGATTACAGTGGTGAATGGGAAGATGATTACAGTGGTGAATGGGAAGATGATTACAGTGGTGAATGGAAGATGATTACAGTGGTGAATGGGAAGATGATTACAGTGGTGAATAGGAAGATGATTACAGTGGTGAATAGGAAGATGATTACAGTGGTGAATGGGAAGATGATTACAATGGTGAATAGGAAGATGATTACAGTGGTGAATAGGAAGATGATTACAGTGGTGAATAGGAAGATGATTACAGTGGTGAATAGGAAGATGATTACAGTGGTGAATGGGAAGATGATTACAGTGGTGAATGGGAAGATGATTACAGTGGTGAATAGGAAGATGATTACAGTGGTGAATGGAAGATGATTACAGTGGTGAATGGAAGATGATTACAGTGGTGAATGGGAAGATGATTACAGTGGTGAATGGGAAGATGATTACAGTGGTGAATAGGAAGATGATTACAGTGGTGAATGGGAAGATGATTACAGTGGTGAATGGGAAGATGATTACAGTGGTGAATAGGAAGATGATTACAGTGGTGAATGAAAGATGATTACAGTGGTGAATGGAAGATGATTACAGTGGTGAATGGGAAGATGATTACAGTGGGAATGGGAAGATGAATACAGTGGGAATGTGAAGATGATTACAGTGGAGAATAGGAAGATGATTACAGTGGTGAATGGAAGATGATTACAGTGGTGAATGGGAAGATGATTACAGTGGTGAATGGGAAGATGATTACAGTGGAGAATGGGAAGATGATTACAGTGGTGAATGGGAAGATGATTACAGTGGTGAATGGGAAGATGATTACAGTGGTGAATGGGAAGATGATTACAGTGGTGAATGGGAAGATGATTACAGTGGTGAATGGGAAGATGATTGCAGTGGTGAATGGGAAGATGATTACAGTGGTGAATGGGAAGATGATTACAGTGGTGAATGGGAAGATGATTACAGTGGTGAATGGGAAGATGATTACAGTGGGAATGTGAAGATGATTACAGTGGGAATGGTGAATGAGAAGATGATTACAGTGGTGAATAGGAAGATGATTACAGTGGTGAATGTGAAGATGATTACAGTGGTGAATGGGAAGTTAATTACAGTGGTGAATGGGAAGATGATTACAGTGGTGAATGGGAAGATGATTACAGTGGAGAATGGGAAGATGATTACAGTGGTGAATGGGAAGATGATTACAGTGGTGAATGGGAAGATGATTACAGTGGTGAATGGGAAGATGATTACAGTGGTGAATGGGAAGATGATTACAGTGGTGAATGGGAAGATGATTACAGTGGTGAATGGGAAGATGATTGCAGTGGTGAATGGGAAGATGATTACAGTGGTGAATGGGAAGATGATTACAGTGGTGAATGGGAAGATGATTACAGTGGTGAATGGGAAGATGATTACAGTGGGAATGTGAAGATGATTACAGTGGGAATGGTGAATGAGAAGATGATTACAGTGGTGAATGGGAAGATGATTACAGTGGTGAATGGGAAGATGATTACAGTGGTGAATGGGAAGATGATTACAGTGGTGAATGGGAAGATGATTACAGTGGGGAATGGGAAGATGATTACAGTGGTGAATGGGAAGATGATTACAGTGGTGAATGGGAAGATGATTACAGTGGTGAATGGGAAGATGATTACAGTGGTGAATGGAAGATGAATACAGTGGTGAATGGGAAGATGATTACAGTGGTGAATAGGAAGATGATTACAGTGGTGAATAGGAAGATGATTACAGTGGTGAATGGGAAGATGATTACAATGGTGAATAGGAAGTTGATTACAGTGGTGAATAGGAAGATGATTACAGTGGTGAATAGGAAGATGATTACAGTGGTGAATAGGAAGATGATTACAGTGGTGAATGGGAAGATGATTACAGTGGTGAATGGGAAGATGATTACAGTGGTGAATAGGAAGATGATTGCAGTGGTGAATGGAAGATGATTACAGTGGTGAATGGAAGATGATTACAGTGGTGAATGGGAAGATGATTACAGTGGTGAATGGGAAGATGATTACAGTGGTGAATAGGAAGATGATTACAGTGGTGAATGGGAAGATGATTACAGTGGTGAATGGGAAGATGATTACAGTGGTGAATAGGAAGATGATTACAGTGGTGAATGAAAGATGGTTACAGTGGTGAATGGAAGATGATTACAGTGGTGAATGGGAAGATGATTACAGTGGGAATGGGAAGATGAATACAGTGGGAATGTGAAGATGATTACAGTGGAGAATAGGAAGATGATTACAGTGGTGAATGGAAGATGATTACAGTGAGAATGGGAAGATGATTACAGTGGGAATGGAAGATGATTACAGTGGGAATGGGAAGATGATTACAGTGGTGAATGGAAGATGATTATAGTGTGAATGGAAGATGATTACAGTGGTGAATGGGAAGATGATTACAGTGGGAATGGAAGATGATTACAGTGGTGAATGGGAAGATGATTACAGTGGTGAATGGGAAGATGATTACAGTGGGAATGGGAAGATGATTACAGTGGGAATGGAAGATGATTACAGTGGGAATGGGAAGATGATTACAGTGGGAATGGAAGATGATTACAGTGGTGAATGGGAAGATGATTACAGTGGTGAATGGGAAGATGATTACAGTGGTGAATGGGGAGATGATTACAGTGGTGAATGGGAAGATGATTACAGTGGGAATGAGAAGATGATTACAGTGGGAATGGGAAGATGATTACAGTGGGAATGAGAAGATGATTACAGTGGTGAATGGGAAGATGATTACAGTGGTGAATGGGAAGATGATTACAGTGGTGAATGAGAAGATGATTACAGTGGGAATGGGAAGATGATTACAGTGGGAATGTGAAGATGATTGCAGTGGTGAATGGGAAGATGATTACAGTGGTGAATGAGAAGATGATTACAGTGGGAATGGGAAGATGATTACAGTGGGAATGGGAAGATGATTACAGTGGGAATGAGAAGATGATTACAGTGGGAATGGAAGATGATTACAGTAGAGAATGGGAAGATGATTACAGTGGAGAATGGGAAGATGATTACAGTGGAGAATGGGAAGATGATTACAGTGGGAATGGAAGATGATTACAGTGGGAATGTGAAGATGATTACAGTGGTGAATGGGAAGATGATTACAGTGGGAATGTGAAGATGATTACAGTGGGAATGTGAAGATGATTACAGTGGGAATGAGAAGATGATTACAGTGGGAATGGAAGATGATTACATTGGGAATGGGAAGATGATTACAGAAGATTATGGTTCTGGCTTCTTCTTTGGTCGGAGGTTGGATTTAGCGATCAGGTTAGCTTTACATTTGTTTGACAGTGAATCATGCATTACAAAGCTAGATGTTAACAAGATCGTTATTAATCAGAGTAACATCCCAATCTATGACAATCTAAAAACGACACTAGCTAAAGGGCTGAATTTCGCAGTTACCCCTAAACATATCCCAGTAGAGGATATAATCTCCCATGTCGATGTAGCCCTCAAAGGTTTAGGACACATCCAAATGGACGTTGCGAGAGCTGAAATAGCCACTATCCTCAAGAATGCTAAGAAACCCGTTAGCAACATCAGCACTGTCATCATGGATAAAAACTCATACAACAATAAAATCCAGGACCAACTCAATGATGGCAGCTACTCCAAAATCAATAGAGATCCGACTAATAGCCTAACTACTAAAACCAACAAGATCACTGGTTCGACTTCCCTAATCGAACCAATCAAACGGTTCTCCCTGAAACCCTCGGCTGCGAGACCTCCCAGATTCTATGGGCTTCCCAAGATCCATAAAGAAGGTACCCCACTACGGCCCATCGTGTCAACGATCAACTCGCCTACCTACAAACTAGCCCGTTTTCTATCGGATACTCTGCTTCCCTTCACTGTCAAGACCACCTCAGCAGTACTTAACTCAACTCACTTGGTCTCTCTAGTCAAGGACATTGTACTGTCTCCTGATGATGTCCTCGTCAGCTTTGATGTGGTCTCTCTATTCACCAAGGTTCCAGTGCCTGACACCATAACAATAATTGAAGACTTAGTCCAACATGGACTGAACCCTGATGTCTCTGCGCTGGTTAGGCACTGCCTCACCAAACACGTACTTCACCTGGAATGGTACCTTCTATAAACAAAATGAGGGTACCCTTATGGGTTCCCCCTTGTCACCAGTGATAGCCAATGTTTTCATGGAGAAATTTGAAACAGACGCCATCCAGACATCCACTCTGCGTCCTTCCCTGTGGAAGAGATACGTGGATGATACTTTCGTCATTTGGTCACATGGCCTCCCATCATTGAACCAATTTCTAGACCACATCAACTCCATACACCCATCCATCAAATTCAGCATGGAAGTGGAGAAGGATGGCAAGCTACCATTCCTGGATGTTCTGTTTGAGAGGAGGCCCAATGGCTCTTTGGGACATTGTCTACAGGAAGGCCACCCACACATTCCTACTTGAAGCCTGATTCCCACCACCATCCGTCACAAAATAATTCCCTCATCAAAACACTATACCATAGGGCCCAACTGCATCTCTGACCAACACCACCTGGCCAGTAAATTGGAACATGTTCATCTGGCCCTCAAGATGAACGGATACTCGGACCGTGCTATCCGCAAAGCTGTTTCTCCCACCGTGGAGAAACAGCCCCGAGACTCCAATCAAAATCATTACGTTGCCATACATAGCAGGCGTTACCAAAAAGATTTCCAAAATTCTAAACAAACACAAGATCCAGGTCCGATTCAGTACAGTACACAAGATCCGTCATCTGATCCCATCCGTAAAGGATGTCATTCCTGACTTACAGTACCCTGGTGTCTTCAAACTGAGTTGCACCTGTGGTGATTGTTATTTCGGGGAAATGAAACGACATATTTCTGACCGCATTCGCGAGCACAAGTCGGATTTTAAGCACGGCAGGACGAATTCTTCGGCCGTAGCTGACCACTGTTATAACACTGCGGGTTCTCATGACATTGCGATACCAAAGTACTCTGCAAGCCTCCTGGATACTACCAAAGATTTTTCCATGAAGCCATCCAGATATACAAACATAGACATAACTTCAACCGAGAGGATGGATTCAAATTGAGCAATCATTGGAAGGATGTAATTAATTCTTTGGTTCTTTTCGGTTAAGTCACGTCTAAAAATAAAATAATAAATCAAAATAAAACAACACATTACGACGTTTCGATTGCAACACAAGCAATCATCATCAGGCATAAAAGAAATAGCAACAAAAATCTAACTAGAAAACTATAGACCGACATACAAGCAGACAGACATCACAACGGCACACATAGAGAGGAGTATACAGGCACACGAAAATTAAATAACCTAGTAAAATATTGAAATGTGATGTAATACAACACAGAGAGTCGGTTAACACACAATTAACGCATGGCCTGGTTGACTACGTGTTTCAAAATTTGCTAAGTTAGAATTTTAAGTGTGAGCAACAAATATCTAACTAGAAAACTATAGACAGACATACAAGCAGACAGACATCACAACGGCACACAGAGAGAGGACACAAATCGGCTGTGTGAGCAACAAAAATCTAACTAGAAAACTATAGACAGACATACAAGCAGACAGACATCACAACGGCACACAGAGAGAGGACACAAATCGGCACAAAGAGATGGTCGTTTCTGTGACGGTCCCTTAAATATAGAGAGGAGGGGGAGGGGACGGGGGGAGGGAGAGGGCGGGGAGATCAATGGGTGCACGCCACCGTACTCCTATTGTAAGTGAGATGATAGACGCGGCACGGGAGGCAAACCTGAAAATTAGGACAAACGCGGCACGGGAGGCAAGCCTGAAAATTAGGAGACAAGCACACGAAAATTAAATAACCTAGTAAATTATCGAAATGTGATGTAATACAACACAGAAAGTCGGTTAACACACAATTAACGCATAGCCTGGTTTATTACGTGTTTCAAAGTTTTAAACTTATCTTTTAAACTTATCCCTTTTTTCTTTCTGGCTATTTGTTCTCTCTGCCTGTGTCCTCTCCTTGAAATTTCACACTTAAAATTCTAACTTAGCAAATTTTGAAACACGTAATAAACCAGGCTATGCGTTAATTGTGTGTTAACCGACTTTCTGTGTTGTATTACATCACATTTCGATAATTTACTAGGTTATTTAATTTTCGTGTGCTTGTCTCTTAATTTTCAGGCTTGCCTCCCGTGCCGCGTTTGTCCTAATTTTCAGGTTTGCCTCCCGTGCCGCGTCTATCATCTCACTTACAATAGGAGTACGTTGGCGTGCACCCATTGATCTCCCCGCCCTCTCCCTCCCCCCGTCCCCTCCCCCTCCTCTCTATATTTAAGGGACCGTCACAGAAACGACCATCTCTTTGTGCCGATTTGTGTCCTCTCTCTGTGTGCCGTTGTGATGTCTGTCTGCTTGTATGTCTGTCTATAGTTTTCTAGTTAGATTTTTGTTGCTCACACAGCCGATTTGTGTCCTCTCTCTGTGTGCCGTTGTGATGTCTGTCTGCTTGTATGTCTGTCTATAGTTTTCTAGTTAGATATTTGTTGCTCACACTTAAAATTCGAACTTAGCAAATTTTGAAACACGTAGTCAACCAGGCCATGCGTTAATTGTGTGTTAACCGACTCTCTGTGTTGTATTACATCACATTTCAATATTTTACTAGGTTATTTAATTTTCGTGTGCCTGTATACTCCTCTCTATGTGTGCCGTTGTGATGTCTGTCTGCTTGTATGTCGGTCTATAGTTTTCTAGTTAGATTTTTGTTGCTATTTCTTTTATGCCTGATGATGATTGCTTGTGTTGCAATCGAAACGTCGTAATGTGTTGTTTTATTTTGATTTATTATTTTATTTTTAGACGTGACTTAACCGAAAAGAACCAAAGAATAATTCCTGCAGTCACGAAAGCTCCCAAATTAAAATGTAATTAATTCTAGATTTGAAGCTTTCGTGACTGCAATGATTCATATTCTTAGGTTTTTTCGGTAAAGTCACGTAGGTAAAACATCAAAATTAATGAAAATAAAATAAAACAAAAATCACGACGTTTCGGAGGCAACACAAGTCTCCGTCATCAGGTGGGACCGTCACAGCCGAATTAGCTGCATCAAGTGAGGCAATGATTCAAGATGTAATCCCTTATAAGCAAGTTGAAGGGGGGGAGGAGAGGGGGGGGCTCATCAGAATGTGGTAGCCAATGAATGGAACGTATCGGGAGGGAGGGAAGCGGGGCTCAAAGACAACACGGAGTGCTAAGTACAACGCATCGGGAGGGGGGGGGGGGCGGGGCCAAAAAAAAAATGGACGACGGCTTGGACGCGGTTGCTGCTGCACACGCCAACACAATGGACAGAGAGGGGGAGGGGAGGCCTGATACACATGATAGACAAAAGAACGAAAATGCCCATGTTTATACCAATGCTGGCTGAACAATGAAGAGAGTACTGTTTAAAAATAACTGGGGATGTTAACACTCGGTAAAGTAAAGTAAAATAGTGCCTGTCAGATAAGATGGTCCAAAAAAGTGTAATTAAGTCTTTTTTTGCGTGGTTGATAACATCTTTCCAATGATTACTAAGTTTGTACCCATCATCACGGTTGAAATTATGTCTGTGTTTGTATATTTGTATGGCTTCGTGTACAAACCTTTGATGGTAGCCGGGAGGTTTGCAGAGAACCTTGGTCTCGGAAAAGACAATTTCATGAGAGCCCACCGAGTTGTAGCAATGATCGGCAACGGCAGAAGAATCAGTTCTGCCGTGTTTCAGATCTGACTTGTGCTCGCGGACACGATCAGAAACATGACGTTTCGTTTCTCCAATGTAGCAATCACCACAAATGCAACTCAATTTGTAGACTCCAGGATACTGTAAGTCAGGAACGACATCCTTCACAGATGGAATCAGATCACGGATTTTACGCACTGTACTGAATCGGACTTGGATCTTATGTTTGTTTAGAATTTTGGAGATCTTTTTGGTCACGCCTGCTATATATGGTAACGTGATGGTTTTGGTCGGAGTTTCATGTGGCTGTTTCTGTGTGGTGGGAGAGACAGCTTGGCGGATAGTACGGTCAGAGTATCCGTTCATCCTGAGGGCCCGATGTACATGTCATAATTCACCGGTCAGGTGGTGTTTGTCAGAAATGCCATGGGCTCTGTGGTATAGCGTTTTGATGAGAGAATTCTTTTGAGATGGGTGGTGGTGGGAATCCGGTTTCAAGTAGGAATCTGTGTGGGTGGCTTTCCTGTAGACAGAATGTCCCAAGGATCCGTCAGGCCTCCTCTCAAACAGAATATCCAAGAATGGTAGTTTACCGTCTTTCTCCACTTCCATGGTGAATCTGATGGATGGGTGTCTAGAATTGATGTGGTCCAAGAAGTGGTTCAATGCTGGGAGGCCATGTGGCCAGATGACGAAAGTGTCATCCACATACCTCTTCCACAGGGAAGGACGCAGGGTGGATGTCTGGATGGCGTCTGATTCAAACTTTTCCATGAACATGTTGGCTATAACTGGTGACAAAGGGGAGCCCATAGGGGTACCCTCATTCTGTTTGTAGAAGGTGCCATTCCAGGTAAAATAGGTGTTGGTGAGGCAATGCCTAACCAGCGCAGGTGCATCAGAATTCAATCCATGTTGGACTAAGTCCTCAATTATTGTTAGGGTGTCCGGTACTCGGACTTTGGTAAACAAAGATACTACATCAAAGCTGACGAGGATGTCATCAGGAGATAGTACCATGTCCTTAACCATAGAGACTAATTGGGTTGAATTGAGTACTCAACCCAATTAGTGCATAAAATCCGTGATCTGATTCCATCTGTGAAGGATGTCGTTCCTGACTTACAGTATCCTGGAGTCTACAAATTGAGTTGCATTTGTGGTGATTGCTACATTGGAGAAACGAAACGTCATGTTTCTGATCGTGTCCGCGAGCACAAGTCAGATCTGAAACACGGCAGAACTGATTCTTCTGCCGTTGCCGATCATTGCTACAACTCGGTGGGCTCTCATGAAATTGTCTTTTCCGAGACCAAGGTTCTCTGCAAACCTCCCGGCTACCATCAAAGGTTTGTACACGAAGCCATACAAATATACAAACACAGACATAATTTCAACCGTGATGATGGGTACAAACTTAGTAATCATTGGAAAGATGTTATCAACCACGCAAAAAAGACTTAATTACACTTTTTTGGACCATCTTATCTGACAGGCACTATTTTACTTTACTTTACCAAGTGTTAATATCCCCAGTTATTTTTTAACAGTACTCTCTTCATTGTTCAGCCAGCATTGGTATAAACATGGGCATTTTCGTTCTTTTGTCTATCATGTGTATCAGGCCTCCCCTCCCCCTCTCTGTCCATTGTGTTGGCGTGTGCAGCAGCAACCGCGTCCAAGCCGTCGTCCATTTTTTTTTTTGGCCCCGCCCCCCCCCCTCCCGATGCTTTGTACTTAGCACTCCGTGCTGTCTTTGAGCCCCGCCCCCCTCCCTCCCGATACGTTCCATTCATTGGCTACCACATTCTGATGAGCCCCCCCCCTCTCCTCCCCCCCTTCAACTTGCTTATAAGGGATTACATCTTGAATCATTGCCTCACTTGATGCAGCTAATTCGGCTGTGACGGTCCCACCTGATGCCGGAGACTTGTGTTGCCTCCGAAACGTCGCGATTTTTGTTTTATTTTATTTTCATTAATTTTGATGTTTTACCTACGTGACTTTACCGAAAAAACCTAAGAATAGGATGTAATTAACCAAGTTAAACTTTAGCTGCCATGCAGATTACTGCTAGACAGGCAGTTTAGATTTATTTTCATAATCATATCCTTATTCCCAGTCTGTTACCCCCAGCATCACACACTACCATCACCATTACCACAAGTTAGTGTTCATCTTGTGCATTTCTAATTTGCCCCCCGGCAGCATAACAAAAGCTGCTTAATCTTAGCTTTCTTATCTACTTCTGCCCCCTGCATCACAAAGCTTCAGTTTGAGCTCCATGCGTTGCCTCCCAACGCCCTCCCCGTTCCTCACATCATTGCCTCCCAGTCCACAGCCCGCCCACACACTCACCATGCCCCCCCCCTCCATCCCCCGCAGCTATATCATTCCTCGTCACAGCCATCTCTTAGACACACTTAAGCGATTGTGCTTTGACTACGTTGTCCCCACCTGAAGAAGGACGCTTGTGTTGCGCCCGAAACGTGATTTAACTTAGTTGTTTTCATTTATTTTATTTTATACCTACGTGACTTTACCGAAAATAAAAAAAAGAGTATGAATCCTTGCAGTCACGAAAGCTTCAGATCTAGAATCACTTATCCCTACTTAAACCAGCAAAATATTGACGCAAAGATTAGTCCCCCCCCCCCACCCCCCACAATAAACACATGCATGACACAGGAAATAATACGAAATTTTTATTCATGTAAATTAAGTTATTCTACTTTTAACTGGTGATTGTTATACGTTTACACTGCCATTTCTATTCATACACAGTGTGCCTGCATCTGTATAAATACTATATTCATTAAGGGATTGGCCACACATCCCAATGAAAATGAGCATTGACACTCACGTGACACCCTCTCAAATACAAAAATAACTACATTACTAACAGTGTTGCGTTGTATGCAAGTTGAACTTCTTTCGCACCGTACGTCGCCAACCGTGCTAATCGGAGGTACTGTTGGCCACCGGTGGGTTACAACCGTTAACTCCTGACCATTAACAATGCATAATTTTGGCGAAAACATGCTTCATTTAAAAGTTAGTGTAGAGCAGTCAAAATGTATTACACTGCGATTACACGATCCCATTGGTTGCCTTCTGCATCCGTAGCGCTACGCACTCGTTATAACAGAATAAGTGCAATTATGTTAAGAATTACAATACTGTATACCATTTAAAAGCATCGTGATAACCCCTACCCAGTGAACACACATCGTTGTACGCTTTGAATTATGTCTCGTTATTTCTGTCGATTATTTTAATGCCACTGCGGTATTTGACAGAATGCTCGTGCCATTCCTCGCTGCTCCTTTGGGGTGAAGCCGCGTCCTCGAGTGGTGGTAGTGGTGTGAGCTTTCACTTCTTTGGTGAATTCCCCTGGGAAGCAAGCTCTCATTGTTACCAAAGAGTAATTAAAATGGCAAACCTCCGGCACTCATGAGAAGCAAAAAACACATTTAAACAAACCCAAAGCTAATGCTCTTTTAATTCTTTGGAAAAGGCTTGAATACAGCACTTGAATAGGCAATAATTAACTTACACATAGCAAACATTCTAATTTTATATAACGCAACAGCCAAACCAGCTGTCTATGAAAAAAAAATGTCTTAGTTTTTATTTTGCCCATGTGAAGAAAAAATAAATGGGTCATACAACATTAGCATTTCTGCTCCACAGGGCAGAGATGACAACATGACTATTCTGTGTGTGCATAATTGCAATAGAAAAATCTAAACCGTGGATTACCTTGCAACACAAACACGTTTTGTTTATCATTTACAGTAAGTTTCAGTCCTGCAGAACTAATTAAAATTATTAGGAAGACGTATAACAAAAAATAGACATTTCATTAAAATGGTACACAAGTATTTTGCTATGCAGTACTTTAAAAAATCTAACTAAATAATATATTAGTCTGCATGAAATACAGTAACTAGCAATAGATTTCAAAACAATACATAACTGCTGAAGATTTTTCAGTCGACGTTTGAAATGTAGGTGACGTTCTGGTCACTGTTTAAGGCTTCAAAAAGCAACATATGCATCTGCATTTGTTGTTTCTTGACCGACATCCCCTCTGAGGACACACCATCTCAACATTAGCTACACAAATAGTGGGCTTTTAATCGGTTTCATTCCCAATATATTTACTACTAGCCACTTCGGAACATACTGAGACTTGCTCACCTATGTCAGCTGCCATATCATTCTACGTCGACAATATTGAAGAAAAGTACTTTCCTCCAAGGGCAGCTTGACTCGAAACCTGTGTTGAATCGTGACATCCGACAGCTGGAGAGCGACAGAGATCTGCTGGCCCGGATTGTGCAATCCTTCACCCAGGTGAGTCGGAGTCGTTGCAATGCGAAGTGATCTGGCTCTTGCAGTTTTAATTGTGGTTTGATTTTCGTTTGTGTCTGTTTTCGCGCTCATTTTGAATCTTGACACAGAAATTGGGATGCTGCGAAGGCACAAAGCCGGGCAGGCACACGCATCTGTAGGAGCCCTGCGTGTTCATGCACTTGGCATTGCGGCAGAGTGACATGCGTTCGTTGAGCTCCTCGCACTCGTTCACATCTACAAATGGCATCATGACAACGTTATTAAATACTATCGCAAGACACACCTGAGAGTTGACGGTTATTTACTGTGAATAAACTGAGATAAATAATACAAGTGCATTTTCAGAGAAATGTGTTATTGTATACGACCCGTTAAGTTTCATTCACATCCTGGAGTAAAGCATCTCGCCAATGATGCGACATTCACTCGAAAGTGCTTCTGCAATGCTGCGTGAGAAAAAGACGCTCGTGACAATGGGTGCTGCTTGGGACCTCATGTCGTCACGTGTGGGCATGCGGTTTGGCCGTACCGGTGCACACCATGCGGGAAAGGTCGAGCTGGTACCCGTCGTAACAGTCACACGTGTACCCCTCGGGGACACGAACGCATCGTCCGTTTTCACATCCGTTCAGGATGCCACACTCCTGTGCCTGCAGGCCCTCGAAGCTGTCAAACAGTCCTGAAGAAAAAGCAACAAAGCAAGAGTCTTCTTGTGCCTCCCAGACAACAGGATATTTTCCATGTAAAATATTTACTGTATGTATAAATAAGGAATATTATGTGGCACTGTGATTTATGTTTAATAAAATGAAGTTGGATAGATTCAATTCAGCATTTTTGGTTAAAGGTATGAAACAGAAAAAACACCACATCAGAAACCGCTGAGACAGTGAAGGATTCTAGGCAAATGTATACTCATTCTGAAATATAGTGTGGGATTGTCAATAGTTTATAGAGGCAATTGGTATTTGCCCAGTCCCATTTTCCCTTCACGCCTGCTCTTTATGTCCCTATTCGTCTAAAATACAGAGCTTACTTGCACATGTTCTCTCATCGATAACTCTCATTATAATTGCACTGGTTTTTGTTGTTTGTTAGTTGTGCAATATTCCTGAAGAAACCTGTAATCGTTCTCTGCAATAGACGTTTTTGTCTTTAGTTTTTGTCGCTGCTGCTGTGCCCAAAACACCACGGATCTCCCTTGTAAAATATCCAGGCAGCCGGCTAAACGGGATCATATTATTTGCTCCGTGTGTTTTACAAAGTGCATGCTGACATCACTCACTCTCGTCCCTCTCCACAGGCACGAACAGCGGCAGGGACCCGGCCAGCAACTCCTGGGGTTGTGGGCCCCCACGGCGGGCTGGGTACCTGTGGCCAGACACCAGTCCCCCCCTGTCATCTTGGCGGGCGATCCACGAGTCCGAGCCGCCGCGTCCCAGCCCAGACACTCGCCGCATGTCCGGGTCTCCACCTCGCGGGATGTTGCACAGTTGTGCAAAATGCTCTAAAGTGGGGGGGAAAGGAAGACACAAAACAATACGATAAAACGATTTGCAAAAAAAATCAAAGTTTGTTTGCAATTTGTATTAAATCCATGTGTTCCAGTTGGTGGCCAGAGCTGTGGAGGGGTGGTGCAAAACATTGTCTTTTTTACAAAAACATGAATATTTTTAACTTAATGCTTTACCAGAAATGTCTTGTGCCACAGGTTTATCTTGCTTCCTTGACAGACTGCAGCTGAAAAAGTTTATGTAAATTCCATCCAAGATCAAAGCCTCAATCTTAAGCATGTGAAGCCATTAGTTCAAGATGAAAGCCGTTCCCCTAAAGCTTTGGTCAAAAACATGGGCGACTTCCAGCTTGGGTCCTGCTGATGTGGTCTGCGGCTTTTTCAGAGACACGCTGAAATGATCACTTACTGCAAGTCATGAAAAATGCTCGGAGGACGGGCCATCAAACTTTGCTGTTGCAAGCAAATGAATAGCCGGGAAGCATGGCATGCTTTGCAGAGGGCTATTGGCCAAGGCCCCATGTTAGGGTCTGGGAACAAAATCGGCCTGCATGGACATGCTGAAATGCCAATTGGTTATTAGCATTAAAGACTGGGCAGTGACATTGACACAACGTAGTTTATTCCAATTGGATGACTGGCATAAGTCTTGATGACAACTCATTACTTGTGACTACACTGTGCACGGGTTATGCACTGCCAAGCCTGCAATACTTTATACAGCATGCGGTTATTATGCTTGGACTGTTTCGAATGTTAAACGCTCTCAAATTAGGTATCATTCTCTCATGACATGATTACTGTTTCTTAATTAACTTCAAGATAGCAGCCGATTAGCATCTTAATCATGCTAATACTTTACGTAAAGAACCATCCAGCATTAATGTTTTATATATAGAGCTCACTGTAGCTATTAAAACAAGAAATTGTCTAGACATCCTGCGATTTAAACCGCTGCTGAACTTCACAAAAGATTAGAGGTCATTAGCGAGGAGAGTATATGCGCGCTTGCTGCATGGGAACGCAAGCTCGGGCTGGGCGCCACCGCCCACCCCCCCCAGGCAGTTAAGGAGCGGAGCTGTGTGGGAGGAGTGAGTCACTGTCTGCGTGCATGGCTGGGGTTCTCTGTGTGCAACCCTGACCCTTGTCATCGTGGGAAGAAGCGCTTTACTGCACAACATCCCACTTGTGAGGTCACTTTGCTGTGTGTTTTAGGCATTTTAAAGGTGCACGTACTTTGACTGTCTTTTTAGGGTAAAGCAATTCCAATAGTAGCCCTTGACTCATTTTTGCACAGGTGAACATTTGAGAGGCATAATACAATAATAAAAACTCATGCATTCATTCAGAAATTCCTGCAACCTGTGTTACCATGAGCATGATCAAAAGTTTTGAGCATAGTCCAGCTAAACCAAAACAGAACCAACACTGTTAACACGGTCCTATATCACACACAGGCTAAATCAATCTCTTGAATCGAGTGTTTCATTTCACACATCACAGCATTATGTAAGGCGTATCAAAGCCATTCCAAATTATGTCGGTTGTGGTTTGAGCCAGTTTGCCTCGCAGATCAAGCAGAAGACATAAACATTCTCATTATGACATTGAATGACAGGCAGGATGTTGAAATGTGCTTAAATAACTCTTATTTTTATTAAAACCTGCCAGAACAGCTGCTGAGCTGTGAGTTGAACATGACAGCAAGATGCACAATTTTTTTCCCCCTTACAGCCAAATGCATTATTCATGGACAATCCACTTCAAAGGGCGTGCAATATTGAAATTCAATCCTCCTACTTAAGCAACAAAACAGAGATGTGACCAGTCCTGTAAACATTCATACTGTATCGGGCAAACGACTGTAAATGATTGCATATGTTTGGTTTCAAACCACGATCACATATCGAACTACAGTAAGGCAAAGAGAGGCCCACGTTACGATTTTAGCAGACACAAAAACACAATATTCGTTTACTCTCGAAACAAAATAAAAACAAAACAAGGTAATAAAGTACGTGACAGCCTGTACTAAAAGTATTCACACACTCGAGGACTTAACTAATGACGAGGGAGAAATGCAGAGGTCAAACTCTCAAAGGGCCCAGTAAGAATTTTACCACTTGGGCAGCAGAAGTGGCCAAAATTGCCAAGTGACTTGAATTTGATGACCTGGTCACGTGTCCCCGCAAAACAAGCAGCCAACTTCCTCCCACCAAAAATATTCTTCAATCACCCTCATGGGCCAGTTATTCCGAGCGTCCTCTAAAAATACAGGCCAGTGATGAGCAACTGTTTTCATTGCCAAGTCAAGCGTTGGGCTCCAAACAATTTTGGGGTTGTATTCAAACAGGGCCATCTGAGAATCCCGTCTGTCAGGACATGACATCTGCTGACAAACAAACTGTGGAAAAAAATATATAATTTGTTTAGACGAGTAGGATGTTACCATATGTATAGTATTACTCGATGACAGAAAAGCACAATTCCGCAAGCGGACAGCAGGAGGCGACAAGACACAACCACAGGACTACTCCCTTTGCAGCTGCCAAAAAGGATAAACCAACTTTTACAAGCACAACAAAAGGAACTTTTGAATGGGCACCATGACCGTAGGTTAATAAGAGGTTGTCTCAACAGATACTTGTTAATGACATAAACAGGTAAAGTATTTGTTTTACCTCCAATGTGAAATGACGCTTGATTAATCGACCAACCGCTTTTCGCATATACATATCCTACGTCATTGTTTTTCCCAAACAAGGCAAACCATGGATCCGATTTGACTGCATGGAATCTCATCAGCCAGGTGTGTAGAATGTTAATGATGTGTCCGAGTAGCCAGATGTTTCTGACAAAGCTCCCACAATGTGGACGGATTCTTTTATTTAATTACTACCCTGAACACAGGTACAAACCACACAGTACGACGTGGCTCAAATTGGGTATTGGGTAGAGCGGTAGACCTTGCCGCATCCAGGGTGGTGTGCATACCAGTGTTGCGTTCTGGACAGAGCGCACAGTCCGGGCCCCATGCCTCCCCGTACTGACAGCAGCACTCGGTGTAGGTCGTCTCTTTGCCCAGGATGAGCTGGCTGCACATGAAGTCATTGCCCATCGCCCGCCAGCACATGCTCATCAGCATCTCGGCGTCCTCCTCTTCATGTCGCTCTGCAGAGCCAAACGCACACATAAGACCCTGCCTGCAACGAGCCACCTGGCCACTCCGTCAGTGTCTTGGTTCGCAATCTCTCATCCCTCGCAAGTCGCACGGTTAATAGATGTGTGTAACCCTACACAGTTTCGTTTCAACGAAATTTGTGCTATTTACTTTTAAGGGAAGGATATTTGATGAACTTGACAAGAGTAAAAGGAATGGGAACTCAAGTTTAGCAAAATGCATTTTAACAACTAAAAAAACCAGTTCAGGGAAAAAATATAACGTTGAACATTCTAAGAGTATTCATAATTCTGCATATGCATAATGCAATATACTTTCACGACCCTAATTTCACTGTAATATACTATACGTTGCATTAACTCTTGAAACACCGTTTAGTAGGGCACATGTAGAACTCGTGCGCTGTGTGCATTTGCATCACCGGGACAGGTCAAAGGGTGGCACGGCACAGTGCTGCCAACAACGTATCGTGCAGCAGCAACACCACCACATGGGCGAGGTTCTGTGACACGCGGCTTGGTTTGATTAAACGGCCACTGAGTTCACAGTGCACCATTGCTTGTATGTGTTTGTGTGGTTCCATGTGCCGCTCTTCAGCACAGAGCTGCTGGCTATCTGGCAATTGGCCACTCTTATTAACAGCTAAATTGAGGACATATGGGTTCAATGTACTCTTAATACCCACTCAGGAGGCAAGAAATAGGGCATCTCTTCCTTCCCGTGAGACGCGGTTTGCATCAATGACCCGATAAAAATGTTTTACTTATTATTATGGGGTGGCCAACTTGCCAATTCCCTAAAAGAACCTGGACTCTATATCAAGCAAAAACAACCTTCTACAACCACCACCTGGGCATACAGCACAAAGATCAAATCCACATACAAACATTAATACATATACATGTACCTGCACAAGGCAACAAAACACACAATTGGGGCGCCACGGTGGCGAGAGGTTAACTACCTCGCCTGGTATGCAGGAGGTCGTGGGTTCGATTCTAAGCCTGACGCCTGTTGTATATTTGGAGTTTGCGTGTCTCTCTCCCTGTGGTTGCATGGACATTTATCCGGCTCCTCCACTTTTTCCCTCCACATTTACAAGCATACGTTTACAGTACGTGCTTACTATACATTTCCACATGATTAGCCACTTCATTGAGTTATTATTTGTGACCATGTCACTTCTGAAAAAGAGCCACACAGCTCAGTGGGCCCTTATCCGGTCCTCAGATGCTACAATAAATCTCACTCTTGCACATGAGCTGCCCTCATCACTCCATCCCTACAGTGGATGTTCTCTTGGTTGTGATCTCTCCTTTTGCTGCAATTCCATAAGCAGGCTTGTCCATATGCAATCATCCCTTCAAGTGATGTGTCCTGGCCAAACCCACTGACTTCCCATTAATCAATATAATGCGTGTAAGTTGGATTTGTTCTCTCAACCATGCATCCCTGTTTCTCTCTCTCTGTAAATCCCCACATTGATCACTCCATGCTCATTTGCACACGTTCAGCTTTTGCTCCGTGTACTTTGTCCATGTTTCTTTCTCGTGCTCTAGTTGTGTTCTTCCAATGACAAATTTTTTTTGTTCAGAAAAAATTGCTGTACATGGCAAAAATGTGGCCCCACTGCGAGTCATTACAACTACACGTACCACGTGCCCGCTGGCACACAAACATAATACAATATATCAATATCATATATTCATAACCATGAATTAAAAATAACTTAGTTTTGAAATAGGAAGATATAGTGAACACACTGCACTATGACCCATTGAACCAAGAACCACTCTCAGCTACAACTGACATCAGTGCTATTCCTTAAGGAACTTGTTCCTGTTCTCTTCAACATTGATTATGTTTTTGTCTTCTGCTTTTGTTGTTGCTGGGCTCACACACCACGGGCCTCCCCTGTAAAATAGCCGGGCAATTGACTAAACGCAATTATCCATGCAAATCAACTAAACGTAAACTCAAAAAGTGTGTTTATTACACAGCCATTGGTTTGCAGAAGGGCACTTATGTTTTAAATAACTCTTTGGCCTCCCAATGCTTGACGCAAGACAGTGAGCTGCCTTACACTGAAGTTCATTATTCAGGTTAGTCTTAATTTGCGCTCCTTTGTGAGCCCTACGAAGGTTATATTTGTGTTTGCCCTGGCCGAGGCAACGTGCTTGTGCGTCCCGTGGCATCATGAGCCTGCCCCAGGCCACTTGGAGCCCCTTTCATGCCCTCTCGTTTGCCTTGGCTACCGGCCACGGGCTGGGCGGAGCTGCAGGGCTGACTGGGAGCAGGCGCAGGGGATCAGGTTTTATCTCAGAGTTTTCAAAAAACCCTCCACTATACGGTGCTCAACGAGCTAAATGATACACACAGTGTATCATACTATATATGTGCTTGATTAAAGCCGCTAATGCCATAACTGGTATGAATGCAATGGCAAAAGGCCACCCGCTGAGCGAGACCTTGCTCGATATACGTATCGCTTAGATTCATGGCCATAAAGGTAGTCTGAAATTTAAACGAAGAGATATCGCTTCCCTGAAAAATATGGCAGCTTGTTAAGTACTCGAGTGTCCACCTGATCTATTACTTTTCCCGTTTACGCCATTAGTGGCTAAAATTAAAACAGGATGTGTCTGGCTCAGCCTCGTACTGTATGTGGAATTCCACATCTGTGCTGCTTTGGCGATCAGCCAATGAGAGTTGAGTGTATCGCAAACGTTGCAGCCATCTCCTATAAAAGCCCCCATTTAGTAGCTCGAAGTTTAAATTTCACAGCCTCCCCATTAATCTAAGTATCCAAAGCGGTTGCGATTTGGATGCCGACAGGAGCAGGCGTCTTGAGGCAGGAATAGTCGGGACCTTGGTGTGCTCTGTTCACAGCTTCTCACGCGAAAGGGCACCGATGATGAAACACCAATGAACCATTCCATGTACAAAGCTGTGGACTGAGAAACCACACGCAGCCAACCATCTGCAGACCTCCAGCTCCTGCGCCCGCTCTGCCCGATATGATTTTTTGTGAACACGTCTAAGTTTACATTTTTCATCTACTCCACTTCAAAAGCAGTTTCGCATGCACGACAACATCGAGCGCGCCCCACCACCACCCCCACACAACGGGAATGCAGTCCAGCACACATTCTCATGCACTTACAGTGAGAACACAAGCCCTAAGTAGAGACTTTCAGGAATGCTTTATGAACAGACAGGCCTTTTAGGTGCTCCATAAATCACGCGCTAAAATAAATTCTATGATATTATTTGGACACAGAGCAAAACCTGACGCTTCAAAACCTCTCTGTAGCTTTCTTTCATTAAAGGTGTGGTGACTTCTTCTTGGTTCTTTCGGTAAAGTCACGTAGAAGGGAAGTAATAAAATAATAAAAATAAAACATAATTAAATAATTCTCACGACGTTTCGGCCACAACGCAAGCAGCCGTCTGAAGACGCTGTCTCCCCGACAGACCTGGTCTTCACCTGAGGAGGGCTGCTTGCGTTGTGGCCGAAACGTAGTGAGAATTATTTTATTGTTTTATTTTAATTATTTTATTACTTCCCTTCTACGTGACTTTACCGAAAGAACCAAGAAGATGAATCCCTGCAGTCACGAAAGCTTTAAATCGAAGTGTGGTGACTTGCTGTTCACATCTCACTATAAACCCCTAAAATAGCAATAAATCACATTTTAGCTTACCACACGTTTTTGTAAGAAAAGGTGGTCTGGGATTACGGCCTTGTTATGCATGATGAACTTCTTTCGTACCGTGCGTAGCCAACCGTGTTCATCGAAGGTGCTGGAAAGGTCTGTGCTGGTTAAACCTTATACTTGTATTAGAGATGGTATTAGAAGGCTATGCTGAGAAAAATAATAAATGCTTGTAACAAGCAGCAAAGGCAGCTAAGATTTGTTTGCTGATCCTACAGTAGAATAAGCTGCATGTTTTGCGCATTAAGCATTTTAGAGTTGCATTTATTTTTAGCTATAAATATCAAACAATCCATTCAGTCCCATGTGGTAGCTTTAGCGGAGAGGCAAGGGCACGTCCTGAATAGTTCGAATGAGCTTCAGTATGGACACATGAACTGGATACCTGGGACGTTCTACATATTCATCCACAGTGCGGTGGTCCGAGCTGCTTTCTAAAATTATCCGGTGATAACAACACCGTCGGTATGAAACGTACGAAGCCATAACCACCGTCATTAGGCACTGTGCTAGGATTGTGTTTCAGGGTTGCACGGGGTGTTAACACAATAACAATCTGTGTAATGAGGCTGACCCGGCATACTCCATAGCCAGTCAAGGCATCAAATGATGTTTACTTCATATAAATTGCAGACAGAATTCAATAAAATATTTAATTCTCAGAAAACTAACAATTGTAGCACACACGATATACAATTTCAGTAGAAGTGCTTTAATTTCATATGAACTAAGATGACGCTGACAAGAACGGACTACACACACAGGATTGGTGAATTTGCCAGACCGTGTGGCAGAAAACGTAAGATATTTTGTGAGCCCGAGTGACCCACACCGCTAGCGCCCACTTTGGTGACGGAGCAGGAGGAGCTGTTCAATCTGTGGGAGCAATGACGCATCGGGCCTTTTAAGTTGTGCTAATTGTATTCACACAAAACTGCATGGCTGTTTTTTGACTGCCTGCATAGTGGTGGGCAGGGAATATTGGATAGTTCTATCTTGATTTGAACCTTTCGTGACTGCAGGAATCCATACTCTTTGGTTCTTTCGGTAAAGTCACGTATGTAGAAAAATAAAATACAAAATAATATTTTTTTCTTTGATTTCATTAAAAAATTTTTTTTTATTATTATTTTATTTTTCTACCTACGTGACTTTACCTAAAGAACCAAAGAGTAATATTGGTTAGCTTTACGTTCACACCATGTGGCTCGAAGCTGGGAGGCAATCTGAGCGGATGTGTTTATTCAAATGGTTTACAACATGAGGGAGCAATTTACATGCGTTCCCATTTTAAATGCTGGTAAGTTGCCCATTAGAGGCAACGTGAAGCATAATGACGCACACCGAAAGAAGCCCTCCGTTACTGTCCCACGACAGTCTCTCAAGTAGGAAACGACACGATTGTGACTGAACACACCGCATGTGTGTGTGTGTACAGCAGTAACTGCTCTGTAACACCCTCGGCCACATTTCATGATTATGTAAAGTATGATAAATTAGATGTTTGAACGAATCCAAGTATCATCCTATTGTGGCAGAAAACATGTCTGCGATTCACAGGGTCCAATTTGCTAAAGAGCTGTGATTAAAGAGGCCCAATCCAACAAAAAACGAATTACAGTTGGGATGCTGCATATTAATACAAATAAGTAATATCAATAAAAAGGAAATATTTTACTTTAATAAGACATAATGGGAGATGTGTTGGAGAGTCATGCATACCCAGGAGGCCGGAGCTGTTGACACAGCGCTTGCCATTGGAGTCCAGGATGAGGGGCGGGCGGCAGAAGCAGTCGAAGGAGCCCTCCGTGTTCACGCAGCCCCCTCCCTCGCAGCTCCACTCGTCCGTGCACTCGTCCACGTCTATACAATGCACCCGCCACACAAGCCACCGTTGACCACACACACGCAGTAAGCATCGCGTGTTACATCAAAGGCCACTGCTATGCACAGCAAAAGACATAAAAACACAACGGCACACTCAATTGTACACGAGAATGCAACGCACGCGCTGCTCATGCGGAAGACACTGCCTTTATGGTCAGGCTTTGGCAGCTAATTGTAAATCATGTTCGTGTATGTGGGGAGTGTTTTTTTGTTGTTGTTGAGGAGGGTGAGCATGGCCAGTGCATCCATCACCGAGACACTCCAGTTTCTGCCGGTCGTAGTAGAAGCCCGACTTGCAGAAGCACTCGTAACCATGCTCCGTGTTGTGGCAGGTGCCACCTTTGCAAATCTCCTGGCCGAACAGGATGCATTCATCTGCATCTGTGGAGCCAAAGCAGGGTTTTCAGCCAATGAATCCTTAGAAGCCTACAGGCCAACATGCCCTTACCCTCAGTGTTTTGTTAGTTTATGTCGTGTCACTCCTCGAAATTTCAAACCTTTGAAATCTTGGGGGATGGTGTCATACACTATATCTTCATTTGGAATGAATCCTTTTCCATGAGGACAAAGGGTCTTGAACTCCACTGAACAAAACAAACAGATACACGAATTTAGTACTAAACCTTTTCAGAATACTTTCAGATTTAAATAAACATACACATATGCTAAATCGTAAAAAAATGAACAGAATTGGCCTGATCATGCATGGCAGAAACCACTTTCCCACCGATTTTATTTATATATATAAAATATATATCTGCAAATAAGGGCAATGCCACTTTCCCCCAAAGCTCAGTGAAAAATACCTTTCAGCCAAGACACAAATCAGAGCACTCATGTTAAGGTTTGAAGTTTCGAATTAAAAACATCGGCCACAGCCTTGTCCGGCTTTTACCTGAGCCAAGGACGGGGCACGGGTAGATCTCACAGTTGTCACCCCAGCCCGCGCCAAGGGTACAGCAGCACTCGTGCCGCGTCAGATTGACGGCCAGAACGTTGTCACAAAAGTTGGCATCGTTGAGGTTGACGTAGCATTCCTTGGTCTCCACGCCCGGCGCCCGAGAGTCCACAACTGGGAAGCCACAAACCGGAGTTAGACATCACTCTCTACATGCACAGCTTGCCTGATGGCAAGTGGAGCAGGAATCTTTTCAAGCAAATGCAAGCCAAAATAATAGGTAACATGGACTAATAGATGGCCTATGTGTCTCAGGCTGGCTGATATGAGTTTAACTCTAATGGAACTTTAATACGTGCTGCATTAGCACTCTGGTGAACTCACTTCAATGATTTATTAAAAGGTACAGCTTTTACACTGTGGTGATATCACTAGAGGGCCTGCCCCTCTTAGAGTCGCATTATATATTTTGTTCTCATCACCAAAGCTTCAAACTCACGCCACACAACCTAGGACACAGGGTCTAGTTTGTATAGCTACTAGACAAGAGACATTCGCTTTTTGAGTTTCATCTTCCTTGAGCACGATGATCTCTGCCAAACCTTTTACGAGACAATGTTTTAATCAGCTTAACCACATTTTAGTTGATTACTGGAAACAAATAAAGAGTAATAATGTGCATTAAAATAGGATGAGGTGAATGTGGTACAGAAAATACCGACATTTGCACAATAACTGACACGTGCAAAAAACGCATTCATATTTAGGCCAAGAGAGAGAGAGAGAGCAGTGGGACATACTTGAATGGCGATCAACACACTTTCCAGACATGGTGTCAAACTCCTTGTGATGTTGCTGACAAATGCACAGGAAGGAACCTTCCACGTTCTCACAGAGGGCATCGTCGCCGCACACACTGCTAAACATCTCGCACTCGTTCACATCTGGAGGGGCAAGGGGGAGGGAGAGGCACGTCACAGCATGGTCAGCTGTGGTCGATCGCGCTGGACGAAGAGCACGTGCAATGGGCTGCGCCAACACCTAACGAATGCTAATTGGTAACACGCATACCTATACATTCCTGGCCATCCTGAAGGTCATGGTAGCCCTGGTCACAGAGGCATCTAAATGAGCCTTCTGTGTTCTCGCAGAATCCGTTACGGCCACACACTGTGTCGTCCAGGCACTCGTCAATGTCTGCACAACAAACGAAAGGAAATAAAATTAGCTCTTATTGTGATGCTTGGCGGTCCCTTCTGTGGCACAGTAACACGAGTGCAAGGGTTACTCTCTGGTGATGGTGGTGAGCCGTAGCATTGTCATAAGTAACACAGTACAGCTGTGTAAGTAGAAAGTATTGTTGTAATAAATCTGGATTTGATGTAATGCATCCGTTCCAGCCAGAGAACGCGCACATAAAAGTGCTCTATTTTAGAGCCATAAACACGCCAACTCTTCCACTGCGGCTATAACGCATGATTCAGGAGCTCTCATTTGGTAACTTCACTTTACCATACCCTCTCTTAAGTAGCATCACAGCTTCACTCTGGACTGCTTCGAGAAAAAGGGAAATATTGCATATCTGGCTCTGAGATAATTTTCCAGACCCACCAGACCTCAAAGCTGTCCGGCTTTCATTTTTATCATGTGCCTGCATGCGGTGGGCCTATGTTGCATCCTATATGGAGCTGCCAACATCGCGTTGTGAGACAGGCAAACACTGCACTGTGTTTTAAGCTTTCTGTAACCTGCACAGTGACATGAACCTGCAGTGTGCTGTCAAGGGTAAGAACAGGAATTCAGATGTAAAATTACATTCACCATAATCTCACAGCTTTGTTGACGTCACTAATATAGTACATTTCATAAAAATGGCATCGATTGCTAAATATATCCTACATTTAATCTGACTTAACACGCAGGTACTCACACCCAACATTAAGATGCATAATTGACATTTGGGTTAGGCAATGTAATGATCTATTAGATACAATTTGGTTATTGAATGGTCTACATATATTTTTTGTGTGATCGATGCAATTGTTACACAATAAAACGTTCTTTACACCTATCATTAAATGCAAAGCTAACTGTAGACAATTGAGCATCATCAGTGGTATTTTATCGTTTATCAGAATGCCCAGTGAAGAACAACGATGAAAGAACACAAAACCATTTGACCTTGTCAGCAAAGAGTTCAAGTTATAAAACGTCCATATGCATACACCAACGTGGGCCAGGAGGGTAGTGTGGCATGCAGTGCGAGTGTGAATTAACCATGTGCAGTTTAAATGTGCCCCTTAATTAGCAGTGACAGAGGCAAGGGGCTCGTCAAAGGTAGGCACTCCGTACATCATACTCTTGGTTCTTTCGGTAAAGTCACGTAGGTAAAGAAAATAAAGTAAAATATAAAAATAAATCAATACTTTCAGATGCAACCCAAGCGTCCGTCAGCAGGTGGGAACAATCACAGCAAATTTTTTTTTCTGAAATAGGCCAAAGAGCTACAATCGCGGTCCATTAATAATGTGCGCGCGTGCTTTGTGTTGTATTGGCCCTGCAACACACACGTGTGTGGTGGACCCACCTTGGCACTCGGCTGTGGAGGAGAGCCTGTAGCCCCGGTCGCAGGCTTGCACGCAGCGGTACGAGCCGTGCGTGTTCTCACAGCGCCAGGAGCCACAGCGGTTGCTGCCAAACTCCGCACACTCATCAATGTCTGCAGGGGGGAAATGAGATCAGCAGAAAGCTTAGTCACTGATTACCAGAATATGATACACATTTGCGAGGCACAAAATAATGCATAGCATTAAAACCCGATGCTTACGCTCACCATACATCTATGGAATCATCCGTGGTGATAATTGATTATTTTCTATTTGTGTACGTTGTGCGTATTCATTCATGTAAACCCTGCAAACAAGAGAGGCGCTAGATTCACCACGATGTTAAGAACAGGAATTGATCCTCGATTCGAATCGTGACTCCAAATTGTAAGTATTCTTTTAATCACAATGGAGGAGAATTGTTACATGCATATAAGTTCACATCTGAAAATTGCTGTTATATAAAGGGCTCTAAATAGGGTAGTGATGCATTTCAGGAAAGTCCACAACAATTTACAGAGGAAAATATAACAAAACATCAATTGTATTTTATTTCCAATAACAAGTGTTTGACAGCTTAATTGTATAACATCACGAAAAATAATTGCCCTGTTTATATTCAAGGGCTCGGTGCTGCGAAGACTGCAGATGGAGGATGTTGTTGGCTGTGCTAGGACCTCACCTACGCAGGTGTGGGTGCCTGGATTGAGGCGCAGGCCAAGTTCACATTCGCACGTAAACGAGCCCTCCGTGTTCACGCACTGCCCGCCAGGGCACTGCTGCCCCTCCGAGCACTCATCCACATCTGTACAAAACCGGGTGAGAGTCAGGGCTGCCCTACCCCACCAACACGAAAAATATACTTTTTAAAGACCTCCCATTTTGCTTAAAGAGTTAAAGCAGTGTTTAATCACAGACCACAAAAAACATTACCACTGTCACATTTAACATTTCCTTGGTTAAATATATGTACAGTACTCGGCAATTTTTTTATGGAAAGCCCTCGTCTACAGAACTCTAGGTCAGAAGGTGAACCGAGCTGCAGGTGTTCCACTGCCACATGCCTTTGCAGAAGCGTCCGTTGGCAGAGGATTTATAGCCATGATGGCACACACAGTAGAAGGAGCCATCGGTGTTGAGGCAGTCCCCATGGGGTTCGCACAGAGACTCTGAGAGGCACTCGTTAATATCTGCCAGGGGGCAAAAACATTGTGGAGGTGTAAGGAGATGAAGGTGAGTACACTTTGTGCACCTGTGCAATTAAAAAACATGAAGGTCAATCAAAATAAAACATTTTAGAATGAAAATATCTTTGCATGTACACATTGTATAACTTCTACACATTTCCCAGTTTGAAATTGTCTTTGCAAATGAAAGGAGTAAGGTGGCTTTACCGGTGCAGCGCTGGTTGGCTGTTAGCTCGTAGCCGGCAGGGCAAATGCAGGAAAAGGAGCCAGGCAAATTCCGGCACTCGCCGTCCTGGCAGGCTCCCGCCCTGCACTCATCCACATCTCGCGTCCAAACACCACCCAAAACAACTTCAAGTACAACTCTGGAATGGAACATTTTAAAAATATATCATCGGTCAAAGAAGTGCATACCCCACGACACTCCAACCGGCTTATACCTTCACACTGGTCCCCGCCACTGGACAGATGGTAGCCGGGCTGACATTCGCACAGGAAGGAGCCCCGAGTGTTCACACAATCTCCGCCTCCACACACAATCCCATTCTGACACTCATCAATGTCTGCAGGCAAAAAAAAACCACACACCACACGCTGCATGAATGCCCGGCCTCTTACCGTCATCCCAACTGCAGTTGTTTTCGCACGTATAAGTAGAGAAGATAGTCAAGTGGTGTTACGGAGAAAATAAACCCCCACCGGTCTCCAGTCCCGTACCTTCACAGGCCTTGCCATTGGAGGTCAAGCGGAAGCCGGTCCCACAAGGTGTGCAGGAATAAGAGCCTTCCGTGTTGGCGCAAATCCCATTGCTGCACACGTTCCCGTCCGCACACTCGTCGACATCTGAAACACAGCACCATACAGGAGCAGGGGCATGTCAGCGGACTACCGCGTGGTTAAGAAGGGCCGTTGCAGTGTAAATGGTGCCGTGGACAGTGTGCGGAAGGTACCGATGCAGTGACCATTGCGGCCCTCGAAGCCGCTGGGACAGCGCACGCACTCGTAGGAACCCGGCTTGTTCACACACTTGGCAGTGGGGCAGGTGTTGGGGTTGCGGCACTCGTTCACATCTGCGGCAGTGCAAGGGTCATAGGGTTTGGGTGACTGGACGCAGCTGACATGTGTGCGGGTGCGGTGCTCCGATGCCGTTTTCACACAGGCCCTTATCAAGTTGTTTCATTCGACACAACACGGCAGGCTGTCGGGGCTGAAGCCTTACCTTCGCACTGGCCACGCGTGTTCATCACGTGTCCCGCGTCGCAGAACTCGCAGCGATACGATCCGGGCAGGTTGATGCAGCGGCCACCAATGCACTTGTTCACCTTTAGACATTCGTTGATGTCTGATGGAATTAAATGACAGTATGGAATTCGCTCAAATTATTCACCACGTTTATGCAAGTACTTTCAAAATATATTGAATAAGGACCGAGCTAACTAAACACAAACATAACTTAATATCTCCTGATGACGATTGCTTGTGTTGCGATCGAAACGTCGTAGTTGCTTGCTATTTTTGCTATTTTCTTTGAACCTATCTACGTGACTTTACCGAAAGACCCAATAATACAACATATTTTTCTTGAATTTCAAGCAAATCTTTTTTTTTAAGGGATGTCATTAAGATGCAAAAGGTTGGGATTTTGTTTTGTTTGGTTTGGCACTGCAAGTTTCAAACAGTGAGCATACCCTGGCAGGTCTTGAAATTGTTCCGTCGGACGGGCATGTAGCCATGGTTGCATTGGCAGGCGTACGAGCCAGGTATGTTGATGCAGCGCCCCTTGCCTTGGCATGGGTCAGACATGCACTCGTCCACTTCTGGGCAACCGGGCAAACAGGTGGACAAAGCAGGTGAACATTCGTGCAGTGGCATAAACTGAAGGCAGAATTGATTAATGTGCCGGTCAGGTGAACGTTCATGCAGTGGCGTGACTGAAGGCTGAAATGACGACTGTGCTGGTCGAAGTACTTCTGAGCGACAGATGAGACTACCTTGACACTCTGCTCCAGAGTCATCAAAAATGAATCCGGGTCTGCAGATACAGCGGAAGCTGCCAATGACGTTCTCACACCGCCCGTTGGCACAGAGCCGTGGCACCGTGCTGCACTCGTCAATATCTACAGTGGAGGGGGAGGAGGGGGTAGAGGTAATGGGCCAGACACAGGGTCCGACACAACAGCCACAGACTTAGCCTGCATTCAATACTCATTTGCACTTCAAGCAGCACGCTCGACAAAGATTTGAAACACAGTAATGCACGCAAAATATAATATTCTTTGGGTCTTTCGGTAAAGTCGCTTAGACAGGTTCAAAGAAAATAACGAAAAACTACGACGTTTCGATCGCAAACACAAGCGGCCGTCTCCTGAAGACTCCTGAAGACGACCGCTCCTGAAGACGACCGCTTGTGTTGCGATCGAAACGTCGTCGTTGAATTCCTGCAGTCACGAAAGCTTTAAGTCAAGCAAAATATAATGTTGAGCAAACTAGGACCACATCACATGTGTTAGAGTGACTACTGGTGGAGCAGAGGATTGCGTACCGTCACAGCGGCCCAGCTGCTCGTTGTACTGGTAGCCAAAATGGCACGTGCAGGTGTAGCCCACATCCAGATTGTAGCACTGGCCGGGGCCGCAGATATTCGGACGCAGCAAGCAGATATCCGACTCCCTCGGGCCTGCAGCAAATCAGCCACCACACAAATCGTTAGTCAGCGCCGTGTTTTTTATTTACAACCAAGTCAGAACCCATTGAGATAGATCGCCTGGTTTACGAGGAGAACCTTGGAGGGTAAACAAAGTATTAGAGTATTACAAAGTATTACATTGATTTATCATGCACAAGAACGTTAAACACAGCCATTTAAAAACGAATTCTAATTGATCGCAAAAGTGTTGAGAACGTCGGTGACATTATAAGCAAACATACTTTGCTTTGACAACCGCACTTTAAAATGGTTGACAACACAGCCATAAACTATGTGATGATGGTGACACCCGGTCACACAGGTGGTTACGGATAGTCATTTAAATAGTTTTATGGTTGCTGCCCTGAAGCTGTCGTAGCAGCGACAGAAAAATGGCCCCAAAAACCAGAAACCTCTTCAGAGCTGCGTAAACAGATCCATAAGGAAGGAAGTAACAATGACGAAAGTAATTTGTAAATATTTTTTTTTGAATGCACACACGCAACAAACGAACAACTCAACCACAACACAATGCACAATTACGGGAGGGGCGTAGAGACAAGCTACAATAACAACTTCACGGATAACTTACATATTGAAACCTAAAATTACTCTGATTATGCTGCCTGATGTGGTTTGCACGAGGACTTAGGGTAAACGTCACATGTGTGAGATACAATGTCATAATAGATGTATGAAAATTTAGCACGTGTTTTTGGCGACGACAAATTTGCTTTTTGTTTGTTTTACCAGTGGCAACTCGCAATCGTATTCTAAGCAACACCCATGGAAAAAGAATAAGGGCAATTGTCCAAATCTTTGATATCAAATTTGGCAGTTGAACTAACAGGTGGCATTAGCTGTAAGGTATTTCACAGACTTGCATGAAAATTACGGCATGGCAACTAAGAGAGTGATTTTACATAACGAGAGTAGAGCCACGTTTTACATCGAATTTGCCGAGTGAGAATAAGGACATAATGTACGCATTTCTTTTTTTAAAGCCATTTTACTTAATAGACTGGTATAATATTCATACATAGGGGACTCCAGATATTGGGCAATTCTCGGTGTTGGCTCAATGCCTGGCTGCCTTCTCGTTTGTCTGTGGTTCCCTAAGCCATTTTGCGATGTCATTTGCATGAAGAACGCCATGTTAAACTAAAAACTACATAAATACAAAAATATATAAGTAAATTAAAATCCTAAATACTGTTTTTTTGTAGATATTATACATTGTAGGATAAAGCTAATGCTGAATCCACATACACACAAAGACCCCCGTATATTCACAAACTGTTGAGGCAAGTGCTATTTGTGAGCACCTATGAAGGCTGGCCCGGCACACAAGGGGGTAGATGGCCAACACCATGCTTGGCCACCTTTGTTTCCCCAGTGCTGTTTACACAATCCTCCATGTACTCATATAAGGCTGAGACGAGCGACGGGAAGCCCAGGACCGATTTATATATTCGCCACTGATATTGGTCGTGAGCGCGAATCTAACTGGGGTCGCCGGGTTTATTGTGAAATGTGCGGACCACTGCATGACCAATCCACACACACACGAAACAATAACAAAGATCCCCCATATAGCCTTGACAGACTGCTGGAGCAAGTCCTGCTAGTGAGCACCGATGAAGGCCAGAACGGCGCATGAGGGGGTGGGTGGCCAACACCACGCCCGGCCACCTTCATCTCTCTCGTGGTGATGTTTACACACCACAGGTAACTCACTTGAGGCCGTGTCGACCTAGGGGAGGCCCAAGACCGGTTCAGATAATCGCAACAGGTTTTGGATGTGAGCAGGAATCGAACTTGGGCAGGTCCAAATTCGTTACACAGAGCGCTAACCACTACACTAGCACTCCCTATGCACAAAAGATCCCCCCAGTATAGCCTTAACAGACTGTAGGGGCAAGTGCTGTTAGCGAGCACCTATAAAGGCCGGCACGGCACACAAGGGGGTGGGTGGCCAGCACCACGCCCGGCCGCCTTTGTCTCCCTAGTGGCGACGTTTACACATCGCACCAGGTACTCATTTGAGGCTGAGTTGACCTAGGGGAGGCCCAAGACCGGTTCAAATTATCGTTACTGGTGTTGGCCGTGAGCGGGAATCGAACCCAGGTTGTCAAGTTTGTAGTGCAGCGCGCTAACCGCTACACTACCGCTCCCCCCATACACGCACGCAGACACACAGACATACACAGACACACAGACACACGCATTCCCTCTTCCACCTGTGTCAGGCTCCTCGGGAGTAATGATGCTTAGTGCGTTTTTCTTCGTGGTCACCTCGGGGTCCACCTGCTTCGGTGCCACAGTTGAAATAAGCCGCTCTGATTGAAGAGATGGGCACGCACACACACACACAAATCAAAGTGCTGCCTCAAGGGATTCTGGGAAAAAGACGACCAGTTCTAGATTCTAAAAAGCTGATGACAACCAAGCACACAAATACACGTGACATCCTGTTAACAGATCTCTCTCTCATTGCTACACAAGAGTTACACACAAAAAAAAGTTATCCGCCGAGTGTTATCGCAAACTGTTGGGTAAGGTACATTTCCAGTGCAGCACGATTGCATGACGGATGCAGGATGCATATTTCTTCCCCGCTAAGCCACAGTTTGAGCCATAACACGTTCAGCAAAGCGTGAAGGCCCTGCCTGGATCAGCGAGTGTGAAAGGCTCTAAAAAGGCAGATTCTTTTGGAGGGGAAAGTATTTGGTGACCACGTTTCGCTCAGCACTCGCCGAGCAGACGTGCGCCTGACGGCACCCGTACGTCGCTGGCTATTTCATAGCTTGACGACATGGACCGGATGACAGCGCACAATGAGATTGCATTCCTGCAATGATGTGTAAACTTACAAGGAGCAAAATAACAAAAAATATCAAACCTTTCATTTGTATTGTGGGTTCACGCTGGGGTGGCGTTGTCTGAAAGCAAAGGAAAATTGTTATTGCATGAAAATGTTCAAGGCGCGCATATTTATAGGTAACATGAAAATCATGTTATATTAGCATTAAGATTTGCGCAAGCAATGATAATACATTCAAATCCCTATGTAAATCAGTCTGTGATGTGCATCTGGTCGGATATTTACTTTCCGACATTACCTTCACATCCAAACATCTCACATTTAATGTTTGTATGTAAATAAAATACTTAAAAAAATCTTACCATTGCTTCCCTACGTGGAACAGCTGCAAGACAAAAACACAGAAGCCTGCTGTTTTACAAATCATAACCTGCATTCTCGTTGCGGTGTGCTCTACGGAATTTAACTAAACTTGAACTAAACTATTATAGCTCCTTTTCAGAAGCGACCTGGCCCCAAACGACAACTCAACGAAGTGGCTTATCATATGGAAATATCAGCCAAATACTCGAAGGTTCTTAACCTTTGCTGCAGCCTTGCACCCCTTTGGTTCTCAATCGTAAAAACATGTTTAAAGTTAATAAATACACAGGTTTGATGAAACAAAGTAGTTGTACGTACGTGTTCATGATTAATTTTTGTTTCGATGATTTATCTCCAAAAAACATTGGCATGTCTCGCACCGCCAGAAAGGGCATCTCGCACCCACAAGGGGGGGGTCCCGTGCGCCCCAGGTTAAGAACCTAAATGTGGAGGGACCCTACGACGCATGACAATGCCGAGCCGTATTGTGTAATAGAAACATTCGCAAGGGGCAGAGGGGGGGGGGGGTGTCTCACGTGCGGTGAGAGGTGGAGCGGCGGGCGTGGGCCGGGTGGTCGGTGCCGGCAGTGGCGGTGCCTCGTTGGGAACCGTATCATCGGGCCGTGGAGGGTGCAGCCAGATGGTTTCCATAACGACAGGGTCGGGATTGCGGTGGTAGACCAGCCCCGGCCCCGCCGGGCAGATCTCAACGTAAGCATCTGTACATGCAGCATGGCAGAGGAAGTCAACGTAAAGGTTTAAGTGTCCCAGCCGTGGTTTGAAATCGATCTCGGATGCGTGTGCACGAAATGCAGCATGTGGACCACTGTACTAACACTCCACCCGTCTTATCATAACCTGTTTTATTTATGATTTAGTTTCTGCATGTGGAGCGAAGCGGATTCATATTTTCAAACTGTTAGTCAACCTAATTTGAGGTGTTATAATGCGAACATTTTAGATTCAAACATTTACAAATTCACCCTCAGTCTTTGACACACTGAGACTTACTTTTTTCCCCTATCATAGGATATAAGACTTAATCCTTCTGAAACCGTCTTTCAATAGGCATCAAGACACCCACTTGCTCGTGCACTCGCAGCCGTGTGTGGCACGCTCCATGCGCATGTTTGCGCGTGTGTGTGCGTGCTCACACGCACACACACACGCACGCACGCACCTGAGTTTTTGGCGGGACAACGCTGGCAGTCGGAGCCCCAGGCCACACCCACGGAGCAGCAGCACACGGGCCGCGACACGGGCACAGGCAGGGGGTGCTGGCAGCGGTGCTCCACCACCATGTGGAAACACAGCTCCTTCTCCTCCGCCAGCGCCTTGTTGGCTGGGCACAGGAAAGGGTGGTGGGGTTAGCACTCGGTAATTAAAAACCAGGGTAAATGTGAAATGTCACCGTGATGGATGTGGCAGGGCCAGTTACTAAATGTGCTACACGAAACGAGCAGCGTGGAGAGATGAATTCGAGTGCTTCAGGTTGTTTTTGGATAACGGCAAGTGTTGAAGACAAAGGAATCCTGTCGCAATTATGTCAGCGTCATTCACTGTTTATTGTCGTGGTTTTCTTCACGTAGTTTCACATCACGTCAAGGGCCATTTGATGGTGATGGTTAAAGCAGCTGCTTGTCCTGTGTGATGTTTGAGGTGTGCGCTTTGCTGATGGTTTCTCTGTAAAAGGCGCATTGTAAACAAACGAACTATTAACAATGGTTGCGAGCTTGTTAGCGGCTCAATATTCCCACTTCAGGCAATGACTTAAGTCACTACCATTACGACTAAAAATAATGTAGCGGTGAGTTATTTTCAAACCGCGACCAGTGTGAATGTCAACACTGACACGCATGCAAGTACACTAAGTAAAGTTATTTTTTTCACGAGGTTATTGTTTATTAGTTTGTAAATTTTAAGGTGAAATGAATTAACCATTCACCGTAAACCTGAAGGAAAACTACAAATCAATCATTTTTGTTTATTTTGGAGTAAGTAAAACACACTTATGCATAATTATTATTTTCAAACATTTCATGATGGAGCACACCAATACATTTAGGAGTAAAAATCTTCCACGCTAAATGATGAAATTATGACTGCACTCGATCAAATTGTAGCCTAAATATACAAAACACTGGCCCCACTGTTTGTGGCTGAGATATACGTCCAAATACTCGACACGCCATCAATGTTACAAGTCAGCTTAAAGAGCCAAGTCAGAGGAGCTCATGCAATGAGAAAGACATTGAGATGTGTTTCAAGCGGTCTGAAAGTCCAAGTCAATCAAACGGCATTCACACATGTTGCATCCAACTTCCATAAAGAAATTGAATATCGGACTGCCGTTCTTACACGAACAAACTCTCCCTCAGAAATATGAGCGAAACCTATGCAGTCTCACAGGAAACACAGTTTTTTAAAGCATATTCTTTACAATGAATACAAAAATTCCATAAATGTATTTACGGTTGTAGACAATTAATGGCGATGTCAATCATAACAGTGATGTCTCTTGAAAAAAAAGATTTGCGTTAATGTTCACATTATGAGGTGCCGTAAAAGCATGTTCAATTTGCTGGGCAATTCATTTTGAGAATCAGGTTAAAATATTAAATTTTAATATACACAAACTATGAAATGCCAATGTTTCAGTTTTTTTACTGTACGATGTTTGGAACATTATTTCAGATAGTGTGACGACTCGGACGATGGCACGTGTGCCTCCCCGTGAAGCCTCAACGAGCATGTGACCTCGAGCGCAGACTCACATATGCAGCGGTTAGTGGTGGAATCCAGGGTGAAGCCCGACTTGCAGATGCACCTGTAGCTGCCTTGGGTGTTGAGGCAGTCGGCATTGGGGCATGCGCCCTGGATCAGGCACTCGTTGATATCTAGAAGCACGGTGGGGAAGACAAGAGTGAACTTCCGGGCGCTTGGCTGTGAAGCAGCCCATCTGACGCTAGCTAATAAATCGGACCCAAGAGAAACACAGCTATCACGAGATAAGAATTTTCCATAAACTTCCAGCCAAGCCAATGAAAATGGTGTTGACCGGAATATCAATTATAGGAGTGAACATCTCCAGAACACATTAAAAGCAAATGACCACCTCGTTATCACAGGAAACACCAGATGATAAACTACGAACCGGACAGGTGATGCACACAGGTCTGCGACTAATACTGGCACCGCACTGCACCGCTAGAGCGTCGGTGATTTTGTCGGTGAGAGCGCTAGTCTGTGGCAAGAGCAGCGGGGGCAGTGTACGGCGCAGGCACGTGCACTCACCTCGGCACTGGGTCGCACTCTCCCTCTTGAAGCCCTGTCTGCACTCGACCATGGCACTGCTCCCAGGCTGTGTCTGAACTGCGAAAAAAAATACAAAAGTCCAACATTTGAGGAAAAAAATTTAATCGTCCCTTCATTAGTCTTCCTTGCTATATCAAATCCAACAATTATACTTACCGTATGACAGTCAAAGCCAAAATGTCCCCTTGCACATAGGAGTGTATAGAATGTCGGCCATGAAACTGTGATGGTGCCACATTCCACATTACTATGACAGGGGGCAGGATAACTCAAAAACACGAAGCAACACTCGAATTCAAGCAGACTATATGTGCTAGAAGATAATTAAAGCAAGACATATTTCCTTGGTGTGTTTTTTTGCACAATCAAAATTAGTGAGCAGTATAATCGCAGCAGTGAACACTCTGAAGGGATATTCTAAACTCAGGCCACTCAACAACATAGGAGAAAAAAATAGCAAAGTAACAAGGCGGTCGCTGAATTTTCCATGATGATAATCACAGCTCTCTCTTTGCCAAAGACATTCCTTTCATTTATGTTTACTGTGGTAGGTTTAAAAGGGTGGTGGCTACAGACTTGGACGTGTGGTTGAAGCTGCCAGAGTGAGATTATCCAGCCCTTAAAACCAGGCTGGCCAATGCTTCGTGGAATGTGTGAAATTGCAAAGGTCTACCCACTCAAAACTTTGCCAGTTAAATCCTTAGAATATTCATTTGAAATAAATTCACCATTTGACATAGACCACCTATATATACACACTGCAGTAGGTGTTTTAACCATTTTTTATGTTAAAATATGCACAACAATTAGTACGGTTGGTTATGTACGGTGCGAGAGAAGTTCAACATACATACACATATGGTGATTGCATATGGGCATCACTAATAAAATAAGATCCATATAACTAATATATTACTAACTAGCTTTACTACCCGGCTTCGCCCGAGACTTGGATTCTTGACTTGGATTAATACACGGCCTACGCGGAGGGTGGGGGTGGGATGCGTGACGTCAGCAGGCACACTGCGTGACGCTGCTGCATGCGTGTGACATCACATGTGACGTCACCGCTCACTTGCCGTGCAAAATATATCCATTATTGCGCCCTCCCCCCCGAAAATACAAAAGTCTATTTTTATACTTTTTGCATTGTGTACAGTCTGGAAGCTACCCACGTGCCAAATTTCAAGTTTGTTGAATGTTGGGAAATATGCTAAACATTTCGAACAGACACACATATTCACAAATTTCCCTTTTGTTATATTACTAGTATACAGTCATGAGCCATTCAGATGGCATCCGAGGCAGCAGTAACGTTCAGCTTGAGAAAATCTTTGATGAGTCCAGCACTTAAGGATTTAATAATGATCAACATTGAGAAGTCACAATATGTCCTGCAAGTGTTCCACTGAGCAGTTTTTTTGTCCAAGCTGTCCAATGCATGCACAGAGGGGGCAACAACCAGGATTTCCGAGTGCCCTTGCCTCTTTGCATAAGTAGATCTGCATGAATAGAGCCAAATCACGTCGCCGGTGCGTGCACGACGCTGCACTCTTGATTGGGGAATGCGTACCCTGCACCTGCAAACCCCACTGCTGCTTTACCGCATGGAAACTGGCAGAGCATTTTGTCTCAGTCACACGGGGGGGCCACTTAGCGCCCATCAATGCCTCCTTGCTCTGCCACCCATGGCTGTCAGGCACAGGCTGCGACAGAGAGATGCGCCCCTTCCGCGTGTTGACTTTCCTCCTAGGACAGCAAGCGTGCGACTCCAGCGGTTTCCGAGCCATGCCACTGCTCCTGACCCACGCCTTTCGGCTACATCTGTCACACTGTCCTGTGAAGGACCGCCACCTCTGTGCTTCACACTTGCTAGGCTCTCAGTGTTTCGGCGAACACGAAGGAGAGCGCTGGAGGATTAACACCTCTAATCGAGCCTGGAAACAGAGCCATGCGTCTCGCTCGTACTTGACACTTGCGCCGCTAAGCGGGATCTGCCAACTAGGCTGCAGAAACATAATCGGCTTGATGAAATTGCATGCCTGTGGCAGGCAAATGACCTTCATGAGCTATGTAGCTCAGCAGTAAACGACAGAAAATACAGATATAAATGTATACTCGTGCTGGCTGTGGGTTCCAAAAGATGCATTCAGATAAACTGTTAGATGCCGAAATGGAGTGAAAAGTGCTGTCACTCCATTCTGCTCGTGTGGGACCGCATTGTCTTTGGCGCCACGCTCGTTAAAGTTTTCCGATGGCAAATTTCCTTTGGTAAATACCACTTGCCAGCCACAATGTTCTTTCTTTGTCAACAGGAAATATTATGATCGCAAGATGGCAAGTCCAATTGTCATCACTTGTGCACGGCAACATCCATTTTTAACCGACACGCAGCCAGAGCTGTCACCACTCATAGTTCGCATGGGGACATCATCTTCAAACTCAGGCTTGACAAGAGTCATGTGGCTTTTACGGCCAAAACCATTCCACGCCTGCATTGCAGAGGCTCGTTCCTCTCTCTTGCCAGTTAAATCGGGAAACAAACACGACCGTCCAGTTATTATCCCAGCAGCATGGAAACGTGCGACACGTTACCGAGTGACATTGCTACGCACACGGATCAAAGAAATGCAAGCACGGCCGCTTCGTATCACAACACACAAGTGAGAGAAGCAACCTTCCCCATGAGAATTGCATAATTTACCTTCTTAAAGAAAATAAATAACCCAACTTTTGAAGAGTGATGCCTTCTTAAGGTAACCATAACATTTCAAGAAGTAATCTATCTTACAACACTTCGGGGATATATCTCTTCATACTGTTCACTTTCTGGATTTCCAACCGTAATCTTTTTTTTCAACAGCCGTTGAAAAAAAAAACAATCTTATTTTTGTTTGCAGTGAGGCCATCAGCGCACTGTGTGTACCTGACAGGAGACGGATGACTCAGAGATGATCCCACAACACACTGGAATGCTCTGAGTTACCTTATCACAAGGAGGTGCGCTACGGGGCAATAGGTTTGAGACTGTGACAGCAGGTGACAAAGCAAGCCAAAACTCGGCTCTTTTTCTTTTAGGGCATGTGTACGCGGAGGTGCGCTAATCCCAAACGTAAAAGCTGACAGAAGAGAAAGGCGGCGCACATTTTAGGATGGCCTTCAATGAAGAGGGTACGAACGCTGCACAAGTCCGAGCGTGAAAAGAGCTGTGAACTTTGGACCATCCATCACTGCTATGACTCCTGGAGGAAAACTTCTTCTTCTCTGGAAGGTCAAAGGTAAGTGTGCAACTCTGCATTCAATAAACCAGACGAGTTGTTATTGAACGCCATCTCGACACCATTTCAACGGGAAAGGCAGATAGAGGCATGCAGGATGATGGTGGCAGATTCCTCGTAGAAAATTATGCAGGTTTGAGGCAAGTGGGTACTTATCATAAAACATTCTAAAACATTCATCTTTTCTTTGCATTCTCTTTGAAATTCTGGAATGCAAACGTTGGAAAATCGTTGCAGGATAACTTCATAGCAGGGCCATGTAAAAAAACGCTTCATGAATTACACGATTGAGTTCTCCGCTGACATTGTTGGGGTTATCCTTGTGGAGCCATAATTTGATGAGGATTTTATTTTTTTCTCAGCTCTCCAGGGTTCATGAATCACATTTACTTTGATAGAAAAGCCAAGCAGTTTTTCATGCCCGTCAGCAACACTACAAAAAAACCCACTCCAACTCTATAGGAACCTATATACTTCCATTGAATCTTGCGGGCATCATTAACCTCATAACTGTGGCCACCGCAGCCGTCGAATCAAAATGAGTGGACCTATTTACTAAATGTATACAAGCAGACATTAAATATATGATATTGAAGCCCAGAGACAAAACTGATTTTAAGAACTGCAGAACCATTCGCCTCATAACACATATATATAGATGGTTCATGAAGATAGTCGAGAATTTAACAATGATCGATTGAGAGAACAATCTCTCCTAAAGAAGAACCTGGTTTGAGAAAATGTGTTTGTACTATTGACCCCATATATACAAACAATCAAATTATAGAAAAGACCAATGAATATCAGCTAATATCATGCTGAGCTTATGTAAACTATAAAAGGGGATTTGGTGGAAACTGGGAAAAAAAGTGAAACTACTCCTGATCAAGTATAGATTAAAGTACAGTATTTTGTATCATAATCAATCATAATCCCAAATAGGAGCGCCTACTAAATGGGATCAATGTATTTATTAACTAGTTTCGCTAAACAATATGAAATACAGCACATGCTGGAACCTTAGTGCTGTAATGTATGTAGCTTGCTGCGTTTATAGATGGTGCCGGTTTGAAAACTGAAGTTCAATTCAACCACTGTCGCTGTAAGATGACTGTGGGGGAATAAAAAAAAAGTGCGTCATCTGCTGTAAAGTGAACAATACCCTGTGCCATTGGATGTAAAATTGTTCCATTGCATACTGATGCCAAAGTTCAAACCTTGCATTGACAATGACTAAAACAATATTGATGTGCCATTTCTACGTAATAAAAATATGCAGATAATTATCTGTGTGCATGTCAAAAATAATAAAATCGCGTCGTTGGGAAAAATATAGGGAACAAAGTAGTTAAGCAGACAGTCTCCTTCACATATCCATCTCTCCACAGAATAACAAAAATATTTTTTACACAACTCATGTTCTTCTGGGGATGTATAATTTCAGCGGCATCGATTCAGTACAAGCAAACTCTGAACGAGTTTTGACATGTACATATCTATCTGTCATTGCAACTCCTATTCGGCCACTCAACCAACTTCTAAGAATGAAATGTCTTTTAAGAGCTTAAGATAAGTAGTTTATGCAAACAAGGTCAAACTTACTAAAAACAAGATTGATCTGATCATTTGACTTATTAGCCTCAGTGCTGCTTATCGGTTATATCATATGCAATAACCCAGCGTACGTACAAGCCCCGTTTTAATATCACACAATTAATTGGGACAAATATGGGTGCTTTTGCAACCGTTAGATTTGCAAAACAATGTAATCTTTAACATTATTTGTACAGGGAATAAACTCCCGATAAGTAATGCATTACCATTGAATCTCTCCGCGTTACCCACTAGCCCTGTACAGTATATAAAAGGGTTATTTTAGACGCTCTACACATGTTGTGTAAACAACGAGACCTTGTCAAACTAAATTCCTTTGCGATCCATCTGTGCAGACGACACGCGCGTATGCCAATGCTTTCATTTCTTAGCGACATTCAATTACCAAATAGAATGGCCGTAACTCCTGCCAGCCTCGACTCTTTAAACAAAGTAAAGAGATGACATACAACTACAACTTTATGTCTCTAAATGAAAAGCATGTGTCTCTGCTCCAGCTGTTGTTTATGCGCTCGCAAACCATGTCTGTTTTTAATGTTAAACTGCAATTCTGCCACATATGGCCCAGCGGCCGTCCAGCTTGGCTCATAAACCGAACACGGGTTTATCTGTTGGCAATCGAACGCACGCAAGAATGACTGCATATCTTTACGAGTGTATATATAAAACTGCTGGCGCTTGTTAGCCAGAAACAAGGGCATAAAAACGTTTCTGATGAAATGGGAAACATAATAAGCCCTCCCCCTCCAGCACCTCCGTCTCAACCCCTTTTCGCACCAGAACTGGCTTTCTGACAAGACGACATCCCTTGCTGTGGTCTGGATGAAGCTGCGAGACAACCCTGGCTGTCATCATGCTGCCAATCAAGGGCTTGGCCCACCACCCCTCGACATAGGGAAATTTGGCCGCCTCTAAAAATGTCCACGCGAGACACATAATCAAATTGTGCACATTACACCAAGACAACGACGGCTGGCAGGTAAGCATTAAACACAACTTCCATATGCCTATCCATCTCTACGGGGGGATAACACGCGTAACGTTACCTTATAAGATCCTCACTGTAAAACACACACAAGTACAAGAAATGAGAACCAAATGTAAAGCTGTAATAGAGTTGTTCGTCGTGCAACCTGCTTGTGGATTCCTTCTCCATAAATCATCTACAGTGGAAACGTTAAGCGACCGTGGCTTACCGCCAGCACCGGCCGATTACCGTACATGACACACATTCACACACAATCCCTCCTCTCACGAGTGACACAAACCCTCCACCGGATAGCATTCACGTGCGGTGATCCAAGAAGTGCCCAAACATGGATGACAGTGGCCCACACAGCCACAGGACACCAACGCTGCGGCAGTCGATCAGTATGGCCTCGCACAATATATCCAAGTGCTAGGCACTGGTAAGTTGACTCAGCTGCGTGTTTCATAATCTCTATACATATATGTAATACTGCCCACTATGTTTTATGAAAGCACACGGGATTAATACAAATAAAAGTTGTAAGTAGAATCCCATTTTGTTTCCACAAGAAAAGAAAATTAAAAAAGATGTATCTGCACATGTATATACGTTTTAATTATTTACTTGTGGAAACAGAACTAGGGTCTCCTTACATATGGTATTACCATGAACGTTCTGCAGTCAAGCATACCGAGGTCACATTGTTGAACATAACCGACCAAGGGGAAAGTAGTCAAGGATTTTATGCAACTGAAAGCTGGTCTCCAGCCATACATACCACGGATACAGAAACACCGAAAGAGTGCAGTCAATAATTTACAGGCCTTTCCAATCCACTGCTGGATGAGGGCCTCCCATTGCTTCATCAGTCAAAGGGGATTGTTTAACCACACTACACGACTGAGCAGTTATGGGTGAGCGTGAAGGGGAGAAAGGCCCGGGGACCAGGCCACACTGAAGTTAGTCGTGGTCAAGAGTCAAACGCAGGTAGCCAGGGATACTGCACGAATCATTGCACCACCCAATCCATATCCCCACGTATCGTTTTCATAAAGCTACATTCTGTATGGAGTGACATTCATGTCATAATGTATGGCTAAATACTGACAAAATGCTTCAACAAGTTACATTAGCCAAACCACAGGGTCAATTGTGTCACAATATCGATGAGCACTGATAAAATGACTATCTATAACATTTTTGAGTGTTCGCCCGCTGTTAACGTTTAATATTCTGCCTTTGAAACACTTGGACCACTCGACATGTGACATGTGTTTGCCGAGACTACCTATTAAGAAAGCGTCGTACCTCCTTGGGTTGTGTGTCCCCCCCCCCCACCTCTCATCAACCAGGACACGTCGGGTACATGGGCCTGGCGGATATTCACGTGGAGTTGTGTCTTTTTGTCGCTCAACATTCTGCAGAATGGCCTTTGTTTTTGTGTACTGCAAAAATCTAATACAAATGTTCTTTTTTTATAAAAAGGAAGGGTCGCACCCAGAGTGCGCACCTAGGAATTCAACATCAGACCTGGTGTGCCATGGACCTGACATAAAGCTACCAGCTGAAAGTCTTTTACTATTTTTTTTTAACTGTATAGCTCTTTTTCAGAAACGATCTGGCCACAAATCACAGCCCAACAAAGTGGCTTTTCATGTGGACATTTATAGCAGCCAAATACAAACGCATGTTTATAAATATGGAGGGAAAAACCGGAGGGCCCGTAGAAAAATCCACGCGACCACGGGGATAACATAGAGGCTTCAGGGTCGGGATCCAACCCGCGAAATTCTGCATACCAAGCGAGGTAGTTACTGTGTGGCATGGTGCACTTCATGTGGATAAACTTGGCTGTGAGAGCGGTCCCACTTGTTGAATTTAAACATGTGTTGTTGATACAACTCTCACCATATTTTCCATTTGCAAAGCTATGCATGGGCAGGTATGTAATATGTGAGCCCTCTTGTGTGTCAGTCCTATATTGTGGCAATACGCAAAGAAAGGGTGCAAGACCTACAGTTAGTTTGTTTATGATATGATATGGAGTAACACTTTAGAACTTAAAAAAATCCTGTATTTGAAGCCGAAATTTCGTCTGAATTCCACACATGCATTGTGCAGGTGAACTCACAGAAAGGCAGGTCCAGACATGTGAAAAAACAGTCGGAAAGAAACGTGCAAAATTCCCAACATATACTTGGCATGGGATAAACATTTTCATCTGTAGCTGCTAAGAGAAAAGTGTTGCATTTATGATTGAATAAAACATTCTGACTTATAAATAAGAATACTGCATTTAACTGAAATAAATGCTAGTAATTGTTTAAGAAAATGTTTTCCTTTGTACCAAAAGGGAGGCTTTTGAGTATGAAAAGCAAGGGTTTGTTTAAAAAAAATGTTTTACCATTTCTCTAAAAAGCCTTTTGAACAAAAGTGTACACTTATGAAAGCGCTGTTACATAAACACGACTGGAGTATGAACAGGTAAGGCTCAAGACTTGGGCTGGAGATATACATTTAAAATGTTTGTGTTCGACAGAATGTGCAAAGGACATCAATTTAATGTTCTGCTTGTGAATAAATTAAGGTGCATCATCCCTTCCAAACTTCTGTCACACCTTCGATAATCACAAACTCTCGTCTGAGTGGTGAGAAAAAATCAAATCAAATGCAAAGTGCCAAGTGGTTAGCAACAAGCAGCACTAAGTATAATAGATGACAGATAATACCATGTCAAAACATGCCAAAACATGTGCAGCCCACCATACATTGAACATACTGACGAAAAGCACACATTGGTGTGGTTTTGCACAGTTGGTGAACAAGGGCGAGTGGGATGGACAGCGGCTGGGCAGGCCTGCACCAGTGCGGGGGAGGAGCTCACCGGCTGTGGCTGGACACTTGCTGCACTTATTGAAGCCCCAGGAGCTGCCCACACTACCGCAACAGTCCTCCTGCTTGAGGAGGCCCGGCAGTGGTTTGCCGCACTGCAATAAAGCATAACCATCTCAGTGGGGGAGGAGGCCATTGGCACAATAACAGAGGGGAAAAAAACTGGTGTTTCGAGGAAGTGTACATTTTATTTTCCACCTGTGCCCGTATGTGGTTACGGTTGCCGATTTCGCTGCTGCAATTGTACAACATACAAGATGGCCTGAATCTGCATGCAGACGCACACATTAAAAATGCCCGAAAAATAAGCAAACACAACAACGTACACACGTTGACACACAAACACACAGCAGAGCACACCTGCTGCCCTGGGTTGGTCTCCTGGAAGCAGCGGCCAAGCGGCTTGGGCTGAGGCCTGGGCTGGGACGCAGGCTGCTGTATCGGGTAGGTGTACGTCTGCTGTTGCTGCTGCTGCTGCAACTGCGAATGGTGCGGAATCTGCCCGTGGCTGTGGCTTTGGCTGTGACTTTGGCTGTGACTTTGGCTGTGACTTTGGCTGTGACTTTGGCTGTGGCTTTGGCTGTGGCTGTGACTGTGGTGCTGGTGGTCCCGCTTGTAATGATGGCCTGGGCCCGTCTCGACGCGCGACACCTGGTGCACCTGCACGGAGGCCGCCTGCGGGTGCCGCACGTGCACGTTCGCTACACTCGGCGATATCTTCACTGCAAAACACAGGGCAAAGTTCTAGGTCAAAGGTCTATGTCACGGTGACACACACACCGCATAGCAAGCATGAATAGCAATCACAGTGCTGGGTTATAAATGCACGATGCCGAAAATATGCCATGGGAAAAATGCCTTCTCTAATTGGAAATAAGTGCCTAACCTGACACTTCATTTACTTCAAAATAGTAAATAATAACCACAACATTATATAGACACATAAGCGGTATAAGTAATATATATGATTATTGTCAAACAAAATGTTATATGTTACTGCCTTCCATAGCTAGAAGATCATAAATCAGAGGCCCATAAATTCCCCAATGACAAGCCTCTTCATTGAAGCAGTAAATTCTCTTGAGGTTCAATTCCTCAGTGGATTTTATTGCTTCATAAAAAAAAGTGTGATGCATGTTGATTATTATGCATAGTCAAAAAAAAAAGATTTGATATATAATTATCATTCATAGACTTGTAAATGTTTTATTATCATTCCACACTATTTTAATAATTCTAGATTTGAAGCTTTCGTGACTGCAAGGATTCATATTCTTAGGTTTTTTTCGGTAAAGTCACGTAGGTAAAAAAATAATTTGAATTAATAAAAAATAAAATAAAATAAAAATCACGACGTTTCGGAGGCAACACTGAAGACGGAAGCTTGTGTTGCCTCCGAAACGTCGTGATTTTTATTTTATTTTACTTTGATTAATTTTAATTTTTTTACCTACGTGACTTTACCAAAAAAACCTAAGAATATTTTAATAATCCCTACTCTCTGCAATGTAGTAATGATTGCAAACTTTACTTTAAATAATACCATAAGAGCTCTGCCAATGAAAGGAGGCTCCTCAAGTTTTAAGAACCATGCATGCAAAGCCATGAAGTGCTCTTTGCTTTCTGTTGCACTGCCAGTGGCGGCCTCAAACAATGCAGCTGCTGGACCACCACCAGTGCATCCTGGGTCTGTGAAGACATGGTGCTCAGGCTCGCCAGCCTTATCCCCTGCGCTTTACCCGACCACATCATCAATAACTGTGATGTGGTTTATCATTCTAAGGTCTTCACTACGACCACATTTTATTGGATTTTGTGGTGGTTAATTTATCATTGGGCTCTAAGTTCAGATAAATCATATCTTTGCCAACTTTCTTTGACCATTGGACAGCTGGGGGGGGGGTGGGTGGGGGTGGAAACATGGCATGAATTTAAAATGTGTCCCTTGGAATTGTCAGCACACGCCTCTAACATTACAGAAGATTTTAATGAAAATGGCACCGACATCAAATCCACGAATCAAATTTTCAAAAGACTAGCCAACAGAGAAAGGAAATTAAAAAGATGCCGAGCTATTGATATACAAGCTAGTCAGGACTAATTTAGCTGCCAATCCTTCAACAGGTTGGCTATGACTTTCACTGGATTCATATTTAAAAGGCAAACAGGTTTCCCTGCTATTAATGAAAATTAATGATGTTAAGAACCATCGTGCTCTGTGGAGCAGTGGTGAAAATTTATAAACAAAATGGGTTCCCAGTGGTTAAAATGTGATGCAGCATTACGAGATTTTAAAGGTATTGTTCTGCTCTTTGTTTGAGTATTTTTTTTGGGAACTTGATGTTTTCCAAATACTTGACTGTATGCTACTTTACAGGCCTCCGAAATGCCATGGACCTAAAACTAATGCGATCTCATTGTTCTGTATATTGTTGTTGTAAGAAAATAAGCCTCAAGCATATTGTTACAAAGAAATAAAGATCTTACTTACATTTTAGCTTAAATATTTGCAAAAACAATTCTTTATTACATGCAACCCAAGATTTAAAACATGTTTAATATGTTTAACACCACAATATCTTGTATAATTATAATACGATGAGTCATGCCGGCATAGGGCATTTCATGAACAAATGTTAGACTCACAAGCATGCCTCATGATAGATACCAACAAATATAACCCACATTAAATGATTCACACATCAATAACCATATTACCACGTGGCTGTCCATAGAACTTGTAAAATGAAAAACCAACACCAAAGTTTACACGACAACATCACCCTTTTTTTGTTATATTGTTGCGTTGTTACGTATGTAATAAAATCTACATATATCCTTTAAAAAAGTAAAAAAAACTCCCACGTTTAGTAACAGTCAACAAGGTTCTCAGGCAAGCTCGCTGTCTAGGCTGCTGGGATAGTAAACGTGATGGCGGTGGGCGGCCTTTTGCTTGGTGGTGGCCGCGTGGGGAGGAGTGGGCCGCACATGAGCAAGGGGCCCCACGCCACGGTATAGCGGGCTAGCGCGCGTTCCGCCCACCACGTGGGGGTGGCGTAGGCGACCGTGGTGGGGATCGCGATGTGCAAAGGGGAAACGGTACGCGTCCAAACGCAGGCGGGTCAGGCGCAGGTTGACGGTACCGTGGGTAGCAGCTCCGGCGTGCACCCCCGACACGGGGATGGAGAAGGTCGAGTGAGTGAGCGACACGCCCTGGCCGCCCGCCACTGCCCCCTGCTCCTCGGAGGCCCTGGGCGACTGCACGGCGATTTGACAGAACTTCCCCGTGAAGTTCGCCGGGCAGCGGCACTTATCCCGTGTCTGACAGCTGCCCCCGTTCCGGCACGGGATGGGACACACCACTGTGTGGGGGTACAAGCAAGGGGTGTCCAGTGCTCACATTTTTTTCCATCACATCAACAGCAGCAACAAACGCAAGTGGTTCTGGCATGAAGGGCTACAAAACTACTTTGGTAAAAGCCTATCACCCAAATGACTCAAAATGCACCCGATCTCACCAGATCTGGGTGCATAAGCAGGCTTGAGCATGAATGGTGCTTGAGCATGAATGGTACAATGCATGTACATGCACCGTACATACATTGTACATGCACCGTACATACATTGTACAAGCACCGTACATGCAGTGTACAAACACCACGTTGGCTCCTCCCTGCCCAGCACCCTATATAAAAAACACATGTATTGAATAGCTCTCTTCACACGCTACAGTAATTTTACTGGAGCAGTTACACCTGATGATGGAGGCTTGTGTTGCTTCCGAAACGTCGTGATTTAATTTAGTTATTTTCATTTATTATTATTATTCTTTTTTTACCTACGTGACTTTACTGCAAAAAACCTAAAAATATGAATGATTTACAAGAAAGTTTTCAAAACAACTAGTTTAGTGATGGCCAGCACTGGTGTATAACACATTCCTCTGCATACTTATTATCTGTTAAACCGCTTGCACGTGTCACCGAGAACTTGAAAACTTTGTAACACTATCAAACTTGAGACACAAGCTCCCACTGCAATGGGTTCCCACATTTTCTATTGCACAACAACGGTAATTATGCAATATTAAAAAAGTGTACATGTTTAAAATGAGTATTGGACTTCACTGCAAACGAAGAACCATTTAAGTAGCATGAGAACTGTGTTTTTAAAAAAAGTGGGGCATTTCTTATTTAGCCACAAACAGCGTGTGATCAAGTCTGTATATGACGGGAGAAAACAATCGTAATGGAGTAATGGTGCAGGCCGGAAAACCAGAGGTAGACTTTGCAGCAGTGAGCACTGGTCACTATAGTGTGGTGATGAGTCCTAATTATGATTAAACCTACCCACAGTTGTCTATCACTGCATAGCTGCTGCTATCTGTTTGGTAACATTTTCTCAATTTAATTTTTATGGTGCAATGAGATAAGAGAGCCACAATGCACTTCTCCAGAAAATGCTGATGGGTGTTTTATATACGCACACCTAGATGTGTGCTTTTGACACACGTCCGTGTCTTGTTTTGAACAGCATGTGTTGGAAGAGCCACCTCAAACCAGGAAAATAAAAAAGGAGAGAAATATGTTTCAACGTTGCCCATTTGAAAAAGTCTCTGCAAATAGTTACGTGCATGACATTGTAGCATGACTGGGCTCCCCGGGGATGCTATTGCATAGTCCTGTTTACACCGCCTGCAGCACATGGAAAGATGTGAAGGTCCAGCACATGTAACCAGAAAGCAGCCATTCTAAAAAGGCAGCTTCAACACTGGGAGGGGAACAGGAAACGAGAGCAAAAAACAGGAGCACGGCCAACTCAAATGTTTAAACAATCGGCAAAAACCTAAAGATGAAGAGCCTGATCAACCACACACTCAACTGTTCCGTGTTCAAATTTTGGTGAAACCACGAGTGCAATCTGAAACGTGGTTGTGAGGGCCACGTACACGTGATGAAGTATTCCATTCAATTATCCCAGTGAAATCAGAATATGATTCTAGCACAGGTGTCTGGCAATGTCCCTAATTTTGTAAAAAAAAAAAATGATTCCTATGAGGATTCATTTGAAGTTTGTGTTCGAGTTATTAAAAGCTGACCACATGCTGTAAACGTTATGGACTATTGCATCGGCATGCTACAGCGAAACATTTACTGTACAGTACAAGGTTAAGCCGGTATTTTGATTATGAAACCAAATGTTTTAGCTGCGATCTGAGTTGCACGTTGCAGAAAGGGACATAACAGTATTGACCAAAAGTCACCGCAGTAAAACACATGATGTCCCTCAATGCTTAGTTGTAATATATTGGTCATGTCATACGATAGAGTGCTAATAATGAAGCAAATCACGTAAACCATGACCTTCTCATAACAAAGACGGCATGTGATCAAAAGAGTGTATTTTTAATAAAGAGAGCGTGCCATTACATTCTATGAGATGTAAATGAAAAAGGGGGCCACTGCAGAGCATTCAATTCACTGGAATTTGAGAAAGGTGAAGGCGAGAGTATTTGAGGACAAGGCAACGGGAAGTGTGGAGCAACAGAGCCCAGTCAGCGCAGCTACCCCTGCTTTGACGTTAAACTAAAACAAAAACAAAATGTTTTTTTACCAAGCAAGGCTCAATGAGCAAAATATCTATTTTTCAGGAGTGACCTGGCCACAAATGATAGCCTACCAAACAGTGACTTATCATGTGAAAATGTAAAGCAGCCAAATACTCCAAATGCATGTTTCTAAATGTGGAGGGAAAACCCAGAGGACCTGGAGAAAAATCCATGCAACCACAGGGAGAACAAGAAAACTCTAAATATACAGGCGTCAAGGGTTAGGATCGAACCCATTACACCTCTTGTATACCACCAGGCAAGGTAGTTAACATCTCGCCGTTAACGCTAGCAGCAGCATTAGCCCTGCAGCCTCGCCAATGCACTCACCCCAGCCTTGAAATCCATTCACGGTCACAAGGACAGGCGAGGAATGAACGTTATGAGCAACATCAAAGATGCCGCCACCCATGTTCTGAATTGAATTTGCAGTTGAAAATTTAAAAGTTGCGTTTTTTCAAGCACTTACGGTAAACCATTTCAATGCAAGAAAATGTGCATATATATGTACACATATTTAAGAAAGGTAGGGGTTTTTTTTCTTCCGATTAAGCTATTAAACTAGACAACAATATAATAATACAACACTTGTCTCAAGTACACGGTTATGGCCACTTGCGTTTCTAAAAAGAGATGGCTGTGTGGCTCAGGGGGCTAATACCACGTGTTAATAAGGCGACGTGCCGACACCACTGGGATCCTGGTTAAAATCTGGTCAGTCGCCCGTGATTTAACTGGTTTCCCAAATGTGGCTAGTTGATGGACTCATCCCAATCACTCACGACTGAAGAAACCCCCCCTCACCCCCCCCCCCCCCCATTATATAACTTAATTTTGCTAATTCCAGCTATGAGAATCAAAAATATTTGTTTGATTAACATGTGACAACACTTTGAATGGGGGGCAAAAAAAGAGTAAAAGTTGTGCCGCTAGTGCAGATAAATAGGCTTATTGAAGCAACTTCATGAGTTCTGCAACAGCACATTCCAGGGCCAAACTTTGATGCTGTGAGAGTTTTGCATCGATGTGAATACATTTGGGGAGAAAAGCAAAACAATACTAATATAGCATTTAAAACAATGTCATGTGCCATATCCCTTCTTAATGTGAGCTAGGCAATGTGTTGTTCTCCCAAATGTGTTGTCAACGATTAAGCTACCCCTCATCCTCCGCAACCCCTCTGGTTAAGAATGACTTAATTTGTTCTTTTCCGCTGTTTGTTTTGATTTGTACCCAAGAGTCGCGTACATGGTGCAGCATACTGTGTCACATTGGCCTCATCCCAGTACTGGGCTCTCCGTAGCTGAAGCACTGCACATACACTGCCGATCAGTAGCGCTGCACCCCTTCCAGGGCTGGACCCAGTCTTTCTTACGCAATGTATACTCGTTTTCCCCAGCGGGGATTTCTGAGTAACGTCACTAAACCAACACATCGGTCTACCCAACCCCTGGCATGGGGGTGGAACAGAATGACTGGAGTAAATGGCATTCAAGTTTCAAGTATGTTGTGTTTGAACCAGGTGAAAACCAAAGAGAGACGGGATTCGTCTAATTCACAAGAGTGACCCGGGGCATTGGTCAATTGAGTCATTTGATAAATGGACAAGTTCAACAGCCAAATTACTGTAGGGTTCAGTGTGACATGGCGCTTTGTTTTTAAGTATGACTAAGATATGGAAAATACAACAAAAGTTAGCTATATTAATGTTCAACTGTGATAGCGATAACTCGGCAGATAGAAATGCCACTGTTGGATGGATGCAGGAAGCCACTTTTTTCTTCGGAACCTATATATATATTTTTCATCTGGCATATTTAAATTCCTTATATTGTTTATACATGCCCGGTGACAGCTTTGATGAATGCAATAGTAATGATTTTCCTTCTCCAAACAAGTGTGAGAGTGTCAATGTAGCTGCGGTCACAAACACTGCTTGTGTTTTGTAATTGCAACGTGAGTAATGAATTGAACAAGAGTTGGTCAAAGGCTAAAACTTCCCTTTGCTTTGACTAGGTCGCATAGTTTGAGACTCTGCTATTTATATGCCAGCAAAAATGTACACTGTAATTTTTATATTTAGCTATTTTTAGCATTACATTAAAAAACACACTAACCCGTTGAACGTTAGAACATAAATCAATACAATGACTAACAAAACATTTTTATTTTATTTTAGCCTGCACCATGAAGGCATGAGTGCCAAACACAGCTTCATATAATTTGTATATTGCTTTATGTATAATACAAATGCGACCTTGGCAAATGTAAATAACTTGTGCTCATTCTTGAAAAACATTTGTACACAAGAGCTGTCATGGTGCCTAGTGATGGCTCTCAGCTGTTTACACTGGCCACAGCTCAAGTTCACGCCGGCGCTTGCTGGAGGGAAACGCTAGAGACTGCATGCCCGTGTCCGGCCAAAAACCATTGCTCCTTTCTAAGTAGGATCATGGCTGGGCCATGACTCAAGAAGACAATGACTCATTTATGTGCAGCTCAAGTAAAAGTGTAACAGCGCAACAAGTGAATGAGCTCTATTTTTCCTGCCCGCTTATTAAAATGAGCCACACGGTAGCTTCCTGTGAACAGGTCGTAGCTCGCTCGGTTAGACAAATGGGCAGGAGACCGTGCCCTTCCATTCAAGCAAATGTGCAATAAATTGTCCATTGATTTTTAATGAATGATATGGATCCTGGTAAATTCATGTTGGTTAGTCCCACTTGGGTAATCACAATTTGGCCAGCATACGGGGAACATCGTTTCCCACCGTAAGTGAAAAGAATTCTTGTTCTTCTTGGAAACAATAAAGAGGAAACTTAATATACCTAACTCTGACACTTAAATTGATGCATTGTACCTCTGCCAGAATTACAAAAACAAAGCTGTGCCATTATTACCTAATGACAAACTTCATATAAAAATAATGCTGTTATCACAATTCCAAAAAGTGAGTTTTAACCTTTCTTTCCTAATTCTCATAATCACCTTGAAAATATAGGGCAACATTTTTTTAAATAAAGTTTAAACATGAAATTACAAGACAATAGACAATACTTCAAAAATTTAAGAAAATGGAACCATATTTACCGTTCTGTCCATTCTGAGCATGACAAGACAAAGAAGATAGAGAAACAGATTTTTGATAAAATCGAGACATTTCGCAGCAGTTACGGTCAATTCAGGAGCAGCGGCCGCTGTGCGGCGAGCGCACGACTCACCGACGCGGAACCCGGAGCCCGTCAGCATGTCAGCCCCCTCGCCGTTCTCGCTGATCAGCGTCGTCGTGTTGCCCTTCTCACAGGTATTCAGGCACTTCCCGTTGGTGCACGTCATCTTGCAGATGGTGGGTGTGAAGACCACCTTGATGCGCCCCATCGATCCGCTCGCACTCAAGTTGCCGGCTACGAGAGAGGGCAAGAACAGCATGAGGGTGCACAGGGTGGCGGCTGCGGCGGCACCGGCCACGATCGGGCGGTACACGATGCCCATTCGTGCGCTCCCCATCGCAGGCAGGCAACAGTGCAGAGGCACGGAGCTGGGCAGGCTTAGCCGCTTACGGCTGAGCGTCTGACAGCCATCCAGCTGCGTCGTGGACTAAATGAGGCTGGAACCGCAAGGGAGAGAGGGGGGGGTGTTGAGGGTGTGTGTGGCAGCAGGGAGGAGGGGCGGATGGTGGAACGTCCTGCTTATGGAATGGCTAGGGCCACACTCCAAAACCACGTTTGAAGGGAGATCCGACTCCGGGCAGGGTAAGTAATCACAAAGCTGCATTTTATTTGTGACGAATGATGCAGGGAATGTAGCAGAAGGGTTGGGGAGCCTAGGGGAGGGGCATGTGGAGGAAACTACACACCAAGACTCGCAACAACAGCACGAGGTTGTTGTTGCGGCGCTCTCAGGAGACAGAGTGTGCCCGGTGGAAAGCGTTCCAATTAAGCTTTCTCCTGCACACTATTCCCTGCGTGCAGCTTGTACAAGTTGTTTTCATTTTACAAAATAAAAGGTTTCCCTTCCTGCAGTGCACACACTCAACTGAGCTTCATGCAGAAAAACAAAACAGCACTGGTCGGTCATCACCCCGGGCTGCCGATGGGCGTCCTGTGAGGTTTGTTTGGCACGGTTCCATCTGCCGGCCTCTGCAAATGAGTGCGATATACATGCCCTCCACCACGATGAAAACAAAAATCTCACATCACAACTCAGCACAGCGGGAGAAGAGGAACGCAGGGATGCCAACCTCCTTCGATCTCTCTCACATGAAGCCATTAAAAAAACGCTACCACTCTACCATAACGGACGTGTGGATGGTTAGCACAAAGATTTGGTTGAGAATTGAGCAGGGAGAAGGGTTTTGACAATGCAGGTTTTCATCGTCAAATAGTGTGAACTCCCTATGTATACATGCAAACACGATAGCGAGCACCCATCTGTAAATGATGAAGATACACCGGATGGATCGCACTGGAAAAACAACTTACTGCAGTTTCCTCGTCAGACCTTGCATTGAACCAACATAAAATATCACACGTAAATGTGAATTCACAAAGCCAGCCAGAGCAGTCAAATGTTTTTTTTTTCCTGCATGAGACTGTAACGGGGAAAAAAATTGAGGTTTTAATACATCCGTATTTACCAAGAATGCCACACAAGAGCACCGCCTTGAGCATAAACATGAAAACCAGTAAACTAAAATCTCAATACATTTTTTTTACATTTTACTGCCTTGAATTGTTACGATGCGTTCCAAATCATCTACATATTTGTGTTTTCTCCCCAGGTATCTTCTGTTTAAAACGAAATATTTCTTTTAAATCGAAAATATTAATCTTATATAAGTTACTTTATTTTACTAGTCACTACCCATTTTTGTGCCAATTTGCTAAAAGAATTATGGAGCAGATTCACATGCCTTGGCTCTATAATGGTGAATTAAATCTTCACTCCGGGTGGTTTTCTCAGCATCGGCACATACCCTGTGCCAAAACGAAAGCTTCCTGTCACTTGTAACCAATCACTCGAACAAGCTAGGCATGGCTGCTATACAACAATCATTATTATTACCACTATGGAAAAAAATGGGCCTTCTGCTGAAATACCCATGGGATTGTTCGTTGTTTGTGACTGATATCCACAGCTAGGGGAAAGTGTCGCAAAATATTTGTAACCCAGTGCACGTGTAAATGAACCAAAAACAATATTTCTCCATTGACAGAGAAGGCTTAAGGTTCATAAACTTGTGAAGAGTCACGTACATCTTTGCACATATACCTTCCTTAATCTCCCTTATTAACAAGTCACCCAAGTTACAGCATGATTGCAACAGTCACATATTTTTTGTGGCATTTTCAGCATTTGTACGACCCCAACATTGAAGACCCACCATGAAGCAAATGTTCAGAGCCGAGAAGCCCATGCTGGCCGTGCCCCGAGGTCAAGGCGTTGGGGCCGGGATGGGCAGGACGTCCTCCACTGGTCGACACGAGCTGGTGGCTGAAGACCTTAGGCTTGAGCAGGAGTGGTTGGGATGTCCGACGTTGCATGGCCATGCTAAGTGGCGCAGACTGCATTGAGTGTGACCTGCCATACACAGTGCAAACTAGTTCTGTGGAACAATCAAACATGACTGCTCGAACTTGGAATGTGCATGTCATTTTTTGGACCGTGCATCATATTCAAACAAAAGTTGCTTTAACTTACACCGTTATATGTGGATTGCAACAAAAACATATTTTGTTGTTATGCCAGTCATCTATACAAATTAAGTGTGCCAATTACACTAACGAGCAGTTTTATTCATGGCAACCTTACACGTTTGTAACCCAGTGCCTGTTTAAATGGACTAAAACACACGTGTCTGTATTGACATTTGGCTTCAGACTCAAAAACTGTGCAACCATGATGGAAAATGGCCAGACCGTTTGGGCAAGATCAATGTCGTCGACAAGAACACGCTAACAAGGAATGCAAAATTAGACGAAAATGTCACGAAGGTGAAACAAATAACGAGAGTGCTTCATGTGCGTTCAAGTCAAAACTTCAGCAACTTTAGCAACGTCCACCCGAAGGGGCCTCTAATTACTCTCAGACCTGCATGACGTCAGTTGCTGCCACTGAGCATCGGTCCCCCGATCCATGGCATGACCGCAAAATTATACTCCACTCGCAGAGCGAGCGAGCGAGCGAACAAATTAACTAACTTGCAGCCAAGCCAAACCACTTCAGACAGCAACTCAAGCAATGTGTAAGTGCTGGTGATCCAGTCAAATGCGTTGTGCTGTACAAAATTAAAGAAATAAAAATCAATGACAACTCTCATGGATGTTTTTTTTAGTAAACCAAATAAATCTAAGTATTTGTTTCACAAGTTAATATCCTACACATACAATATTTTTCATTCTACTGCAGTTTGGTCAACATTCCGAACTGGCAATCTCCTAAGGATGTCTTTTCTTGTTTTTTTTTAAATAAAGATGCGCGTTTACACAGAAATAAAATTGTCCTGTGATAGTTTGAAGTATTTTTAGAAAGCGGACAGAAATACATTAACTATAATCCTTCATTTCAGTAGGGGACGTGCTAGCCAGTTGTCTCTCTGCTGCATGACCCAAATTAAGCATGCAGTATTTTTTTTTCAAACTGTTATTATTGAATGCACTTCTGGAGGTACTGCAGCCGCACCCTGCTTGCGAGCCGCGCCGTGCACACAACATCGGTGCGACGAGACTGCCCAATTTAGGTAATGAACTGCTGCCAAGGAAACATTTAGTCAGGCATGCTGAGACAAGTGCATGCCGTGTATGTGCATACCTGGCAGAGAAAGTAGAAAAAAATCTCAACGTGGTTTGGCTGGACAACCCATGTAAAGCAGACAAAACGGAAAACAAAGTGCTCACTGTGATGGAGTTCATGATAGAAGCACTGTGATGGAAGATGGACGATTCGGCGGAACAGGAGGCAGACGCAACAGGCCAGACAAACTTGCGTATGAAACACAAACGGGCTGTCCTGTTACGACCAAGGTCAAATGCTTAGCAACCACTTTTGGCAGTGAGAACAAAGGGGGAGACGGTTTTATTTAGAACACTGCGCCCACAAGTTAAAACGCACAGGACACTCACTGTTGCTGGCCCTTGTGTGGCACCATCCGCACAGACGGCTGGTGCTTGACGGTGAGGGTCATGTGTGCGGTACGAGAGAGCGAAGCTGTGCGACTCTGGCTGGGTACCCCACCAGCACCAGCGGCTGCGGCCTGGGGGTTACTGTCTGCGCAGGACGGCCCCCACTTGCCAGCAGGACAGGCACACACCTGGGGCTGCACGCACATGCCTCCGTTCTGGCACGGCGGTGAGCAAACCGCTGAAAATGTACACACACCCAGGTCATCACAATTGAGTAAAAAGCCTCAATGAGCAAAGTCTTACAGCTAAATATTTCCTAGCTCAGGGGTCGGTAAGCTCTGACACTGGAGCTGCACGTGGCCCTTTAAGGACTGCTTCATGGCGTTTTTATTAAGGACCACCCATCTTGTATTCACATGCATTGTGGCTCTTGAAATAGAGGTTTTTTTTTTATAGCTTAACGATATACTGCATGTATCCATGGACCAATTGTTACAGTACTATAATTTTCCACATCTCAGTTTGTTACATCTACTATCGAGTTATTGGTTGCAAGACTCAAAAAGCGATAATAAGGATATCAGAAGCTAATTTTGAAGAGCGGAGTGAAACTTGTTTATCTGCAACACAAACTGCCGTAGTAAGTTCGGCAATTAACTAAGGCGCTATTTGAAGGCAATTTTTAAAAGGCTTGGAAAATTGTATAGACTAAAAAAAATCACAAGGTGTTCGATTTTTTTCAAAGCACTGTGCTTGCTTACTGAAGTAGAAGAATATAATCTGCGCGTCGCTGTAACACCAAGCCACTGGGAAGACATGTGTGGCCACAACGTCGCTATTAAAAGGAGTGTTTTGAATAAACGTTTCCTCCTCCTCCCTTGGGGTCAAACTTTACGAATCAACGTTGTTAGTCTTCATCCACATGTAATATAGTCTGTGCACCCAGAAATGAGGTTGCCTTTTTCTTTAGCCACAGCCCAAGTGTATAATGCAATTGGCCTCCGAGTTGTTTACGCTTTTTTTTTCGGCATTTACATAGCTTCAACAACACACAATAATGTGCATTACACGTATAACAGCGGTTTTCCCTTGCGATGGGTTTTACCATAATTTACAGACCTGGAAAAAAACGATTTAAAAGTTTTCAACAACTTTGAAAACCCACCCCAAACCACACTTTGTATAGAAGTGTGTGGGAGGTCTCATTAACAGTGCTGGAGTACAATTTCTTGAAGCACACACTTACAAACTAAAGAGGCCAATTGTGTAAACAAACATGGTACTGACTGGTCACACAAATATGTATTGTTTTCACAGATATTCATCCAGAACACCGTTAGAATGTTCAGGTTTGACTCGGCTCTTCACACACACACCCTATAAATATGATGTTATGATTACATCTCCTTGGAAACTTTCTGAAGCCACAAAACAGTGTAAGTAGCGATCGGTTTCTGCAACAAAGCCCCCAGGCGCCAATTAGAGGCAACTCCAAGACACAACGCTGGTACCCCTTAGGCAAATGTGCATTTCATATCAAGCATACAGCTTGCACTATACATTACTCTCAGTGCACGCAAACGTGATTATGGGCGTAATGATCCACTCAGCTGGTGTGTTTTTTCTTATGAATTTGTCACAATTCAGGGTTGATAATGGGATTCAAACATTTTTTTAAGCATTGCAGTGAATGTAGCAGTCTCGCGGCTGCACGGGCCATGTTAACCCATGATGAAATAACATGCACACATAAAACAAACATGTTGACTCTTAAATCACATACACCAATCCAATGCAATATTAAGAGCTTAAGAATCCATATTAATTATCGATTCCATGGAAGGTTACACCGATAAATATGATTACTGGATTTGCATTAGTATGCATAGAAGTGTAGTAACAGGAGAAGACACTGGCGTGCTTTTGTGAGCAACGACACTGCTGGCTCCAAGATGTGTTTGACATGAACATAAAAGGAAGGGTGCAATTGGTCAGTCAACGTTAAGGGGCACATGTCCAGTGATAACAAGCCATGGAAAAAATGAAAAGCAATCTCGGCACATGTTGAGCACGTGTGTTAGTAGTAATCTAGTGCCAATATTAGAATGTAATACCACTCATATACAACTACGCGGATTATACAATGTAACGTTCCACGGACAAAATAAGTCATTCATAACTGTGCGCGTAATACTAACCCTCAAACGTAGTTCATCTTTGAAGTTCTCTTAAATCCTCACAACTCAGGACCACAGCTGTCACTGCCTAGCTAGGTATGCTAAGAGTTACACGGTTGACTGCATACAAATCACGGGAGCAATCATTCTAACACAAGAAGTGAGGACTGTGACACACCCACAAGGGAGCCGGAGGAATCTCTGCCAAGGCTGAAATGCAAATAAAGTTAGTATTCCAAAATTTGAAAAAACTAAATTCTCCCAAAAATGTGCCCAAACTTGGTGACCAAGTCAATGGCCACACTGTATTATAAGAAGCAATGAAGCCAGTTACAGAACGTAACAGAAAAAGGAGAAAACAAATATAATCTTTGTTGGGCAGCGAGGGACGAGCTGAGCATCCACGGACCTTCTCAGCGATATAACTTATTCTATCCCCTGGGGCAGATTCACAGTTACCCCAGCAATCACGCTTGTGAACGGGAATCGGAACATTTTTGACGACTTACGCTGAAAAATTACACTTGATCAATCACACCTCCCATGTACGTGGCACCTTATACACATAAACCATCAGAAACTATGCACAACAACATTATCTTGCGTGCTGCACAAGTGCGAATCTGTAAAAGTTGTATTTTTTCACGCAAGGCAAATTTTGTTAGGTATGTTTTTTGTACGCATTAGATATTTAGGGCTTTTTTTAAATAAATACACCAGCTAGGTTGGAGGGGAATATGAACACACACAAATCATGTTAAGAAGCCGACGAAGCAATTTAAACGACTAAATTTAAGATTTTTTTTAAACACAATACTACGTAATTATAATAGATGTAGTAAATTATTTCAATGCCTTTGTTCGTTCACTTTTTTTCCAAGGCCATGTTGGTCAATAGGATTTTTGACCAAACTTCACCGGTCAATGAGGAATGGTGAAAAGGGGGCCCCAAGAGTAGTTCATATATTATTCGTCACCGACTGATGTTAACTGTGGCCAGGAATCGAATGAAGGTCGCTGGGTTCATAGTGCAGTCCATTAATCACTGCGCCACCACTTCAGCCGATGTTATTACACCGATTCCAAAACAGGAAGATCCGCTTATGTAAACATCTATTTAGCCGCTGTCGGTCTTTGCTTCGAGGGGGGTAGCAATGGAGACGCAGCTTTTTACATTCAGTACGACCTTCTTCTGCAGTGAAATAATAACCAGGCGACGTATTGACACCAACCTGCAATATAGATACGGTACTCGGATAACCGTTGGGTCAAAACAGAGAAAACAAATTCACTATAAACAACCACAATAATGTATGATCCGACAAAATTTCCCAGCAAGGAATTTATGAACTCTGTTGTTATACAAGCCAAAAACCACATCAATTAATACCAGTAGAGTATCTATTTGCCATCAAACTGTTTTATGTATAACACGATGAGAGGGTATAAATATACAATCAATAAAAACATTAAATTTTAAATATTAATCATATTATTTAATTCTCACAAAAGGCATTACAAACATTAAACATTCTGAAGAGTAAATCTTTGCTCGCAACATCTATCACGGTTTTTTTCCTTGGAAACGTTTAGGGTATTCATTACTGTAGATGTAAATCCATAAATCAATGTAAAACCCTGTCTAACTATTAATGTGCCATTTAATTTGATCGTGACGAACACTAACCAGCTTGTTGCATATGGACCACTCTGCACAGAAGCAAAGTAAGAAAAACACTGCAGTTTCTGCACAGTCACGCAGCATGAAAGACGGCCTCTTCAACACCGAGGCAAACGGGCGCCACACAAGCGATAGCAGTCATACTGGGCTTTATTAAAGTACAGCATCTGAAACACTGGGATGTAAAACCATCCGAAGAATTTGGCCGAGAGTGCACGGAGCCTGACAGCATAACAGAGGCCGGCAGATTGCTGGACACCTGCCAAGCGGGGGCTATCCTGGCACTCACCCGGTAGTGCTGCACAAATACCACGATGCCAACATTAACAATTAATTCCCAATACACCATTAAATGGATGTACTGACGGTACACCAGTGCAGCATAACACACCGGTCCTCGTAAACGGCAACTGCATCCGTGCAAACTCAGTTGCCGTAGATTGAACTGCTGCTGACTACAGCTGACGATGAAGCTCGATCAGACACTGTAGCCGTTGCTGACGATCCACCAGAAGAAAATGCCTGAGAAGTCGCTGCTGCCGCTGACCGAGCTAATTCTGGAGACCCGCCAAATAAAAATGAGGCCAGAACTGACGATGTCGTTGTTGTATTTGAGCGAGCTGCCGACTCTCCATCAGAAGTTTCCCGAGATTCAGCAGCTGCTTTCCCATTCGAACGTGTGACACGAGCCATCATCTTTCGATGCCATCGTCCGCCAAGAATGATTCCGGAAACGAATCGAGGAACCGTCCAAACAAGTCTTGGACACGAGTCAAATTTGCCTTTGGAACATGGAGTCAGTTGTCATCAGGCTGGGTGCTCTACGGCAACAGACTGTGAAGATTCATAACATTCGTCTTCCGACTGCTTCGACATCACGGGAACAGGTTTTGACGCACCCTGCAAGATTATATGACCGGAGTTGTGCATCGCAAGAAAATAAATAATTGTGAAAAATTTAGCTTATTCCATCCCGCGCACCGGTGTACCGCCGATACATTCAAATGCAAATATGTCCAATTACCAATCCTGCTAAATATACAGGGAATTATATTATTTCAATCAGTGGTCTTGCTGAAAAGCAAAGGAAATATGTAATATAAAGCATGAGGTTTGACACCACGGTTCTTGTCGTGGATTATTCTGAACCAGCCATAAGACTCATTATCTGGGCACAATCCTGCCACGTGGATCATCGTGCCACAGTATTAATAGCGCCACGCACTGGCTCTAGATCATATGTCACATAATTTCAATACAGTACTTCTGTATTTATAATAAACAGCCTGCAGATTACCCAGCTCCCTCTTGCACGATAATGATACTCGGACGGCTGGAGATGTATTTTTACCAGCAGGCACTGGCTGCACATTGTTATAGATAAATTTCACACCCGAGGAGGAGCCCAGAGCGAGTTGACCTGGCTCCATTCCATGACATACAACCCAAGTGCTTTGAGAACACGAACAACACTCCTCACTTTGCCCTGCTCATGCGATGGAGAATTCACCGAACTTGAAAATTATCTATGTGATACGTATTTAATGGAGCCATCGATTTAAATTCATTGTCACATTGTCAATACTTGTATAAAATCGTACATCTATAATGATAAATGATTTTCAATTTATATTTGTAATACGTTAACATAAAAACCTGCAGCCATTAGAGATGCCAAATTTACCATGGGAAAACAGAATTGATTTTTTATTCAAAATGGGACTCTGAATTATGACAATTCATCAGATTGTAAGGGGGGAGAATAATTACATGCCTGCTACATCTTCGCAACATGCATTGGTCACAATGGCTACACTCCTCTGTGGAAGAATGATATAAAGTGAACTCGAGACCTAATATGTACAAACTTAATTTGTCATCCATAATATAGGTTTTTTGGGTAAGATCGCGTAAATATAAATGTGTCGTTAAACCCGCCACCACCTGACACAGCCAATTAGTAAGGTTTGTCACGTAAACAGAACATGCCAATTCGTTACTAGTACAGCACACCGGTGTGTTGCAGAGCAAATCCACAACATTTACAATCCGACTATGACGTTTCGCCAGTAAGTACAACTTAGCTTCATCAGGCGACAGCCAGATTTGTGGAGAAATCCACCTGTTTCCTTCCTTAAATAGAGGAATAGATGTGATGACGTCACTTGTGAGCCCTGTATTATGGATGATATTGGTCGCGAAAGCCTACGTTTTAAACTGAATTTGTTATATCCCACCTCTGGTCCAACACTTGAGACAAGGATTGATCGACCACAGATGTGTGAAACTCCAAGACTGTAAATGTGGCAAAGTTATTGCAATAAGTGGGTTTGCAAACCCATTTGTGAATCTTTAACTGTTAGCCCATCATGTGCGTGAGTTTTCTCTGGGTACTACAATCTCTGCCCATGAGCACAAGCTTCTTGAATAGAGAATGGCCAAACATCACAATGCATGACCCTCCTGAGAAAGAGCTTTGAGACTTGTTGAGGCTTTCCTGGAAAATAGATGACGTTAGTCTAATGGGTAAGTGTAAATAGCATTTCTACTAATGCCGTTTACAGAATGACTGTATTTGGTAATGTCACATACTGAAGACTCGCACGGGTTACGTTGCATTCAAATGAGGATTAAAGCAGCTAATGCATCATACTTTTCCTAAGCAACGTTGAGTAAGTGCACTGTCATGTCCTACAGACACATCAACAACGGAAGAAAACAGAGGAATCTGAGGCTGTTTGAAAAAGCTGTTTGTCTGAAAAATCTTGCTGCCGATTTGGTTGTGTTTGGGTCGCCTGAGTAAAACCAATTTGGAAGATAAACATTTATCTTTCGTGCATTTTCTCAATGGCACCTGGAAGTTGATTGATTGGTTCTCACATCAATGAATGGCCATTTATGCAGCAGCCACCCAAATTCTTGGCTTTAGTACACATGTTGTGCGGAACTGAAGTGATTTTTACCAGCTGACATAGGATCTTCCCACAGATGCCTCAGGATGTAGTGATTAACTTTCCATTTACTTACAGTCAGTAGACTGTGAATTACTAAGACTGCCATTCTGTTTTCCATTAGTACAATGGCAATTGAAAAATGTGTTGTCAAATTGCAGCTTCAGTGAACTTATATATAACTGGTACAGGAACTAACAGGAAGGCGTTCTTCAGGAAGGCCAGTTGGCCCAAATGTCAAGTCCTTCCTTTCCTCTCAGTGAGAGTATAAATACATATGTACAAGGCATATTATTATTTTTAGAATTCTATTATTTTTAAGGGAACACCAAATTTATGTCAAATCCCAAGATACCGCCAAAATATATTCTGTAACGCATATACATCCGAGAAGTATATCACTCACCTACATCTTTATAAAGGTTACCATTATGAATAATAACAAATGTTGAATGAAATGGACGTACTCAAAATGTAGCACATCACAGTCAACCTGAAAGAGTGCGGCCGTTTTAATGCTGATAATAGTTATGAAAATGTGACCTCACCTATCTGCTACATTGGCAAGGTCACGAAGGTCGTATTGGTTATCAGCACGTTGTTCTATTTAGGAACGTAGCAGTATATTCTGACATTTAGAGAAAGCACTATGGGTAAGTTCTTAAACAGTTGGTCCTTCCCAAACACCACAACAGGAGAAAGAGCGCCATCTGGAGGGAGCACACTTCTGTATCATTGGCAGCGCATTTTAAACTCGCACAATTTCAACCATTGCTCTTGCAATGTTGTTAAATTACAGTACAGTTTTGTTCATAATCGCACACCGCAGAGACACAGGGTAGGGGTGAGGGGTCAGGACGTACGTTTGGTGCACATCTGGGAGCCGGGGCTCTGGCTCCATCCTGGGCAGCACTGTGCTCCGCAAATGTTCGGCCTGCATCAGATACAGCAAGACAATTTTAACGATGGGCAAACACAAACACAGAGCCTCATGTTTCTGTTGTTGATTACGAATGTTGAAGTATGAATGACGGCAACACATACAACGCATTGGGAGAGCGCTGCGTGGTGGTGGTGGTGGTGCGAGACCAGTCGCCACTCAGCTCATGTAGCCTCCAACACCCAGGGATTCCCGTGTCACGCCGTGACATGTTGTATTTTACAGCACAATTGTATAAAGTTACATTCAGGGTTCAATTGCCTATCACCCTTTTCAAAGTACACCATGAAGTGCAAAAATTACGAGGTCAAGGCATAAGCACGGCTTCACAACTTGCGGCATTTGCGATGATGGACGGGCATTAATTTTTTTGCGATGGAATTGTTTTACAATTCGCAGGCATCGTTAAACAGCTCATGGGTGCGTCTACACTTGAGGACGGCAATGCTTCAACGGCGTGGGCTTGTGTCCCCCAGGTGAAGCCATTAAATTACTGGAGCGAAATGAATATCATCCGGTGGGGAGACGCAGCACGCTGGGTGGTGGGGCAACAGTTAAGTGATTAACTTTGATTAGACACTTAACGTGATTACACCGATTGGTGCCCGTGGTTGTCACAGCCACTTTAAGATGTTTTCTTGTTTTTGTTTTTTGTTTGTTGCGGTTGCACCCGATTCAAGAGCCGAATGGCTCACAGAGCTATACCAAATAAATGAAATGGAAACTGAGTAAACCAAGTCACAGCAACTGGCTTGGGAACAGGTGACATCAGCGAGGATGTGTAGGGAGTTAAACCCTCAAGCACTTGCATAATTGATGAAGCAGTGCATCTACGCGTGATGCGATTGATCTTTATTTCCCCTTTGATCGATGGCTTCGAGAAAAATACACGGATTCCTCAACAAGGAATATATTTTGTTCACCCAAGGCAAAAGCGGGTCACCCAAACCGCACACACGACCCGCAAAAAACCCAACACATTTGGCAACAAACAAGCCAGAAATGCACAAAATTTTGATGAATAAAGCATCTTATGCAACCGCAACTCAAGACGCTGATGTGTGTATAAACCAGCACACAAATAAACCAGCACACACACGTACAAGCCCACCCATTGTACACAAGCCAAGGAACAACATACACAAACCGACCCAAAACACACACACACACAAATGCAACCTCCACTTTGCGCAAATACGACCTACGGAGTGCGTAGTAACATAAAGCACGCGGGTCAATAGACCATTGAAGGTCTTCGCCACGCCGTCTTGTTTGGCCATACTTCACCACGCTGGTCAATGCGTGTTGGTGACGGGTGGAGATCAGGACCGGGGATGATGTCGACTCCACTTCCCATGCAGTACAGTGCGGCACAACGCACAAATAACACCAACACAAAAATAAACCCACGAAACTTAGAGGCACGTGCATTTACAAACCCGTGCTTCTAACCTATACTCCAAACGCACAAATAACGCGTCGATAAAAGTACAGTACTTTAACGAAGGCGCACACCAACAACCCAAACACTGACAGCCACAAGAAGACAGCTCCAGCAGCCGGGGAAGAACCAGAGATGGTTCCTCCAGTACTCCAACAGATGGTCGCTCCGTCCCATGTACCCTGGACTGAGCCCTCTGGGCGAGTTGATTCCTCCTCGGGTCAAGAGATGGTCCCCTCCATCCCGGGACCCTGGGTCCATCGCTCCACCTCTGGGACCCACCCCGTGCGTGCCGCTGTGTTAGCAAGACACAACGAGCTCGACTGAACTCACCCGGGGAGCGGTGCTGCCTGCCGTGGAGCCGAGCCTTGCTGATGATGATGCTGCTGCTGATGATGATGCTGCTGCTGCTGCTGATGATGCTGGGTCCCCGTGCCTGGCCGGGCCCGCAGAGGCAGCGCCCCATCGGCACCGTACGCGGCGCGGAGGCGCACGGGGCTGTCCCTGAAGCCGGCTACGCGGTGAGACTGCGCGATCTGCTGCTCGTGCTGCTGCTGCTGTTGCTGCTGCTGTCCCTGCTGCTGTTGCTGCTGCTGCACCACGTATGTGAAGACCCTGCGGTAGCTTCTATGTTGAGCCCCAGCCAAGGCGGCCAGCAGCAACAGCAGCAGGCACAGACAGCGGCACGGGCAGACTGCGAACCTCGCCATGCCTCTTCTCCGCGGGGGCCCTGGGGTGGCCGGGAGCCAGGGGGGTGGTGGTGGTGGTGGTGGCGCAACCGGAGGGCCGCCGAAGGTCGCCTCCCTGGGGGACGCTGGGACGCGACCTGTGCCTCGACCGGGTCGTGGGTCCTGGCGCTCGGAATGCGTGCGGATTGCCTCGCTGGGATTTACAGCATTTACCTTAATAAAGAGGCGGGGGAGGTGGCTAGCGGAGGCTGGAGGAGGAGGAGGAGAAGGGGGAGGAGTGGAAGGGTGCGCCGGGACGGGACCCCCACTACTACCAGGAGGAGAGAGAGAGGGCACTTTCAGTCGGAGGGGGATTTGACCCCAACGCGCGCGGTAGGAATTGGCTGGGAAAGGGCGAGGCTTTGGGCACCAACTGGGGAACTTTCACCACAAAGGGAAGGAAGTTGGAGGAGATCGCTGCCCCGAGCAAATAAAAGGCTCTTTCACGAGGAGATAGGGCCCATTAATGTGAGGTCGGAAGAGGCCCTACCAAGAAAATGAAGAGGGGACACGCATCAAAGCACAAGACGATGACCCATCGGGAAAGTTTTAGAAAGCAGGTACAACGAAAGGGTTAAAAACTAGAAAGCAGAGCTCCCAATATAATGGAGAGGAACAACCCCACCAGAACAATTGTAGAGCATCACCAGATGTAGAGTTCTAACAAGAGGGAGTTGGTGGGTGCCTACCAAGATGAAATTTTATGGAAAGGGGGCCCTCCAGAATAGAGGGGTCAAAACTCTACTGACTTCAGGGTTCTATTGAGGATGAGGGGGTGGAGTCCGTTGATATTGGAGTCCCACTAGTCGAAAAAAGAAGAGTGTGGTCTCGCGAATAGGGGAGGGGAAAAGGTAGTGGCTTCCCAAATAGAGTGACCAACACAGAGTCCTACCAGAACAAGAGAACGTTAGGAAAGAGGGTCCCATCCCATACAAGCCACCGCTCAATGTGAGCTCACTGCCCGCAGGCTACACATGACTTATCCCCCGAACCGCATCCACGCGCAGCCCACGCGTTGCCGGGGAGTTCCCGCCTCTCAGTGGCGGGGCTTGTTGGGGGGGGAACTCCCCAACTTGCGGCCAATGTTCACCCACCACTGTGGTTGCGTGTGGGGCCAATCGTGTGGAGCGCGCCGGTCCTCTTGATGTGCGTCACCGCCCTGACGGGCCTATTGCAATCGCGAGACCCGCGCCGGCACCGCGTGTGCTTTGCGGGTGTGTCGGGCGGAGGAGAGCGGAGGGCGGCGCCAACAGATGGCCCAGCCAACCAAGCGGTGACCGAGCAGATGCCATGCAGCTGAGTCGTTACCACCAATGTGCGTGGGTGGGAGGTGAGGTCACCAAAGTGAGAGTTCACTGCAGGTGCAGGGTCATTTGATCAGTTTTTCAGCCTCAGCCTTCCCCCCCTCCCTCCCTCCCCCACAAGAGTTTTATTTTTTACAAGTTTTATTTTAGGGAGGGAAGCGGATACGATTGAGAGAAAAAAAAATAGAACTTTGCAGGCGTGCAACAAGCCAAATAAAACACATTTAATGTTTCAACGCTATATTTGCCGTCCCACGACGAGCAGTGTAATGCAAATAGAAATTAGTCACATTATTATTGCTTCTTAGTGCAATATTGCATGTGCTTCATGTTTTGATTTTTATACGATTCCTACATTACACAATAAACCTTTATTTAAAACCACAGTGCAGATTTAAAGTATCTTAAGCAAACTGGGCTGGAACAATAATGGTATCAAAACATTTTGAATTAAATGACATAAAAATGTAGAAAATGTTAATTTATTGAAAACATTTCCAAATATAACGATGCACACATTGCATGTTCACACCCCAAACTGCAGGATACAAGCAATACGGTATTAAGATACTTTTTTCCCTTAAGGCACAACTCCACATGAATGAATTCCAAACATATCAATTACTCTCTCACAAAAATACTTGTACGGTAATAATTTACTCCTAGAAGAGTCAATTTATTCAATCATAACAAACTGAAAAGAGAAGACATGGTATGATGTGGAATCGAAATTAGCAATGATCAATTGAGTAATATATGGGTCTCATCCAGCTGACATCTGTTTTTTCATTTCAAACTTGAATACGAGTGCAGCTACTGAGCTTGAGTGTGCATTGCAGCGTTGAGATTTGATCCTCTGCTCTGTGCAGCTACTACACGGAATTCCTAAGCTGATTGCAGAGCTCCTGTAGCTCCAACCCGAGGCTGTCCATCGCCTGCACAATGTCCATGAGGTCACCCTGTAGCTCCCCGGTGCTCATATCCGTGTGCTGCTGCTGCTCACAGTCAAAGTAACACCATATGTGGTCATGTATCACATCATGTACACACGATTGCAATCTTATCATACGTTTTCCAGTATTCATATGACATATGATCAGAAAAGATGGACCCTTACAAAGAAAATGGAACATTAATTGAAGAGATGCAAAAAAGCATGGAGAGATGCATGCTGGGAATTAAAATAAGACACCAAAAAAAGGAATACTTGGATCAGATCACAATTTCATATTTGAGATATCTTGACTTAAGGAAAGTAAGTGGGGTTGGACAAGGATGCATTACGAGAAAGGATGGCCACTGGATGGGACTGGAATTGCAACCAAAGGAGAAGACATGCCTGTGAGGACAATCAATCAACAATATTAGCACATGCACCAGAGATTGATGGACCATGAAGGATGGTGATAATGTGGAGAGGCTCTTATCCGGCAGTACATAGTGCATGTTTGCTGCTGCTGCTGATGACGATTCCAGTAGCATTGTAGAAAAAGTGATGAAACAGATTTGTATATTTTTTATTAGCATACACTATAATAGTCTGTATTTTTGATTCATAAAGCAATAGTTAATTTAAAAATACATTTTTGAGCATAAAATACATTCAATCCTAAAATATTACAAAATAAAATTTACTCTGGGTCCAAAACAGTCCAACAATGAGTGTTTAATAGTAGCTATGCACAGCTGCTAGAATTATCTTAAACTCTGCTTGCACTCACCTTGGCCTTAGCAGAAAGACCCCGGAGACTGAGACGAGCTGATGACAACAGCTGCATGGCCTCCTGCGCATTGCCCTTTTTTTTGGCACATTGGATGGACACTGGAAGGAAAAGACCAAAAAAGCCATCATCAAATTTGTGTTTAACAGATGTTGTTTGGATATGTTGAGAAGGCCAATTAGGAAATAACAAAGAGTGTTCTATAACTTTACATATTAAGTCTATACACGTTTTCCCCCTAAAATAAATACAAATACTAGCAAGTAATTTCATGATTTATAAAAATGTTGTGCTATAACATACCTTGAGCAAGTTCTACTGCCCTGTTGGCTACAACCTTGAATGAATTGATGTCCGTCCCCCAATCACCGGATAGTGTATCGCAGCGATGAGCTTTTGACAAAAATTGCACAACCTACAAAAAAGCAAAGAATAATTACATGCTTTAGAGGAAATCATAGTGGAAATTCCAACAGTGCAAAAAAGACAAAAAAGATGCACACTTTATTACAGACATATTTCTTATAACACTGTGTCCTTATAACGCTGTCCTGAAGGAAAATTCCTGTGCGGATTAGCCCATATGTAGTGTAATAGCGCCGTCTCACTGACACTACACATACATCGAAGTAGATGAAGCATTGCCCGTAGGGGCATGTCTTTGCCTTGCCCTTATATGGTCTTATGGAACCTGAATCGAGGTGTCTATTGCATCGATTCTGCTCATAGTCAAACTGACAGCCACAGAGTACCGATCCATCGAGGGTTAATCACTGCATAAATTAATTGGCAAGCGATCCATGGTTAGTATAGCTTCCCGTGGAATGTCTGTTTGCGGCAGACCGTGGTTAATCTTACGCAAACTCCGACCAAGTACATAACTTGTATTTTTTTATGTCATCATTCAAAGTAATTTTTATTTATAAAATGCTTTCATACATTTATCATGTGTACAGTATCATTATTAAGACTATTATCGATAACCCAATGAAGCCCTCGTATCGCTCATAGGTAAAAATAGTGCTGTCAGTAACGCATCTCCATTGGAACCATGTTAAAGTAACCTCCTATAGCGCTGTTTCGTACAGCACTTCGTTTACCAAGAACACATCCTCAGCGCTATCAGAGGTATACCTATATTGTGAAACATTTCTTATAAACAGTACCATGTTTGTAACAACGAAGTGCTTATTTATACATTACAATATAATTTACAGTATTCGTATTTATACAGCATTATAGTCAGAGACCATAAACTTAATGTACTTACACAAATTTAAATAAAGCCAGATTAAATCTAGTTCTGTTTTCCCATGAGGCAAGACATGATCAAACAACATGAGCCACCCCCACCTTGTCATTATCCTCTTGGCTCGGGGATGTTCCATCGCTGTACAACTTGGCGTAGAGACGCCACACGTTGCCATTACTGGTTATTCGGCTGGTGACACGGCCCATAAGCTCCCGGGCCTTCCCAAGCAGAGCAGCTGCAGAATCCCCCTTGAAGTCCGGCAGCCCCTCCGTCACTGCTCTCACCACAATATGGAGCACCTGCCGCAAGGCATCACAGAAACTATTGTACCTTAAGATTCAACAGACGACTCGAAACACAACACTTCAACAGCATTAAAGAGCCACCTGTGAACATTATGGGAATGTGTGTATGTTTATCCTGCAGCCATGGCTACGCAGCCAGACTGGTCAAAGTTACGTAAGAAAAGGTAAAAATGCATGTCCTCCTCAAGAAGTGTAATTTAGATAAAGCAAATGTGCTTGATCACCTCTTCATCATTGTAACCCTCCTTCAAGTCCATCATGCGATGATATGCCTTGATGACGTCAGCAAAGTCCCCTACATCTGCGCTGGTCAAGATGTAGTTCTCCCATATTTGCCAGCTCTCGTAGTTACACCTAAGCGCCTCCTGAAGTGTCCGGTAAGCTTTGAGCCTTATGTGACAAAATACAAAGAAGCTTGATATGCATTAAACCAAACATTTCCTTTATGAACAAAATGAAAATATTACAATGATTGAGTAACATTTTGACATGATTTTTATTATTTTCATATCACACTCTAAATGTATTGATTTGCATATATATTATACATACATCAGCAGGAAAATTCCATTGCTACTGATGTAATGTATTTTTGTACAGGAATCCCTTGCCAACCGCAAAGGTTAGGTTTTTTCACGTTCCTGAAAAATATCGCAGTTGGTAAATGCGCAGTTGGTAAACTCCAGGGGGCCTATGGGAAGTAGGGGGTTAGGGGAAGCATTGCCACGGTCAGACTCGTCATAGCTTAACTAACATAAATAAACATTACATTACCTTTATATACGTTTAATATTAACGATGATGACAATGAGATAATAGGGGAAGGGCTGGTTAGAAGGAGGAGGGGCTTCGCCCACCCTCCCCCTCTTCCTCCGGCAACATTAACGTGTACTCTACAGAATGTACAACAAACAAAACAGATGGACAGCTGATTGGCCAAGCAGCGCCCTGGCCCTGCGAAATTTGTAACAATGTCGTCACGCAATACAATGAAGTCTTCCTGTGATGCAATGACGTACTAACTACGTCATGTGATTTCCTTAACACCATGCTTACCCGCGGATACAGACCGAGAAGTGCCTCGCGTCTCGCGAGAGCCTGCGAGACACGGTGGATGCTACGAAGTAGCACCAATTTTGATTTCACGACTCGGCGTGACGACCGATGAGTGTATCACTTAAACCGAGATGCTCGCGGTTACTGCATATATAGAATATAAAATGTTTTCTCAATGTTGTAGATAACGTTATATAAATGTAGTATTCTCCAAATGGTGACAATAATTGCAGTGTCGATGTTGAGCATACAATACGGTAATGACACAGCTACCATGAGATGCATCCCACGTGGATGGAGGAGCTCACATCATTACAAAAGTGCATGCATCCCCTCCAAACTGCAAAAGAGGCACTTTCCACTGAGATTCTAACAATCATGGCCTCAATACAGCTTGTTCAATACACACTGGTACGTGACCTTTACGGGACTACAGACAATGCAAGAGGCTTGGCATAGGGATGCCAGAGCAGGCAAATAATTGACCAATGAATATGCACTTCATTTAAATAAGTATAACTAATTGCGGAGTATAATCTAAGCCTTTTAAAGGCAGCTTTTTTTTAAACAATGAATCATGTACATTGGTATTTAGAATTCAAAGTTATTTTTACATTCAACGAGCAATGTCTTGCTGGTCAAATGTGTCACAGTGTCATATTGGCATTCTACAAGGCATGTCCTATTGTGGCTTTCTTACAAGTACATACGGTGTTTTACAGGATTAAGATCCTCTCTTTCCATGTTAAATTACATGGGTTATGATAAATTGACGTATAGTCACAAGAATGGTAATGAGCGAGCTTGGCATTGACCTAAACAGTTGTGCGGGGCCCCCACCAATGTCTCTCCTTAACCTTGGCTCAGGGACACGTGGAAACAAATTCACAAAAAGTATACAAAACTCAAGAACTTGTTTAATGATGCTATCGGAATTATTAATAAACTCCGCAAGACTATAAAAATGCAGTCAATCGGTCAATTATTTACAAACAAGTTCAGTAGGACGTGGAGATCTTATTAAGTCAGTTTGGAGGCTGTGTTTAGATGTTTGGAGACTGTTAACACGGCTGACTATTAAATGTTGAAACCCTCAAGCTCAAAGTTGTCTCTAACACAAGAGATGCGACGGCACAGCTGGCCAATGGGAAAGCTCTTGGGCAGTTATTTTGAGTGGCCAGTGGCAAAAAATAGTTTGTTCGATACCACCCAGCCTTCGTACTATTCTAAGGTTTAGATATCACCACTGTTTATCAAAGAAGTTGGCAAACCCGGCAGCAGGGATCCTTCTGCCTACACATATTCTGTATTTTTAGCAAGTGGAAATTTTAAAACTATATTTACAAAAGTAGAATTTCACCAAGAGTAAATGGTTAAAGGACAAAAATGTTAAGAGGCTCGTAAATCCGATACAAAATTTGGGTGACAGTGAAATGTGGCACAGCCAAATTTTGCATCCTGATAAATATGAAATGCAACCGAGTATCTATATTGTGGGAAAATAAATTAGTGTTCCACCCCACATGGTCTTACTGCTGGATTATGCCCTGTGGATGCCTATTTAGTTTAATTTTCGATGTTCATACCAAATTTGCATTTTAAAAAATAACAAGGATATATATACTAATCTAGATTTGAAGTTTTCATGACTGCAGGGATCCATACATTTAATTTATACCTATGTGACTTTACCGAAAGAACCAAAGAGTATATATACTAAATTTCACAACTTGACCAAAAAGAATTTTCATTTTGTCTGCAATGTCAATTACTTGCATATCTAAATTAAAGTATGACTCACTTCTGGTTTAGTCGGATATAAGCAGTTGATAGGTTGTTCCAAGCCTCCGAATTCTGAAAAAGACAAATCAGACTTCACTCACACTTTTCACAGTAATATGCATTTGAAACAAAAACTACTGCAGTTTTGTTTCCCCCCAAAAAATATCAGTGTAGATGTAAAAAGCACACAGTAAAAAGAGCCATTTTCTATTCTGCTGGCATAGTGGAAGCCTCTGATAACATGGAAGAAAAACAGCTCGAGTTTGGCGAAATGAAAAGAGCGGAAAGCAATGAATGGCAGCTTGGGGTAATCCCACACAATGGCAGGAAGCCACAGCTAGCATGACCCCAAAGGTTCCACCCCACCCACCCGTATTCCAGACCCAAATGCTGCCGAGCAGCATTGGGACTAGAACACTGGTGTTTTTTACACTCGTGAATGCAAGCACAGGAAGTACTCGCTGCCTTTCCCTAACTGTACTCACATCAGGTTCCAAGGTCACGCAGCGCTGGAAGGCACGCGCCGCACCGTCGTATCCCTCCGTGGCCATGTACGCACAGCCGAGTGAAAACCATACACCCAGCTGTCCGACACACACCATAGGATTTTTTTTAAGAGTAATTTCTAGATCGCTTTATACAATAGCTTTCAAATCCTGGACTTGCTCATTCAGGCAATGTGCACGTACAAAAACAAATAACTAAATATTGTACCACTTTGACAATGACGAAAACACGGACATATTCAATTGAAACACAAGACACCAATACAATTGTGAGTGAGGGCATCAACATTTTGCAACTTTGCGAAACATCGTTATACTTTTTCTTATTTATACAGTGTTTGAGTTACAACTGAAATGCCCATGCCAACAGCACTTCCAATGAAGGCTTGTCCACATCTTGCCCACGTTCCCTGTAACCACTTTACTCTTATGGAATGTGTGAGCAAAGTTTAAAATCAGCCTGGCAGTATATCAGAGGGGCTTACCACATCTGATAAACTTGCAGCATGTATATTGGAAACAAGACAATGTTCTAACTAAGGTTCTGCGGGTTTTTACAAAACATTAAGATATTTCCATAAACAAAGCACACTACCTCCATTAATCTGAGAACCAAATATTTAATTTGAGGTTAGAGTTCATTGTGACTTAATACGCTACTGTATATGAAGACTGTTTGATATGCAACTGCATAAGTTCGACTATTCTCATGGTTTAACATGCAGGCATACAGGTTAATAATTAACATATGCCTTTTGCCCTGCCACAATATTTCTCTCGGTTACACAGCTAGCTTTTTGTTTACAGCTGCCCTAATGAAAGCCTGCACACGCCTGTCCGTCACCTACACAACCACGAGTGTCCATGGTGGTACATGTCCACACTATGCGGCTTTGAAACTAAAAATTACATATTTGAAAAGCCACCGCATAAGCCTATATATTACTATTGTGTTTGAATCTTTTTTTACATAAAAAAAACTATAACAGCTTAAAAATTATACTTCATATATTATTTTAATATTAATTTCAAACAAAAAACCTCAGACTTTATTTAAAGATGGAAGAATGCCAGTAAAATGTCAAAATATTTCTCTGTGTTTAAATAATAAAGGTCTTGTGAGCTGCTCAGTTTAGCTTATGTAGCCTTGGCTTGGCTCCTGGAGGTTTCCTTTGGGCTTGCAAAGGATTCTAGGATTGGCTGCTAGCTTCTGCCTCTAGTCCGAGCAAAATCCCAACACTAACAGCACTTTCTGATCGCCTAACCGAGTCCTGCGGATGATAATCCCAATGGACGGATGTCTTGTCAGTCACAATATTTCTGCACTCAGCACACACGTGGCCCAGCGCGCCATCTTACAGCTCGGGATTCGCTGCCCGAGTGCTTTTGCTGCGCTCAGCTACACGGAGCACCACAGCGTATAAATTCCTCACGTGGGAAGGCGAGTGTACCTAATACACAAGGCTTCAGTATACTCTCACGACGTGGGGAATTTACACACTGCACAGCCCCATGCAGCGAAACACATCCGCCGTGTGCACACCACGCGTATGGTCGCAATGCTCTTTCCGATACAAATACTACATGTACAAAGCAACATTTATTTATTTTTAAATCAACAGCTGGAAATTTTTCAAAAGAAACATTATCCCAACACAACTTGGTAAAAGGACTTCCATGCGAGATCTATGGGGACTGTTTGGTTGGTGGTCTGACTTTGAGCTACAGACGCTTTTAAAAGTCTATTAATAAAGTCAATAAAATTAGGCTTTTCATGCTGGGAGTATTTTGTTTGAACTCTTTAAATTCTCTATTGCAAACTTTTGAAAAAACAAACAAGTCAAGATTTTAAGAAACTGACTAATCTTGAATCGGGATTGCCAAAAAAGGTCCACATATAATAATACATCAAGGGAAATTAAATTTTGTAAACAATGGTACCAATTGAGGGGATATGTTACTTTTCCCACAAGAGACCCAAGGTTTTTCCAAATGTTGACAGAACAAAACACCATACTGAAATGACAATAAAGCCAATTGCGTTAACTTTTCACCGTTATATTCTACCCAACCCTGAAAATGTCTGCGCTCTTAACACATCTCAAGCACTCGCCCATCCATCACGTAAAAAAATCAGTTTTACAACCTCCTTCACTCATGCAAACAATGTCTCATGTTGATCTTCACCAACCCCCCCCCCCCCCACTGGCACTAGAGCTAACTCACTCTTACTTCCACCCAGCACAATATTCACAACGAAGCGATCCACTCATTCGTGAAATACGTGATACAAAACGTCGGGCAAAAACAAATAAATGTTAAACAACAAAGCATGCCTGCAGAGGGTTGATGGTGACAGAGCGCTCGAAGCAGGCGATACACTCCAAAAACTCCTTGTTGCGGAGGTGCAGCAGGCCCTTGGAGCGTTGTGCACGGGCGCTGCGGTGGCCTGACACCTCCCACGCACGCTCATACGGTTCGTACTGGCGCGTCACGTCCCCGAGCAGACACAGTAGGGTCGGCGTCTCCTTCTTGGCCAGCTCCTGCAGGACCACCTCTTCTGCCTGTATCAGCACCGTCACAAGAGGAAACTTGAATGCATACATATGTACTTTCCTTTATCAATCCACTTCTGGATGAAGGCCTCCCAATACAATGTCGGTCATGGAGGTGGTTTAACCATACTTAACAATGTTGGTCAGTTCCTCTTGGTGGAGGCGTGGCTGGGTGCCCAGGACAAGATCAGATATCACGCACTACTGGTGTTGGCCATGGGTGGAAATGTAACGCAGGCCTCTGGATTCAGTGCAGTGCACTAATCATTGCGCCACCACTCCATCCGTGGAAATGCATGTGCATATATATACACACACACACACTATTTATCAGATTGGTTCCCAATGTAGAAGACTAGAAATTCCATTTATGGTTCAGTGCTGCAAATAGAGGTACTATGCAAAATTGGTTTAATAGTGAAGATACTGCAACTTTGACAAAATGTGGGCATACACCATTAAAATATACCACTGTGATCCTTTACACTATTTTACCAACTAGCATATGTGTTCGTTTGTGTTAAAAGCATCACATCTTTATTGACATTGTGTTATGTTTCATATATAATTCTTAATGGGCAAGTACAAATATTTAACATTATAATTACATATAATGCCTAGTTCAGGCAACATTTTCAATCTGATAACGGCAATTTAAGAAAATACGCCTAATTATTTTTCCCCTCTCATGGGAACATAATGGTAATTACAGCACGATGACATTTCCCGTCCCATTGCAGTAGCGCTTGCTCCAGCCCTAAACACACCAAGCTCGACTTGGCAGACAAAAGCCAGGCGTGTTCGAGACCTGGCCTCGCGGGTCCCAACAACCTTTCCTTTATTTCTCCTGGGCCCTACAACTCTCACGCGAACAACGGCCACAGCCGCACTGGCAAACATACGATGCCACGTCCGAGACCGCAGCCTCAAACAGAACATCTTTTATTTGGAACTTACATTCTTAACTCTTTTGCAATTCATTCAACGAAATAATTTCAACCACCTATATATGAAAAGTCCTCTTTTCATTGCAATAAGCACAACATTTCATAAACACATTTTAGGGGAAGTATTCTATTTAGTAAAATTATCATCCAGCTTTCATGTTGTTCCAAAATATAATTTTACTTAAATATTTTATATATTAGAACCTTCACAATTACTGCACACAACCTGCAATGAGTTTTAACTGCAGTTCCTCAGCAATTGTGAAGTGCAATTTGCATGAACACTGTATAAAACTAAACATTATTTCTGTAAGCAGCCATATTCCAAAATAAATGACACTGCTGTTCACACTCCTTGATGAATTGAGAAAACTCGGCGCTCCTTAACCCTTCTTCCTTCTTTGACATGGCCAACCCACTACTTCATCTAGCACAGTGCTTGACCTACTAAACACAGGAGGCACTGCACACAAGGGAGCTTCTGTAATTGAAAAAGTGTCCGTGTCTCATTGTGCGCGCGCCAGCATTCCCGACGGCGGCAATGCAGTTGGCGCTCTACGGTTCCTGCGTGAGGAAATGATCAGTCACGAGAGACGAGACTCGCGGGCCACGTCTGGCCCGGAAGGATTTTGAGTCGGTTTTACAAGACAACCCTCTTCTGTGCACCTTCGCAGTGGCATGCACTGCTCCTGACATCTCTGGTGCACGTTTCACAATGCCACAGCTCTTGTTGCTGCCAGATGAACATTGCATCACTGTCTGTACCAATTTTATGAGGGTTTTTTTTGTAGGTACAGCCTAGCCACGGTAATATACTACAAACGTTAGCACTGCCATTTAAAATAAAACACCTCTGTAATTTAAGATGACAGTTTTAAAATAGTCCGGGAAGACTTTAATAACATTATTTTGATGGTAAATCCATCAACACTTGTAAATTACACAGGCGCTCTTCAAAAGTGTCTTGCTGTCTTTAGAGGCACGCGTCGACACCAGGTAGGGGCAGAATTTCCGATTTCACGAGCAGCTGCCGTTTCAGACAGCCCCTCCCTTTGAGCCCACACATCCCTTGTGCCTGCAGGGGTGCTTGTCTAGAGCGCACACTTTCAAGATGCAGAGCCACACACAACTCTGGTGTCACGATGTGTGCATGATGGACACAATTATTGCAATAAAATGTGGCCAATCATAGCCTCCCTGTATTTTGCCTTTGGGGTAATCTTTTAATTTGACATTCAGACCGAAAGAATGTCGAGGAAGCAGTGTAAAATACCTGTCTGGAATTAAGGGTATTATTGCAATAGTTTCTGAATGTATGCTTTCATTAAAAAAACACACATTTTTTTGTTGCTTATTAAGAATACCACATTCCCATAAATCGAATACATGGGCAATTTACAGGCAAATTAAATGTTTAACAAAATGGTATTCTGTTAACTCGAGTGGTAGCCTCACCTTTCCATGTTGGCCTGTCCTTTCATAGCACACGATGACATCTTCCCACATTTGCAGCTTCTCATACACCTGCAGTGCTGCGCTGTTACAGCCGAGTGAAAAGAGTAGGCTTGCCAACTCCCGCTGCTCAGCACACACATCAGTACGAGGTGAGCATAGTATTTAACAAACAGCATCAAATATAAATGACACTATAAGAAATAAGTACGGACAGCACACAGCATGTGACACATATCTGGAATATATTATGCGGCATAGGAGCAGACAACATGCAGCACAGGTTGTGAATCAACACACTAAGAGCTCTCTCACCTGAAGACGATTGCCTGTGTTGCGATCGAAACGTCGTGATCTATTATTTTTCTATCTATGTGACTTTACCGAAAGACCCAAAGAGTATGAGTACACTAAATAGCCTTAATTTTAACAATTTAGTAGTTAATTTGGCATTAACAGAATGTAGCAAATACTGACAATGTAGTGTGCACTTCAACAAAATGCAAACACATCACGTGTTCTCATCTCTTAATTCTCACTTTAATGGCCCATTTTGGTGGAACTTGGCAACAGAAAAAGACTTTCAATCTCTCTGTGACATTAGGTGTTGAATCTTCCAAGTGGTCAAGCAAGGCCTGGGGAAAAAAGCAGCACAATCAACAAGAGGGGACTGAGTTAAAAAGAACACTGTACCATTTGTCCCATTTTCTCAAACGCCAGAAGCTGAATAACAAATGCAACTCATCGCACGTTTTACTTTTCCACCAGTTTGGACAATATATCATGTCACGTGTTCCTTTTAGTCCTCAAAGGTAGTTTTTGTTTGTGCCGAGATATTGGTGAACAGTTGTAGATTATCTGTGACATCCACATGCAACCCAGATAAACGCACGGAAGTTGGCCAATGATGAGGGTTGGATGCCACAGCGGCACACCGCTTTTAATCAGCACCTTAAATCATCACGTACACTCAGCGGTTCTGGAAAAAAAACTTCCACACAAACACACAACTGTGTTTTAAATGTGGCACAGACTGTAAATCAGCCAACCTCTGTGAACACAAAAGATGAATTAATCACATTTATGTGTCCACAGCTCAGGGTTATAAAGCCACTTTTGGACACGTGGAAATAAACTGTGGCACTCCTGTGGAGCGGCGCCCTGGCAGGGTGTCTGGTCGCTGCGTGCCTGGGAAGACTTGGTCATAGCCCAAGGTATGCTCACAGGCATCATTAAAACTCCACCACCATTACAAACCCATTCCTATGCACTTTATTACAGCAATGGCACGTGGCAAACCAGGGTCCCTTTCACCAGAATAGAATTCCTGATTTGTTTACTTTGAAACTTGTTTTCTTTCTAAATGTTAATGCAACTGATAATTGGAAGTTTATGTATTTTATTTTGACCTTTTCTCGTAATGTAATTTACCCTTCTCCTTTAGTTACAAAAATAAAACATTCTATGAAATTGGGAGCGAGCCGTTTATTGTGCTCTATTGAGACCATGAAAAAATATATATATTATGGTACATATCGGCCACAGCCAAAAGTTTTATCGGAATGTGTAATCAGCTTTTTCATTCCAAGTCAAAATAATTTGGCAAACTCTTTTTCTCCACACTTGGGTTACACTTTGATATTTAGTTTCAAGAACTTACCAACTTGTGCACACATAACAGTATATCTATTATGCATAGTGAATTCAGTGCTTATATACCATTCCTACCTAGCTAAATCAAACACATGCAAAGCTACTCACGAACACCATGCAAACATGACAATATTTAAAATACAGTGTGACAATTTATCGAAGCCATGAAATAAAACCTAAGACTCTTGTGAAAGCAACAGTGTTCACTATAAGGTTGTTAATTTAAACATATATATTTATTTTAGATATGACATTTATATAAACGAAATATTCCCACGGACCACCGAGCCGTGAAAATGTTAAAATATTAAGCGCAAATTCTGCCAGTTAAAAATTAGTGTCGTGAGCACTTCAGGTACCTTACATAAGATCAAGCTAGAGGGGTTCACAAGATCAACCAGGTTCTCCTAATTTGTCCCAAAAACCCCTAAGATAATATCACTTTGAATAAAAAAATACAAATTAAAATAATATTTTTTCACAATGTGTTCATATCTCACCACTGTAAGCGATACACATTAAAACCAGCCAAGCCATTCCATGTAATTATAGTAAATAATGAAAGGGTGTATTTGAAGGCAGACCCTGTATAAGGTTTAGCTAATGAGCAGATGTATTAGCATCACCAGGGCAACAGCACCCATTTGTAATGCAATGCGCACCCCATGCTATTTCACATAGAACATCAACTGCTAAGCTGTATAAAGAGAACAACACTACGGTTAATAAGTGCATGCTATTCGGCCATGTTTGCCCACATCATGATTGAAGTATCTAATTCATGGTTTAGAAGCACTGGCATCATCTCTGTACCCGTACCTCCCGATTAGCACGGTTGGCTACATACGATGCGACAGAAGTTCAACATACGTGCATACTCATCTGTGAAATTCACACAACAATAATCAGTATGACATTTTCTAAATAAAATATTGGTTCGGATAAAATTGTGTTCAGCATGTAATATGCATTAAATATTTATGTACAACTCATATGGCACAACTGTGAGCCAAATTTAGTTGCTAACATCCATGACCATCCCTTGCCTTCCATAACATTTGCACACACTTACCATACTGTACTCGCTCATACAATCACAATTCAGATATATAAAATGCCTCAATGTGATCACATCTCAATATACGGTTCAAGGCGAGGGGCACGCGTACAGAGATCATTTGAAGATTTTGGGGGTTTTTTGGTGGGGGAGGGCGGGAAGGAAGAAGTGGAGAATAGTGGACTCCTGGACAAGGAAAGAAAGTTGACAGTTCGGTAAAAGTGTTAATATAATAATGTATTGGGTGAGGCACAATCATATACAATTACACTTTCACACATACACAGGTCTATATAAACACACCTGGGTCTGCATCATGGCTCTCTCCACTCTGCGTGTGCTCATTTTCTCAAGCTTTGTGCGAAGCATGAGCGCTGTCACCTGGATAGGCCAGAACTTGGGCTGCGACAACATTAACTGCAGACAGAGGAGAGCAAGGCAAAAAATTAGTTAAAATACAATGCTCTGCAACACCACCACTCAAAACAGCAGGAATGCTGGCAAGAATATGCATCGCTTCTGAAACACAAAACAGAAACACAAAACAATATCCATGAGTGTTGATGGAAAATGTGGTGCCACACTCGAAGCAGAGGCTTGATGATCAAATCAGCCTGAAGCTACTTAAACACTAATTACAAAACACTGCAGGGGTAATGCTGTAAACCGATACGACAAGCAAGAGGGGCTGTTGTGAGAGGAGACAAAATGCCAGTTTGAAGTTGAACATTTGAGCCCAACAAGGTCAGTTCTCAGCTTTACTCAGAAGCTCTCTGCTACATGGGATCCAACCTTGGGGTCAGCGAAGCTAACAAGGCCCTATATAAGTACTCTTTGTGGCTTTGTACACATTTTAGCTGGCTCCGTCACCCTCATTTAACAGCCAAGCATTCTCCAGCAAGTGGGTTTGAGCGCCCAGGGATGTTTTGGAAATGTGCCCAAGCATACAATGCGTTTTGAAGTCAAGACTTTCAAGACCTAATCTGACCTATATCTTTTTTGTATGGGTCTTTGTCAGGAATTATAAAGGTCAGCTATAAACATGCATGAGCTAATGATTTTCTATAAAGCTTTCTTTAGACCGTTCAATGCAATGAAGGTTCTTTTTTTATTTTTCCAAACTGCAAAAGTTGACAGTTGGACTTGGTTTTCACACCAGTACCATTTGCCAGATTTCTGCTTTTACAAATTTGTGAGGGCATTTGTGAATATAAAACAGGAGCCATGGCAAGCCTCCAGTGATGCATTATGGCAAGTCCTCAAAACTGTACAAGCATACATATTGTAGTCACGTTTAATTATCGTTTATGATAGTTTTGGCTTCTGCTGATATAAAACACTTGATAACAGTGCGAACACATTTCACTAAATATTTTTTAGAAACCCAAATGATACAAATTACAAAAAAAAACATTGTTCAAACAGAATAAACTTGCTAAACTCTACCATGCTTTTAAGTGAAGCTATTAAGTTTTATCCTGTGCAGATATTGCGGCCATTAGTCATGCATGTGACAACCATCTAACCAGCCTGCAGAATCAGGACCCCACGTGTAGGCTGGAAAGATGCCTGCACACGGGCACAACAGCCAAGTCCCAGGATTCCGCACAGCCAACCCTGCCTGAATTTCAGCCACCACTGGTATATGGAGAGAAGCAGCCGTACGCACTACAGTGCTACTGCACCCAAAACAAGATCAACATTCCAGGCAAGCATACGGAGGCACGTCCTTGCCCTTTATAGGCGGTGGGCATGTAACGATAGACAAGTTTTGCAATTTATTCAACAGATGCATTGCGTATTTAGTCTATAATCGCGTGTGGAACTCTGCTCTCCCTAAAACAGCACGTTTTGCAAGCTACCACAACTGATGGATACACCACATCCAAATGCAAAGTAACAAAATAACCATTATAGGAGTAACATCCTGGGTATCCAAAACCAAAAGGAGTGCAGAAGATAACACATGCTCTGGATTATGCCATTATGACCAAAATAAGCAGGACAACAGGAAGTCAACACTAAATAGAAGCAAATAAACACTGCTGCATGTTCCAATAGCATCATTTGAATTTCTGTGCATAGAATGTGATGTCACTTCGACGAAAGTACACTTTAGTTTCAGTTTTTGAAACTGAACATACATCTAGTGAGGGGCTTTACTCGCAAAAGTCAAAAGGTATACAATGAGCCATCTACTGTGCTATTCGGATATTTATTGTTTTAGTTAATGAACCTTAGAGTTTGTTTCATAAACTATACCAAAACTGAACGCAATGCTACACAGGATGATTACAAAAGTTTAGATACGGGTGAATTATACCGACTATAATCACCCAGGAATGTCTGTCCTGAATGCTCGTGACGTCACTCCACATTGACCAGCCCCCCTAATTAATATTCATGAGCAGGTGACGTCCTCCAAATGGAGACGCCCCCACCCATCCTCATTAATAATCATGAGTGGGTGACGTCACTCAATATGGAGTACTCCCCCACACCTCACGAATAATCATGTGCAAGTGACGTCACTCCACATCGAACAGCCCCACACATTAATATTCATGAGCAAGTGACGTCCTCCAAATGAAATAGGCCTGTGTCCCTGCGCCCTGACAAATTGCACACGAATTGATGCAATGAATATCACGTCGCGGTCTGCTTTTCGCTTGCAAGTTTCAGATTTACTGCAATACACCCGTCCTTGGACGGAAAAAGGCTAGTATTATGTCTGCTGCCACCTTGAGGAAAAGTAACTCGCAGCATTTTACATAATCTGTAATTATAATAATGGCTTCAAATAAATTGACCTCTGAACAAGTTCAAATAAAAAAAATGGCAACTTTTAAAATCAGAAATGACCTTTTTTATATATGCTGCTGAAGTGGAATTATTTTAAGATGGTATGTTGGTTTCCTCTGTTCTAAAATAAGCAGTGACAAGTGGGAGTGCTGGCAAAATGACAGTAACAATTTGCTTTTGTTCCTGGGTAGTGTAATTTCCTAATTGCTTATGCCTAAAAAGTACAGAAAATGGCTATTATGCCCCACAAACTTAGCTTTTGTGAGCAGGACAGTGATATTTTGAAATTTAACTATTTTCCAGAACATTCCAGATAGATTAAGTGCTGAGTAAACTTGGAGTAACTTCTAAAACATTCTAGAACTCTCCAGTAATATAAATAGAAGTATAAATACAGGGGCCTTAAGCCCACCAGTTCAGTTTAGTTCCAGCTGCCGAAGTGGATACATTTCTGCATTTTTCCGAGATGGCATCAAGAGGCTGCAAGCATCCGGCAGATGCGTTTTGCTATGTCTGCGGCCAATTTATCAAAACAAGAAGCATCTGCTAAGATGTGTCAGGCCTACAAGACATATTTCGGCATGCCTGTCGGGGATCAAGACAAACCCTGGGCACCTCATTTCACCTGCGAATGCAAAAAAAACTCTGGAAGGTAAGATGGACAATTGTTGCTCTGAATTTGATGTTATTAAATTTGTTTAAACATTTTAATTGTAAAAGTTTTAATTTAAAAATGTTTTACAACTTTCAATGTTATTGAAAAAATATATCATATATGAAAAATGTTGCGAGAATCTCTTACACATTAGTCATGGGTGAAATAAATTTATTTTTGTAGGATGGTACAGAGGGGAAAAGAGTTCGCTATCCCAAGAATTTGACGGGAACCCACTGACCACTCAAGCGACTGCTACTTCTGCATGGTGGACCCTTCCAAACGTCGTACTGGCAAGAATGCACCTATCACGTATCCGGACCTTCCTTCATCTATCGCCCCGGTGCCACACTGCCATGAACTCCCCGTACCCACTCCTCCGGAGAGAGAGCAGTCATCTTTAGAAGAGAGCAGCAAGTCAGAGAGCGAGGAAGGCGTTGTAGATCCAGATGACAATTTCAGGTGGAGCCGAGGAGAGAAACCCATACTACTCCAACCAAAAAGACCTCAACGACTTGATCAAAGATCTTGGTCTCACCAATTCCAATGCTGAGCTTTTGACGTCTAGGATCAAGCAGTGGAACTTGTTGGATGAAAGTGTGCAAGTCGTAGATCAGAGAAAGCGTCACCAACCTTTTTGCAGCTTCTTCACCCATCAAGATGGGCTCTGCTTCTGCCACAATGTGACCAGTCTGTTCGAGGCAATCGGAATCACCTGTAACCAGAATGAGTGGCGCCTCTTCATTCACAGCTCACCCGTCTCTTCCCCTGGCTCACTCGGTGCACCTCAAAGAAGATTACAACAGCATCAAGACCTTGCTGGAAGCCTTGATGTATTTTGAGTACGGCTGGGAGGTCATCGGAGACTTCAAAATGGTGGCATTCCTGATGGGTCTCCAAAGCGGTTTTACCAAGTTTCCCTGCTATCTTTGCCTTTGGGACAGCAGGGACAACAAGGCGCACTACCACAGGTGGGACTGGCCACAACGGACCGAGTTCCCTGTGGGGAGGAACAACGTCAAGTAGGAGCCACTGGTGGATCCCTGGAAAGTGCCGATGCTACCACTGCACATCAAATTGGGCCTTATGAAATAATTTGTCAGAGCTGTAGATAAGGAGTCGGCAGCCTTCAAGTATCTTCAAGACTTCTTCCTTAAGCTGTCTGAGGCAAAGATCAAAGCCGGTGTCTTCGTCGGACCACAGATAAAGAAGATCCTGGAGTGCAATGAATTCCCCAACAAGCTCACGAGTAAGGAGAAAGCAGCTTGGGACAGCTTTGTCGCAGTGGTTCGTGGCTTCCTGGGCAATCACAAGGTCGAAAACTATGTGGAGCTGGTTGAGACTGGTGAAAAACTACGGCATAATGGGCTGTAGGATGTCCCTCAAAGTCCATATCCTTGATGCTCATCTTGATAAATTCAAGGCGAACATGGGAGCGTACTCGGAGGAGCAAGGCGAGTGCTTCCACCAGGATATACTAGACTTTGAACGCCGCAACCAAGGACAGTATAACGAGAACATGATGGGAGTACATTTGGGGGCTGATTCGTGAAAGTGATTTACAGTATAATCGTCCATCTCAAAAAACTACTCACTCCTAAATCTTTTGTAGTCATTTTTGTATTACTTTAGTATAAATACATATACATTTTTATTCATGTTTTTTTTTACTGGATGTGAATGAAAAGACACAAATTCGCCCGTTTTCTCATTGAAAATAGGTAAATTTCTAAATATTACCATCCTGGTCACAAAAGCAAAGTTTGTGGGGAATAATAGCCATTTTCGATACTTTTTAGGCATAAGCAATTACGAAATAACACTTACTACCCAGGAACAAAAATTGTGTTACGTAGTGTTATCAAGTTCTCTATGAACGACACAAGGTTCTACATATGAACAATTAAACCACGTGTTCAAGAATTTCCACGGATGAAAAATTGCAAGGCTTATGCTGTCATCTGTAATGTGCTTCAAAATGATCTCCTGACAATCTTGTGGCTTTCAACAATCTTTTCATATAACATACGTTTTTTTTCCAGTAGGAAGCAAGCAGAAGCAGTCCAAAAATCCCTTAAAGGAAAGTTTACTTTTATTCACACAATGGTGCTTCGGTAACAAATCAGATGAAATTCCAGGTATACTTGGCCAGGAAGCAAGCGGACCATTGTATAGCCGAGCTTGGCAGCCAAGTACAGAATGTACTTTTCCAGGTTGGAACTGCCTGTGTCTGAATAAATGCCAAACGTTCTTGGACAAGCGTTGATTTATCTTTGGTTTTGCGTTTAAGGATTTCTGCACTGTGGCTCTGCCACTGTCTGGATGGCTCTGCCACCCAGACAGTGTGAGATCATGATTCATGATTCGTTGAGTAAATCGCAGATTTGAATTTTTCAAAAAGACACTTTAGGTAATAATAAAAAAATGAACTATTAAAAACAATTACAACTTAGTTTATAAACAAAGCATTCTACTTTCATCAACTTTATTACAAGATATATATATTCATTGCAATAAAATATAACCAAGGGCCTAGGGTTCTAAATACAATCTGAGAAACTTTAGTGTTGCGCCACAGACAAATGCACTGCTGACAGGCACATAGCAGTCAAGATAAACAACCTGTCCCATACCTTTTTATTTTTAATACAGCACACAACCATTCTGCTAATGAGTTACCAATGCAAACACTAATGGGCTAATGAAAACACTTTGGCTGCTTTACCCACAGAAGGCAACCACAATCCTTTTTCTTGTGCACTGAAACGATATCAACCATTGACATGAACAAATTATGGAGTGTTCAGAAATAATTAACAGTGTGGAGGGGTCCAGAGATTCAGACAGTGAGTCACTATTAACGATGCCTCAAGTCTCACCTTATGCCTTGAGTATTTAACAGTGGAAACATAAATGATTTTCCAGTCTAGACATATTGACTTCCTGCATTCTTTTTTTATATTTCCACTCTTAAGAAAATCATGTTGTAAAATGAGAAAAATAAATACTATTTAAATAAATACCAACGTGTTTCGTTTGTTTTGAAAACAAACTCGCAGTACTCTCTTTATAGTGAAAACAAACAAGCACACGCAACCACATTACGCATGGGAACAGAGATGTACTCACGGACACATACATAGACACATATGCGCGCGCACACACACACACACGGAGGCATACGAGATAGACAAACCAGGCAGGACAGCCAGCGCTCCTTGGCTGCTGTCCCCAGGCTCAGGAATTCAGACAGCAACGTGAACAAAAGAACATCTCAGGTCTAAGAAAGCAAGACGAGACAGGAAAAGAAGACAGATTAAAGCATAGCTCAAACTTAAGGTAAAAAAAATATCATAACACTTCCTTTTTAAGCATGAGACTAGTTTTTTTTTAACCAAGCCTTCTGGATTCCTTCCAGGACATTCTAATGAAAGTATTTACATTGCAGGATGGACTCCATTAACAGAATACCAGCTGCCTGTTTTGGGGTTTTTTAAAGGTTTTATTTTAATCAACTCGGTGTTATACAGTAATTATGACCGACTTAAAATGCGTAAACTTCTGGTATCGATTTAACAGGCTGAGAAAAGGTCAGATGCGTGACGAGACATGTCATTCAGGATACCTGTGCAAGACCTCCAAGAACGCCGTCTAAAAACTCTAAAGATTACGTCGTGAGGTAACTGTGGAAAGACTTCAGCAGGAGATTTTCTTTAAAAAAAAGGAAATATTTAGAAGAATACTATGCATAATCAGTGCTTAGAAGGAAAAAAATGCGAATGTTATTCGAGGAAGACTTACCGCAGCAAATGCAGAAATTTCCTCTGTTGTTAGTCGATGTACAGGACTGTTCTTCTGTAAATCCGTGCTGCCAAGAATGTGAGATAATACATCTATGAGTCATCATAAAAAAAATTCGAACTCAAAACCGAGTAGGTAGTTAAACAGTATTTTAGTAGTCGCTACGGCTACAGACTCAAATGCAATGTGCCTTACATTTACAGTGGCAAAAATGGTCTTTATTAATCGTAGCAATGGTGTTGGTTTGACTGCACAATGAAGCCTAGTTTTGAAAAAACCAAGGTTTAATGGTTCAGATAAAAAGGGCTTTCAATACTGTCTTAGATTCACTTAAGAATCTTCCAACAGAAGCATAATTGAATTCTTATAACTAAATAGCATAAGTCTGGTTCGGACTTCAAGGCACACAAAAATTCGCAGGGGAAATGGAAAAGCAAAAAAAACCCAAGGTAAATTTTGGAAATTCTTTACATCTTTTCTCATGACTCCATCATTGTTCGACTGTCAAGAAAAGTTAATGCTGAAAAGCTGAACTCTGGCAAGTTCGATTTATGCTGGTAAATGTACACACATGGCAGTGGCCTCACAAACGCCAAGGATCAGCAATTCCCTTACGTGTAGTTACTGTCACACTTGCCGTTGGTACATGACACATGATGCTTCCTGCTCAAGTTGCTGAAAGTCATTAAAGGAATATTTCAGCACTAGCAATACCTTAGCTCACGCAAAGTATCAGGTGTAAATTATAGTTGTATTATGCTGCAGTAAAAAGCGTGGATTAAATCGAGCAATGCATCCATTCGACTGAAATACAAATTAACAGCCAGTTTCAGCAATAGTCTTCTAATTTACCAAATCGTCTTTGTTGAACTCTATGTGCATCATTGCAAAGCATTTGCTTTTCAACATCATGAAAGCCCAGCTGGCACATAGTATATATACAACAAAAGGACCTTGTCAAATTGTGACTCTACCGTCAAGTTAACGAGAGATGTGGAGTTATGCTCAGGAAGTTGGGCCCAAAGCCATGTGCCCAACACCCTCTCTACCCACGAGACGAGCTCACCTACACATGTGAGGCAGCAAAGGCATGAGAAAGGGAGCATAGGTGTCAGCTGTCAAACCCATTAGAGAGAGCTCACCGAACAGGCAGAGCCATACGCCACGGCCCTCTCTTGCTATTTTAACAAGTGCCCTTTACAGTACTGGAAGCTGGCCATCGTCAGGGTAAGCATAATCATGATACTTTTCAAAACCCAGTCCATTATAAAGTGACCTCTCCCAAGCCTTGGTGCCACAACAAAGTTGTACCGGGAATTGCTACCATTACCTTCGGTGGCCATTAATGTGTCAGTTGCAGTTAATCGCCAGTTATTTATAATGTTTAAAACTTTAACATGTATATTTGGAAGTGTTATTTTGAGGCTGACTGTTTCTCGTTTAACCTATGAGTGTAAAATGTGCACAGTTTGCTGAGTGGATTGAAACACACATATTTTACGCTTACATATACTTTAAATGAAAGTTAATCAAATGTTGTGACCCCCCTGTTTTGACCACCACAAGTTTAATTAAACACTAGGCTTAACGTGCAGCATGTGGAGAACAGATCTGAGCATGCTCTAAGCAGGACTAGCTGTGTTCCCAATAAGCAATGACCTAAAATGCTACAATTGTCAACAGGTATGAGATTGCTACTTGTCTTGACTGGCATAAAGGTTTAGAGAGATCCAGAAGCAGAACAAGACACTACAATATGCAATAAAGAACTACACAATTCTACTGAATTATGCAATACCTCTTTTCATGGTAAGTGTCACCTTGTGTGTGGTTCTGTCAATCCTACTTCTAACAGGAGCCCACAGGGTTGAGAGGCCCTACCTTGCTTTTATCCAAAGTCTAGCACAAAAAAACAGTGCCTATACTTTGCATACCATTGTTTACTATCATCAGCACAATCATGTTATGTTAAATCGGTATATTCTGCGTGTTTATATCAAGCTAAAGAAGCAAAAAAAATGGCACATATGGGGTTTCATCAGAGGTAGTTTAAATACATGCAAATGAAATCGTAACTGGCTCATTTACAATGCGGTGCAACCATACAGCATGTAATGAAAACAAATTAAGAAGCAATCATGCCTATTCATGCAAAATCTTGCTTCAGTTTTTAAATAACATTTTGATTTTATTGCCTCTTCTAGATTGGTATTAAAATTGTCTCTTTACGATTCAGCACGCACACATACAAGTTGCTTTTATCCAAGGCAGAATTTTACGTGCCGAATGGATACAAAAAGTTATTTTCAGCATTGACTTTTCTTCCCGCTCATTTCTCTCGCTAAACCTTCCTCCTGGGAAACTGCAGTAAAGACCAATTGTGCAGAAACTTCTGTGCTCCACTAGAGAACCTCCAAATCACAAAAAAAAACATTTTGGACAAAACATCAGCTCTAAAGAAAACAAATCCTTAAGATGTTGTGCCATTTAAAATGTTGATATGTACTTTGTGATTTGAAAACACTGTTAAAGCCAACATTGAAAAGTAAGAAGTGTCAATGAGGCTAAGAATGCATTCCATGAGAACCTCACCATACACCCAGAACCACAGCCAACTCCTCAGCGCACAGCTCAGGCATGTGCACCTCCTCCGGATGGGCGAGCTTCACCTTGTTCAGTAGAAGGTCGTCACCCAGCTGAACATCCTGTACACACACAACACAGCGCAAGCAGTACCGTCAGAGCATGCTGTCATCACCATAACCATCATCATCATCATCGTTATTATGAGCAATCCACAACATAGGTCCAGGTTGCAACCACTCACCAGAACATCTCATGCATAACGAAGTTCAAGTTTGGGAGTAAATGTACTTTATATCTGGCTGAAACAAACTTTTTTTTTATAAACTAACACTACAACATTTATATTAAAGCATGCTTTGAATAGTTAAAACGTATCTGTTATTTTATTTCATTTGCACACATCGATGGACAAAACACACACGTTGAAATGTTAAAGCAAAGTATGAGAAGGTACATGAAGTAGTCTGCATAATAACTTACCGCTAAAATGCTACCCCTCTTGGTGAAGTGCATCAAAATGTGAATTATAATAAAATGCACATGACAGAGCATGTAGAGAACCTTGGGCATGTGCTGTGGTGGAGTCGGGCTGGGGCTCAGCACACTCAGTGGAAGAGGGTTGTCCTCCCTCTTCACCTCCACCATAAGCTGGGCCACATCTGTCTGCTGAAATTGGGTGCGTTTTCCGAGGGCACCTGCACCAGGGAGGCAGAGGAAATCCAAGCACTTCAACGCACCTCATGTCAAGGAACATGATAACTTTTTTTTATATTCAGGGACTCCTCTACTTACGAACATTCGACTTACAAACTTTCAGAGATACGAACAAACCTGTCCGTATGTCCAGTTGGAGCTGTTCATGTTGATATTGCCTGCTACAAGTTGATATATGAAGAGAAGAAGAGAGGAACTCTGCAGACATCTCTTGGTACGTTTTTCATGGGAGTAGAGGAAATATAATATTATTTGGGTCTTTCGGTAAAGTCACGAAGATAGAAAAAAATAACGTCGTGATATTTTTATTATTTTTTATTCACTTTATCATCATTTTTATTATTTTATTGTTATTATTTTTTATATTTATGTGACTTTACCGAAAGACCCAAATAATATGAATTCCTGCAGTCACGAAAGCTTTAAGTCAAGATTTAGTAGAGAGGAAACACGAGCACCAAAGAAAATTAGCATCTACATCTGCAGAACATAAAGAACCAGTGGCATCTACATCTACAGGAGATGATGCAACTGTTAACGCCATTCACTGTGTTTAGTGTACATGCCATACAGCATTTTTGAAATCGACAGGAGTAAAGTTGGACTTACGAACAAATCGACTTACGAACAGACCTCTGGAGCATAACTCATTCGTAAGTAGAGGAGTCCCTATAATTGCATTCATATGCAAAAACTAAGTTCTCGTGGCTCGTTGTAATAAACAACTTCTTTTCAACACTGTTGCAATTGTACTATTCATCATAAATATTATGTATATTTTCATATGAGAAATAGGTTATCATATGACCCTCATATTTTTGAGTTAGGTGTTGACAAAAGCAACAGCTGTAAAACAGTTTGTAGCCATAGCAGATAATACAACTTTACCGATCAAGTTGATAGCTAAGCCAGCCATTTTCTGTGCTGCTGAGAAGCCCTCCTTGGCACGCTTGTAGTCGTAATAAAAGAGGAAGGTGTATGCAGCCTCCAGGTGGAACTGTATTGCCAGATGCCGACATTCCTCTGAGGTCTGCAACTCCTCTTCCTTACCCACTATACAAAAAACAAGGAAGATCAATACACCCCAACCTCAATACAACAATTCTGCATTTAAGAGAACCTGGTCTCTAAATTATACAAAAAAATATTTGTATATTTCCTTTCTACAAGGAGAGAACCCACCGAGATTTAAAATCTGTTTTTTTTAAGGGTAACTTGGGTCATAAGTAGCAATCGAAACAATACAAGCCTAGCATCCAATGATACATAATAACGCTGAGAGCATAACAGGCAGTACGCAATTGTACAAAACCTGAAATAGTTTGGGAAAATAAATTGGAAAAAAGTTAATTCAGGCTCAATGTGTGCATTTATAAATAGGATACTTGGGTTACTTCATATCTCTTAAAAAGTCCCTCAACATATTTATGATTCTCCAATAGTATTATTGTAGTTTAAACTTACCAAAGTTTAACTGGATTCCATATAAATAGAGCTAAATGGCAACTTCTAATAAAAGTTGACACGCTACCACTGCATCACAAACCTAATTTTAAAAGAGACAAAGCAAAAATATAACTTGGGAATGAATGGTCCCCAGAGGAGGTCATGACAAAAGATAGCTCGTGCTTGTACGGACTTGCCTTGCTCAATGCAGCTCTGAGCAGCCGCGTAGAGAACGGGAGAACGGTCACCAAGCAAATTCTGGTGCACATTAAGGCAGCGGAGTGTCCACCAGGGCGCCATCTGGAAAATTAACGATTGGCATTGTCCACATACTTCACATTCATGCGATTTGATCAAATAGTAGTGTGTAAACAATAAAAAATCATGTGTATGGGTACAAAGCAAAGTATTCATTAACCTTAAAGTGCCCCAGTCTGGCCTGACATGTCACCAGGATGGTTCTTGCCAGGAGGAGTAGGAAAGGGTTGGCCACCAGGTCATACACAGGTTCCCCATTCACCTGCAGTGCTGACAGTGTGGCTTCTGTGAATTTCTGAAACGGTCATTTGATCCATGGATTAGAGGTCGTACGTTAAACAAGATAAATATCATGCATTGCACTGCACATGATTAGATTGAAGTGTACATGTGTTCATACCTGAATTCCACATTTGTCCACAGCAGCAGAAAATATATCCGCTGGGATGATATCAACCGGAGGTCCTACCCAGTTAGACTGCACAAAGAGCTGCAGACATGCCACTGCACTGAAGAAAACTACACTCTGCCTGAAATAAGAATACATCAGTAAATTATTAAAACCAAATCTTTAATAATTTTTAAATTAATGAACCCAATGGGCATAATTAACATTTACGTGTAAAGAATATATATTTATGAGATATTTATGAGATATGAGAACAAAATGTTACACCAATGTGCTCTTTGTTTGAAAAGTGGGGAAAAAATAACTGTGACATTTGTAAATGAAACTTACTTGTGAATGTCATCATCCTGACCATTTTCAAAGTAGCTGCCTATGAGTTGTTCAAAGTAAACATCCAATGTGGCATCATCTGCATATGGGGCCTGCCCATCTGCGAGGACCCGCTGCACCAAGGGGTCATGCAACACAGCCTCAAAGTTGCCCTCCAAGAGATATTCAGCAAGGTGCTCCAGCTCTGCAGGAACACAGAGGCCTTGTTCAACAATAAAATGGAGTTCAACGTAAACGATACATTTGCCTCGTAAAATGTTTCGTGACACCTTAATTTTATTTTTTAAAATAAGCATTTTAAAAGTCCAGTAATGTGTAAACATTGTGACGTGTTCACATTAAATGGCAATATCCATTGCCATTTAAAACTAAACATGTACATACTACAACTGGAAAAAACAGTCGGGAGTAAATTAACAGGCTGCAGGAAGTCTTACATTAATGCAACACTGAAACATGGATACATTCTAATTACAAAATAGAGAAATGCAAAATCTTTTTCCAAACATTTAATTATTTCTGACATGGAACAATGCATCTCTTTTGTTTCCTAAAATTATATTAAGTACATACAGTTGCTCCATGAGTTTCTAGGCAGCGCTGTATAAAGGATGATTAGTTTCAATAACATTACAAACATTAATTGTGACAAATTGAGCAATATCATTTTCAGAATTTCTATTACACCCAGAGTATTGAGTAAACACTTCACGATAGTAAACATATATCTAGTTTAATACGACTATCAATGAGATAATATAAAATGGGAAACAATGTGTAATATAATAAATGCAATATTGACATGGTCTCTTAGTATGAAAACATCCAAATGCAATCAAAGTCTATAAATGCCCTTCAATTCAGATCATTTATATATTTTTTACATCCGTGTAAATGAAATACTGTAATACAATTATTTATTTTGCCATCTGCAATGCTGTAAATAGAATGCACGTAGAAGCATGTGAAATATAAAATTCCTTGTACTCGATTCGACTTCAAGATTTAGCAATAAAAACTACTTTAAGTTCATAAAAAACTAAAAACATTAGGTTCTAGTTGTCTATTAACACATTCCTGCGGAGGGAGCTGGTAGGAACGTTGGGTTGCTCGATCAATGGCCAGGGTCAACGGCGGCGTGGTGTATTCCGCAAATAAGGCCGACTGTGAGGGCAGGCACAAGCCGGCGTGAGTAGGTTAAACGTTGAGTTTTATAAGGGCACCACGGGGTGACCACCCCCTCCCCACCCAGCCCCACCCCTCCCACCCCCCACCCAGCCCCACCCTCCCCACCCAGCCCCTCCCCACCCAGCCCCTCCCTCCCCTCCCAGCCCCTCCCTGCACGACGGACGGAGACAATAATCCCCTGTGGGCTGGTGGAACCAGTGGGTTCCTACCAGTATCATGAAAGATGTTTCAAAAACTGGTGAGCGCATGACAGCAGCCTGGGTCAGACTGCCACCTAGTGGCGAGCTCAGGTTTAGCATGACATGATACAACGATGGTGTGGAAAGCAATCAGCAGCAGAGGGGGCAATGGGTTTTGACAAGGGTCATTAACTCGGTATTGCGTCTCCACAATCGTGTATCTACTGCAGATAATGCACGGGTACGCGATGTCATATCTGTGAATTCATCATGAAAATGAAATTGCTTAACCAAAGCTTGATTTATTTTGGAAAGAAAAATGTGAATACATTTTCATCTTCTCCTGTAATTATTATATTATAAAACTGCAACTTCTTTGGAGGGTGGGAGTCTTAGTTTATATTTTCCACAGTAATGCACTACTTTCGTAACACTGTACACCATAGGATCAACATTTAAACGCAGAGTGTTTGGTCAACCCAAACTTGGATATAGATATATTTGTAGATACGTTAAACATGGAATACACTTTAAAATGAAGCCTTTTCTCCAAACGCAATGTGAAGACGTCAGCTCGGGTGCTGGTTGAATCGGAGAATATATTAATCATAACCAACTCCGGACTGTAAATGTGGTTTAGTCGTCAATAGAAAACAGACAAATGTTAAGCTCATAGATGTAATAAGAATTAAAGAAGTGGCATAATGTGGCTTCTTGTACGCTGAGAAAACCAATGACCCGATCCTCGGTAAATAAGCGATCGAACAGAATCATCTAAGGGATCAGGACCAGACGACAGCTTCCACAATAACTCAAGTATGGGTCGAAAGTAGGTGCAGAAACGGGGCATGTTATTCTCCTCGTGAAAAGCTGCCTTCAGTATCATCATTCACACATGTCAGGGATTGAGAGGATGTTTAAATATAGAGTCTGATGGAAAGAATGGAATCACACAGGGTTGAAGAGAGGATGGGGGAAAAGGGCACGGAGAGAGATGGAGAGCAAGGTCGGGAAATCATGGGGTGGAGAGGTATAAAAAGAGACATGGAAAAAAAAAAGGAACGGAGAGATGGACGGATAGAAGGGGTGAAGAGGCATTGAGAGATATTGAGATGGATGAAGGCAGGGAGGGAAGGAGGAGGAGGGATGGAGCGATGGGAAGAGGACCATGCAAGGCACAGCGAGATGAAGACAGGGAGAGAGACGAGGCCGGTGTTCTCCGGGCCTCTCGCCAGGGGTCCTCGCTTCGCCGCTCCGCGCACCGCGCACCGCGCGCGGCACCAACGCGACTCTGCTCATTAACGACACGAAACGTTACTTAACACCAAACCCCACGCACGATCTACTCACGGCAAATACACACATGCCACGTTAGAAACTGAACGCGGAGCGTATTGCCAGCTCTGCTATCCACGCCGAACACATCAGAACGCTGCCAATGACCCGTTCATTCACCCCGAAGGCTCGGATTCCCAGGGAATCGGAAGACTCCCCCCCCCCCCCCGATTCCCGTAACCTCTTTGCGTGGAGAGGGAACGTCCAAGCCCCCCCCCCCAACCAGGTACAGACCCCAAGGCGCCACGGGGGGCTTAAACACCCTGGGGGTTCCTGGACACCAACACACGGACTCCCGAAGCCTGACACCCGTCACGGCCGACACGTGGCCACTGCCGTCTACTCCTTGCCGATGTTGACCCGGACCCCGAGTTTATTCCTGACCTTGACCCCGACCTCGGCAGTGACCCCGGCAGTGCTCGGCTCGCGTGGAGCCGCTGCTGATCGAGGAGAGTGGAGGAAGCCGATCGGTGTAAGTGGCGTCGAGTTTTGCAACGTGGAAGAACATGGACCCACGGATGCCGATGGTGATTATGGTGATAGTGACAACGACGACGGTGATGGTAATGATGGTGTGGATGTTTGTGATAGCGATGATGCCGATGGAGGTGTGAGACGCTTGATGATTGATGTAGAGATGATCTCTTGATGATGTGTGAGTGATGTCGAGATAGGAGCGCACGTCACCTGCCAGGTGACGATGGCAAGGACGCCGAGTGGTGGTGGTGGTTGTTGTTGTTGGTGGTGATCAAGTTGAATATAAAGATGCAGTCGACGTGCCTCACACCGTACCGGGTTGCGCGATGAAACAGACGACGACGATACTTGAAACGATGTTGAATTCTCTGAATAATTCTGCTCGTCGCCTGTCGCGTTACGCGGCCAAGTTTGTAATGAGTGAGGTGACGCGCGTCATAAGTTGATGATGATGGTGATGATGAATATGATGTTGGTCACCATGTGTGTGTGGAGGGGGGGGATGCTGATGATCATGCCGCTGCTACCGATGACGCTGACGAACATCGCACCACAAACCACGCTACGAGACCAAGTTTGTAATGAAGCCGGTGGTGACGTTGCTCACGAAGTTGATTCTTACGACGCTGACGATGTGCGCCGATGATGACATTGCCGCTGCTGCTGCCAACGATGACTGATGATGTTAATAGGGATGATATCGACAACGACGACTGTGTGTGTGTGTGATCAACTCCCCACCTGCCGAGACCTCTGCTCCCGCCGGGAGCCGCCACGGGCCGCCGCTTGACCGCATCGCCGCCGCTGCCGCTGCCGCCGCCGTCTTCACGGCCACCCCAAGCGACCAACAACACCCCGAGCTGCTGTAGCGCGGCGCCGAGAGGAGCTTGAGGAGGAGGACGAGACGAGGAGGAGTACGATGATGATGATGATGTCGAGACGTGAGAGAGGAGAGAAGCGAGGCACAAGTGCTCGCCCTAGCGCACGGCTAGCGACAGGCACCGCGAAGCCATAATGCGGCATGTGCGCGCGCGCGGCATTGTGGGGCCGGGTTAACCCCTTCCGCTCCCCCCACCCCCTCACCCCCCTCACCAGCAGTGCCCAACGTGAGAACGGCCACCACGCGCCAAGCAGCGTGCACAGGCTGGTCCACATGTCTTGTGACCCCCCCCCCACTACCCCAGCCCTTTACCAGCAGTGCCCAGTGTCAGATCGGTCACCAAGCAACGTGCACAGGCTGCTCCACATGTCTTGTGACCCACCCCCGCCACCAATGCATAGCTTGTCAACCACATATGGTTTACCTGTATTCTTGTACAGGGAAATTTAGTTTTCAGGTCTTTACGGCGTACAGACGTTTCAATACGGGCACTAATTTTTTTTTCTATTTGTCCATAATACAGAGTTTTTGGGTGAGATTGCGTAAATATATAAATGTGTCGTTAAACCCGCCACCACCCGACACAGCCAATTAGTAAGGTTTGTCACGTAAACAGAACATGCCAATTCGTTACTAGTGTAGTGTAATAGCGCCGGCTGGTGACCAGCAGCGGCAACTGTGGTGGACAAACAGTACACACGCCGGTGAGCATAGACACGGCTGCGTGTCGGCAGGGCGGAGGAATTGGGGCAAGGATCATGGAGGGCCCTATCTAGAACCCCCTGGAACCTGCTAGTGGTTCATATTCTTTGGTTCTTTCGGTAAAGTCACGTAGATAAAAAAAAATAATAATGAAGTGAATAAAATGAAAATAATACAAATAATAAAAATGCTGACACTTGGGCCACGCCTATTTCAAACCTTTACAAACTGCTTTAACTCAAGATTGACTTTATAAACAGCTTGTCTTTAGAGGCTAACCCCCTTTTCCTGATGACGACCGCTTGTGTTGCGATCGAAACGTCGTGGTTTTTATTAATTTTATTACTTTCATTTTTTATTCACTTTATTATAATGTTTCTATCTACGTGACTTTACCGAAAGAACCAAAGAAAATGAATTCCTGCAGTCACGAAATTTTAAAGTGAAAATTTAACCTGCTCGTGGGTTCGAGAAGGGAAGCGCGACCAGGGCGGAGCCAGGCCTCACTGGTAGCATAAAAGGGGTCGAGAGCGGGGAGCTCGAGGCTGCCGTATTCGCTCGATATTGCGCTGCTAGAAAGTTTCTGGCTGTCTCCGTGAGCGCCGTCAGTGTTAGAACGGAAAGTGTTGTGCATTGGCTAGCGACTGCAGAGTGTGTGCAGGCGAGATCGTGTGTTCAATAAAGAAGGTACCTCTACAAACCTCGTCTCCGAACTCACTGAGACTACACTAGTACAGCACATCGGTGTGTTGGAGAGCAAAGCCACAACGTTTGTTTTTGTTTCTCCCTTATGATGATGGGACTTTGTAGGATTAACGTTGAGACTTGTAAGGGCACGAGGTGACCAATAACGTCTGAACTGGTCAGTAACAACGTAGGCACTCTGCCGCACTCATTGACAGGTATGCCAATTAATTGATACCTATAACATGTGTTTTTTCCTCTCCCCACCCATCAACTCACATTTGCATATTCATTTCTGTTTTAAACGAACCTTACTTTGAACATTTTACGTTTTAGAGAATTTAATGGGGGCGGGGGGGTCACAATACATCTGCACCACCCTATATAATAGCCCTGTGATAAAGTATGCAGCAACAACGATGATAAAGAAGACACAAAATCACGATGAACAACACATTATTACATCAAATATCACCACAGCTGTCACGATAGTTTATACAGTGCACCCGCCCCCCCCCCCCATTCTACCTGGATTGTGAGGGGGTGAGTGTGGGCTGATTGTTTGGTGTAAGGTTGCTACTTTATCCACAGACACAATCCGAAAGTAAACATTTCTCCTGATCACTGAGTCTTTATCAAAGCAGTATTGTTTACTGTAAGAAGAAAGTTCAACACAATACCGGTATCAGATCTGTGTACAAATAACTTCCAGGATTAATGTAGCAACCCCAGGGAAGTGGTTTGTGGATGGAACTCAAATCATTGTCCCAATTTTCTACTAAATTCCATAAGTTACCACTGATCCTGTCCATCGTATTGATTGGCAAAGAGAGCTATACGGTACATTTAAATATGCACGCTGTAAATTATCACTTTGAAGACAAAAACATACAATATAGGATTGCACTTTCTGGAGCGGCTTCCCACTGTGATTCTATTGATTTAAAAACGCGCTTGCTCCATTTATTTCAGCTTATCTTGTATTATGTAACTTTCTCAATGACTCGTGCAATCACTTGTTAAATGTAATGCAAAGGGAAACGAAATTAAACACTTTGTTCTGCGTCCACAAACTTCTGTAAAATATTGGTGACCACATCATGAATACTCTTAGTTATTTCGGTAAAGTAAGAGAACTAAGAGTATGAATCCTTGCAGTCACGAAAGCTTCACATCATGAATATCAACGAATTGAGCACAGTATATCCACGAGGCTTAAAGAAGCCAACGCAAATGTCAAGATGGTGCAAATGAGCGGCTTAATTGCTTTTTCGATATACAGTACTTGTTTTAAAAAAGGATCAAATAACGCAAGTATGAACAATATGCTACATGACATAAGAATATTTTTTTTTTCATTTCCCCCAGTTCTGCGGATTACGTAGAACTACCTTTGAGATTCCATCAGGGGAGATCTGCCTCACACAGCAGAGCGTAGCACTTTCGCATCCACCTTGCCAAAGAGACAAATGGTCATCACATGACAATCAAACTGATATTTTGAATTCCCAGAGCTGGAATGTACAAAATCAAATCTAATGTGATGGGTGATTTTGTGACGTCGTTGGTGACTGGATTGAGACCATTATTGCACGATACATGAGAATCTGGTTTAAGCACAGGAGGCTGCCTGGATTTAAATACAGGTCTCTGCATTTGAATCGGAGCCACCCGGCCATCTCAAAAAAAGTCTTGCTTTGTTAAACGATGAATACTGTCATTTCATGAAACGATAATGGCAACGTCGCATCTGGCTTGTATGTTTGAGCACAGACACTGTGCTGGCTCGAGTGAGGGCACAGCATGGGCGTGTTGTGTGGCGGTCACACACTTGCTTTGAAGTGTCGCCTGTTCTGTGCACCATGATGTGTTTATACTGCCGGATATTGCTCTGAGGAAGGGCCACCCTTCACCTGTCACGAAACACTGAAGCATTCTGTTTGATTTGAAAATATTTTCTCTGGAACAGAGTAACCTTTTAACATGACGAGATATCGCACGCATCGGTTATTGAGCTAAAGCACGTTTATCAATATTAGCATACACGAATACGAAAAAAACTAAACAAATATACATTGTGTAGTATTTGGCATAAACGTATATTTATATAACAGTGTACACATTAAGTAGAAAAACGTTTAAGACATTTACAGTAATTGCTTTGATAACCTTGATTTTGGTTGATTACACAAGAGCTACTGATACAATACATCAAAGGGCAGCAGTGGCCGTTGAAGGGACTCAAGTTGAAAACACAGAAGAAATGTGTGCACCTAGGGGCCGTTGTTTAAGACGGATCGGGACAATAACGATGAAGAGCGTGACGGAGTACCTTTAGCAAGTTGAACACAGTACTGTGCGGTAATGACATGCAATATACCAGTGGCAATTAAAATGGAACAAAAGCTGAAAAGTACACACTGAAGCTCAGATAGATGCATACGTGCTATTATACTAAGAGACAGAAAAATTATGCCTATGTATCTATCATCAGGGAACAAACACATACAAATCAAAGACATCGTGTTGATTAATAAAACTAAATGGCTTGGGCAGGACACGTTGCTCGGCGGGATGATGGCCGATGGATGAGACTCATAACAGAACAGTAGCCTAAGGAGAGAACGTGTCCAAGAGGGTGAACACTGCAGTGATGGAGTGACGGGATCAATTTACATGGAAAGGGTTTCATTCTACAATGGATCGACTGTGCCTGCTGCTGATGACAATGAGAATTTTTGGGATACAGTAATATATATTAAGCACCGTTTTAATAATTCTAGCTGAAAACACTTTTTTTTTTATTAAAGACTTACTCTAAATAATATTTTTAATATTTATACGTAGAAAACAGGTCAAGATATGAAGATTTTGAAAAAAGATCTTAAGCACATTCATAAGTAAAAAAAAAAATGTCTGTGCATGTCCACAGTAATTATGAAATAATGTAAAAATACTAAGATAACTCCTGAGAAATTTTACATAATTTTCCCTTATAAATATTCAAAAACGATGATACACATCACTTGAAAACTCGTGTTTATTGCTGCTGACCTTTCCCGTGCGAGGTGATGTCTCCCGCAATGCTCCACGGATCACACTTTTTTTGTCTGCAAAATTGTTCCGTTGCGCCAATATGGCTGTCATTTGTATATCACCTGGCAAGTGAGGAAAATATAAATTTGAAAAGGGAACCTACCACGGTGTTCAACCGCTTACAAATGTCCGGTGACACAGCATAATGTACAGCGCAGCCTGAGTGGAGACTAGACGCATTATTTATAGGGCCGATCTTCACAAAAAATATTGGTCATATTCCCCTGACACCTGAACACCCCATTTTCTAATAAGAACTGCAGGCAAACAAAAACAACGCTGCTGTTAAGGTCATCTCAAGGATTTCTCAGTGCTCTACAAATTACAAGACATTGCCAGACGTGTATAGGAGTAGCTTTGTATAACTGATGGTCGTGTAGTTTGTACCTGCTTACTTTCACAGGCATCTTTCTGAATTTGAACATGTCACGTACGAAAGTGGCGTAGGACCGAAAGCAATGTGACTGGAGATTAATTCTTCATGAAGCCATACCAAGTAACATAAGAGCCCTGGTTGTGCAATCGTCATGCTCATTGTGTCACAATGGCACAGGGTATTCCGAATTGTGGGCAGGCTCAAAGCAACTGTGAAGGCGAGATGATTTGGGGATGAGTTGCAGTGGGATTACTGTTAATGGAGAGCTTCTCTCAGAGCTGCCTGGAACAGCCTGGAAATCCCTTCTGCATATTTTATTGCATTTTTCCCAGGATATTTCCAAACGCCACGCCGTTCATCATACGCAGAGTCCCCAGGGCATGGCCGCTGTCACAGAATGTTCAGAAAACAAATGTATTTTAAGTATTTTATTGGTTTAAATAGTAGGTCTCACGGACGTGTCACACTAGCTCCAGTTTTAAAATGTAACAAAACATATTCTTGGTTCTTTCGGTAAAGTCACGTAGAAGGGAAATAATAAAATAATACAAATATAAAACAATTAAATTATCACGACGTTTCGACTGCAACACAAGCAATCGTCATCAGGTGTGAAATCCACAGCAAAAAAATTTGAAAAAACTGGCGGTTTTTTCTTAACGTCAGAACCACGGACAGCGATTTGGCAGTTGGTCAGATGAGAATTTTATTGTTTAATATTTTTATTATTTTATTATTTCCCTTCTACGTGACTTTACCGAAAGAACCAAGAATATGAATCCCTGCAGTCACGAAAGCTTTAAATCAAAATGTAACAAAACACGTTTTGTTTTACAATCATTAATCATATATACCGCTGTAGCATAAATAACAGGTTTTTTCAGACAAACAAGAATGCATCAACATAAAAGATAAACTAGCAAGAGATATACTGACCATACATATTTCATGTACAATGCGTTTCAATTCCCTCTTTGCTTTTGCCAGAAAAAGGACTGCAATGCGTCGTTGCTGTGGCGATATCTGCTTGAAAACAAAAAAATGTGCCCAACAATAAAAGGCAAATACAGTTCCAGCGATGTCTGATGAAATGTGACGTGAAGAAAAATGACATTTTGGAATACGCACCTGCATGTTGCGCATTATTGTAATGGTACTCATGAATATCACTGCAACGTTTTGTCCTTGAGTTTGAAGATTACACGAAGACCTGCTGAGATTATCCTTATGCAACAAAATGAAGGTGAGAGTGGCATGACAATGAACACGTCGGCTTTAACTTGCAGAATCAAACACTCGGCGATTCATTTCGGCTGAAGTTGTCCAGGGCTGAGCTGCAGAAAATATTTTCTCAATCTCCCCTCACTCCCCTTTCCTGTTGTCTGGGCTGTGTGGTTCGGAGAGTTCGGGGATGGGGAGCCCCGAATGATATTTCCAACCAATCGTAATAGTTAACATACATACACATAATACAGTACGTTTCATACAATTTTAATCTTGTTGTCATAATGCTGTAGTTAACATAGATTTGTATGTTACATAATTATGTTAACTGCAGCATTGAACGAGTATTAACAGTACTGCATAATTAATCACTATAACATAATTCACAGTACAGTCGTTTCGCAAATTACGTAGTCACCTTGCTTATACCGCGGCCTGATTTGCGTCGCCTCAACCCACACTTACGTCGCTGATAGCATCGTCCTTTCTCGTATCCGTCGCCTCAGCCTGCGCCTCCACCTATCCTGTACACTGCTTTGATTTGCATCGTTTCCATATTCGTCACACCTATCATGAACGCATCCCCGACGTTAAACGGGGTATTACTGGATCATTAAAATTAAACACAACTTATTAAATATAATTTAATATTAAAATGGTTATTCACCAATCGGGTGATTCATGTTAAAGAAAAATGAACTGGCCTGTGTATACATTTTATAAAAGTCCTGTGCAGATCACTGGGAGAGGCCTTTTGAAACTGGGTGTCCTGTAACACACTCAGGGTTCAGCCTTCATTAGGCATAACGCTGTATGAGATTGGTGTGCCTTTATTATGTATCCCCTTGTCTATATTTCGACCTCAATTACACACACACATATATATATAAACTAACTCCTAAGATATGTTGCCTTGTGAACACAACTTGTATGTATGTTGAACTTCTTTCGCACCGTACGTAGCCAACCGTGCCAATCGGAGCTGCGGTAAAGTACTTGCACCAACGTTCAAAACGTTGGTGCAAGTATTGCTCGAAAATTAAGAAATACACATCAATAAACATCAAGCAACTTTGTAAAGAAATACAAATTCACAAGAGCCACCAGCACCTCCGATTAGCACAGTTGGCTGCGTACGGTGCGAAAAAAGTTCAGCATACGTACAGAGCCTGTAACTATTGCTTGGGTGCCTTGGTGCTGATCTCAAGTTCCGTCCTTCAGCTCAAAGCACATCTGCCTGCCAGAGTCACTCGCAACCCCCCTCCAACCATACAGAAAACACCTCAAATCTAGAACCGCACTGGAGGTCCTTCCATTTACGAACATGAGTGAGAAAAAAACTTCTGGAGAAACAATTGCATTTTGATTCAAAGTCAAAGCTTATTTGGTAATTGAATTCACGGAGGAAACGATTAGGTAGCATAATTACAAAATACGTGTACGAACTGTGTCTTCCTTACCTTGAAACTTTGCAAACTGGGCTATTAAACGGTGCTATAATTAATATTGAAACTAATTACATGTCTTCATAGGGAAACAAACATCAATGTGATCCAAAAAACATCCAATCAAAATATTGCATTATGCAACGATTCCATGAGACCTGGGAGTTGAACACTATTCAGGGCCCCAACATCCCAGACTCGTACTCGCAGTCGGGCTACATTTTCGATGCACGCGGGCGCCACTGTGGGCCCTGACTCCGATGACCCACTCCATGTGCAGGAGGCACGTGATTCACAGGTCTTTAAATTATTCGCGTCAGTGATGGATTGAGTCTTAATTCAGGGTTTAAAATAGCCCAACATGCGATGTGTCACCGCATGGTGGAAGATGGAAGAATTCATCACCTACCCGCCTGCGACACCGACCCACATTGCAGCCGAAGGTGGGCGATTTTGTCTAAATACCAGCACGTCAGTTCGTATCTCATCACTCCGCTCTGGCAAACCTGACAGGAGCTGTGGCTTCTCTCAGTCCCCACTTCCATGGGCTCCATGCGAACCCACGAGCAGCAGTGACCTTGCGCTCATCATCCAAACAGTACCGAGGACACCCATATCAATAAACTAGGCTTACATAACAAATGTTAATACTTACATTCCATATAGTAAATATAAATAAAATACACGTAAAAATAGTGTCAACTCGTCACCTCTAGATTTACAGGTAATGAGTGTTACACTGGCACGTGCCACATCCCTGCTAACCATCCGTACAATTGCCTTTTCATGAAGTTGCGCGCTCATTTCCATTTGCCTAGCAGCTTCACGCATGGACAATAAAATACAATAATAGTGAACCAATCTCAAATCAATGATGGAGCACTCTAATGCAGACCATAAATACTCTAAATCTGAATTTGAATAAGCGGCTGCTCTTTACGATGATGGGCATGTTGATGATGTAATAAGAACATGTGGCAAAAAAATTGTTGATCATTTTGAAATATTTTACCACGATGTTGAATTCTTAATATTGGGTGAACGAAAATTATCAGGAGTGGATGTATGCTGTGTTCTTTGAATATAGAATCATAAGAATATTGTTTAGTAAAACAAATATTGTTTGGTATAACAAAAAGAGTAACAGCAGGATGCAATAATACCTGGAGAAGCAAGCAAATCAGCTACAAGACCAAATTGAACATCTCAAGAATATGCGTGTCCAGTGCAGCTTTCTATGCCTGCCAGACTTGGACATTAAAAAATACTAACAGAGATAATATATTGTCACTCGAAATGTTTTACTACCGAAGGATACTGCATCTAAGCTAGATCCAAAAAGTGACCAACGTACAAGGGAAAAAAATGTTGCACATAGACCTGATGCAGCCAGTGATGAGACGGAAACTGGCACTATTTGGACACATATGTAGCATGGACAACAACAGGGAAATTAAAAGTGTATTTTTGGAACAATAGAAGGAACCGAACTGAGAGGAGGACCTAACAGAGAATGGATTGGCGACATCAGAGATTGGAGCCAGAAAGATGTGGCACTACTTGAGCATATTGGCACAAGACAGAGGAAAGTGGAAACAAATGACGAAATGTGCAGTGAACACCTACGGGCTATCTGCCCATGGATGGTGATGATAACAAATTTCACATTTAAATTGTAATAAAATTGTCCAACTATTCTGAATTTGCGTGAAATTAAATATTATAAAAGCAACACGCTGTATTTTCCATTTTCACGTGCAAAAAACATTACGGTTATATGTTTTTATTGAACCTTAACGTGACATGATATAGTTGATTTGAAGACAGGCATGGCAGGTGGCATGTATTAGGGATTTATATATCAACCCTTTGTCAATGATGTAAAGGAAATGGATCTACTTTGACAATAAAGCAATGCATCTAAAATTTAAATAACACCTGAGTGCTGATATTGAAATGTTAACCACAGTCCATATTTCATAATCAGGACTGCAGTGGATAATACAGACGATGAAATCGTGACCACGGCACTATTGTAACGCTTTGCCAGAGCCCCCAGTTAACCTCTATGATTCTTCCATGGTCTGAAACAATCTTCCCCCAGTCTTTCATGCTGTTCAACCCCTGCCCCTGTCCAAGTACAAGCTCAATGCATTCCTTGTTTCCTCAGCCTATGACTGTTTCTATCGAAAATAAATATGCCCTCTGTGTTAATGCAGTGTCCTGAGAAGCGGCCACATTTACACGCTATATAAATCCGTGTTATATTGTATGGGAGTGGTGCTATTGTAGAATGCAAGCCAACCAACCACCCTCACTCCGCAGGTTTACCATCAACTCATCATCCTCCACTCGGCTTCGATGCTGTGTGACCTCACCAGTTTAAAAATAATGGCTCTTACAGGCCTGATATTTCATGGTCCTGGTCACAGCGAAAATGAAACATAGAAAACCATACATAGTAAAGCATTGTGAAAGAAGAAAAGTTAAATGTATTTTATATATGAACCTTATGACGGTACCCCGGGGCACCATAGTACCCCGGCTCTCGCATAATGTCCGTGATGCAGTCATTTTTAGTCTGTTGATGGTCGGCGATGCGGCAATCGACTCATCTCGACGAGCTGTACACGATGCACCACTACGGTGCGTAGCGCGAACGTTCAGGGTTTCAGCGCAATCGTCCTCGCTGCGTTTCGACATCGTGGAGTAGCACCGATTTCGGATTGATTGGTACCTTAATTCGCAGAGTTAAGTACACCTCTGGAAAAAAATGTGTCCCAGAAATAAAATATTTAATTGCCTCGGCCATTTAGTATTATTTGGTACCCCGGGGTACCGCCCTAAGGATCATATATCTGATATAAAATGGCCATGTGTTCTGGGCACATCCATCAATTTCCAAACACAAGTGTGTTCTTGGCAGAGCGATCGCTGGACACTGTGGTGCCCAAGGCGAAGTGCCATCCTCGCCCTCCCGCCCGCAGCCCTCCGCTGCTGCGTAGCCGGCACCAGCCCACTAAATATTTGAGTCACCAGCCACAACTGCTTACTTTGTTTCCAACAATTTGGCTGCTCATTTGTGCAGTGCCCGCTTGCTACGGGCACTGGCTCCTGGACACCCTTCCATTGTCTACTGCGAACTGGCGATGGCATATCGCCTGCGGAGCGGCTTGCGGCTGAGAGGACCCACGTTGGCACAGCGTGCCCCACACACGTGGGCGCGATGGCGCTGCGGACTTCTCCTCGCATGCCGTGACAGACGATGCATGCGCCACGATACGGCCCAGCCAACAAATACTCAGTATTTATATCACACGCGTTAACGATGCTGTCACTCTGTGATTTGTGGACACTTTCAAAGTGTTTTATTACTTTTTTCAAAAAAACAGATTTGGGTAACATTGATGAATTCAGTGTCAAATACTGAATGGCTTCATGATTGCAAAAGTAAAATGTATTTTTTTACATTTTAAATACAGTACTGGTATTGTACAAAAAATATTTTTGGTTATTTTTCTCATTCTGATATTAAAATACTGTGGCTTCTCAGCTTTTTAGACGAACATTTAGCCAACTATAAACCAGCAGACAATTGGCATATTTCTGGTCGAGAGATGTACTGTATAAGTGACATCAAAAATACCCAAGGTAGCGTGAACACTTTGTGCAATATTTGCTAAGGGGCCGTCCATAAATGACGTCACGCACCTAGGGGGGGGGTTCAGACATTTGTGACGATGTGTGACGAGGGGGGTGGGTGAGAAAGGTGACGTCACATCAAAATGCGCAACTTTAAATAAATATAGACAACACGTTCTACTTAATTAAATATACTTTTAATAAATGTTTTCTCCTACAACATCAGAGTGCAGCGCCACATTAAATACGCACTACAATGACAATAGTTTTAAGCGATGTGAAGAATGTTTTTTTTAAATTAGGGGGGGGGGGGGCAGAGCTTTGTGACGTCACAAAGCTTTTTGTGACGCCGTGTGACGAAGGGAGGGGGGTAAAAAAATCGTCCAAAATCGCGTGACGTCATTTATGGACGGCCCCTATATGAGAATAGCCTTTGAACGCGCAGGCGGTGGAACTGCACTGGGGCCTATGGATCCAGAGAGGCCCAGGCACCATGCTAATGAACGGGGTGGAAATTGTACAGGGAACCCCATTTCATGAGTGTTTGCACCAGTGCCCATGCAAATGACACTCGTCATGCGTGTGTGTGTACACGTTGTGTGTGTAGCTCGGCATGTGTGTGTGTACACATTGTGTGTGTACCTCGTCATGTGTGTGTACACGTTGTGTGTGTAACTCGGCATGTGTGTGTACACGTTGTGTGTGTAACTCGGCATGTGTGTGTACACGTTGTGTGTGTAGCTCGGCATGTGTGTGTACACGTTGTGTGTGTAACTCGGCATGTGTGTGTGTACACATTGTGTGTGTACCTCGTCATGTGTGTGTACACGTTGAGTGTGTACCTCGGCATGTGTGTGTGTGTACACATTGTGTGTGTACCTCGTCATGTGTGTGTACACGTTAAGTGTGTATCTCGTCGTGTGTGTGTGTACACGTTAAGTGTGTACCTCGTCATGTGTGTGTACACGTTGCAACCTGCGGCAAACAGTGGAGGCAGCCTTTCTTGTTGGCGGAGGTCACCGGGGGAAATGTTAGGTGAGAGAGAGACACGCGGTGCCGAGATGCTGTAGATGCAACTTCTGAATCACGGGTGTCCAACAACACGACAGTTGGATGTGGCCACAGGCAGTCGAACTATTCACCCCCCCCGCCACCCGCCAAACGATTCAGGGTGACTATTCAACCCAATAATAGGTTATTTTAATTCACCTTTCCCTACGCATGGTATAACTCAACAGTAAACACACTTCTATTTAAAGCTTTCGTGAATGCAGGGATTCATCTTCTTGGTTCTTTCGGTAAAGTCACGTAGAAAGAAAATAATAAAATAATAAAAATAAAACATAATAAAATAATTCTCACGACGTTTCGGCCACAACGCAAGCAGCCGTCTTCAGGTGGAGAACAGGTCTTCAGGTGGAGAACAGGTCTGTCTGAACAGACAGACCTGTTCTCCACCTGAAGACGGCTGCTTGCGTTGTGGCCGAAACGTCGTGAGAATTATTTTATTATGTTTTATTTTTATTATTTTATTATTTTCCTTCTACGTGACTTTACCGAAAGAACCAAGAAGAGTAAACACACTGCCCGAGATTACAGGTCTTTGATATTTTTTGGGGATTTTTTATTTTACATTGTTAGTAGCGCCTCTGGTGACTGCAGGAGTGACGTGAGTCCAATGCAAATGGTGTAAATGTACAGCTCGTTGTTGGAAATCCACTGCTGGATTTTCGAGAGGCTCCCCCACACCTTGTTGGATTGTGAAGGATATTTGACGCATAGTTAACGTGAATCTGAAAAAAAAATATTTTTTTATACATGCCATTCCAAGCATATACCGTGAACTTAAGAATAGATATTGATAGATAAATGAATGTATGCATTATTACACCTCCAGTGGCCACAACATCAAAAGATTATATATGTTTGTTTCACATTAACGCAACGTTATGTTTGGTGTAATTAGATGCCATCGTGATATAGCATTATAAAAATTTTATGGTTATTATGCAGCTTATTTCCCTCATTTTACTTGGATTAATATTGTTAATATGCTAATTTATTGAATGATGTGGTTGAGAGTGTGATTTGACATCGAGATTAACGTGAAAAATTACAATGGGGGCTGCCTATATACAGCAGAGGCAGTCTTGACACGGCTATAATGGTTATCATGACACTGAATAATCATAATTGCCGAGCGCGAATAAGCGGAACATATAAAAGTGTAAAGCTGTCAACAATGGTAATTTTATGGTGCGTTTTTTTAAATTTGTGTCTTTTTAAACCCTCATAGCAACAGCCGACAAGGAAACGGCACCAACCAAACACTGCAGGCGCTTTCGCATTGCATGTGACATCTGGAAATTCGGTAATGATACACCTGCCGACTCATCAATGCAACCTGTGGTTTTGATGGTAAGATATTGCACACAGCACTCTTCCAAAGTTATCACCATGTCAATCACATCTTTACATATTGTCAACAGGCCATGCACCGGGTAAAATTCGCCATAACAGTAATGATGAAATCCTGTTGTTATGCGGAATGTTATATAACAATGTACTGTATAGGATAACAAAACAAAGCTGCGGGTATTTTTTACATAAATTGACGCCCTCTTGCCCCCCTTCATTCTACGCAAGGGCCATATACACACTCAGGGCAACTGTGTGCTAATATTGTTTGATATTAACTTTAGTTTTAAACGGTGATTCATGATGATTGATGGATGGGCGGACGGACGCTGAGATGGTGGGGACCCATCTTGAGCCCGGCAGATTCTCCTGCAGTTGCGGTTGCTGCTGAAACACCCCACGCTGCTGCTGCTGCAATGGTTCGGAGCCTGAGAATACTTATGCTGTCTGTGCTCGAGCGCGGGCTCTGATTGACCGCCCTTGTGGTTGCCCATTTTATTATACTTGCAGATCGTGCAAAGTGCCAGCGTCGCACGGAGCTCCCGTGTGTTGCGACGCACGCTCGCTCATCTCTAGCAGCTGCGCCGTTTATGAGGGTTTGCGGGTCGCGGGGCAGGCAGCCTCATCGCCCGGGGAACAACGTGTACCATCATCGGAGCCTTATCTGGCATTCGGTGCCGTCAATTACACAGACGAATCACCGCAATTGCCATTATGCGGGAGAAAGAGAGAGAGAGAGAGGGAAAAAAAACCTAGCGGTTACAAAGACGAGCTCCCAAAATTACTACCGCGGAAGATCAATAAACAATAATTTATGCTGCCGATATTAATCACGGCTGAACTGCCTCTAGATGGCACTGTGAAAGCATATTGTAAATGGCTGAGATGCAGCCACGCGCAGAAGAAGCACACGCACACTCATCATCTCCCCAAACGTGGCTCTATTGCCGAGTTTGATATGAATTTTATATTCACAAAAACACAAATTTTACCTGTACAGTTAAATGGCATCGTACATGCTGAGAAGGTTATTCAGTGTTTATCAGGCGTTTATTGTATATTTTACCTGATATATACAAATTGGACAAAATATCATCATTTTTATAAACACTTATTCAATTGTCACCACGACAGTACAATATTTCACATATGCAACTAATCTATATTTTCAGCACTTTTAACGTTGCTTTTAACCAGAAAGGCAATTTAAAATTTGTTAATAATTCATGTTGATATCGAAATGGAAAGATTTTTTTTGTCCTCTGGCAGGATGTTTTTGTTTTAATCAATAAAATACAATGTAAGTCGCTTAATTAGAAACGACTGATAACTATTGCCCTTGCGTACTGTAGGAATATGAACTACGCCGGATCGATGATGAAGACCACGAGGAGTTTCTCCCGGAACGGAGTGTGCGTGTGTATTTTTTGGAGGCTTGCCGTGCGTTGGCTTGCTCCCGGAATGCCACGCTGTGAGCATCCGTGCAGTATAGCCCTCCGCAGATTAATGTCACAATTCACTCAAAATCCAGTGCCCTGTTATGACCCAGCTCCACGCCTCGGGAAAGTTCACACCACTGCACTGCAGCAATCGTGGTCGAGAGAAGCACAGCGTCTGGTACATGAGACGCACGGGTGTGTGACTCAGCCAGCAAAACTCGCTGACTGAAAAAAATGTACACAGAAATGAAATTTCTGCAAACGCGGAGGCGCCTTCAATTTCCATAACAGTCACCCAGATTAAATAGAGGCGCAAAAGTGCAGCCTTGCGATTGCCGGCTTTATGCCACCGTTTGCGGAAGGGCCCTCACTAGAGGGAGATCTGGAGTGCCTCTCTAGAGGGTATTTGGACCGTCTTGGTAGGAGTATCCACACTTTACCCCGCCACACACGACCTGCTGATCAACTCAATTCTGTGCATCAATGTATCAATGTGTACTTCTGGGTGGACAGAGGTGGGCTCGTGGGAGGGCGGGGGAGGGGATTTATGAAACGTGCACCATCGCCGCGCTGGGAGGTCGGGTTGACCAACTCTGATTGTCGGTCCATTGTGCCGAACATTTCACCTATGTCAGCATCCTATCTATTTGATGCCAAACTAATAATTGCACGTTAGTAGGTGTGCACATTAAAAAGGCACACGTAAAATTGCAGGTATGAATAGCTTATTACCTAATTAATATGCAAGAAAATAAATAAGTTAATGGTACGGGAAGGCTGAGAGTGGGGAATTTCTGCATGAGTTCACCCATCTGCTAGCTCCGGCTCTCCACTCATCAATTCACCGGTCATTCTGAGCGCCCACTAAGCACCGTAAACAGTGATTATAAACAGTGATCAAATAATTATTTGATACTGCCTTCAGTTCATTAAAAAATGCACACATGTGCATTATGTTGCAGCTGAGATCGCAATAATTTATATATTTGTTAAACCTATAATGGCATTAGTAAGGGCCGCAGCATATTTTGGGGAGTTTTATTTTTGCAAGACAATTTGCACATTCGCACAGAATGCGGCGTTGTGCAGTAAAACTTCGCCTTCACTGCAAAAAAATAACTTTCACTGAAAACCACCTTGTTTTCAGCGTAAGCAATATGTCTTCAATATCTTAGCACGTATGTATATGTAAGCTACGTTAAATACCAATTGGTTTCACCGGTACATTGTTTTGTAAACGACATGGTTAACAAAGAACAGCATTTTTCCATGCAATTGGCCTCTGATGGTTTCAGTACAAAGCCTCGAGTAAACATATAACACTTTTTAAGTTGTTAAAACAAATCAATGCTGTAGACAGCTTGATCAATAAGCGAATAGAACACATCGTACAATAAACAATGTATATTGCACTTGTTTACGTACTGTATGTACATCGCTGTGCAACTCACATCGTGTACGTATGTTGAACTTCTTTCGCACCGTACGTAGCCAACCGTGCTAATCGGAGGTACCAGGGCTGGCTCCAAGATGTCACACGAGCATCGCTGATTCATTCGCTTTTGTTAAATGCTGGTTTGGCCACTGCCTCCTCGGCATGTATGAGTTAAAGACCCCCTTGCATGTGCCAACTGCACTGCAAAGCCTGTTTTCTGACCCTCGCTTTACACATTTCCAAGCGCACATTTCGTGAGTAGCTCTAAGCTTACTGAAACAAACCGCATATTGACGTACCTTAGATAAAGGAGCACCACAAGACTTGACTGTTGGACGTCCTTATTAATTAACATCACCACCCTCAATCAATTCACTTCTGGATGAATGCTGACCCCTAAGCCGTTACCATCTCTTTGCGATCCAACAACACAACAATCAACCTAGCACCTGCGTACGAGCTGATTTCCATTGCTCCAAATTGATGAACACATTTGTATAATCGAACCCTTTCTCGCCCAAGTGTAGACGCTGCATACGCCAAATGACTTATTCGTCTTTGTGAAATGCATCTTAAATTATAAGACTTGTTCTTGCGGAGACCATCGCAATCGTCGTCGTGTGTTTTTAGACAAAACAGTGCGGAGAGCATGTAATACGTCAATTTTATTAAAGCAGATAAATGTTGTAGCAGAGTTGCAGGCTGCACCCATTGCAGATTACCGTGTCGGAAAGGCAGAGTCCACGGCGCATTGCTTCAGGCAATGCGTCACGTGCATAGGACGGTCTAATATGGCCGTTGGCTGGGAGATTTCCTCCCAAGCTGCTGGTGGACCCTCACTTTAACGGGTAGGGGAGCTCCTCCATGAACTCCAGGGAGGAATGTCAACGCGACACGCGAGTGCAGGGAGGGGAGTGGACTCGCCGTTGTCACGATGAGCCGCACACACCTGGGTCCGTGGCCAGCCTTCCGGATTTTTCCACGCGTGCCTTGCCGCACCAAAAGCTCTGTATTTTGTTTTATTTAAAGGCTTGGGAGCAGTGCCAGAGCTTGCCATTCAAACCCATTCAACGTTGACACAAGCCGCAATCGCAGTAATGCATTGCTTAGCCACGGGTCAAAGTGGTTAGAGGGAAACGCACGCATTGATTTTTAAGGCAGGGCTGACACATTGTACGTTTATTTTGTTAGGAAACTTGCCAAACCTGCACGAGAGGCCATAGAGATGTGCTTCTTATTAACATTACCACTAGCACTGGCATTTACCAGTTTAAGGACATTCTTAGAGGAAATAATAAAGTTATCATTGGGCATCTTAATGAAAACAGTGCTACGTCAGACACCACACGACAACTCGATCAAGCAAAACCTGACAGAGGCACTCTGCAGCACAACGAATGGCGAAACCGGGCAGCTTTGCACCCACAGCAGCGATGGCTTCACGATGGGGCAATCCACCGAGTCCCGTCTGCAATCGACTCGCCGAGTCTCTCTTTTCCACCCCCCTTCTCGGGGATCCATTCTCTTTGTTTAAGATGCCGTGTTATGTTCTCCTGAGTTAGCAATGGCCAAATCAATTAAAACAGCGGGATAGGAAGGATACTTTTTGTTTATTGACTGGGCTGAGATCATCATGCAATCCACAGTCGCTGTCTACAAGATCTCTTTTTTGAGAGGTAATCAAGAAGTTTAAAACAGGAGATAGAGGTGATGGTTTAACATTCTGGCATGGGCATCATGCTCGCCCCCCCCCCCCCCTGCAATGCGTAGGCTAGGAGTGGCCTGGCTTGTGAATCAACACAACACGCACAGCTTCCCTGTGCACATCTCAGCCAAATCAGCACAACCAACTAAAAATGAAGCAATTGTTTCGTGACACTACGCTGACATTAGTGGTGCACAAGCAAAACAACAATATAAAAGCTCACCGTGTACATCAATAACGCTGCCCTAAAGCGGACAAAAATATATCATACACGACGAGTCGTACAACGGCAATTACTTCGTAGCCCTTCAAAGTAAATGTTTAATATATTTTTTTGCATCGCTCTATTTGCTTAATTAGTTTAACGTGTGAAATTAATGAACGGCCATAAATTACCCCCGAATCTTGGCTGACGCAGGAATTAATAATTAAAGAGCATTGTATTACAAGCGTGGGCTAAAATCACCTACATCTGCAGTTCATGAGCAGAATAACGGTTCACGCGGCAGAACACATCAGGAGCGATTTCAAGATGACGCGCTTTACGGTTCCTGAATAAATTAGATGTGGGATGCCCAGGATGAATTTAATCGGCATATGATATGCATTTTCCATTTCCATTTTAATACCGAGGCCGTGCTCTTCATATTCAATGATCACAGGGACATTGTTCTCATAGAACTGAAAGTCAAGCGCTCCTGCAACTAATATCCAGATGCTCGTCACATTTTTTTTTCCTGGTATGTGGTTTGTGGCCAAACATTTCCCTTTGGCCATTGCAAACCAAAGTACTTATTGCCATCCATTATGGGTAATTTTTGTTATCAGTATTCTATTGGTGCTGCTAATTATCCCATTAGGTGTGGCTTGGAGCCGAGGGACAAGACATTAGGATGTGAGCTATTGGCTTTCTTCCAGGCGGTCCCACGGGAGAGACGAGACCTTCACGTGCGCACGCAGCGTGGTGGTCGCGGCCCTGCAGTGTCCCAACCCGCCCGCCCTGTGCTGTGTAAAAGCAGAGTACTAATTAGGAAAGCAATTACGATCGCTTCCTTGCTCAAGGTGTTGGCTGAATCGAGTCCAAACAGTGAGCAAAATGTAATAAAGAAAAATGTTTTAAGGCTGGAATGTTTACAGCATCACAAAAAAGAGTCATCTCTGGGTGTTTTTTTTTACCTCTGTGAATCAATCGCAAAGCTGGTTGGGAGTTTGTGGAGGGTGTGATATGTCACATGTTTTACAAATTCCTCATGCCGGGAACGGTCAATTGAGTTCATGTCTACGTGCGTCTGCTGCAGCCACTCCACTGTTATCTCTATTTGGTGATGTATGTTTTGGCAAATTTGGATGAAAAAACCCCCATCGTGGATCATTACTTGCTAAAAAAAACTGGAATCCAGCTTTACCACTCCAAGGACTGCCATAATTATTTTCCGTTTAAATATCTGTGCATTTGAACATGGCAAGTCCGTAATAGCCAATCGTTAAACCCAGTTGATGCCAAAGCTTTGGGTTATGGCAGATTGCGTAGTTTTCAAAGACTATCAGCCACTTGATATACATGGGTAGTCCTTACGAAAAGCACTCAGCACCATTCTTTATATATTATGCTGCAAGCAGTCTATGCTGTTCAACTTTGGATGAACACAGTAATATTCAGAACCGTATACCTCTTTGCGCTTAAGCAGTTCTTCTCAGGCATCTAGAAATAGCCAATTGGCTGACTGCATTCTGGTGAGATGTAATGGGCTCGAGAATAACTCATGGCCGATTTACACTTGAAGATTATTCGCTAAATACAATTCATTTATTATTTAGATGTCACTCAAAATGCTTACAGTGCGTTCACTTGAACAGTTTATATAATTCATGGTGAGGAAATTACGAAGCATATTTAAGGCTTGAGGGGAGCCCAATCCAATTGAGAACACACATATTACTCACACGCCTGACACGTGATACAATAGCAAACCTGACTGCCTGTGTTTACCCACGCTGCCAAAAGAACTCACGTCCTTTTAAGAGTTGCGCTCTCTCTTTTTAGGTTTGAACTTCAAACACAGCTTTCCAAACAGGCAAGGGGTCACTCGTACAATGTATGCTCAGGGAATTATTGTTCGGGACTGCAAATGCCGTCGGAGAGCAAAGCGCGCGCGCAAAATCCGCAGTCTCCTGGCAGAAGTGGAGCACAGCGACGGATCTTGCAAAGACAAGGGCACGGGACACGCTTCTAGCAACCGCACGGAGCAGATGCGAATAGATACATTAATTAATACGCGCATAGGGGGGGGGGGGGGACGCTGCACTATGTCCTCGCTGTACACACACGTGCTGACTACGTGCACACAAAGAACAGCTGGACAATAATGCAAAACATTGCAAATTAAGCAGCTGATTCAAGCGCACACGCGCTTTTCGCCTCAAATGGCCCGCCCCTGCAGTGGCAGGTAGGCAAAACGTCAGCAAGGAGACGAGGGTGGTGCATTGGTGCCAGGACAGTATCGCGCACCGCAGCCACGACGCCCTCATTAGGCTCTTACCAACGCAGATCCAGTGTGTTACAAGTAATGCGTGACTTAATTAGGCGACATTAGAATTCGTTATTCACACTGCGGCGCAGACCGAGACTTGCCTACACAGCTTATTATCCCTAACAGGCCGCATTGTCTTTAAAATCCCCTCCTCAGCAGCGCGACTGTCAGCAATATCTACCATCTTTTGGGGCCATCTCAGAGAGTGATGTAATGTTTTAATGGCACGGCAAATCTCCCATGGCCAATTTCACCTTTGCCTTTTCAAAATTGCGCTTAAATTACATGGCCCAAAAGAGAAAGATGCGTTGACATTGCATTTTTGCACTTGTGAGTATTTTTAAATAACCACGGGTAAACTTTTTTCAGTGACCACAGATAAGAATTGGAGTTTACGAGGGGAGGAGGGGAGAGAATGGTAGCGATATTGAACAAAACAAGTTTTCCTTGGAACCATACATTGGCAAGGAGCCCGTGTAGGGTACACGGGCAAGGGGCTAGGCTATAACAATCGGTATTTACACCGTTGCTTAAAGCGCTGCACAAAATATCTGACTGCTCACAATAAAAGTTTATATTTTGATTCCCGCCGAGACAATATGAACGAGCTCGACAGCAAACACAATTTCACCCACCACGCCGCATTTCCTCGCCACCTCGGTGCCATCTGTTTTATTTTGAGTCAACATCGGGAAGATATTTTAATTTTCAGTTTTACCTTTGCCAAATCAGCAAGCCACGAGTTCGAGGCACAATTTGATTTTGCTCACTGCAAGAGAACGCTCGTTGCACCACGCAAACACCCCGCGTTATTCGCGGGGGTGTACATAACAACAAATAAATCACGCATTGTGGGTGTCTCGCCTCTTTTTTAAACGAGCTAGAGTGCGAGTCCAAACGTGAACATGCACGGAATAAAATTGTAGGCTCGCAATTCAACAATGAAAATTGCATCTAAAAATCACATTAATAAAATGATCTTTTCTGACCTTACCCACACCACGTTCTCTCAGCTCATAAACAAGCCTTTGTAAATATATTACACAAGCGCCGTCTCACCTTTGCGATAGCCTTTGTACGCAAGTAATTTAAGGCAAAGTACACATTTACATTGGAGCGGGTTTTCTTATGGAAATGAAGATTTTGTATTTGCTGCTGCTAATATTTTAATACTCAATAGTATAACAGTAAAAATAAAATTGCCTCGCTTAAAAAAACAATAATATTCAATTTGAAATGCAGAATAAACTGTTTCGTTTGAGCATTCGCACACATACCAACTTTCACTCGTACATTTTTTACATCGGAAACTCGAAGTTTTTCTGATTCGTTTGGGTGAAAGCATTTGATGGATTTCACGGCCTACAGAAACACGTTCCTAGAGGCAGCCATTAATTTGCCTGCATCCTGCATTATTTTAAGGACCTCCAACAAAACGCAGCGTCACGTTTGATACCGTTTCAATTACATTTAATAATAATGTAACGACACGTAAAAGGGCAGTAAACAAAAAATGAACCGGCTATTACCTGATTCAAATTACGCTTCGAGAAGAGGGGTGGGCGCTCAGTTCGACGCGTTATTCGACGACGCACAGAGACGTAGGCACAGGTGCGCGTCGCGTAATGAGACATGCTCACGGGAGGGCTTCCCCTGTGAAGGTAGCTCACGACGGGAAATGCACGCCTCCATTAAACGTGGCATGACGTCTGCGGCTCTTCCGATGTGCCAGGAAAGGAGCCGGGGGTGGGCACTGCATTTGTTCCAGGGGGACTTAAGTTGTGTCCGCCGCATGTGCACTGCGGACGGCTGAACTGAAGACTGTTGTTACACGCGATAACAGAGATCTTCGAGCTAACGATAAAACACGATTCTTCCCCGCAACGCCATGCAGGTTTCAACTATTTCTCAGCACGCTTGGTGTGTGTGAAGGGGCGGAGCGGGGGGGGATGACAAGGTTTCACCTGTATAACGGTGCACCCGTCTAAACCTCGACAGTAGCGATGTTCGGAACCTACACCAATATCCAAACCCATTACGATGAAAAAGTTTCATTACCCTAACCTCCGGCACCGAATGCCATCGATAACCCCCAACCATAACCTCTAACCCTAACCCCGTTATGGGACTGGCCTCATCACAGGCGGGGGTCAACAAAATCCAAAGAGGCTCAAAATGTGGGTCAGAGTCTTTACCTTGCATTGATGGGATCAAACCGACCATAGCGGGTTGAATGGGGGAGTGCAGTTGTAATACTCACATGTAACATCGGATCCCATTCCGCCATATGTTTGCATTGCCCTTGTAAAGCATCGTGCATCCTCACACTAATACAAACCTTCCCAGTCTCTCTCTTGTGAGAGCAAGATAATGATATCATCATCAGCCATGACATCTGCTGTTGTATGAAGGCTTCACCTAAGCTGTCACCATCCCTCACAGGCTGATTATGGTAATGTCTATGGGACCTTTTTGGCAGTATCAAAAAATGAAAAATAAGAGTAGGTTTTACCCTATTCTGGCAATAAAACAGGTGTTAAGGGGCCGTCCATAAATGACGTCACGCGATTTTGGACGATTTCCCCCCCCCCCTCGTCACACGGCGTCACAAAAAGTCAGACCCCCCCCCTCAAATATGACGTCACAAAGCTCTGCCCCCCCCAAATAAAACATGCTTCAAATCGCTTTAAACTATTGTCATTGTAGTGCGTATTTAATGTGGCGCTGCACTCTGATATTGTAGGAGAAAACATTTATTAAAACGTATATTTAATTAAGTAGAACGTGTTGTCTGTATTTATTTAAAGTTGCGCATTTTGATGTGACGTCACATTTCTCAACCCCCCCCCCCCCTCGTCACACATTGTCACAAATGTCTGACCCCCCCCCCCCCTAGGTGCGTGACGTAATTTATGGACGGCCCCTAAGATGTTCACATACCAAATAGACACCTTTTGCAAGGAATCAAGTCTGTATTAACCACACGTACTTGTGGCGAACATGAAAAACAAACATGCTCTGATAATTAAATATGCGTTGTCTTTGAAACGTATTGGCCTACGCTAGAGACAGCCTTCTTTATGGTCTCGTCTCACCAGTGCCAGACTATAGAACGCCTAAAGGCGTCAGCAGCTATATCATATGCGCCCGCCTAGACCTCATATAGCTGCTATATCATATAGCTGCTATATCATATAGCTGCTATATCATATAGCTGCTATATCATATAGCTGCTATATCATATAGCTGCTATATCATATAGCTGCTATATCATATAGCTGCTATATCATATAGCAGCTATATCATATAGCTGCTATATCATATAGCTGCTATATCATATAGCTGCTATATCATATAGCTGCTATATCATATAGCTGCTATATCATATAGCTGCTATATCATATAGCTGCTATGTCATATAGCTGCTATATCATATAGCTGCTATATCATATAGCTGCTATATCATATAGCTGCTATATCATATAGCTGCTATATCATATAGCTGCTATATCATATAGCTGCTATATCATATAGCTGCTATATCATATAGCTGCTCACCCCGGGCTATACATGCTATGATACGTGCATTGCCTTTGTATTCATTCTAGATTTGAAGTTTTCGTGACTGCAAGGATCCATACTCTTTGTTTTTTTCGGTAAAGTCACGTAGGTGATTTTTTTTTAGTTGTTTTAATTTTTATTTTATTTTTATTTTCACCGACGTGTCTTTGTATTGTTCACCTTTTGGCATTCTATAGTCTGACACTGGTGAGACGAGGCCATGAAGAAGGCCGTCTCTGGTGTAGGCCAATCAGTTTAAAAGACAATGCAAAGATTATCAGAGCATGTTTGTTTGTACGTTTTGCCACAGGTACGTGTGGATAATGCAGACTTGATTCCTTGAAAAATGTATCTATTTGGTGTTGGAACATCTTAGCACCTATACTCATTGTTTTTTTCGGTAAAGTCACGGAGGTAAAAGAAGAAAATAAATTTTTACCTACAGTGAGGGAAAAAAGTATTTGATCCCCTGCTGATTTTGTACGTTTGCCCACTGACAAAGAAATGATCAGTCTATAATTTTAATGTTAGGTTTATTTGAACAGTGAGAGACAGAATAACAACAACAAAATCCAGAAAAACGCATGTCAAAAATGTTATAAATTGATTTGCCTTTTAATGAGGGTAATAAGTATTTGACCCCTCTGCAAAACATGACTTAGTACTTGGTGGCAAAACCCTTGTTGGCAATCACAGAGGTCAGACGTTTCTTGTAGTTGGCCACCAGGTTTGCACACATCTCGGGAGGGATTTTGTCCCACTCCTCTTTGCAGATCTTCTCCAAGTCATTAAGGTCTCGAGACTGACGTTTGGCAACTCGAACCTTCAGCTCCCTCCACAGATTTTCTATGGGATTAAGGTCTGGAGAATGGCTAGGCCACTCCAAGAACTTAATGTGCTTCTTCCTGAGCCACTCCTTTGTTGCCTTGGCCGTGTGTTTTGGGTCATTGTCATGCTGGAATACCCATCCATGACCCATTTTCAATGCCGTGGCTTAGGGAAGGAGGTTCTCAGCCAAATTTGACGGTACATGGCCCCGTCCATCGTCCCTTTGATGCGGTGAAGTTGTCCTGTCCCCTTAGCAGAAAAACACCCCCAAAGCATAATGTTTCCATCCCATGTTTGACGGTGGGGATGGTGTTCTTTGGGTCATAGGCATCATTCCTCCTCCTCCAAACACGGCGAGTTGAGTTGATGCCAAAGAGCTCCATTTTGGTCTCATCTGATCACAACACTTTCACCCAGTTGTCCTCTGAATCATTCAGATGTTCATTGGCAAACTTCAGACGGGCATGTATATGTGCTTTCCTGAGCAGGGGGACCTTGCGGGCGCTGCAGGATTTCAGTCCTTCACGGCATAGTGTGTTACCAACTGTTTTCTTGGTGACTATGGTCCCAGCTGCCTTGAGATCATTGACAAGATCCTCCCGTGCAGTTCTGGGCTGATTCCTCACCATTCTCATGATCATTGCAACTCAACGAGGTGAGATCTTGCATGGAGATCAGGGCGAGGGAGATTGACAGTTCTTTTGTGTTTCTTCCATTTGTGAATAATCGCACCAACTGTTGTCACCTTCTCACCAAGCTGCTTGGCAATGGTCTTGTAGCCCATTCCAGCCTTGTGTAGGTCTACAATCTTGTCCCTGACATCCTTGGAGCGTTTGGAATCTGATTGATTAATTGCTTCTGTGAACAGGTGTCTTTTATACAGGTAACAAGCTGATATAAGGAGCACTCCCTTTAAGAGTGATCCTAATCTCAGCTCGTTACCTGTATAATAGACACCTGGGAGCCACAAATCTTTCTGATTGAGGGGGGGTCAAATACTTATTTCCCTCATTAAAATGCAAATCAATTTATAACATTTTTGACATGCGTTTTTCTGGATTTTGTTGTTGTTATTCTGTCTCTCACTGTTCAAATAAACCTACCATTAAAATTATAGACTGATCATTTCTTTGTCAGTGGGCAAACGTACAAAATCAGCAGGGGATTAAATACTTTTTCCCTCACTGTAAGTGACTTTACCGAAAAAACAAAAGAGTATGGACCCTTGCAGTCACGAAAACTTCAAATCTAGAATCTTAGCACCTGTTTTATTACCAGAAAGAGTAAAACCTATTCTGATTTTCAATATGGTAAATTATGTGTGGTTCCTGCACATGAGCTGATTTGCTCACTCCATCTCCGCAATGGACGATTTTCATCGGTGTGTTTCCCTCCCTTTTGGTTTCCACTCTGTCTCGAGCCTCGACCACCGGCCATTATCCAACCTAGCCACGTGTGTCCTGGCCCAGCTCACTTACTTATCTTGGCAGTCAATATTATGCATATATAGGTAGTCCTCTACTTACGATGGAGATGCGTTACGACGACCCCATCGTAAGTCGAAAATATCGTAAGTCGAAGATGGCCTAGCCTACCCAGGAGTCTAAAGAATGGTGATAATTTAGCAAAACAAAGCAATTTACAGTACCGTACTGTAGAAACTATATACTGTATGTATTTATTAATTACAATACTGTATTGCACAATAAAATGTAAAGTAAAAAAAGGTACATTCTTAGCCTACCTATATGAACTGCAATTTAATAGAAAGTTTTTTCAGAAAACAATCCTATCTGCTATAAAAAAAAAAACTTTTAATATGCATTGAACGTATCGTATCGTGGTAACCTTGAAATGAAATCGCTAAAGCTACGTATCACACATGCATTGAACGTATCATCTTGTACTGTACTCACCAAGATTCTGTCCGTCGTCTGCATACTTGAACGATGTTAGGTTGTTGATGGCAATTTTGTCGTATCGCTATCGCCATCGTAAGATCGAAATAACGTAAGTCGGACCATCGTAACTCGGGGACTACCTGTAATTCGTGCATGTTCTCCAATGCATGTTGTACCTCTTTCAGCTTATCAATGCAATTGCAAGCGGTGCTCCTCTCAACTCTTATTCGCACACCTTTCAGTTTGTGTTTAATCTTACACGCACGCGTCCACGTTTTTTATTCATGTGTCATAACCATCTTCTTGGTTCTTTCGGTAAAGTCACGTAGAATGGAAATAATAAAATAATAAAAATAAAACATAATAAAATAATTCTCACGACGTTTCGGCCACAACGCAAGCAGCCGTCCTCAGGTGAAGAACAGGTCTGTCAGAAAGACAGCGTCTGAAACGTCGTGAGAATGATTTTATTTTTATTATTTTATTATTTCCATTCTACGTGACTTTTACCGAAAGAACCAATAAGATGAATCCCTGCAGTCACGAAAGCTTTAAATCGTGTCATAACCAGTGATTTAAAGTGTTTTTTTTATAGAGACATTGGTATGGTAATTTATATTATCCAATTCAGTTTTACAAAAGCACTCTAACCAGGCTGTTAGCCACCTCTTTATTGCATATTTCTTGATATTCCTTTTTCAAAAAAATGTTGTCGTCATTTCCCCTGCTAAACACGACCGTACAGTGTGATCTACGTGTGAGTGAGCGTTTGTAGTTGTAAAATTACCAAAAAAAGTGTGGCACAAGTTTGGCCTCTTTTAAAGCGTGGCTCTGCAAGTGATATAATGTTATTGGGTGTCATTGGATTAAACTGGTCTGCATGGACCCATAAAATGAACATTTCAATTAATCACACATTCTTCCATGAATTAAATGCAACCTTGTAAACATCCTTTTCCTATGTATGAAATATAAATCTCAAATATAACACGGAAAAGCGTGTTTGTTTCAATGCAAAAGATTTAAATTGCTCGACACTTTTCAAAGCGCAATCATTTTTTGGAAGCCGATTCACATTGCGGGATAAAGGAAGCACATTTTCTGGCATTCCCATAAACATTTAGCAGGGTATGACATCAGATCTTGAATCCATGAATTTTCCATTTCCGTGATGTATGTATTCTAATACACATGTCTTTTGTGTATACATATACACACAATACATTTCAACGTCATTTTGAGCCGTGGACATCAGCTCCGCTGAGATGTGAGAAACAAAACACCGCAGGGCAACTAACCAATCAAACCACAATAATAACAACGTCGTCGTCATATATTTATCCGGGAAAACCTCACTGGGTCCCAAGCCTTTTTCAGTGAGATCCCACATTCAAAGCACATGGTGGGTTGTTCAAAGGTGACCTAAATTCAGACTCAGATCGTTATACATTTGCAATTTTTGCGCACGTGCATTCGACTGCTACTTTCCGCTTAATTATTAAAAACAAGTTAGATTATTTCTGGGATATTTTTTTTTTACATTTTCTGTATGCATAATGTGACAAATGAGTAAATTGCACACTGCATTAGTTATGCATTAGCAGCAGATGTTGTATCAGAAGGGAGATATTTCTACACCTGCCAACCACTGGTGCAGAAGTAGCACCTGACTTTACGGCACCAGACCCATTCATGTGGAATCCCAAAGGGGCATTGTTTTGCCACCGTGGCTTTAATAAATGTGAGATTACCTGGCAGAGAACCCCGCTACAGCGCATGAAACGGTGCCATCGGGAAAATCGAAAGCTAGGGTCATTGAGTTTGGGTGGGAGACTCATTCCAGCAAGAAGGGCCATGACTTTGTTTGCCCTACCAATGATCTGGCCGACCCTGAACATGTCTTTGAAAACAAAACGAGACCCGCTTCCCTTACAATTAGAGGAAATGAATTACTTTCTGTCGCACAAAAGATTTTGCGATGGCCAGACACAAACAAATTCGAAATCAATATCAAACACACCGCCTCTAAACCCCGGGAGAAATCTGTGCGGCTGCACAATGCACGTTTATGCGATATGATTAAAGCGCTTTGTTTAAGAATATTAGAAATGAAGCCTTAGCATGGCCGGCAGTGGGATTTGCCTTGCAGCCAAGGGAGGCTGAGTGTGGTTGAGCGCCTGAACTAGCAGCACAGCAGCAGCGGTGCATTCAAGAGGCAGCGAACAGATTGTCGGAGTCATTTCTCTCTCCTCGCTTCACATTCCAGTTTCCAGGCATCACAGGGCAGCGGAGCCCCACTCAAACGCTAACCACAGGCAAGTAGCACATTTTAAAATGGTATAATGAGGCCAAGTTAATCGTCGCTTAAAGCGAAACCTCATCTTATTATTACACAGATCAGTTAGGCGTTACACAAGTGAGTGGCTCAATGAGCAATACCTCTTTCCTTGATTTCACAGATTATCCCAAGGGACCCCCAATGAGACTTCTCCGTTGCAATTCTCACTATGTAGGATTTCTTTTTTTAATCAGATTTTCTAATTAACTACAAGTGGCACGTGGTTAATAACGAATCAGATAGGTCAACAATCAGAGCATTTTTAAATGGCTCGAACGTAAGACGAAGAAGCATCTAAATGCTATGAGCTGTTGGTTGTTGTGTATCATTGGCATGTGAGTTTATTTTCTAGAAAAGTATAAGAGCAATGCTTTCACACAGCACTCAAACAGAAGAGTAAAATCTATTTTACAAATCAATAATATGTTAAACAGATAGCCATCCACATGCCGAACAATGTCATATTAATTTGAGACGAATTGATAATAATTTAATTCCGCACAAGACGCAGACTATGACCGTGACACGATTACAGTAATTATTCCATTGGATTCGGAAAAGCGAAGGGAAAATGATCAAGCGGTCGTGTATTTTGCAGGGTTATAGATCAATTAATGTCATAATCGCGGCGGTGCCTACAATCACAAGGTTACGTGTTCGGATCCAACCCGGCAGTCGACCAAGCTCATCATCTGTCAAAAAATTAGTACCAGCAGACAGAACGTTAACGGTGGTTGTCATATGGATCTGACCTGCCATAAATAATTGATACTCTACAGCCGATGTCGAATCGTCGGTCATGGTGGATATTTGACCATAATTCATCACGCTGCTCAGCGTGAGTTGGTGAAGAGGAAGGGGCCGGGATTGGGTCAGATGTCACTCGCCACTCACGTGACCAGTGGCTCGGAAGGAATCTCAGGTTGCTGGGGTCATAATGCACTGTGCCACTCACTGCCCCGACTCTACCCCTACCATAGGAATGTAGAATTTACACTACTGGGCTCAGTATCAGCAATGAACATGGATTATTATCGCTGTGAGTTATTATTTTCAGTAATATGGTTGTTTAACAAGGAAAGCCTCTCTGAGTTTAAGGGGACTTTTTCAGGAGGATCCTTCCAAGTTTCCACCACAGTGGAGTGAGACGTTGCTGTAATCCAAATTGAGTCATTTTAGATGTACCAGGTAAATCGTATGTTGTTTTTTTAAGCTACGAAAGAAAAACGGAGACCCCCGGAGGAAACCCACAAAGAATGTGGGGGGGGGGGGAGAAGGACAGGGTGTCGCCTGACGTCCACTTAAGCAGAGAGACACTTCCAATGTTTGAATAAAAAAAACCTAAACGGGCGCTTCTTCAAACGCACTATGACAAATCTACGTATGGTACCGTGAATATTTACCACTTTGAAAAACATTAAGATTGTGTTTATGGAACACGCACTCTCTCTCTCTCTCTATCTGATCAAATCAATGAAAGGAGAAGTGAGTGGTCTCGGTTGCCAACTGAGGCGTGACCCCAAGAGGGGGTGTCAGGCACAAGCCTGGCAGGGTCATTCCAAGAGAGAAAGACACACATTGGGGTGAACTGCGCTGCTCAGTCAGACAGCAAACAGTCGAACACAATTGGGTTTCAATTTGGCCATTTTGTGCAATTATGGTGCCTGTCACTTCTCAGCCAGCGCAGTGTCCAAAGAAGTGTAGCCTTCGTACTCTGTGACGGCGTATACCCACATCCTCCATCAACTAATTCGTATGTTGTTTTGTTTCAGCGCATTTCCCTAGGTCAGGCTTATTCTTAAATTTACATTTTCTCTTCCAATGTAAAACAGAAACTCGCATTCCTGCCAAAAGGACGCATTAATATTAAACACTCTGCCATCGTTGACGCCAACTCGTATTGCGTCTTCCCAGGACTCAAACTTCATCATGGACGCTGTCTCCAGGGCAGCATATGTGAAGCTGCCACGGACTTGTGGTGGCAGGGTGACGATGACGGCTCATCGTATCCGAGGGCACTCGGTAACATCGTTCATGGCCTCACGAGCAGAGCGGGGGGCTCGTGCAGCACTAAATTATTAAGTCCAAAGAACATTCTGGAGGCAGTAATGCACAAGTAACAGAAACTCAACACATTTCATGAAATTCCCGCAAAACGTTGTTTGCACCTGAGCTTGCACGAGTTCTTCATAGGATCAAGCTCTCTAATATTACCTACACTGTACCGACCACTAGGAACATCTCTTGGTCCTGTTCGTCTCAATAAATGGTGGTGCATCTTGTATGATTAACTATCATATTATGCCCTTGATTTCATTAATCATTGTTTAGTAATCATCGGTATGGGTTAAGTCAACTTCTGTACGTCGTGTTTCGAGCTCAAGCATTAAATAGTTTCGAGGATCCAAAAAGCACGCGATTGTATCTGCCATCACGCACTATTTGCCAAACTACCATCCCTTTGACAACTACTCTAATCTACAAGTTTGTTTTCTATAGCTGCCTAATATGCAGTAGTTGACGATAGGCCATCTCACCATTGGCTCTGGTGATCGCCAGGGCTCTGCATTGTCTCCATCGTGATTTATTCCTTCATTCATGACTTATTGTCTTCCACTCACAATGCGATCAATTCATTCACAGATGACAGGACACTTATCATACTCACTTAAATCACAAGCTGAAGCGAACATATATTTAAGCCGCCAAACGCACATATACTTCACTATCATTGACCACTGACTTAAACGCAATTCTTGATTGAGGTGACAAAAATCTGGTCCATCCACATAAAAAAACACATTCACGGATGGGTATCACATAGAACTAGCGATTCCACACTTCCTCGCATCAAAATGTAACGATGATATTCTTATGCAAAGTAAAACAATGAACGAGCCTGGCACAACAATCGCTTTGTGACCTGTCATGAAATGGCTGTGTCACTAATCTGGCAAAGGAGGCTTTGAAAATGATCGGTGTTTTTTTTCTCCGTGATAACGCTTCTTCAACTCCCCACAAAGCACAATTTTGCTCCAGTTGGAATTCTGTTGTCATATCTGGGGTGGAGCACCCAGTTCTTATCTCATTTACTCGATATAACTCAGCGTAAAAGATAGTCAGGTTGAGTAATAATTAATCCATCACTCCCTGATTCATTCCAGTCACCCGCTCACTGGCAGTTAGTTGCCGTCTTATCACTCTTCTGTCACTACCACCATGGTTATTCTTCCCATAAACTTCGCTCATTCATTCCTCCACCAACCGTGTTGAGTACTCGGTCTACCCGAGTGACCATTTCGTCTCATCCACGCTGTGTTCAATCACCGCAGTGCAGGTCACAACACTTATCTATCTGCAATTTTCTCTCAAACTGTTTGATTTTGTTTTAGTCTCTTCCATTGTATATTTCCCCAAGCGCTCGGAAGCTTGCTTAATTCAACTCTGATACATTACAACTCTGATACATTACAACTCTGATAGTTGATGTGTGTTGCTGGCCGCTTGACGTTTTCGGTCTTTGGATCTCTGCTCAACAACTGTGTTAAAAAAAAAACCCATCAAGAACTGCCCTGAAGAGGAAACATGATATAATACCCATTTCAGGCAATCATCCTTCTTCTTTGCAGAGTGATAAAATAGTGACCATTTTCAGAATGATATAATCGCACAAACTCTCTGCTATTAAGAAATGGCATTTCCCAAAGTGTCAGGTATTGTATGTTTTCTCTTTTGGTGCAGTCTTATTGATGCATGTGTTGAGTTTTTGTTATTTGAGTAACTAAAGAGGCGAGAGACCCAGTGCTTCACAATCACCGTGGCTACTTACAGCTCATGTTACCTGTGTCCAGAGAAACATAAAACAATTGTTTTTATAGATATATATAAAAATGCATGCATAATGGCGACAGGATGTCACTCCATGAAATGGTGCTGTGCGAGTACATTTTGCCGGATTAACAAGAGTCGGGATCAGAATTTGATTCGAATATTAATTGAAAATGCAAATAGTGACCGTTTGCAGAATGGTTTAATTGGAAACACTCGTTGGAAGCTTCTCTCCTCCCAGCCTCAAGCGTCAGCTATCCCAGAGTCTCAGAGCTCGCATACTGATGAGGGCTTCAACACGAACAGCACCCACCTCCAGTGGACACATTCAACCCGCAGCCCAGACAGCCACAAATACTGTAGAAACAATTCCTCTCTTAATAAATAACTTCCAGTTTTAGGCCGTTCCATTAACCTTTTTTTAACCCTCTAATTTAAGTGATTTCTTTGCACATTTAATTCCCAAGCGACCTAAAGCGTTTCAAAAAAAAAAAACCTCCCACAAAAATCCAATTACAGCATCTAGCATGTCGCACGTGTTGCAATGGAATGGATGGATTAATTTGTTGTGAATACAGCGGCGTAGATTAATGTGGGACGGCGCCGCAGTCGAGTCGAACACTGGTGAGCGTGATGTTGCTCACAGTGCCGAGCCGATCCCGCGAGCTCGTGCCCGTTCGTGCGGTACCATCACGCGGTGGACATTGACACCTTCCCGAGCCCTCCTCGCACGTTCAACTTGAAAGTAGAAATATTAGCAAGACCGTCTAAAGATGGTGTCATATTTCCCATGAATCAGAATGCTTTCTAAAAAAAAAAGATGAAACTGTTATCCCTGTGTATTGCATGAATACGTATGAACCGAAACACGATGTAATGTTTGCGTAGTGCGTGCTAAAGGCAATGCAGAATATATGTAAACAATTACGCATGTGCTATAAATGACATGTGGGTTGAAACGCACCGTAACTGCCAGCGATCGACTGTTTATGAACCCTCCCTGTTTGTGAAAGGTAATAATTAATAATGAAATAGCTATAGCTTTTAACAAAATTGATTGCTTTACGAAAAATTCCATCAACTGTTATTTATTGACTTCACAGGTGAGAAAAACACATTTTTAATATTGCAAGGAGTATTGTGGGCCACCGAGAGATGTATTAATAGTCGTGGTGGTGGTGGTGGAGATTCCACAACAAAACTTCACGCTAAATAGATTCCAATCTCGCCACCGTGAACTTTTTGAACCTCCAATGGCAAACAGTGAACGTAATGGCCTGGTGGGTTCTCTGGTAATGGAATTATGTCATGTGCCGTCAAAACATTACTAAAATATTTAAAACCTATATATTTGATTTCCTAGCTATCATGTCAGCTCTATTATATTGACTCTGGCCTTTCCGACCACACTGGTAATATTACGACACCGCTGGCTTTGTTATTTATGAAGCAGGACGGAGTTGCTCGAAGCAAGCCGCCTGTGGCTCACTACTGGGAACTCTCCCAAAGAAGTCTGCGGTCACGCGGAGCACCTGAACGGGCATAGCAGAAAGAAAAACAACCGAGCCGTATGTACTGTATGTATGTTGAACTTTCTTCGTGCAGTACGTAGTCAACCGTGTTAATCAGAGGTGTGGGGGCAGGGGGGGGGACAACGAACTAAACGCAAAAAGCGTTCACCTCGCAGCTTGAGCCAAAGACATCTAGAGAGATTAATTACACTGTGTAACCATTTTTTTTGTGTTCCTGGGTAGTAAATATTTGTTCCTAATTGTTTATGCCTCAACCGTACAGAAAATGGCTATTATTCCCCACAAACTTTGCTTTTGTGACCAGGACAGTGAAATTTTGAAATTTACCTATTTTCCAGAACATTCCAGATAGATCTTCTTAGGTTTTTTCGGTAAAGTCACGTAGGTAAAACATCAAAATGAATGAAAATAAAATATCAAAATTCATTCATTTTGATGTTTTACCTACGTGACTTTACCGAAAAAACCTAAGAAGATGATTCCTTGCAGTCACGAAAGCTTCAAATCTAGAATTCCAGATAGATTAAGTGCTGAGTAAACTTGGAGTAACTTCTAAAACATTCTAGAACTCTCCAGTAATATAAATAGTAGTATAAATACAGGGGCCTTAAGCCCACCAGTTCAGTTTAGTTCCAGCTGCCAAAGTGGATACATATCTGCATTTTTCTGAGATGCATCAAGAGGCTGCAAGCATCCGGCAGACGCATTTTGATGTCTGCGGCCAATTTATCAAGACAAGAACGAAAAAGTACCCTGTGGAAGCATCTGCTAAGATGTGCGAGGCCTACAAGGCATATTTCGGAATGCCTGTCAGGGATCAAGACAAACCCTGGGCACCTCATTTCACCTGTGAGCAATGCAAAAAAACTCTATAAGGTAAGATGTATAATTGTTGCTCGGAATTTGATGTTATAAAATTTGTTACAATTTTTTTAATTTTCAAAGTTTTTAATTTTAAAATGTTTTATAATTTTCAATGTTATTGAAAACATATATCAAAAATGAAAAATGTTGCCAGAATCTCTTACACATTAGTCATTGGTGAAATAAATGTACTTTTTGTAGGATGGTACAGAGAGGAAAAGAGAGCCATGAAGTTCACTATCCCAAAAATTTGGCAGGAACCCACTGACCACTAAGCAACTGCTACTTCTGCATGGTGGACCCTTCCAAACGTCGGACTGGAAAGAATGCACCTGCTATCACGTATCCGGACCTTCCTTCACCCGTCTCTTTCCCTAGCTCACTCGGTGCACCAAGACCTTGCTGGACGCCTTCAAGTATGATGAATACGGCTGGGAGGTCATCGGAGACTTAAAAATGGTGGCAATCCTGATGTGCCTCCAAGGCGGTTTTACCAAGTTTTCCTGCTATATTTGCCTTTGGGGCAGAAGGGACACCAAGGCGCACAACCACAGGCAGGACTGGCCACAGCGGACCGAGTTCTCTGTGGGGAGGAACAACGTCAAGTGGGAGCCACTGGTGGACCCCCGGAAGGTGCTGATGCCACCACTGCACATCAAATTGGACCTTATGAAATCATTTCTCAGAGCTGTAGATATGGAGTCGGCAGCCTTCAAGTACCTTCAAGACTTCTTCCTGACTTCTTCCCTAAGCTGTCTGAGGCAAAGGTCAAAGCCGGTGTCTTCCTCGGACCACAGATAAAGAAGATCCTGGAGTGCAATGAATTCCCCAACAAGCTCACGAGTAAGGAGAAAGCGGATTGGAACAGCTTTGTCACAGTGGTTCGTGGCTTCCTGGGCAATCACAAGGTCGAAAACTATGTGGAGCTGGTTGAGACTCTGGTGAAGAACGATGGCACAATGGGCTGTAGGATGTCCCTCGAAGTCCATATCCTTGATGCTCATCTTGATAAATTCAAGGAGAATATGGGAGCGTACTCGGAGGAGCAAGGCGAGCGCTTCTACCAGGATATACTGGACTTTGAACGCCGCTACCAAAGACAGTATAACGAGAACATGATGGGAGACTACATTTGGGGGCTGATTCGTGAAAGTGATTTACAGTATCGTCGTAAATCTCGAAAAACTACTCACTTCTAAATCTTTTGTCGTAATTTTTGTATTACTTTAGTATAAATACATATACATTTTGATTCGTGTTGTTTTTTTCTGACTTTATGTGAACGAAAAGACACAAATTCGCTCGTTTTCTCATTGAAAATAGGTACATTTCAAAATATCACCGTCCTGGTCACAAAACCCAAGTTTGTGGGGAATAATATCCATTTTCTCTACTTTTTAGGCATAAGCAATTACGAAATAACACTTACTACCCAGGAACAAAAATTGTGTTACATAGTGTTATAAATCAATAATGTCTACGTCGGTAAAAAAGGACGAGCAGTGATAAATAATTTAAATGGCATCGTCACATGCGCCCAACCTCTTCAATGAACACCTATGGGTGCACATCCATGGAGCTTTCATTGTATGTAGATTAAACGAATATGAGCCAATGGAAATTGCATAATTGATGTAATACTTTGCAGTGTCTAGCTCAATGGAGAACGCACCATTACATGATGCAGTGTGCTCACTTCAAAATGAGAGACGCGCCTCACTCACGCCAGTGCGAATCCTCCTACTGCCGTGTTGTGTGCCAAGTTTAGTTTAGGGCCGGGGGGGTTGGAGTAGTGTGGTGGGAGGGATTGGGAGGGGGGCACGACTCCCAGGAATAGCGGTGCATCCCGGTCGAGCTCGTTAGAGTGCCTGGCCCAGGGTATCACTCCCGAATTTAAACGGACACCCGACAACTTCGTCTGGTTCAGCAGAAATAACTTTACCAGTTGCTTTTGTTCCGTCGTATTTTTTGTGTATCTGAACTGCCGGTGTAGGACATGTGCAGGATAAAGCAGCTGTGAACTGCGTGATCATCGGTGGCACGGAAGGCAGGAAGGCTTGCGGGGGAGGACAGCCGTGACCTTTGGGAAGCAGGGACTCCTAAGTCCTCTTGGCCTTTCATCATAATCCTAGTAGAGCCACATTGCTCCCAGTCTGGCATGTCCACTGCTTCTTATAAACCCCTTGGCACTGGGCAGGTGGCAATAATTTATATCCATGTGACAAAAACCAACAAAGCATTTTCCACTGGAGCATGCGTGGACAGAAGACGTCTGTCCAACTCAAACAAGATTTGTTTTTTATGAATTAACACCTAGACCGGTGGAATGACCGCATTCGTTTTCAGCCATACAAAGAAGATGTTTAAAGGTGCCGGCGGATTTATAAAATCTCTGGAGTCAGCACCACACTCTAACCCACGGACCTTTTCCCCGTAGCTCCTGGCTCTTCATGGTCGCATCAGTGGCTGACAGCTGCCGACTAAGCACAGCCACCCTGGCATCCACACTCCACCTACAAATCCCAAGCAGCCCTATCAATCACTCTAACCCTGGTTCTGAACCTGGGTACAGGTCAGGCTGGGTCGAGCTGGGCTGAGCTTTAAGAAGGCTGAGTCTCCACCTTTGCCCGTGGCATGCATGGGACTTTTCCATCCGTACAGGGACTCCTGCCTAGCTGGCGTGTTTAAATGTGAACGTTTATCATCTCGTCCATCAAACCATCCTGACATGACTCCGAGGAGGAACAGGAATGAGGAGATAATTATATCGGGCCAAATTATAGCCAAACATGTTGTAAAGATCATCTGGGATCATAAATGTAACAGTGTTCACCCTGTTGGATTAGTCATCAGTAGAAATGTAGAAGAGTTATACTTTGTTGGGTTTAATTATGGAATAATAATTGAAAGGGATATGCTCGAAGGAGTCTGTCTAACGTGTAAAAGCCACGCTGTTCTTTGCAGCCCCCCTCGGTGTACACGCTTTACGCTGCATGTATGCGAATGGTGTCTGAAGCCGGAATTGTGTGGCCTAAATGTCAGGGATGCTGTCTGGTTGCCAAATCTGGTGTTGCCATATAATTTATGGCCGGGCCTAAACACTTCACATATTTGATTTGAAGCTTTCGTGACTGCGGGAATTTTTGGTCCTTTTCGGTAAAGTCACGTATACAACCTGATGACAATTGCTTGTGTTGCAATCGAAACGTCGTATTCCATTATTAAATTATTTTCATTCTACGTGGCTTTACCGAAAGAACCAAAGAGTACTTCACATATTTTTTTTCAGAAAAGCAGCTTCGCCTACACATTCTGTGCAAACAAAAGCAGAAATGTGTGTCTATTCATAAACATTTAGTGCTATTTCCAGATGGTCTCGTGGTTATTGTATTTGCCCACACGTGCAATCCGTTTAATGTTCGTGGATAACCGATGGCTCTCGGCTCGCGTTATGACTGTTAAAATGTTTTATCCGACTATCATTTTAATCTGATGCTGGTGAATGTTGGTAATTAGCATCCAGAGGGAAAGCGTAACCGATGTCCACGCACTTTAGTAAAGCAATATAATAATGTACAGATCTCATTCTTTTCCTTTGTTCAACCGAGTTTCGGCCGTGAGACTCGTGATTATGTTTTCACCTCCCATTGCTTAAAAAAGAGAACCCCACTATAAAAGGGACAAAAAGACATTGAAATCAGCGAGCCAGAAAGAACAGGCAGACGAGCTCCCACAGTGCCTTGAGAATGATGGCCTGGTGAGGTCAGTGGGTTTCTTTTTGCTGTATACAGCCCCAGAGCAGACACTGGGCCCTCGTATTCCTTCCGGCTGCTTCACCATCAACATTTACCGGCAGCAGAACCTGTATGCCTGGCTGTGAGCGAGCAGGAGCCACGGACCGCAGGGAGAGCCGAGTTCTGCAATGACAAGGTAATTGATGAGCCCGTGCCAAGGTTACGGCCCTCTGCTTATCCCGCTCGGTTTAATAACATTTCGCGTGAATCCAAGCGAGTGTGCGTGATCAAGAACTAAATAAACTAATCAAAAGATTAATCAGTCGGCAACTCACCCAGCAGCCTGACCCCACGCGCCCGACTGAGCCCTGCTCCTCGCTTCGTGGACCTTTGTTTCCCTTTACAAATGTTTGCTGTAGTAACTTTACAACTGACAAACCATACCATTTCTGGGAAACTAAAATTGCATTAAGCTTATACAAGTTAAAATTTTGACTTAAAACTTTCGTGACTGCAGGAATTAATATTCTATGGTTCTTTCTGTAAAGTCACGTAGATAGAAAAAATGATAACAATAAAATAGTAAAAATGAAAATAAAGGGAATACAAAAATATCACGGCGTTTCGATCGCAACACAAGCTTGTTTTCATTATTATTTTATTGTTTTCTTTGGTTCTTTCGGGAATGTCACGTATAAAGAGAAAATAATACATTAAATAATAGCATACGACGTTTCGATTGCAACACAAGCAATCATCATCAGGTATAAATGAAAGAGAACACAAACTTAGTACACTTAGAAATATAATGCAATACAACACAGAGAGTCGGCTAAGAACGTAATCAACCAGGTAGGGTGTTGACTGTTATGTTAGCCGACTCTCTGTGTTGTATTGCATTATATTTCTAAGTGTACTAAGTTTGTTTTCTCTTTCATTTATACCTGATGATGATTGCTTGTGTTGCAATCGAAACGTCGTATGCTATTATTTAATTAATTATTTTCTCTTTCTACGTGACTTTACCGAAAGAACCAAAGAGTAATTCCTGTGGTCACGAAAGCTCCAAATTAAGTTGATTTTATTGTTATTATTTGTTCTATCTACGTGACTTTACCGAAAGAACCATAGAATACTTATACAAGATTATATTAGACCAACGTTTGGATTCTGTTGTGATTGGTGGTAACCATAGGTGTAAAGACGCACCACAGCAAATCCCTTACATTAGCTAATGTAATTTGAAAAAAAACATTTTTTGTAAAACTTTAATCTCATTCCCTGAAATGTGTAGCAAAACCAATTCACGTCGGTAGATGTTATGGTTCTACTCTCATATAAAAATATTGAGTGAGGTTGTATACTTTTTTTTCCACCCACACCAGTTAAGGTACAAAATATTCCGCCACAGTGCCATAAAAATAAATCAGCCACCTTTTTAAATTCCTTGCCACGTCCCTCTGTAAGTACACCATCTTGAGTGCAATGCAGTTTGTGGCGATGCCAAATCAGTAATAAACATGAATATGCTAAAATATTATTTTAATAAAAAGCGCTTGCCAAATAATCCTCAATCACTGAGACTCTCGCCTATCTCATAGCAAGCTTTGGCACGACACGCAGTGGCTGTTATTGTGCTCCCTCCGTTGGTGTCACTCCCAACATCCCTAGAACATCCACCTCCTCCCTCCTCCTCCTCCTCACAATACTCACACAATGCCATACCATGGAATATGAACGCTATTTCTTTAATGGCACCAGCATCTGGAACCACCTCGTTAGATCCACCCTTTTATGCTTTAAGCCCCATCTGTGCAGCCTCCTCCTCCTCCTCCACTGCTGCGATTTGGCTGGAGTGTTCAGGCTCCCTGTCGTCCTCAATATATCCTTCTCACCGATCTCTGCGGCGTGACAACTTGGCTGCCTTCTAAGACTCTCGCTGCTGCCTGTGCCACAGTTGTGGTGCACACAATGCGTAACTTGTGATGCCAAATTAGAATGCATTGAGCATGACTGATCACATTATTCAAGCTCCAAGTGGCAGGGTTCAATCAGTTTATGACGTGATTGAAGAATGAGCAATCATTGGTTTGAACTTGGCCGAGATATCATCTTTGCTGGTTGCCGAACGAATGCATTATACGGTCGCACTCATTACACACAAAGTGCTTGCCACAAAATGAACCACAATACATTGCTCATCGCAAACTCCGGTCTCCCTCGCGGCTGCTTTTAGCTAACCATTGCGCGGCGCTTTGAGGTGCGCTTCTGCGGCCGTCTGGAACGCTCCTCCGTCCGATATAATGAACCCACTGGAGCGATGCAATTTTAAGTCGAGATTGAAAATCAATTTAATTCGAGCTGCTTTTTGTGTTTAATGTTGTCCAACCCCCCGCACCTCTGATTCGCGCGGTTGGCTACGTATGGCGCGAAAGAAGTTCAACATACACACATTGACGTCAAGAAGCAAAACACTGTCGTGCGGGCAGTGAGATGACCTGAGGATCGACTTTCATATCTCGTGGCCAGCTTTATAAATGACCGTCATAATTATTCAGCTAATTATGAACAGATTCCAAATTAAAGTTAACAACACCAACGTTTTCAGGGGCATTTTCTCAACTGCATTAAACTTACACGAATGCGATTATTTTCTGCTGAAGGTGAGCGGTCGCAATAATATAGTGAAGAGTAATATACTATCCGTGGCTAGGGGTCAAACTCAGGGAGCCAACTGGGTGGGTGGCGAGCCGTGCTTAGACGCAGCTCACACCACTGCTTCCAGAGGTGGGACAAAGTCATTGTTATGCAAGTCCAAGTCGAGTCGCAAGTCATCAAATTCATGACTCGAGTCTGACTCGAGTCCAAGTCACATGACTCGAGTCCACATCTCATAGGTGGGACAAAGTCATTGTTATGCAAGTCCAAGTCGAGTCGCAAGTCATCAAATTCATGACTCGAGTCTGACTCGAGTCCAAGTCACATGACTCGAGTCCACACCTCTGACTGCTTCCCTCGGTAGTAAAGTACCAGCGGGGAAACGCGTGCGACGACGCGACAGGGCTTGAGCCCGCTTATTTACGGACGATTATCACTGCTCGTGCTGCTTGTGACCTTTTCAAAGCATCACACTTTTGTTGTTGTTGCTGCACATCCGCGGAAGGCCTGAGAAAAGTGTCGCCCGCGGCGAGCTTCGTGCCCTTTGTTCTAGTTCAGACTGAACAGGATGACCTCTTCACAATTCTACCTCATCGCCCGATGAAGCTGTTTGTGGGGCCGTCCATAAATGACGTCACGTGATTTTGGACGATTTTTGACCCCCCCCCCCTTCGTCACACGGCGTCACAAAAAGTCAGACCCCCCCCCTCCCCTCAAATATGACGTCACAAAGCTCTGCCCCCCCCCCCCAAATATATAAAACATGCTTCAAATCGCTTTAAACTATTGTCATTGTAGTGCGTATTTAATGTGGCGCTGCACTCTGATCTTGTAGGAGAAAACATTGATTAAAAAGTCTATTTAATTAAGTAGAACGTATTCTTGGTTCTTTCGGTAAAGTCACGTAGAAGGGAAATAATAAAACAATTATTAATACATCAATTATTTTCCTTCTACGTGACTTTACCGAAAGAATATGAATCCCTGCAGTCACGAAAGCTTTAAATAAAAATTGAAGTAGAACGTGTTGTCTTTATTCATTTAAAATTGCGCATTTTTATGTGACGTCTCATTTCCCAACCCCCCCCCCCTCGTCACACATCGTCACAAATGTCTGACCACCCCCCCCCCCTAGGTGCGTGACGTCATTTATGGACGGCCCCTTGTAATCACCAGCGAAACGTTGCACTCGAATTGTCAATGCTGTGGGAGTCCTCTCCAACAGACCGCTGTGCTGAAGTCGTCGCTAATTCGTGACGATTCTAGATTTGAAGCTTTCGTGACTGCAAGGATTCATATTCTTAGGTTTTTTTCGGTAAAGTCACGTAAGTAAAAAATTTAAATTAATAAGAGTAAAATAAAAATAAAATAAAAATCACGACGTTTCGGAGGCAACACAAGCTTCCGTCTTCAGGTGGAACCGGCAGCACGACTACTTGATGCAGCTATCGTGCTGTGACGGTTCCACCTGAAGACGGAAGCTTGTGTTGCCTCTGAAACGTCGTAATTTTATTTTTATTTTTATTTTACTTTTATTAATTTAAATTTTTTACCTACGTGACTTTACCGAAAAAACCTAAGATATGAATTCGTTACGACTTTCAGCACGCCGGTATAATAGGCACGTCTTGTGTACGTGACAAACCTCACTAATTGGCCATGTCGGGTGGTGGCGGCTTTAACGACACTTTTGTAATTTCGTGATCTAACCCCCCCCCCCCCCCCCATTATTATGGATACTTCAGCCGCTGTTGGCACGGAAGCGCGGGGCAGGTGGCTGCGGGCCGCGTGTGTCCACAGGTTCCGCAGCTCGGGTGGAGAGGCCTCGTGCGGGATGGTGCAAGCGGCTGCTCCTAACCCCAACCCCCCCCCACCCACCCCGGTCACTGCCCCTTCACACTCCGTTTGTCAGCATTAATTAAACCCCCCTCCCCAAAAAGCGGACGACGTCAGTGTGGCTCGTGGCTCCGTGGGGTCAACGGTCCGCATCACACAGCCAGCAGCCTTCTGCGAGCAGGTGATATTTACAACTGCTGCATCAGCGCCATCGGCTGCATCGCTGTCTGTGAAGCGCTTGAATTGCCTCCTCCCTGCACCGCTCTCCCCACCCTGCGGGGCCTTCCTGCCCTCCGCCCCCAGCTCTGGTCTCCTGGTCCCCCCCCCCTCCCTGGTCCATCCCAAACTGCTGGGTTCGTCCGTGGCGAGGGGTGGGTCTCTTTCTCTCATTGGCTGGAGTGCAATGTTGCATTTAGTGCAAAGTGCCGCCGGTGGTCGTGTAAACGGGCAAGAATGCATCAATGTTAATCACGCCATCCTCAGCGAGTGCCGTCTGCACTCAGTACACAAACCCCGCAGTTCATAAATATGGTCATATATATATCTGCTGGCTATTGCAATGCTGTGATTGCATTGGAAGGTTGATGCAGTGAGCTCCCCCGCGCACTCAGGAGATGTCTCACCGAAGCAATCAGCACCCATGCGTCTGTGCCCCCGTCTATCCATGCAGCATCTTAACTAGGCCGGAAACGCACGCTGCAGAATTTTAATTACAATGTGTGCACAATGTGGATCATGTAATTTATTTTTATTTACTTTTCTACAACATGTCGGCAAAGTTATTGTCATTATTATGCTGAAAGGCGATGCATTTTTTTTTTCATTTGCATGCGGAATGTTCAGGTACATTTGGCTGCAATATTTTACACATTTAAATTGGAAGCAAAACGTTTCAATGAACTTGAGTTGCAGCCGAAAGGAAACATATTTCATAGTGGGTTGACGTGCTTCACAAAATGACACAACCCCAAACGAGAGAATACTTTAAATTGGCGGAAGCACAATAGCATGGAGAACAACAGACAACATTTAATACAGTAATTGTATCGGCCGTGTTCTATCCACTGCATGACTACCGCGCAATGTCGTGGTCTGTTTCGCTCCAGCACATGAGATTATGGTATCATTCCTTCTCCACGGTGGTTTACTGACGAGAATAATATATTATGGATCATATATATATGTAGGAGGGTACGCACATGGAAAATACAACAGTGTATTTATATCTATGGCAATTAATGAAAGTCGGCCAGGAACAAAATGATCAAATAAAGAGGTGAGCCAGAGCAGTTTGGAGTGCTTTTATAAAATTGAATTTGACAATGAAAAGCAACATAGCAATGTGCCTAAACAAATTAATATTTAATTCGTGTGTAATATACACTGCTGTGACATATTGATCAGAAATATGGACACTGACAAAGAAAACAGGACAAAAGCCCTAACATGCGCAGAGATGAATGGCGACGTGCATGCTGGGAATTGCAACTAAAATAGGAAAACGTGAATTAAAAAGGACGAACGCAAAATCGAGACGTCGTGTATTGAATGTTTGTAAAAAAGCAAAAGTGGGCTTGGGCAGAACTCGTTGTGAGAATGGATGATGACTGATGGGTGACAACGTTGACACAGGATGGCAACCTTTAAGAGGGACCACAACCAAGATAATAACGTATCTACACATTTACAAAGAGCTTGAAATTTATCATCTATTCTAATAAGATTAATTGTCGAGGATGAACATTACAGAGGCACTCTGAGAATCACCGGTGCTAAGCACACGCTACATATACACGGTATATACTTGCTTTTCATTGTCAATATTTTTTCCTAAACACTTTGAGGCACTTCTCACCGAGCTGCGGTGAGACGCTGCTGCCTGCCAGGTTTCTCTCTCGTGAGCAAAGCCGTGCCCGGCGCTGGACGGGAGTTGCGGTTTTCTTCGCTGTAATTGTGAACAACATTCAGGGCGATCAGGACGCCCACTCACACACGGAGCTTTGGCTGTCGCAGTGAGACCCTAATGAGCCGTGCAGCGAATAAAAGTGGTCACTAAGCATATTGAGAATCCCTCCAGTGGGACCCAGAAAAAGCCTGAACCAGGTCATTCTGCCCTATGGACACGCAGCCTCGCTGGCAACCCTAAATCTCTAAAGGCCCCATTATTATTAAACCTGGAAATGCAATATCGGCAACAGATCCCTGACACTGCATGGCTGGAAAAAAGCGCTTTTAATAGGGGCCTTGGAATCCACTGTGGAATTGGAACCAATTATTAGTCCTTCAGTTGAAAACTGCCCACATTATTGAGTAAGCAGAAGCGATCATCGACCAAAGACAATCTGGCACGTTTCCTGAAATGTGAAGTCATGCAGCTAGATTTAATCTCGAGCAACACCAACGTTTAATTATTTACTCAAAGGTGTACCTACAATGTGTTCACACATCATCTAAACTGCAAACGTCGTATCAAATGATCAGATACGTCCTACGACATATGCATCCTTGCAAGAGTACATTTTGTATTCATCTTCAGTAGATTTGCAGGCGAAGCCACAGAGGCACCATTGGTTGATGTTATTTTATCTCGATAGAGCCCACATACTGGGGTGGAGTGGTGGAGCAGTGGTTAGCACCCTGCAATATGAACCAAGCCGCTTGAATTTCGATTTCCAACCAATGGATAACATCAGCGGTGAGCAATAGATATCTGAGCCGGTCCGGACACCCCTCTTTCACCAACACCATGCTGACCACCATGGTGAAGTATAGTCAAACAACCCCCACAATGGACATGCCAGGGGGGGTATTAATCCAGCAGTGGATTAAGAAGGGGATATAGGTGATAATTATCATTGAATGCTGGAATTACACATTCTACACACGCACAAAGCCACCTGCTCATAAGAGCACACACCAATCTTGACACACACACACACACACGCGCGCACATGTCTACTTCTCCTCGTGAAGTCAAGACTGACAGACAATCAATTATAATAATACTTCAAAAGGCCCATCAATAGTGCAGGCTTTGTAGAACCATTCACTGGACCATGCCTTGTGAGGAATGGGTAAGTCTATTATTGCATTACTTGACAAGTTGATGTGTACATAGGACAGCATTCACACATACGCCCGATGCAATTGCCCCCAAAGATGTGCAATCACAGCAAGGTGAGGTGTGTATACAGCTCTTTTTCAGAAGCGACCTGACCACAAACGATAGCTCAACGAAGTGGCTTATCGTGTGGAAATTTATATCAGCCAAATACTCTACGTGCATGTTTCTAAATCTGGACGGGAAAACCGGGAGGGGACTCGGAGAAAGATCCACGCGACCATGGGGAGAACACCGCACACTCCAAACATACAGCAGACGTCAGGTCGGGATCCAACCAACGACCTCCTGTATTCCAGGCGAGGTAGTTAACATCTCGCCACCGTGGCGCCCATCCACAGTGGACACAGCCCGACTGAACTCGTAGTGCCGATGTGCTGCCCTGCATTTGCTTGCTCATGCCACTGCTGGCAGAAGGCCCTCCAACAGAGGAAACTCGAGAGAGGGTTTTTAATATTCTGGACCTATTCTTCCACATTGGCCAGATGTCTTGATCGAGGTGGGGGTCCACACACGTTATCTCATCACACACACACACCCTGGGCTGGGCGTGCGGGGGGGGGGTTAATACTACTGCCCATTGTTTCAACTGCCGCCCCGGGAGATCACACCCAGCGGCTTCTGAATTGCAAGTCAAGTGTGCTAACCATGACACAATGGCAGCACCGATCCTCCCCGTGTGTCGTGTCGCGCCTGTTTTGTACAGAGCCTAATTTAATGATTTACACGATGACGAAGATGAGCGTACTATTTTAACTCTCGATTCAAATGACAGTGAAGATAAATGTAACCTACCGAATGTAGTCAAAAATAAATGCTGGATTTATGAAGAAATCAATGCAGGCAGCTGCATGGCTCAACAACGAATCACTCTCAACAGCAGCAGCAGCAGCATGGGGGCAAAATTCAGCGCCTCACATTATAATATTTAATCACAAGCGTGTGGATGTGTGGTGTCACACATTCATTCACTAGCACACTCACACGCAAGCTCACAGACACATTCACGCTTGCATGACACCGCATGGCAATGCTGAGCAAATGTGTTTTTTCTTCTTCTCAGAGGTAACAAATGACAGATTACTTTCAATTACATTATAAAATGTCTTACACGAAGCATAAAATTATAATACAATTTTTATTTGATTTATAGTTATAATGTAATGCGCACAAATCTTTTTTACAAAAATATTTAGTTTTTTGTACAATCATCAATTTTTTTTTACAATACTAATAATAATTTGCAGTCATTTATCAATCCATGTCTTGTCAGTCGTAAGGGTTGTTTGATCATTACATCTGCATGCTGGTGGATGTGGATTGATGCAGGACCAGTTCAAACATCACTTGCCGCTGATGTCAGTTGTGGCCAGGAATCAAACTCGGGTCTTCGATGTCATAGCAAACTGCACCAACCACTTTGCCGCCAAGCTCAAGTCCACTGTAATTTATATTGGTAGAACTATATGCTATTTCTAGTTACGTATCCGGTGTATATATGTATCATAGAAACAATTTTTGTGCAAGAGTACACAATCTGCACCACAATTCCTGGGTTTACGAAATGATCTCGCTTGACAGGAAACGGGCTTTCTAAATGGGGCTCTCACCTGGTTTAAATAGAGCATATTGATCGATGGATTTCTCGATCCGTCTTATTACTCGCTGCAGGGGAAAATCCTTGAGCCGAAACGCTGCCAACGCTTCTCGGAAAACAGCGTGAGCCCCCCCCCCCCCCCCGAGTTCCCGAGTGTCGAGGAGGCACGCTTGCGTCTCCACACGGACCCTTACTGGGGTCCCCACCGCCTCCCCCCTCCCCAGCAGAGCTATTATTGCCAACCAAGACGATAATGGCTCAATTAAAAACAAATACAGTACACACCGCTATCATCGAGTGAAGCTGTTGTCCTTTCGGAAGCTGTGCCGGCAAAACAAATACAAATCCATATTCTTAGGTTTTTTCGGTAAAGTCACGTAGGTAAAACATTAAAATTAATAAAAGTAAAATAAAATAAAAATAAAAATCACGACGTTTCGGAGGCAACACAAGCTTCCGTCTTCAGGTGGAACCCTCACAGTCACGACAGCTGTATCAGCCACGACAGCTGTATCAAGTAAACATTTACTTTTACTTGATACAGCTGTCGTGGCTGTGACGGTTCCACCTGAAGACGGAAGCTTGTGTTGCCTCCGAAACGTCGTGATTTTTATTTTTATTTTATTTTACTTTTATTAATTTTAATGTTTTACCTACGTGACTTTACCGATAAAACCTAAGAATATGAATCCTTGCAGTCACGAAAGCTTCAAATCTAGATCAAATAAAAATCGACAATGAAGAGCGCACACCGAAGGACACGCTGCTCAGCTTCCAGTTTCCGGAATCGTCGGCCGCAGTTTGTAACGTTTAAGTAAAAAGCGGGTAACAATAAATCTTGGTGCAAATTGCATTTTAGTTTTTTTTATTCAGGTAAGGATAGCAAGAGATCGTTTTTGAGTAATGATTTAGCCCTTTGAGAACAGCCAAAATTATTTACTTAGTTTAAACAAAAATAACATGCAAATTGACAGTGGGATCAAAGATACAGCTTTGCGGCATAAATCCAGGAACGATATGTTTTCTCGCGTGTGCCAGCGGTTGTATTTAGTTCCACGCAAAGCTGGGGAAACAAATGGCGAGGAGGCGATAAGCGAGCGGGGCGTGTGGGGACGCTACCCAAACCGCCGCTTTCAGCACCTTGCTAATCTCACCGTCGCTAGTGACGAATATGTATTCAGAGTCTCGCAGCGTCACTTGCACATATCTGCACCAGCTGGTGCCCACTCCGGGCACTGGCGGAATCTCTGCGTCCGCCAAAGCAGCACTAATTGTGAGCCCTGTGCACGGCTCAATGCTCCCACCGGCCAAATTTGCAGACACTTCTGGTAATAAACCGGTAACTCTGTAAATCAGGGCTCATCCCGGGAGGGTCAAGAGGGAGCGTATTAAGTGCATGGCCGAGGGCTGGGGGTAATGAAGATGGAAGAAGAAATGGAAAAAATTGCCCGCAGGGCTGCCTGGCTTCAATGGATCACCATTACACAGGTGTCAATAGTCATGAACTGCCAGCCATCGGCGGGATGTTTGCTTCCATAAACACTGGCGCCCCTGTGGGGTGGCTGCTTGGTTAGACCATCACAGAGGCGGTGATGCTGAACATTTCCAGTGCTGCATACAGCCAGATATAATTATTGTAATTTCTACTCAATGACATGACAATTCAGATGTGAAAACCACCAACATAAGAACTTAATGCCGATGAGACGTAACATTTTCCAGATGTAAAAAATAAATGTTCTACCTTGTTCTGTCCCAAAAATCTGACCAGGATAAAATAATAACCATTGCCAAAATTACGCGTTTTGATTCTATTGCAAGCTCTCATGCAATATTATTTTAATTCATATTTTCACATCAACCTCACAGCTCAGGTGAACAGTTATGATGACAGCTGAGTGGTCTCGTGTAACTCATTGGCCCCTCGTTCTACCAAAAACCGTCTCACCCCAGGAGGTCGCGCACACTGCCGCACATCCCTTACGGTGAGAGGTCGCCTGCTTTGTTCTCTATTAAGAACACATTGCGGCTTGGCCCCGCTCTCTGGAGACTTAACAACATCTGTCATGAAGAACAGCTGCTTGCAAGGACAATGGATAAAAATAACAATAAGTTGGGGAATGAAAGTTGGTGGCCTGCTGCATTAAGTCATTCAATCGCCCTTACAATCTACGGTGACAATGCAATGAGTTCACTCCTCAGCCGTGTAAATTAGTAATCTACCTTTACATTATTCAAGTACAAAGATCACATTCACGCTTGAACTGACACGTTCCGTGCCCAAGAAGGCTGCCTTTGGTTCTCCAAGCTGAGATCCAATTTACTTTGGCTGTGGGTTACAGAGGCAAGCTACAATAGAACCAAGCACTACTACGAGATGGCCTTCTGCACAGAGTGTATCAGGTATTTAACAATTCCTCCGTATAGATGTGCTATCCTCACAAGTAGCAGACCATGATGCGTTTCACCGTGGCTCGCAAACAGGCGGTGTGCATTTTCTGTTCAGACTCGAATTCCCCTTCTTTGAAGCTCCATCTTATTTGCAGATGTCTTCATTTTTTCTCTGTACTACACAATGGTGACATCTATGAAGAAGAAGACATACAAACGGCACAGCACTCTGGCTATCATAATGCAATTTGCCTGTCCCAGTGCAACATTTAAACCGGCTCAAGCCACCGCAGGGTATGAAATTATTCTTGTTTCTCCACGGGCCTGCAGATTAAACTACAATGCTCAGAAACCGGGGGTTGACCACTAGTCCTTCCAGGCCAACAGTGGCATGATCCTGACATGACATCGGCATGGGCGCGCGGGGGGGCCTGCCCTATGGCGATGTTTCCCCAAATCCTTCTGCTGTACGTATATGTTGAACTTTCTTTCGCACCGTACGTAGCCCACCGTGCTAATCGGTGGGCGCCACAGCCTCTAGTGCGCCAGACTTTGCAGGGCTGCAGAAAGCAAACGGCAAAGGAAGTGGAAGCATAGCGAGCTGGGGACAAAGTTCGTTAAGCAGCCCCCCGCAATGACGCGTCTCGATATTTGTCACTGAGCGTGGCACGGGATGTTTTCTTGCCACATTGATGCCTGGCTCTAAGTATTGATGTGTGCTATTACAGTGATCGTAATTTTTCCATAGTTTTGTGATTGAAAGTTGTTCTTCGTGACGTGTTACAAGACTCTAATCGGCTGTGAGAGTAAATTGTAATGCTTGTAGCACTTAGTTCGGCTCGTTCTGAGATATGGTACGCATTTAGCTGATATTTAATGTTTTATGCACTCTAATAGCCTCACAACGAATTAAATGGAAATTTTGCACGGCCAATCTTCAGCCTTAAATATGTCATTACGAATTTTTAGCAAGAGATTTGAGTTGAAATATTCCTTCAAAAAGTGCTTATATTAATAAAAGCGTTTAACAGCAGACTCATGCTTTATTATAATTCTTTCTCAATGATTTTGTTCAAAGATAATATTTTTGCTTTAATGAAAATGGATCATATTAATTAACTTCTGATTGATTTATGAATTACTACAAAGAAGTGTTTTGCACATCAAATCTATTTGAGCTTTGTTGTTAAATAATGGGTGACATTTATAGTTTTGAAATCACCGGAAAATGAAAATTAAATATCAACAGTATAATCCTAACTTTCAATTATCGATTGTATTCTCTGGCAGTTTTTTTTATGCCATTTTTTGTAAAGTGTCCTGAAATATGATTGCATTTAGATGCGATAGAAATTAAAATAATTTTTGTTGTTGCTATTTTAAGATCTGCAAACGTTACTGTGGAAGCTTTGTAAATGTGGGCGACTTGAACGTGAGCGTTAGCAGAAGCCTGAAGCGCTCAGCTACTGGAACAACAATAATGATAATTTACATTTGTAAGGTCCATTTCATCCGTGATCCCAATGCATCTTCTCAATGGGACGCCGCTCCTTCTCTGCTGCTATCGTCCCTCGCATTGAACTCCCCCTTGAGGTCCCACCCAACTGATTCCCTGTTCAAGTCTCGGCTCAATACTTTCCTATTCTCCTCCTCTGCCTATGACTGATCATTCCATCTACCCTCGTGTTTTCATCCATACCTTATATGGCAAGGCCCTAATTATAATATATATTGGGGGGGGCACATCTCCCCCAATATCCAAATATGCTCAAAATTTCCCCCCCAATATATTGCTATAAAAATAAGTAATTGCTATGCTATGTAAATAAAAACAACAATTTGCTAAACCTTGGCCACAATATCTGGACTTGTCTTCATATAAATCAATGCATAGATTTCTGTTTATATGATTGTGGTTATGGTTGTACTTTATTAATCCCTAATCTCTGCCATTACATGCAATGAATCAAGAAATGTAAAAAAAAAGTAAAAACAGAGCAATAGTATACAATACACTATTAGACATTATTGTAAAAAAATAATGAAAAGTCCATCCCATGTGTTAGTTAATTTTTTTTATATTTTAGGCAGGAAATGAGTTTTCAAATTTAGATATTTTTCTGGGTTGAGACCCCCCCCCCAGACACCCTGGAAGATTTGGTCCCCCCCAATGTTGACTCCGTGGCTACGGCCTTGTTATATGGTACTTACATATACTTCCTTTGTACCTTTTTGTCAATATCACTGCCATTTTCCTTTTAAAAAAACATTCAAATCGCTGCACTGCTCCATAATCTCAGAAGAAGGTTTTCCTCCTTCCCTACACAATGTCTTGAGATAGCCAAAAAAAACAATTGCCCTAGATGCGCCTGATCTCGTCAGATCTATGAAGCTAAGCTGGGATGTTCTCGTGAGTACTTGGATAGGAAATTGCCCAGTGATCAGCAGGTCTTGCAGGTTGACGCCGCAAGGTGGCCAAGATATGTCAGTAGAACAGTGGACTCTTGATTACATCTGTGTAGATCTTCGAGTGTTGTACCCTCCTATGAGTGGGGTTTCTCTGGGGACTCCAGCTTCCTCTCACATGCCACTCACTCATTAATTGAATTGGATAAGCTTTACAATGCAGGGACCCTCCTGATAAATAATCTCAAGACTCAGTGGAGCTTTCCAGAGCAGATGAAGGGGATTATTAACATATTGAACATTTAAACACTTTATGAATTCATATTGTACTGTACAATGGAAGCTGGATATAACCACACCATATTTTAACACAATACTGGTGTAAGTGACGTATGTTATGTTACACTGGTGGCGAGGAAATCACAATGGAAACTTCTGATACAAGCACTCTACTTTGGATATAAGCGGTGTGCTTATATCCAACATCTACTGCATTTCATTGTAACCTCATTCCTGCCTCGGTGCACTATGAGGCATGCCGCACAGGTGACCCAGGTGCACGTGATCAATGATCGTGGTCAATTCATCATCGCTGTCCCTCACACGGCACACTGCCGCCCCAGGGAAGGCGACTGCAATTTCAGGACCCACTGCGAGCTCGATTTCTGGAGGAACCCTTAACGATCAGAGCCCTCGAGATCAATGGCTTAAATCCGAACAGCTCAAAGCACAACGCGTGATGCGCCGTGTGAGAGACAGCGATGATGAATGTTAAAAATTGCATGATTGTTTGAAAGTATCGCCAATAATTTTATGGGCGAAATGTAAAAGCAGGTTTTTTTTTTCTATATTGGGGATATAAGCACACCGAGTGATATCCCCCCACCTCTGCTGCGTGGACGTGTGGTGCGCCGGTGTTGGGTTGGGAGGGTCTCAGCTGAATGGCGAGGTGCTTCACTCAATCAAAGTTTATTGGTCGCATACAAAGTTAATCTGATGTTAGAGCGGGTGCAGAAAAATGCTTGAGTTTTCACCTCCACAACGTTGCAATAGAATGTCAAACAATTTTTTTTTAAATCACGAAATATCCGAACGAATACAAATTACAAACCAAACAACACTATAACAATAATCCAAATAACTGCGTGTATATACATGGAATTAGGTACTCGCTAACAGCACTTGCCCCAACACTCTGTTAAGGCTATACGGGGGATCTTCGTGTTTGTGAGTGAGGATGTATGTGGTGGCGGCCTCTGCTGCTGCTCCCGTAGACGAGACAGGGATTTAGATATCTAATACCAAACAGTTTCTGAGCACTGGTCCAAATGACTAAAAATGCCAAGTGGCCAGCATTATGGAAGGTGCGACAGATAAGAGTTAACACATCACCTTGAACCGAGCAAAGGTGATAGGAACTTTGGGGGGGGGGGGGGGTGGTAAGGAGACGTTGGAAGGGAATTCCAAAGCGGATCGGTGGAGCAACAAATTCGGGTGAAGAGTAGGAACGCGGGCGCGGGGAATCGGAGGCATTCAGGGCGGACACTGAGCGGGGGTGGGAGGCCGGCGGCGATGCGGCAGGTCTCCACCAACAGCCACGTGCATTCACGATTTCCAGTTTCGACGCGACACCCGAGTAATGGATGTCATTGCAATGCGAATGGACCGACAACGCTTATCTTGTGTGTTCACTTGACTGACTTTATATTTACCAAACAGGCAGGGGCGGTTTCTTCATTAGGGCGATTGGGCGACGCACCACCAATGTCATTCAACCACAGAGTCACGTTAGCCGTCACTGTGCCTCTGGATATAGTCCAATCAGCGTCATGCTACGTTCTGTGGAGTACCGCCTCTTTTTGGGCGATTTCCCTCCAGCTGAGAATCGCCCCGAGTGGTCCCATAGACTTACATTCAAAGATGATTTTTTTTCGAACGGGGGCGCTGCAATGCATTCTCTATGGCTTCCGGGAGGGCTCGCCCTAACGTGCTTACGTCATCATACGTGCTTACGTCATCATACGTGAGCACGTTTCATTCAACAATATAATTTGTCGCCACCTAGTGGAATCTTTCATAAAAGAAACTTGAGTGGTTTGTTTTAATAGTGAGTATAGAAACAAACAAGATGTATTGTAAGAGTCACTTTATTTTTCATTAATATTAAAGAAGTGAAGTTGTCTTTACATGCTTAAGCTGTTAATTTATCCATTGCATGGGTGGACCTTATCCTTATCAATCATCCAGACATTTGCCCCCCCTGAGAGATTTTGCAGGAGCCGCCACTGCAAACAGGCATTGTGAGAATTACAATGTACAACTACTATTAATAAGAAACGTTTATATAAAGTGCCCTTGAACAATAATAATTTTTATTTAGTGCGAATATAATAAGTCCTTAACCTAAAACGTCGTTATTTAGGCGATGATTTATGTCTAACTAAAAGAATGAAGATTAGTTATTTATTTATTCATTCCGTGCTGATTATTTTTGACTTGTGCGGTCAAAAAATATACTCCAGTATTTTCATTTTTAAAACGTCAATCCTTTTCGCGTTGTGATATCAGCACAATGAAATTTAAGAAAACGTATATTCACAACCCACAACGTATTATATATTTGTCTCTGTGCCCTGCTTGAGTGAGCGAGCGAGTGGCCGGCCTTGTTGAGCGAAACATCAAAGCGAGCGGCTAAGTCCTCAGTCTTAACAAAAAAAAAACATCCACTCTTCACACACTGATAAAAAGTTTCTCTGCGATGCATGGGCTGTATAAACACATTTTTTATTTGCATTCTCGAGGGCCTCTCTCTTGAAGAAGCCTAAACTATTTATTAACATTGCTTGACTACATGCATAATCCTGTAGCTCTAATCTATTATTGAACATTTCCCAGCATCCTTGTCCCCTAACTAGCTTGCATCATTAATTTTCTAACGGGCCATGTATACGATCCCACTTTCACTCTCACGATCAAATAATACTAAATGGCCGAGGCAATTAAATATTTTGTTTCTGGGACACTATTTTTTTCAGGGGTGTACTTCACTCCGCGACTGGGGTACCAATCAATCCGAAATCAGTGCCACACTCCGCGATGTCGAAACACAGCGAGGACGATTGCGCTGAAAGCCTGAACGTTCGCGCTACGCACCGTAGTGGTGCATCGTGTACAGCTCGTCGAGATGAGTCGATTGCCGCATCGCCGACCATCAACAGACTAAAAATGACTGCATCACGGACATTATGCGAGAGCCGGGGTACTATGGTACCCTGGGGTACCGCCATAAGGTTCATTTGAGCTGCACATTTGAGCTGCACAGATGATCAACGACGAAGTACGCTGGCCACGTGAGTCTCACCACACAGGATGACGAACCTGGAACTAACGAAGCTCTTCTCTCCAAGCTACACTTTACCGCACGGAGCCAAACACAATGGCTGCACGCGCCTGTGTTTCAGCGCTTTGAGCTGCGACATGGTTAGGAGGATGGCAAAACAGCAAGTGGATTGATTCCACCTGCTCGTATCCTTGGGTTTTCTCCAGTTTCTACCCAGCATGCATTTATGTTAATGGCAGAAAAAAATCCAGTGCAGGACCCTCTTGAAAAAGAGGCCGAATAATTCCTAGACAAAGGGCATTGCTTTTATTTTTCCAAAGCAAAACACTATTTTATAAGCCCATGCTTTGAACTCTCTGTGGTGTCAGTTTAAAATATGTAGAAGAAGCGAGACTGAAGCTGATTAAGATTCATTATCTCCTTTTCAATGAAAACGTTTTCGTTAAGTGGGAACCCTCACTAATTCATTAAACTGAAGTTTAATTTTTTTACAATTGGAATTTCATGCTATGACACCATCTCAATGCCCTACACTGGCAAATGATGACACGAAACCTTAAGATAAATCCCATTAAAAATTACTGTACGGCTGTAAGAATCAAAGTAACGACAAAAAGGAGTATGCAATTAACCCCTGGCTAATTATATCCATCCAGCTACACTACTCTACGAACACGTAGTCATCAAGATAAAATATGAATGATCCTTAATAACGATTGTTCTTTTGCAGGACCATGACAGATAGTGACGCCTTGGGAAGACGTTAATCCTGCAGTGGATTGATCACGTCCAGATATGAATGTGGTTCTATGTAAATTTGTGAAATTTGCACCACGAAGAAGTGCACACTCTAAAAGTGTATTTTTATGATGTAATCCCACGAAAAAAGCCTTTACAGATAAGAAGCCAATCTTGTACTTGGATTCTGCCAGGTATGATTTATTCCCATGAAGCTACCGTTCGAGGTTTGTGCAAGGCCCTCTGACCTAGGAGCAGTGAGTACATCCCTATGATCCCATTATCGCCCACCGCTCAGCTCAACCAACCCTCAAGAGGTCTTGGGGAATCGTAATAATGAGAATGAAGAGGCCAATATCTCGTTCCTCATTTGTATATATGGTACTTGTAATATAGAACTGAGTCAGAATTGCGTCGTTATCTGTCACGTCTGGAAAATAAAAAAAATCCTGGTCTAAAGTTCTCGGTGAGAATTCACGAGTCCTTCCAAAATGGCTACATAAATCCATGTTTTCATATTTTCGTGCAGGGATTTGTGCAGTCGTTTGCTTCCTTAGTTTTAATGACCTTTATTTGATAAGCTGCTTTGCTGGAGGATATTGGTAGAATGTTTTATTCAACACAAACACACCTATGAAAGGATTTGTCTATGGCCCAGGGAGCTACTTAAACAAGGATTATGACCATATTTTAAAAAAGTTAAAAATCTGTACTTTAAACAACAAACTAAATGCATCATAAATATACAAATAAACACCTACAACGCGTGAAACGGTGACCCTGATTTTTGCAGCCATGAACACGCAATTTATACAATAAACGGATGAAGAAAATATGATGTGATGGCCAGATTCTAGCCTACCAGTATTTGGAAATATTGGCCAAAGGCAGACAACGGGTTTAATCAGGGATTGCAGCACACATATCTCCACTGGAAAGGTCAGTGCAGAACGCCCTGTCCTTGATGGAGGGGGCGGAGATTCCCAAAGCAACACCGCATGCATCCCAGCTCCTGGGTATCGCATTGGCGGACTGCATTGCCTGCAGCATAGGCTCAGAGGGGATTTATGTGCACAGGCAGTGGTGTCGCCATTGAGTGTGCAGGCGGTGGACCTGCACTGGGACCCAGGGCAGGGGTGCATCCACTCACTGTTGGCGTCGTGGGTGTCTGGACACCCCCAAAAATGTTTACGTATGGATAAGAGGCACCCACAAAATATTGCGCCCCGAGTCGGAACACACACACGTGGTCAACACACACACACACAGTCAGTACACATACAATCAACACGCTCACATTGACAGTCAGTACACACAACGACATTCGGACAGCACGCACGCACGTACACCAAAAGGCCCACGCGCCAGAGGTTCCCAGGAGCTTGGTTATCAAGAGGTGGGAAATTGGACGGGGCACGGGGGGAAAGGAGGAGAGGGTCCCAATTAATTCCAGGGTCTATGCCAACCACGCCAGGCTGCTGCTGTGCTAAGCCGCGGCTTTTTTCGGGGGGCCACAGTGTCGTCGTGAGGGCCCGAATCGCGTGCGGCGTGTGGCGGTCACGTACTCCTTGGAATATCGCTGAATGCACAGTTTTGTTCACTGCTCTATTCACAGAATGCGAGCAGTCCCCACGGAGCCTTTCTTGCTGTCCTTTCGACAAAGCCAGCAATTATCACAAGAGGGTTGGGAATATTGAACACGTATCACTCGTTCTCAGGTCTCGTGCCTTGTTCGACCATTAAACAATTTTCGCAATAATTTAAATGACTCCGCTTTATCCGATTTAACAATCTGGACGCATTTAATTGCAAGCATGATCTTTTGAAGCCGCAGGAGAGCTGTGTTTACAATCTCCTGAACCATTTTTTTTAAATGAAAACTCGTGCTGTGCCAAGAGACTTTGTCGTGTAATTCTAGCATTGAAAGCCCTACCACCAAAACAGATGATAATTCCCACATGATAAGATTGACAAAGCTGTGGACACTGCGTTGACGAATATCTTCTGTTGACAGCGCTGTAATGGCTGTTATTCATAAGACTAAAAAGTACAGCGATTCCTTTGAAATAACAATAAATAATTTCATCGACGCATCTTCATCGTATGGGACAAGAGGCCCACCTGTTTGTGTTCGAGACCAATTCGTGTGCCCCCCCAAAAGTTTTGAATCAAATTCATAGCGTTATTATTAATTTTTAGACATCGTTATCATGTATTTCATTGATTCCATCGGGCTGAAAAAAGTAGCGATTTTTTTTAATCATATACTAAAATAGTATGGGAATTATTAAAACTCACGCGGACGGTTTATTTAGACATTAAATTTCGAAAAAATAAATTAATGTCGCAATTCTGAAGAACCTATCTCAAGGACCCTGTTTTAGATTTATATCTTAATCATTTGCGCATTTTCCTTTGCACTGGGAAATATTGACTCGGCTGCCGCAACCCCCTTTGTTTGATGCCAATCAGATGGAGTCTCGTCAGCACGTGGCCCCAGGCTAAAATTAAGCAGGACATATTTTTACCTTCATATTGATTTACAACTCAAGAAAAAGCAGTGCCATCAATACAAATGCCCCCGATTGCTTTATTGCTACATTGGGGACATTTTATTTTCGTATAAACGAGAAGCACCAAACTATTTTCTTTGCAGTTTAACACGTAGGCTTTCGCGACTAATATTATCCATAATAAAAGTGCTTTGGATTACATCGCGTAAATAAAAATGTGTCGTTAATCCCGCCACCTTCAGTCATCCCTGGATGTGCGATACGGCGTTGTGTCACATACACATGGAATGTATTTAGCCACGTCTGAGAAAAATTAACTTTTAGTGTAAACAAAAAAAACCCTAAAATGTTCTATCCAAGGCGCTATAAAATAATGCTACCCACACTTGCATCCACAATAGGGACATGTTCCTTGAGATTAAAGCGCGTGCAGTAAGAGACGCAGCATGAATCAAAGATCAAAGTACAACCGTGCCTGTACGGAGAGTCCGCCTTTTTTCCGGATGACTGATGCTGCTGCTGCCCCGTCGCCCCGCTGTCTCCCCGTACCACTACTGAGTGCTGCACCCGCGACAAGACTGGGACCAGCCGAGCAGATTTGCAGATTTGCATCTCCCTAATCAGAAGCAGGAAAAAAAAAATCTGCTTTCGCATCGAGGGCCCGGTTAATTTGTTCCGGAAGAAAAATGGCTTTCACTGCCTTTAGGAGGTGGAAAAATGGCTGATTTAACTGATATTTTCTGCAGATGTGGCTTGTTTTTCTTCTGATAAATATCAGACTGCCCCCTTTCCACAAACAAACGAATCAAAGCCCACAGGTAACACGTATCATGCGATGAACAGCGTTTTAGACGTGTTTTCCCAAAAGGAAATGTATAAATGCAAATTGTCAAAGTGAGTTAAAGGTGCAGCCCTGCAATGTCTTACTCACTCAACTGCTGGTGGAAGGATCTCCACTAGAGGGAGCTATAGAGCCTTCTCAAGAGAAAATTTGGTCTACTCTTCCACCCTACATATTTTGCACGCATAATTTGTTTTCCAAATTGCATTGTATTAGTATGCTTAGGTGCACAAAGTGCTCACAGATCAGGTCTTGTAAACACTGTGCATGCTGCTGTCATGTGATGCACTGATACCCTGCGAAGCAGCACCCTCCACATTGACTGGCCGGTCAATCCCTCCGTGTCCGAAAAATCTCAATCACAATGCTCAGCTACGTCAGTCTGGGGTACAACAACCAACAACAATAAAACAACATTAACACCGGCAAGACCGCGGTTATAAAAATGATGTTCAGTCCCATTCCCGGTTAACACACCTGAACATTTTATCAACCGCATTTGGAAATCCACCAGTGTCGCTTACTGTAAATTAAGGGTTTCCCAAACTCCAGTGCTGGCGACCCAACCACATATATCACGCGATTACCAATTTACTCTCATTCGATTACAAATTAACTCGCTCCACGCTGCACGCGCCCGATAATTGTTAAACAGGCTTCACGTGACACGCAAAGCCATTAACGCCATCTGAGTTAAAGGAGTGTACGCGTGTTCCAAACGAAGCAGATCGGGGTTAAATGCTTAGCACGTGGGGCGTGTTCGTATGTATGTTGAACTTCTTTCGCACCGTACGTGGTCAACCGTGTAAACGGTCGGGCACGTGCGGCGTGAAACGAGTTCGTTTGTGTTGGAATGTGGACCAAATTGGTAAGGAAAAAAACGCGGAAAGACGAGTGCCGTTGTGGGTCACGAGTACTGGGTTTTTGGAAACCTTCCTGAAAATATGTTAATGAATGTCAAGCGTCACTGACCAAGTGGCTAAAGTGTGAATAATTCACCACTCACAAAATGACCAAATGGCTTTGCTTGTGGCTTGCTAACATAACAACACCACCAAACGAACCCTTCAAGTGCGATACGTTTGAATCGTTTTACCCAGTGTTGTGCCAACAGTGTTATCTCTGTCATGTCGCGAGTCCAAGTGTCGATTCAGAACTCTGTCCGTGTAGTGGATTGCCCTGTGTGCTGGAGAAAGGCCATGAAAGGAGATGCCCAAGTGTAATGTATCCTTTCTCTGCAAAGCGCCACGGTGACAAAATGTTCATTTCCTCACCTGGTATACGCGAGGTCGTGGATTCCATCCCGACCCCTGACCCTTGTATATTTGGAATGTGTGTGGTTCTTTCTTCCTGTGGTTGCGTGGATTTTTCTCTGGATCCTCCGGTTTTTCCCTCCACAATTAGAAGCATGTCTGTTAAGAATATTTGGTTGCAACAAACGTCCACGTGATCAACCACTTCGTTGAGATTTCATTTATGGCCAGGTCGCTTCTGAAAAAGAGCTATACAGCTCAGTGTGCCTTACCTAGTTAAAAAATATAGTTTAGCTTACTTTTATAGTTTATTTCTACCTACGTGACTTTACCAAAAGAACCAAAGAGTATGGGTTCCTGCAGTCACGAAAGCTTCAAATCAAGATTAATAGGATCGTTTTTAACTTTTGCTGTTATTTAATCCCCCCTCCCCTGCTATATTATTCCGTTGTTGTCCGATCGCTATTCTGTTTGCTAACTTTATCTACTTATGTAACTTTCTCGGTATATTTTCCACCGTTGTAGAGCCAAGATTTGGCTGTACACCCGGGAATAAGAACTTCATAGCTCATCGGGTTCTTCCAGCTAAAATCAAATGTTTATGTCTTAGCAACGTGATTTTATCCACATGTTAGGGGACCACTGCACTTTCCCACGTGCACGGCCACAAACAAATATTCACCACGTATCAGTCAAACTAAGATTACGTTCTCAGAGCTGTATAGTAAAACAAATTCCTTAATATTGCTGTTTATTTTTTAATCCAACCATGCCTCATACCAGTCGAGAGCAACAACTCGCTTCACTTCAGGACTTATTTAATCACAATTGGCTGAAACCCAGATTCAAATCGCCGATCCTCAGCGGCGCCGGCACGGCAGCACGACCCCCAGAGCCTCCACTTGGTACCACCTAATTTACAGACTCAAAGGCGGCGAATGTTTTCTCGGCGTCTATTTTTTAAAGCTATTTTACGGCTCAGCGTCGTGCAAAGTCAAGTAGCCTCGCCGTACACGTCGCTCGGCCAGCCCAGCGGTCTCCCCAGCTCCCTCGCTCTCTCTCTCCCCTCCCAACATCGCTCGCTACGCTCCACATCTACAGATCTGCCTCGACTAGAGCAGCATCCACCCCACGCAGCCGCGGGGCTCTGCGCTTTTGGATCCGACGCCGTTTTGAAGTTGAAATAAACTTTCATGGTTTAAAAAGTCTCAAACTTTTACCCCCAAATGCTTGTTGAAGCGCGCCTGCGTCGACTGCACTTCCAGATATCACCACCGCGTGAGATGAATGCGCCGAGCTGAGATGCAGCCGGAGGTAAGAGTGAATGTTAAACGCCGATTAATTATCGAAATAAAGCAACTTGATTCTTCGCCAGAAGACGACGAAGGGACTCGTTCTGAGCCACCCACGCTTTGGCGATGTTGGTCGTGCAGGTGTGTGGGATAGGGAACTGCTTCACCTGTGTCACAGTGGTCTGTGTGCTTGTATCCTCCCCGTCCCCAGCTCGAAATACCATTCCTACCTCGATGAGACCATTTCGTTAACCCCAACAGCACCCCTCGCCTCCCCCCACGAGAGTCCTACCTGCTTCTTTGATCACCCGAAAATTGGAAATGAGAGGAAAAACAAGTGCCAATCGTTGCGAAGTTTGATTTAATAAAGCGGCGTTACAAGCATAGACGAGCTCTTTATGCCCACGCACATGCAAATGTGCGCTCTAATTTGTCACACAGCCTCGTAATAAATGACTCCTTATTAAAATACGTATTTTACAAGACCTATTTTTAGACGCAGTAATGAGTAAAAAAAAATCTGCCACCACACTCACCGAACCAAACAATAACACATTTCAAAAATCCGTTGACAGAAAGTCACGCTAAGTATGCTATTTGCATAGCTCGTGTACGGTGCATATAGGCTGTTTCTGCTGTAATTGGTAGCCAAATGTGCCATAAACACAGAGGCCTCTGTAATCCCAGTGCTAACAATCTGTTTGGCCGGGATAGGGAGCAGCAGCGTTTTCAGCCAAACAGTAACAAAAGCCATTAGAGCTGCATTGCTGTGGCTTGGGCATCAATTCCCCATCAGCAAATTGCTTTTGGGATTTGGCTGGTCACGAGTTCTTTAGCTTCCCAACAGGACCAACCGCAGGATCTCGGGCCGAGAAAACCATTATTGCAACGGCAAGACCCTCGGTGGGACGACGAGGGCTGCACGGCGCACGCCCGTGTGCGGGCAGGTGCAGCACGGGGCAAGGAGACAACCCTCGGACCATCCACCTGCCCTGCCCCCCCAACAAAAGTCGTGTCCACAAACGGGAAACTTACAGGAAACTGCAAAGAGAGAGACCAGCGCAGCTGCAAAAGAATCCCCGTGCCTGCGCGTTTGATTGAAAACACTTTTTACTGGGGGGGAAATCTCTCTCCTTGTTGTGACTTGCAGAGGCTGGGTTTAAATGTCCCCTCCCTCCATGTACTGTCTATGAATGGCAATCAATGATGCAAATTAAATTGTGGGCACCTGTGACTGCTCGCGATGGGTTTTGCGAGCGTGTGAACAACATGCCGCGTGCCCTTCAGCGGACGCGGAATAATCAGAGTGGGGCCTCTTCTCGAGCGAGCCTCCCACCTCGCCTCTCTCGTTCTCATCTCCGCGCGCTTAAATCTCATCCCGAAAGCCTTTTCGCCCACATTGGTTATTTTACTCCGAGAGTTCCATCACCGTGATGAATGCCGTCTTCGCCAGAACGAACGTGAAACTGACTCGAGGATTCCCCCCCCCCTACGCCGAATAAAATATGTAATATACATAGCTGAGTGCACTGAGGCAAACAAGCAGCATGATGTGACCGCTAAGGGCTATTGTAAAATGTGCATTTCTTTTCATGATAAATGCGTGTGTGAATGCAAACTGTTTCCCCATTCTCTCCTTCCCCAGTAGACAGTTGTCATATCTTCTAGTTTGTCGCAATAATACATGCAAAGCAACATAATTGAATAAATGCGTATTGTTCTTCATGGGTTCCAAACATCCCCAATGCAGGGGGCCGCAGAATAATAGTGAGATTTTCTGGACAGATAAATGGTATTAATCATAGTAACTTCCACTTATTAGGCGCCTTTCACAAAGGCTCAAGGCACCGTGTGTGAAAAGGACGAAGATAATGGAGAGCCGTGTGGCAAAATAAGAGCCAGAGAAGGAGAACGGCGATCAGAAGAAAGCTGTTTTTAGTAGGGACTTAAAGGGAGTTCCACAACTGGGGGGGCACCAGTCGGGAATTTCACAACCAGCGGGCGCCACAGTAAATGTCCGATAACGCAGCCGATGAATAACGAATCATCAGCATCGTTAGCCACAGAAGCTAGCAATGGTCAGAGTGAATATATAATCAAGGAAAGCATCGCATGCAAAAGCCTGTAAACACCTGACGTAGGGTCCTATGGTCTGCACGAGCCACCCAAATGCAAGAATTAAAAACAAAACACTCAGGTTTTCATCAAGATGACAACGAATGTAATTGTTTACAAAATATCCACATGGTTACTGTTTTACTGTTTCAGAAAACGAAACGAAAGCACGGTGCAGTGCACTGGGCCAGCATGCTGATGACAAAAGCCGCCATCGTGATGCAAGACCTTAGCTGCACATGTCTTGTTTTACTCAAGCAGATGGGCAAGTAAAGACCATCGTTGACGGTGTCGCTGTGCCAAGGTTGCCCATTTAGGCCATGAAGTTTGGCCAAAATAAGGCAGCGACGGGAGGGGAGAGGGTTTTCGCTCACGAGAAAAAAAAAGCCCGAATTCCTGCCCCCCAAAAAATGGGCACTCGTGCCCAGATACTCAGATTAATGAAAAGCCTCGGAGCGAGGAATTAGCGGCGCTGCGTCGTCGTGTGGTCCTGGCTACGGCTTCGCATGCGGCGAGAGACCACGGGTGCTTAGCGCCAGAACCTCCTAAAGCCTCATCCCCCCCCCCCGCCCGCGTAAATGACAATGTTTTCATTGAACATCATCAACAAAAGCCATGAAAGTTTAAAAAAAGCAAGCTTCTTGTTGTTGTTATGAAGGTGTTGTGTTGTCTATATCTATATTTAAATGCAGACTGTGATATAGAGGCCAATAGCTTATTCAAAATGTGACATTGAACAGGTGCAAACATTAATTTCGCTCGACCACTGCTCCGAGGTGGCAAACCAGTGTCTTACTTTGAGATGGCTGAAAATTGTAATGCTCCGAGGTGGCAAACCAGTGTCTTACCAGTGTCTTACTTTGAGATGGCTGAAAATTGTAATGCTATGGGGGGGGGGGGGGCACCAAGAGCTGATTTATTACCCCACTAAAGGAACGACAACGGACCCGGCATACCAAGTGATCGCAGGCTCCATCCTGCGGCGATCTAAGCAGCTTGAGTGTGCCGAACGTATTAACAAGTGGTCGCCGCGCATGCAAATTTGCCCACCACGAATCCTGACCGCCGCGAAAACATGATCAGATCACTTTCTGCGTTAATAGCACGCGATCGCTGCTCTAATTCAACGCTGTCAAACAGCAGCAGCAGCAGCAAAAAAACTCATTTCTTATAATAACGTCTTCCATTATTGATGTCATTTCCGCCCACAATTTCAGGATTGCCGACTGCTCGACGCCCAGATAGTTCTACCAATGTAGTGAAGGAGACTCGTTGCAAACAAATAGAAGCAGTATATTCTTAGGTTATTTTCGGTAAAGTCACGTAAGTAAAAAATTTAAATTAATAAAAGTAAAATAAAAAATCAAATAAAAATCACGACGTTTCGGAGGCAACACATGAATTTAAATTTTAATTTTTTACCTACGTGACTTTACCTAAATAACCTAAGAATATGCATCCTTGCAGTCACGAAAGCTTCAAATCTAGAATTAAATAGAAGACGCTCGATACATTTAAACTTGCAATGGGAATTTTGTTCGGATAACCGTTGTGGAGTGCACGTGAAGAGTGGAGCAAATGGCGGTGGTGGAGGGATCTTTTATGATTAGGTCTTCCTTTGCTGGTGAAGAACGCAGCAATATGTTCCAACAGGGATATACACTCGACGGCGGCGAGAGCAATGACCTAATTTGAAGGAATCTTACAACGCCGATTTTTTTCTCCCCCAGATATTACAATACCCCCCCACCCCAACCACACACACACACAACAGAGCTCAGGAATTCCAAGTGGAGAAAACACCTCGGCAAATGCGTCATACTAAACATCGCCCGTAACAGGGCAAAAACACGAAACAGCCACGTGAGGCCATTTCGAATGCAAACAGAGGCATGAAAATGTAATGAGGGCGGGCGATATAGCAGCCGTGCAGGTGCCGCAACCAGACGGAGGTCAGAGAAGCAGTTTTCCTTCATAAATACGTTTTCCCCTCAAACCCAAGACTCGTTAAATATTTAGAGGATTTTGTATTCAGGGAGAAACAACCACAACCCCCCCACCCCCACCCCCCGTGTTTCTATGTCAATTCCACAGCGTAGATAATCTCCGAAATTGAGAGCTCATTGATCAAACCAAGCCCCCTCATCAACTCTGACCCCAAAGCCACGTGTTAAGCATTTATTATTTTACTTTCAATTAAATCTTATATATGTGTATATAAAAAAGCGATTTTGCCTGCGCGGGGAAAAACCGTATCCAACATGGATTTCCATTTTCAATCAGATTTGGTGGGACACAAACAATAACAGCTGTCTGTACAAAACAAAACACGTTATTTGGTGATACTGCATTTGCAGTGGTGTAGCAAACACAAATAAAAAAAACACCGTCAACACATTCACCAATGACACTGTGGCCTGAAGAGAAACAATATATAGAATAGCAGGTGACGTCTCGGGCAATGGCCCTTCTTCACAGCAGCAAGATGAAGAAGGGGTACAGTTGTTATGAAGATGGGCCATTACCAAAAATGTCGCCTTATTCTATACTTTTAAGGCAACTGCGTTATTGACCAATGTGTTGAGTACTTCTCGTGTTGACAATTGTACAAACTAGATGGGAGCGAAACGCAGATATATATTTGCACACTTTGAGCAGCGGTGGGACTGCGGGCGGTGAGAGGGGGGGAGGGGCATTTTTCAAGTCTTTGCAGGAAAGGTGTAAGCTACCCCGCCTGCGATTCCTCTCTGTTTCTCTCTCTCTGTGTGTCTGTCTGTCTCTGTGTGTGTGTCTGTCTGTGTGTGTCTGTCTGTGTGTGTGTGTCTGTGTTTGTGTGTGTCTGTGCGTTTCTCTCTCTCTCTGTGTGTCTGTGTGTGTGTCTGTGTGTGTCTGTGTTTGTGTGTGTCTGTGCGTTTCTCTCTCTCTGTGTGTGTCTGCGTGTGTCTGTGTTTGTGTGTGTCTGTGTGTGTCTCTCTCTCTCTCTCTGTGTGTGTATGTGTGTGTCTGTGTTTGTGTGTGTCTGTGTGTGTCTCTCTCTCTGTGTGTGTCTGTGTGTGTCTGTGTTTGTGTGTGTCTGTGTGTGTCTCTCTCTCTCTCTGTGTGTGTCTGTGTGTGTCTCTGTGTGTCTGTGTGTGTCTGTGTTTGTGTGTGTCTGTGTGTGTCTCTCTCTCTCTGTGTGTCTGTGTGTGTCTCTGTGTGTCTGTGTGTGTCTGTGTTTGTGTGTGTCTGTGCGTTTCTCTCTCTCTGTGTGTGTCTGTGTGTGTCTGTGTTTGTGTGTGTCTGTGTGTGTCTCTCTCTCTCTCTGTGTGTGTATGTGTGTGTCTGTGTTTGTGTGTGTCTGTGTGTGTCTCTCTCTCTCTGTGTGTGTCTGTGTGTGTCTGTGTTTGTGTGTGTCTGTGTGTGTGTCTCTCTCTCTCTCTCTGTGTGTCTGTGTGTGTCTCTGTGTGTCTGTGTGTGTCTGTGTTTGTGTGTGTCTGTGTGTGTCTATCTCTCTCTGTGTGTCTGTGTGTGTCTCTGTGTGTCTGTGTGTGTCTCTCTCTCTCTGTGTGTCTGTGTGTGTCTCTGTGTGTCTGTGTGTGTCTGTGTTTGTGTGTGTCTGTGTGTGTCTATCTCTCTCTGTGTGTCTGTGTGTGTCTCTGTGTGTCTGTGTGTGTCTGTGTTTGTGTGGGTCTGTGCGTTTCTCTCTCTCTGTGTGTGTCTGTGTGTGTCTGTGTTTGTGTGTGTCTGTGTGTGTGTCTCTCTCTCTCTCTGTGTGTCTGCGTGTGTCTGTGTTTGTGTGTGTCTGTGTGTGTCTCTCTCTCTCTCTGTGTGTGTCTGCGTGTGTCTGTGTTTGTGTGTGTCTGTGTGTGTCTCTCTCTCTCTGTGTGTGTCTCTGTGTGTCTGTGTGTGTGTGTGTCTGTGTGTGTCTGTGTTTGTGTGTGTCTGTGTGTGTCTCTCTCTCTCTCTGTGTGTGTCTGCGTGTGTCTGTGTTTGTGTGTGTCTGTGTGTGTCTCTCTCTCTCTGTGTGTGTCTGCGTGTGTCTGTGTTTGTGTGTGTCTGTGTGTGTCTCTCTCTCTCTGTGTGTGTCTCTGTGTGTCTGTGTCTGTGTGTGTCTGTGTTTGTGTGTGTCTGTGTTTGTGTGTGTCTGTGTTTGTGTGTGTCTGTGTGTGTCTCTCTCTCTCTGTGTGTCTGTGTGTCTCTGTGTGTCTGTGTGTGTGTGTGTCTGTGTGTGTGTCTCTCTCTCTGTGTGTGTCTGTGTGTGTCTGTGTGTGTGTCTGTGTGTGTGTAGGCGCGAAACGAGAGGTGACAAATGGCGCACGCGCGTGTGCAGATGCGGGGAACTCGCCGCAGTGAATGCGATGCGCCTTGAAGGTGTTCCACACGGACTTGATTTCTGCGAGAGATTCCAAAATGTTGCACGGGATGTTAAAGATGTTTGCCATAAGAGTCCTGCGTGTTTCCATTGCTTATTTGATGCTCATTGTATTGCTCATCCGCTGCATACCGTTACGGGGGAAACGTGGGTTTACAGCATCGCAGGGCTTCCCATTCGTTCGGAGTCAAGGTCCTTGTGACATAATCTAATAATCAGGGCCGGCTGAAGCAATATCGCAGCGCTCCCTGGAAAGAAATTTCAGGGCCCCACTTGGGGAGGTGACATGGAATTATATTGTATTAGATATCGCCTCCTTGGGGTTGTAGCATTTGCAATTGTGCACTTGCATGCGCTGCGCATTTACCACTGCCTATTACCCCAAGGATTCATCATGTTCAAATACGCAATGCTTCTGCAAGCGATGCAAATGAGCGTTGGCTTTGTCTGAAAGCCCTGAGCCATGGATTTCCAGACGTCGGGCACACTCTCCTGCAACCACCGCACATCCGCCACGCATCGCACACCCACCGTTGCCTACAACAACCGCCATTCGCCACTAAGTGGCGGTGACGTCACCACGACGCTTGTGCCAGGCCATGTGCACCCTGAGGCCACGTGAAGTGTCGAACGCCCGCTGGCAGGAGGTCACGGGGCAGACCCAGGTGCCACGGGTCGACTGACCGAGATGACCGAGATGACTGGCTGATGCACCACCTGTGCCCCCTGCTGTGCCAACTTGCTGTGCTTTAGCCACCCGGCGCTCCGCTCGTTGTTGTGAGCGTCGCTCCTCCGCCCTCCGTTGTTGTCGGAGGGCGACTGCCTCCAACTGCCCAGTAGCGTCCTTCACGAGCCTCCTCCACTGAGGCCGATCTTGACACCGCTGGTACCAGTCATCGGCAAGTCCACTCAGCTCCACGTCCTCCTGTACCACATCACTCCATCTCTTCTCTAGCCCGTGCCGCGCCCGTTTAGCCCCCTCGATCCGGCCAAACAAAAGCTGTTTAGGCATGCGGTGGCTGGGCATGCGGGCTACATGACCCAGCCAACGCAGCCTTGCCTGCCGGAGGAGCTCACTGATGGGACTTTGCCCAGATCTTTCAAGGACTTGTGAGCTCCTCACACAATCCAGCCTGGTTAAACCCAGGATGGATCGTAGGCAGGCCAGCCTAAATGTTTCCAACCGGCGAAGATGCTCCACTAGGGGGGTCCACGTTTCGCAAGCGTAGAGAAGGGAGGGAATGACCGTGGCCGAGAAGACCTGAAGCTTCGTGCGGAGCGACAGACCAGGTAGCTTCCACACAGCGTTACGCAACCGATGAAAAGATATTGCCGCTCGACTGATTCGGAGTGAGACCTCTGCTGATAAACTGGAGCCGGTCATGAGCACACTGCCCAGGTATGGGAAACTCTCTACTCTCTCCACAACTGCCCCATCACCGATTGGGAGTTGTGGGGACGGAGTGCCCGATGGTACAAAATACCCAGGCAGGTGCTTAGTTTTGGTGGGGCTGATGGTAAGGCCCCACCTCTTAGTGGCACGCTCCAGTCTCAGCAGCAGCGTCTCCAACTCCTCTTCTGAATGAGCAGCTATTACCAAATCATCGGCATACATAACGTGGTTGACCAATAGGGAGCCATCCCTTGATCGCACCCGGGCGTCGATCAGCCTCCCATTATATCTGTACCAAATGGTAATTCCCCCGGTACAGCTATTGAAGGCTTCACGAACTACGCAGTCGAAATAGATGTTAAATAATGTGGGAGCCAGAGGACATCCCTGTCGCACCCCAAGGTGTACAGGGAAAGGCTCCGACTCCCGGCCACGTAGTTTTACCCGGGCCCGCTCACCATCATGAAGGTCCTTAATGATCGTGAGCAGAGGGTCAGGGACTCCGAAAGCACGAAGAACAACCCAGAGCCCAGTCCTACTGATGGTATCATAGGCCTTGACCAGGTCAATAAAGCAGAGATGTAGGTCTTTTTGGAATTCCCTACACCTCTGCTGTAGCAGACGGACAGAAAATATGGCATCTGTGCAGGACCGCCCTTTCCTGAAACCACATTGGGGCTCCGCAAGCCTCTCCTCAGCATGCCTAGCAAGGCGATGTTGAATAATCCTTGCCAGGACCTTACCCGGCACACTGAGGAGTGAGATGCCCCTGTAGTTGTTACAGTCGGTACGGTCCCCCTTCTTAAAGAGGGGGACCACCAGGGCATCCTTCCAGTCCTGCGGAACCCGTCCAGTGGTCCAGACTGTTGTTATGATGTCATATAGGGCAGTCTGTGCACAAACGCCACCCTCCCTCAGCATTTCGCCTGGGAGATCATCTCTGCCCGGTGCCTTCCCTGGTCTCAGACTCCGGATCGCCCTCAGTACTTCCTCAACAGCCGGTACCTCAGCCAGCCACTCACAGGGGGTGACCTCTTCCAATATTTGAGGCACCGCAGCCTCAGCAGGGTTATCCCCACTTTGTGCCATGATGTTTTCCTGGCTGAGAGATTTTCCCTCCCCCAGGACCTCACAGAAATGCTCAGCAAATCTGCAAACCTGTTCCTGGGGGTCGGAGATTGGATCACCGTTTTTTCCTCTAATGATGGTAATAGGTGTGGCGCTACAGGTTACTTTTTTGATGGAGTTAAATAGTGATTTGTGATCGCGGGCTACTGAGGCAGACTTCATCTCCTCAGCAACCCGCGACCACCACCCATCCTTACAGCGCCTCACGGCTCTCCGAACCTCCGAGCGAAGACTGCGGTAAACCTCATCATTCTCTGACGTGGGATGCTGTAGGCGATCAGAGTGGGCCTGTCGCTTTTTCTCAATAAACCTGAACACCTCCTCCGTCAGCCAGGGTTCCCGGGGAGGTCTGGACCGCGTACCCAAAGCAGCCATTGCAGCTGCATGAGTCACAGTCTTAAACCTCGCCCATTTACCCTCGACATCAGGTGGAGTGGGGGACGATGCCAACCCCAGCTGCAAGCGCTGATGAAATTCTCGCTTGCAACTTTCATCAGCTAACTTAGACCAGGCCACTTTTGGTTGGAATGGGATCCTGGGTGTACACCCACCACCGGAGTGGAAGAATGGCAGGCGCATCTTACAGATGACTAGTCGATGGTCAGAGGGCAGATCAGCTCCACGGTAGGTCCTGGTGTCAAGGACATGGGCTCGCATCCGCTGGTCCGTCACTACGTAGTCCAGCAGATGTTCTTGCTTGGACCCGGCATGCATCCATGATGTTGTGTGGATGCGCCGATGCCGGAAGAGCGTGTTGGTAATTACAAGCCCATGGGCTGCACAAAAATCTAGCAGCCTCCTACCGTTATTATTGAGCTGATCTGGCCCATGCCTTCCAATCACTCCAGACCAGGTGCCAGCATCATGACCAACTCGGGCATTGAAGTCACCCAACAAGATGACTCTGTCCCGAGTGGCCACTTTAGCCAGCACCTGTGACAGGAGGTCATAGAAAGCGTCCGACTCACCGGCTTTGCCTGCATCCCTCCACGGATGTTCGTCTTCGGTGGGGGCATAAGTAACCACGACCACCACTCCTCGCCTCTGGTTGATGGGAAGGCGAGCCCAAAGTATCCTGGGGCTTACAGCTTCCCACACCTCACCGCCACGCTCCCACGCCCCCTTCATTCTTTTGTTCAGAAGAAGAGCCACACCCTGTTGTTTGGCAGTCTCCTGCCCCGAGTAGAGGACTGTCCACCCCTCATGGTGGCAGGAGCCAGAACCGGTCCACCGGACCTCCTGAATGCCACAGAGATCCAGGCGGTACCGGTCCAGCTCCCGACAGAGGAGTGGCAGCCTCTCCTCCGCAGTGAGCGTTCGAACATTCCACGTGGCCATCCGCAATGGTTTTTCGTTGTTTCTGGAGGAGCCCCGAGGGTTAAAATTCAATCTCCTGGCTCCGCCAAATGGGGTTTGGCCAGGAGACGTCATAAAAGCCTGACCCCCCGGGGCCTCCGGCACAAGCTTATTAATTACAGGTTCATGTTTAATTCGTAGTTTACTGGTGGTTAATTGAAGGTGGAGGGGTTACCAGCCCCTCGCACCCGTCCAGAGCCCCCGTTTAGCCACTGTGGTGGTCACAGACGCCATGAGGGGAGAGGCCAATGGGCATTGGCCCTCCCCCCACAGCACTGCCCACGACAGTGTTGCCCGTCCGGCACCGCGAGGAGGTAGGAGGTTGTTTTGCCGGACCGTTGCCTACAATCACACACACACACACACACCCCATACACTGCACATCCACCGCACGCACCCATCACACGCACTGCACACAGTCACTGCACACACTCGCCCCGCACTCAGACACTCACCGCACACCCACTGCACACACAGACACGCCCACACAGACATCCACCGCACAAACGTTCTGCACACCGCACCGCGCAAATGGACAGAATGTGATCCCCGCACGAGTGACGAGCAAATGAACTCGCTGACACCGACATGTAAAGTGGACGCAGCGCTAGCACTCCTCCCACGGCGGTGGGAGAGACGGAGAGATGCATGCACGTTGGAACTTATTTCGCACCGTACGTAGCCAACCGTGTTGATCGCAGGTGAGATGGGTGCAGAGCAATCGCCTGCCCTGGCAGACACACGTCCCGAGGGAGCTTGCAGAAACAAAAGTGAGAGTGGATCTGAGAAGAAGGTCTTTTTCATGGTGCGCGCCCTTCATGCCGGCGTAATTTATATATTCTTCGCGTGATAATGTGCGCAAGAAATAGGCCAATCTGCCCTCAGCAATGCTCGAATTGTTTTGGACATTGAAGCAGCACACACAGCATTAGGGCAATGTGCAGGGGGCCAGACAATTATGATGGCTTTTAGGCACCCCCCCCTCCTCCCTCCCACTTCAACAACGTCCCCTACAGCTGGCTAGCTGTGTCAGGTCCCGGGGACAGCCTCGTCTAAACGTACATCATAGTCCCAAACCGTCGCCTGGTGTCATTGCTACCACCGCCGTGCCCGTTCTATTCCCGCAGGACCATAGGCAGGCTTGAGTGCCTAACGCTCACAGGGCGAACCTCGTGTGCAGTATAACTGCGTTCTTCTCGTGATCTTATGCATAGACTGAACACTTCCATTTGTTTTTACCAACAAAGCGTTAAAAGGAGACCACATTGCTTGAGCACGTAGCTTTGTGGTCGCTTCCTCTTGCTCTAACTCTGGGCTGGACCAAGGACCGCGCAGATGGAGGGCCTGGGAGCTTTACACGACCTCGTTAATTTCTTCCTGAAGCCGGAGTTTGCTCCTGATACGTTACCGAGCGGACCATTAAATTCCCAAGGGAAGAGCTTGGACCGAGAAGGCAACGGAGTCTAATTTAACTGGCACATTCCCACATGTCCCTGATATTCAATATTATGCTCTCACTGCACCGGGTGGTCTATAGAGGATAGCGCATAGAGCAATCTGCGAGCCCAGAGTTTCATATCACCTCATTCCATCCGTCTTTTGTTCTGAGTCTCCAAATGTTTTGCTCTCCAGCATTTGCTTGATTTTTTTCATTAAAGTTTCACAAAATCAATGGCTTCTTTGGAAATTGTAAATTCGTGGCAATCTTGTGGCCTAGCTCGCCACTTCCATTCTGAGACCAGCTTAAAAAGTGAGCCAACTTTCGGGGAGAAATGAGCGCTTATATGGATTTCTATCCGCTCAAGATGTTCCAAAAGCCCTCCCCCAACTCATGCCACCCCAACCCCTTTTGCGTTGAGCAGCTATAATGGCCTATTGCGCATTAAGCGTGCGATCGTCTGCAGTAACAATCATTATAAAGCACCAGTCCATTACACCGAAGTATCCAGTTTTATTATCGTGTTGTGACGCAACAATGTAATTTATGACATCTTCCAATCGTCATTAGGATGGCGATTGGCTGTACTGATTTAATTAATTAATACACCGTAGCGTAATCATTAATTTATTACTATCCATATGGGCCAGGCGTAACATGCAGATGGTGTTCGGTTGGGTTTCTTGGCTGCGTAAATGCACTGTGAGGCCGAGGCGCGACTCCTCCATCGATTAAGAGAGTAATCGTGGCAGAAAATGCCCACATGTAAATATATTGTGTAAGCAGCTTTGCCTTTGAGTGATTAAAAAAAGACGCAACTGTTCATTGTGATTACCGTGCAATTGGGCCAACAATCTCGGCCACACACTGGCTGTGGCAGTAATCACAATCCAATTTAGCACGACAATTTTCAGAATTAAATGTCCTGTAATTGAATGTTAAACTCGAAATGCAGCATGGTAATTGCTGCTTGTGGACAAAAAAAATGTTTCCCCCAGATAAGGTTGCGAGTTTGGGTCTCCGACGGAGCTCACAGGAGCATGTTCCATCGGGCCATTGGTAGAGAGGGCCTATAACTACAACGGGTGTGTCCACTGGCCCAGCCAGGACATATATTGGCCAAGGCTGTTTTTCGTCACACTCAGGCAGCAGGTATCGCACGAGTGCAAGGGTCACATGTCCGATAGGCGGGACGTCGGTGCCAACTAATGGTCCTTAGCATCGTTTGCCACGATGCTCATGGGCGTTTGACATTCTTGTACCACCACGTGATTCAAAATAGTCACCCGACATCTGTTTAATAGTCACCCTTATTTCTGCTTCACGTTCCTGTAAATTAAATCTAAATGTGTTTATGATCGGTCTAAATATAATCTTCCCGAGCCAACTTATACTGTCGGAAGCTTATTATGTAACACCGATTTATCTTTGTGCAATATTTTATATTCCTCGTGTGACAAAGTAGTTTTGCGCCGAATTATATCCGCTTAATTGCTGTACTTTGTAGTATTTATTTTGGCTTTCGTCATTTCGGTGACCCGGGCCACTCTTGCAAAATGAGACGATCTTGGTGTCTTGAATTATCACCTGGTTGAAGAAAAACAAACACAACTTTTTAAAGATTCCACACTGCTGCTGCTGCTGCCGGTATTTAACCCACGCAGCCTCACAAAGTGCAGCGGCAGACTCCATGGCGAGAGCCACTCATCAGTGCCGGATTGTCCTACTAGCAAACGTAGCTACATATGTAGCTACTAAATATGTAATAGCTACATATGATACAGGCCCCGCACTTTCAAAGGCCATGCGCTAAACGCTTTCAAGCTATCAATTACGGTTCAGTGATTCTGCACTTGCTCTATTACAATAGTACTATACTGCCTTCAAATTTTATGAACGATTGGGTGTTTAAGGTTAGCGATTTGTCGCTTTATCTGGCTGTATGGCAAATGAAAAATATAATGACTTTACTATGCAAGTAAGAAATTAGTATTTTAATATATCTTTTTTAGGGCCCATTCATAACATATGCTACAGGCCCCGCGCTAGCTTAATCCGGCACTGCCATACCTGCACTGCGGTGCCACGGTGAGCATTGACCTAATTGGCTGCAATCAGTAGCACGCTGTGTCGGGCTTGCTCCCTGATGTTACCTTCATTAATTTCAATTACTTCACCATCCCATGCCCTTCTCACCCCCCCCCCCCTACCCCCCTACCCCCCTCACGTGTTGGACCAGTAAAAAAAAAACCTCCCAACAATATCCTTTGCAGAATTGCACGCTCAACATCATTTTATTTTGACACGAGCAATAATCTACCAGGAGAAGCACGACTAATTTGAGTCACAAAAGCACCCAGGCTGCAAAATCACAACGATCCTATCTCGTGTATGAAGCCGTCCGCTCCGGCGAAGCGTCTCCAATCGTCGCGGAATAGCGTGGAGTGGTGCAACTCGTTTCATAACGTCAACATGTACGTCAGTGCTCTCGGTGTTGACCTCAAATAGTTACGTAACGTAGTAAAGCGAAATAATTAAACACCCGCGTGCGTGAAGGGCCGTCCATACAAGACGTCACGCACCTAGGGAGGGGGGGGGTCAGACATTTGTGACGATGTGTGACGAAGGGGGGGGGGGTGAGAAATGTGACGTCACATCAAAATGCGCAACTTTAAATAAATACAGACAACACGTTCTACTTAATTAAATAGACTGTTTTAATAAATGTTTTCTCCTACAACATCAGAGCGCAGCGCCACATTAAATACGCACTACACTGACAATAGTTTAAAGGGCGATTTGAAGCATGTTTTATTTTGGGGGGGGGGGGTAGGCAGAGCTTTGTGACGTCATATTTGAGGGGGGGGGGGTCTGACTTTTTGTGACGCCGTGTGACGAGGTGGGGGGGGGTCAAAAATCGTCCAAAATTGCGTGACGTCATTTATGGACGGCCCCTGACTACCTCAACAAAACTCCCCGGCCCTGTCGATGGAAGCGGTCGGCTGCCGATTTTTAAAAAATAATTCACCCTCTGCGAAGTGTCCAAGCTAATCACGCTGCTTCATACATTAAAAAAACCGGAGACATTTACGAAACTTATCCATAGAAAAATCGGTGTACGGTAAACGAGTTTAATAATTGGGCAGCAGTCTTCGTCTTAAATCAGCGGGGTTGGCAAGTTCGCATCAGCAGACGTCTCAGCGCTTGGCTACGGAACCGACATATACAAATATACATAAAACCATAGCTGGTAAAAAAATTTACAAATACGTTTAAAAAATATACATATAAAAACGGCTGACAACTGCCCTTTAACCAAACGCATAAAGGAGTTGCATTTGCACAAGTGAATCATAAAGCAAACCAACGTAGTCTGCGCTCCTTCAATGGAGGAGTTACAAAACGACACGAACTCTCTCTCTCTCTCCTGCAGCCCTCCTCCCGTGGCGAGCTTGCCAATCACCATAATTGCCGTACGCGAGTGGAGCATGCAAGTCGCAGACTCGTATCGCGAGATGTGCAGCAAGTGCTTTGGTGGCGCCACGGCATCAGACTTCACGGTGGGCTCCTGGGCAGCAGTTATAAGCCTGCACTGCCAGGAAGATTGCTTTGGCTCGACGTAGGGACACTGGCAGCACATTGAGACTTCACACTCGTGCCTGTGTGTGTCCTCTCATCCGCGTGTTGCCCTTCCTGTCTCCCGGTGCAATTCTGAGGCAAACATCACACACACACACGTTGCTTGCGTGCACTTTTCAGATTGTGTTCTTGATCAACGGGCACGTCTCTGATCCATGAGTGTGTTGCATTTATTTCGCACCGTACGTAGCCAACCCTGATCATCGGAGGTGCGGGGAAAGGACATTGGGGTTGCGGGGGAAGGAGTGACTTGCTTACATTTCCTATACTTTACACTCCTATGGGGTTTTGTATTGTTCGTTGTTGTAACCATCTGAGTCGCCCCCACTGGACATCTGTGAAAAAGAGCTTCACAGGTCATCGGATTCATCCAGGAAAAATAAAGATTCTGATTCTGCAATGTATAGCAGGTAGATATATACTGATAGCAACAAAACAATGTGCTTCGTTAGGCACATTGGTATTTTACTTTTCATTGCTAAGTTTACTTTTTCATCGCATTGATCCCCGGGGCCACACACAACAACTAGCCTTGGTTGGTCTACGCGCTCCGATGCTCTTTTCACGGTGTGTTGCTCACACAGACATGTTTAGTTCTTGAGCGAACTTGTGCGTGACCTTTGTTCTTTGAGAATATTCATTTTGAATCCCCACCGTGTGGCCTTTCTTTATTCAGTTATTCTGTAATGCCCTTCAATTCGTCCCCATGTATTGCCATAATATTGACGTTCACCGTATGGACTGTTAAGAAAAGTACGCGGGCTGTGGGCAGACGGGGTGACGATCGGTCGTCGAGACTAATGACAGAGTGGCAGCCAAAGAGGGGAACACGCCTGCGGGCACGCCTCTCTTCTTTGGGTCTTTCGGTAAAATCACGTAGATAGGTTCAAAATTAATTCAAAAAAATAAACAAACACGACGTTTCGATCACAACACAAGCGATCGTCTTCAGGTGGGAAAAGTGTAGGAGTCATGAAACTAGCTCCCAGGACCGAGAGATGGTGACAGCTTGAGGAGGCCTTCATCCAGCAGTGAAATAATCAGACTCACGACGATGATGAACGCAATAAAAGTAACGTAACTTAATTGTGGAGAACAAAGTTCCTTGTGGCAGAATGAGTCTCGAAAGGCAATACAGTGAGCCTCAAACTGGAGGTTCTGACAAACGATTTATCTTCATGATGCAATGTCAGCCTTCTGCACAAGTTAGTACAGCGATGTTGCGATGCAATCGAGTTATTAGTAATACATCTCTGATACAAGCAGCTAAATATGTCGGCAAAGGAGACTTGTCAATGTGTTCTCTAAGGCGTCTTAACACCAAGCAAGACGTCATCATTGGGTTAAACGATGACGTCACCCTGCTGCTCTATTTAAGACCGATCGCAGGTGGAGGGCTTCACTTTTCTGGCAAATTGCCCGATGATTCTGGATGTAATTACCAGCGAAACGTCGTACTCAAAACTTGTAAATGTTGTGGATTCACTCTTCAACACACCGGCGGGCTAAAGTAGTGAACTATTTGTCTTTTGTCAACGTGACACTTTTTTTTACTGATTTTGCCGTGTCGGGTGGTGGAGGGTTGCGACACATTTATAAATAACGCGATCGAACCCAAAAACGTTTAATATGAACAATGTTATAATATTCCAAAACTGGGACTTACGGTTTTATTGGAGCATGACAAAGAAAAACACCCTAAAATCTAGGAGCGATGGCAATACAACAATGCGTTTTAGAACAGTGCCGCTGATATCATGGCCACTTTCTGGCTGCTCGCCATCGGCGCTTTCAGATGCGCTTCTGCGGCCGCCTGAAAAACGTCTCTTCCTTCCGATATTCCACTAGTAGCTATGCACCTTTAGATCATCATCGAGATTGAAAACTCCTCTCTTTAGAACTGCTTTTTTTGTTATCAGTATGTTGTCATCCCCCCCCCCCCTCCGGGCAACTCCGATTAGCACGGTTGGCTACGTACGGCTCGAAATAAGTTCAACATACCGTGGAAGAGTGGACACAGGAGGAGGGAGAGAAGGGAAGCGACTCAGCGGGGAGGTGATGCACAGCAAGGAACACACAACCCCCACCCAAGCGGGAATACCCTGCGAGCATCAACCTCATCAGTCTCAGCCATCGCCGCTCGACATTCGTGGTCACATTAGAGAGCTTTGCGAAACTGATTTCGCAACAGTTACCTTCATTCATTTGTTTATCTGTGGATTAATTTATTTCAGGAGCAATGGAAGCAGGTTATTATTATTATTCAGCCCCTGTAATAGGTTGCAGATGATGAATGATTGTTTTAGTCTCACCAACACCCGTGACTCTCTAGCAGCACGCACTGGAACAGGCAGGGCTGGAAGAGACCTCATTGTTAAAAGTGCAACGTTCCACTCGCGGAGGAACAATATGGACCACAAGGATCCTCCTTCTCCATGATTAAAGGGCTGGCATATTACGACGAGACGTGGCAACTGCTGTAACTGGATTTTACTTTTACCTAAACAGAGTGGAGCCAGCACAACAGGTTTATAATTACAGGACTAAACTCTTCATGGCCACATGATTTATGTCCCATTTGTAGCCGTAGTGATGGATTTGAAGTCTTCGGTAATTCTACAAAGCACCAGTTAAAAAACCCCACCGAATGAAAATCTATGACCTCATTTGGCCGGGATAATTACATCTGAGTGCTAAAGGCCACAGTGTGCGCAAACACATTTTTTTTTACTTTCACCAAGAAAGGCAGCGGATGATCGGCTCTGAGCGAGAAGCCACGGATAGCAGCAGCAGTCATCGGGTCATTCGGAAAGCAAAGCCATAAACAATACGATTTGGATTCATACGGCGTCCAAACGCGACCGTATCTCGAGACACTGTGCAGAGACAGAGGCGCGTGGGTGTTCTATGCCCCGATGGCAAGGAGGCACATGAATGTGTACGGGATTTATTTTATGAAGAGAGAAAAAACACAGCCACACAGAGATGAGAAGAAGAGAGGGTCTCGAGCCTGAGCGTGATCACGGGAAGGGAGTCGACAGCATGGATGGGTGCAGGGGGGGAGGGGGGGAGGGAGGCTTCGAGACTAATGAGGTAGCAGAGGAGAAAGAGCAACTTCCCACTGGATATCAAGAATAGGGGGTTGGTGGCCGCGCTGGAGAGTAATGCAGCGGGGAGCACGATGGGATTAGAGTGGAGTGGTAGGCAACGGCGAACCCCGCTGAGGATCTTGAAAGACGGAGAGTGTGATCTCGAAATTGATTTTGGGGAAATGGGAGCCGGTGAAGGTGACGGAGCGTTGAGATGATGTGTTGACATTGACGAGTACGGGTAGGAAATCTTGCAGCAGCAGCATTGTTAGTTTAGTCCAGAGTTTGGAGACGAGGGATTCGGATGGCCGTGGAAGACGCAGTTTCGATGGTCGAGTCGGAACGAGGATCTCAGCAACAGCTGGGGTCAGGGATTAGTGGACGTGGGAGATGGCATGTAGAGTTGAGCGACGTGATAGAAGGGAATGAGAGCTCGGAATCAATGGCAACTTCAAGTTCTCACTCTTGCCAGCATGATTCCAGAATCTAGGAGGCGCACGTTCAAGCTGGAAACTTTACTGAGCATGGCATATGGCAATCGAAATGCAACGCTCGGCATATTTAAATGTTTTATGCATTCTTCATGTCCTTTAAACTACTACAACCGGTCAGATGGTTCCCTGACAAAGTGATCGGTTCACAATTGGAAAGTTGCGAGTTTAATTCCTGGTTGGGATCTTGACTCAGACGAGCACCCCGCTGGAGATGAAAATAAAGTACCACTTTGTAGGGAAGTGAACAGCGGTTGTCCTATGGAGAAACTCGCCCCCACCAAAGGAAGGTGGAAGTTTCACCACTGGCTCTGGGCTGTAAACAGAAGACGAACAGCGCCTCATTGCTCAGCTGAGCAAGAAATCATTTTGACTTTAAACTATTAAGCCATTAGAGCTGTCACCACGAACAGCCCCGGAGCAATGGATTATTGAGGACAGGTTTGGCTAAAGGGAGCTCGCTTGCGCTCGCCACTATTGTGGCGCTGAAGTCTCAATTCTCGCCGTTTTCAGGCCGTGGGCTGAGCTCGCGTTGAGATTTCCCACCGGGTCGCTATTCCCGTCCCGGGCACGTCCGCCGTGCTGCGGGGGAGGTCCCGTGCATGGCCGAGGCTGTCTGATTTGACGCCACCCTTACCAACTTCACAGAGGAAGCACCTTTGCCGCCGCCGCCGCAGCCGCCGCCACTAATTGGAATGCGCCTACGCCTTGTCGCCACATCACGCACAACGTCAGGACGACGCTAAATGCCCCCCACCGCCCCGTGTCGCGAGCTATACACCACTGGCTCCCCTGTCTCTCTCTCTGTGTGTGTGGTCAGGCTTGAGGGAGAAACCCCCTCCGGGATCTATAGCCTCATTCGCAGGCAACTCTAAAGGATACGTCACGACTGCGAGCACGGAGAGGAGATGAGGGTAAACCGTGCCCGTAGAGCGTCAGGTGCCCTTCCTCGTCCGCTCTGCAGGTAAAGTGTAGCACAGGACGCCGAGACAGTACTTGGAAGACACTTTAACAAATATATATTTTGCCTTCCCATGATTCTCGTCCTCGGCACAGTCGTTACAACTGTTTACGTCTTCACACCTGTCCATGGCTAATTACGTATTGCAACTTTAGTCGCTTTGTGCAATTATCATGGGTGGAAGTTGCAGGGGGAAGGGCGGCACGGGGTGGCAACGCCCCCCCCCCACAACTGGGCACATTTATTTTCGGTAGGTTGCAATGAAGAAAAAAAACACATCATTTATTTAAATGCAACCGCGATTCCTAATGTGAGGGACAAAGCGAACTCCCCCCCCCACCCCCTCCCAAATATAGACGTCAAACTTCGCCTCTGGCAATTATTCACAATTAATGTTTGCCTTTTTTGCCTTCTCCACTATCGCAACGAATGTCTCTCTGCCATTGCGCGCCTCGTATCGGAGTCTACTCTAATTCGAGCGGCTCCTGCACTGCCTCATCCTTCATGCCGTGACTCTACTTTGCTTATCCTGAATTCAGCCCCCGCATCAGTTCCCCCTTCAACGTTTCCACTCCTCACGTCATTCCCTCCCCCCTAGCAGCACGGGACCGAACCTACGACATTTGTCCACGAGAGAAGTTTTCCAAAAGTGGGCCTGGATTTGGCAAACCAGGTACAAAGCAGAAACCGGTTAGAGGACATGAGGCAAAGGGGGAAGGCGATAACTCTTATAAACCCGTGAAGTTGTTACCTCTGTGGGAGAGCAGGGCATATTGCGAGATTTTGTCAGAAAAGAAAGCCAACCTGGACCACTTGGCAGAGATCTAAAGCCCCACCCAGGCTTGGTGGGAGAAGCAGGGGCGACATCTGTGAGCGCTAGGCAGTCAGCCATGTTGCAAGATGAAACAGCAATTCCCGTGTCAGGAATGTTGGCGGACAGTCGGCACTGCCCGACGCAACCACGGCTTACCAGCATTACTTTTTGCCCACAGAGAAGCACCACAAGAAAGCTTGGGGTTTGCCCCATTCGAGTTGTTATATGGTCGCTCGGTGCGTGGACCCCTAAGCATACTTAAAACACTGTGGTCAAAAGACGAGACTGAGGAAGAGGTGAAGACGACCTACCAGCATGTTTTTGAGCTCCGAAAAATAGGCTAGAGCAAACCTTCTTGGTTCTTTCGGTAAAGTCACGTAGAAGGGAAATAATAAAATAATAAAATAATAAAACATAATAAAATAGAATTTTCACGACGTTTCGGCCACAACGCAAGCAGCCGTCCTCAGGTGAAGAACAGGTCTGTCGGAAAGACAGCCTCTGAAACATTCAGACGCCGAAACATTCAGACGCTGTCTTTCCGACAGACCTGTTCTTCACCTGAGGACGGCTGCTTGCGTTGTGGCCGAAACGTCGTGAGAATAATTGTATTTTATTATGTTTTATTTTTATTATTTGATTATTTCCCTTCTACGTGACTTTACCGAAAGAACCAAGAAGATGAATCCCTGCAGTCACGAAAGCTTTGAATCGAAATTTAGAGCAAACCTGCTAATTGGCTAGAGTCGTGAAGGATAGCTGCAGGGAAGCAGAAGGGATTATATAATTCGACGGGCTAAAGACCGGAACTTTATGGTAGGAGATTTCGTTCTATTGTTGTTGCCTACGGAGCAAAACAAACTGCTGCTGAGATGGAAAGGTTCATACAACGTAATCAGAAAGGTGGGAGTGGCAGATTAGAGGGTAGAGGTCAATGGGACTGAACGCCTGTACCATGCCAACATCCTAAAGAACGATATTAAGAGAGAAACGCCCCCTGCTTTGAAGTCTGATATGGAGGTGAATGGGTGTGGCATCACCCACCTGGAGGTCGTGATGGGGGGGGGTAACACCTGCTTGGCTGAAGATGGGGAGGTAGGCAAGAAACCAGGAATTGGTTTGGTACCATTACCACGGGATCCAGAAGAGAGGTGGGGGGACGTTAGTGTCGGTACTGACCGAAGGCCCCAACAGCAATTAGTGTGTAACCTCTTGCAAAAGTGTAACGAGGTACTAACAGCTAGACCAGGCAGTACAGAACTAGCTACCTACCGCATCATGCTGACAGATAACACGCCCGTGAGACAGAACCCATACCCTGCACCAATCGCAGTGAAGGATCAACTTGATCATGAAGTGAAGGCAATGCTTGACATGGGGGTGGTTGAGGAGTCAGACTCTCAGTATTCCAGCCCTGTTGTCTGCGTGGGGAAGAAGGATGGCATAGTGCGATTCTGTGTGGATAGTCGACGCTGAATAGAATCACAGTGGCAGATGCTGAGCCGAAACATGGAGGCATTGTTCACACAACTGGGGGGATGTCGGTACTTTTCAAAGCTTGACCTTACAAAAGGGTACTGGCAAATATCAGTGGCAAAGAACGATCGGCACAAGACGGCATTTGCAACTCATAATGGTTTGAATAATTTTGCGAAAATCCCCTTCGGTGTGGTAAATGCACCGGCAGTGTTCAGTCAAATGATGAGACGGCTGTTGACAGGCATTCCCCAGGCTGTAAACTACATAGATGAGAAACTCATCCACACGGCAACTTGTAAAGAGCACCTGGAGGTATTGGAAGCAGTGCAAGAGCGTTTGAAGAACAGACACCTGACGGCCCGACCGACAAAGTGTGAAGTTGGTAAGAGGGCTCTTGATGGCCTTGGACATCGGGTGGGTGAAGGGAACATTCGGCCTCAGGAGGCCAAAGTTCCGGGCACGAAAAGGGAACTGCGTTCGTTTTTAGGAATGGTTGGGTTTTACCGCAAGTTCATCCCAAACTTTGCCGAAGTGGCTAAACCTTTGACGGATAGAACTTGGAAGGGAGAACCGAACCACGTAACGTTGAGTGAGGAGGCAAAGCAGAGTTTTGAGGGGCTACGAAAAGCCTTGACCCATGAACCAAGTCTGAAGCTGACAGATGTGGACAAAGCGTTTGTGCTCCACACAGATGCATCGGAAAACGGGCTAGGTGCAGTGTTTCTCCAGGAGTGTGAGGGAGAGTTGTTTCCAGTACTCTATGCCAGTCGAAAACTTCTATCCAGGGAGTGAAACTATTCCACAATTGAGCGGGAGTGCCTAGCTCTAGAATGGGCGGTACACAAGTTGCGAATGTATCTATATGGAAGGGAGTTCATATTAGAGACTGATCACAAACCCCTCTTGTGCCTGAATTGGGCTAAAATGGAGAATAGCAGGGTGATGTGTTTGGCCTTGTCACTACAGCCATATAATTACAGGGTGAGGGTTCTTAAAGGATGTGAGAACATCGGGGCGGATTTCTGAGTCGAAGCGAGACTGGGTCCCCAACTGTTTAAGGATGCTTCAATGCGCAATGCAAGGGAGAGTTGAGGGAGCCTCAGCGTACGAAGGGGGGAGGTGGCATTGTGGCGTAGTGCGTGAGGCCTACCCATCAAGCTGGAGAGAGAAACTCGTGTTTTTGGGCGCGGTCCTTTGTGTGGAGCCAGGAGCCACCACAGCGTGATCAGACCGGCGTGGGGACAGGTTTTGAGTGGAACAGGCCAACCAGGGGGAGGGAATCTGACCATTTATATTCGGACCTCTCACGTGATTGGCCCAGGGGCTAAACAATGGGCTGAGAGCAGCACGATAAAAGGAGCACCCAAATCGGCAGTGGGGGGTTGGGTGGATCTCAACTCAGAAGCAGCAGTGGTGGTGGTGGTGGCGGCAACATTTCGCCACCACCACCCCCCAGTAGTGGCTGGGCGAGCTCCCACCCTCAAGCAGCGACGCGAGTGAGGACCAGGGAATCTTCACTCGGCCAATCTGGGGATTGAACCTGGGCAGGTGGGACTTCTGGGACAGAGCAAGGGCATGACAGGAGCGGCAGGAGCGGGGAACCAAGCCGGTTGCAGCCTGGCACTGGCCAAGCTTGGAAACTGTTACCATCTGGTTCCCTGGGTGGCAGCTTGGCTAGCTGTTGACATCTCCCACTGCTCAAAGCGGGGAAAAGCTCGAGGCACGAGCTGCCCACTGCGAGGGGTGAGCAGGCGAGGAGTGGAAACCCCTGAGGAGGAACACGGGGCCATCTGTAAAGCAGAGTTGCGTGTGGGAGAGGAGGGAAGGTGTATGACCCCCCCCCCTCGAAGCTTCTGTGCGAGTCTCTGGGAGGCATTAGGAACACGAGGTGTGATTGGATATGTGTGGGTGGTTTTCTGCTTATTCTTATTCGTTTGATTTTCTTTGTGGTAGCCTGCTACCAGACTATAGCTCCTCTGCTTGGGGTGGTTGGTGTCAGCTCGCGTAGAAATAAAAGCTGACATCCCTAACAGCCATGTCTCTAAGTGGTTTAACACCAGCTCGACGCAATACACCCAACCGTCAGCCCTCCGTAGATAGGCAACTTGTCTTAATTTCCAGTGTAATTCTTTTGTTGTTTAACATTTTTCTCGAACTCCCATCTATTGGCCGCGCGTGCCGCCTTCTTTCCGCGACTTCGTCCCGATCGTTTGCGTTCTAACGCGACGCGCAACGTCTTGCGAGACGCAATATCTGGCCACCGCTTTAACGGCGCGAGTGCCCAGCGGAGGCACTGAGCCCAGCGTCCGAAAAATAAACACGCAGAGTTCATTTAGCAGCACGGACACAATTGAAATCACACGCAGCTGTCCGCACACAAGTGCCGTTCCAAAAGAGCGAGCACTTTACAAGAGTATGTTATCGCCATAGAGAAGATAGCTCAAACCCATCACGCAACCGGCATGAGAAAATACGTACTCCAATAGCGGAGGAGAATTCCAGTATTGATCTTAAAATAACAGTTGCGAATATACCATCGCTTTTAATTCGCTGTCGATGCTCGTGTGTAATACGTGCCGTGAAACCCACTGGCTTATGTGGACGTAGAGCAGGTTACAGAACACAAGACGAACACCATTGTCCTTACTCGGGTTTTTGGGTTAGAACGCGTAAATATAAACGCGTCGTTAAACCCGCCACCACCCGATGCAGCCAATTAGTAAGGTTTGTCACGTTAACAAAACATGCCAATTCGTTAGGGGCCGTCCATAAATGACGTCACGCATCTAGGGGGGGGGGGTCAGACATTTGTGACGATGTGTGACGAGGGGGGTTTGAGAAATGTGACGTCACATCTAAATGCGCAACTTTAAATAAATATAGACAACACGTTCTACTTAATTAAATAGACTTTTTAATAAATGTTTTCTCCTACAACATCAGAGTGCAGCGGCACATTAAATACGCACTACAATGACAATAGTTTAAAGCGATTTGAAGCATGTTTAATATTTTCTTTGGGGGGGGGCAGAGCTTTGTGACGTCATATTTAAGGGGGGGGGGTCTGACTTTTTGTGATGCCGTGTGACGACGGGGGGGTGGGTCAAAAATCGTCCAAAATCGCGTGACGTCATTTATGGACGGCCCCTTACTAGTTCAGCAACACCGGTGTGTTGGAGAGTAAACCCACACCATCTACAATTCAAGTGTACCTATATTGTGGATAATATTGGTCACGAAAGCCTACGTGTTAAACTAACACCGTTGTTTTAGCATATTGACCGAAAGGTTTTGGCCGCTTTACCATATATAATTTGCATGCAAAAGGAACACATGACCTTCATGGTGCAGTCGAACATCAGTAAATATCGATACTAACTTGTTGGACAAGTAGCACGAGCAGAATGCCTCCAAGGGCCCCACAATAACCTCCCCCCTCGCTGCCGTGGAAATCGACCCCGGGTGCGTGAATGTGTGCCATCACGTTGCTGCTAAATTGCCAGCGTGCGTTTATCAACATCTTTGACATTGGCTGACATTGAAAAACTGCAACAACGACAACAACCCCATCTGATTATCGTCGAATGACCAACAAAAATTTGATTATAATTACTTATCTTCCACATACCAAAACAAGGTGCCTCAGCGCCTCGCTTCTTGGTCTGGCAAACTCACAAGCCGTGTACGACTCAAAGCGCCAAAGAACGTGGCAGTACGGTCAATTTAAATGTATGGTTTTCCTCGAGCTTTCAGTGCAACGGACCCACGCTGCAGAATATAATGCTCTCATCATTGTTATAGGGGAGGCAAACAGTAAGTTAAGTATACACTCTCAGCTTTGTTTTGTAACTTTTGACTGCGTAATCTGTAGCCACTAGCGACACCATAAAGCCATTAACGTGACGCATCGATTCTATTAGCGCTTCTGACACAATGCCCAGGCTGGGCACATCATCATGAAATCAGTGTCCTGCCACTCGCATGGAATATCAATTCCCCACGGGCGATTATTCGTTGAAAATTGTCTTGAGCCCAGCAGCATCAACGTTCACCATTATACAATGAGCGACAAACACATTAAAACAAGGTGAAAGCACATTCGCGGACTTTAAAAGGTGTTGGAACATCCCATTAAAAAAAATATCTCACCTCCACTGCTACTAATATACGACAAGCAAATATTCAATCACTGCAGCAAGCAGTGTAATCATGGTAATTTCAATCGGTCTCGTGCCCCTATTCAACGGAACCATTTCGGATGAATCTGATTAATGCAGTTTGGATCACAACAATTTTTCACCTTTATTGGATCAGTCTCCGTTAAGGCTGTACTGGGTAAACACAGATACATTTTAATCTCACACTCTTGGCCACGCTCACACATCTGGGACGTGGATGTTCTACTTTAAAAAAAAAAATTGGCAAAATGTGCAGCGATTACACATTGTGTTCAAAGACAACAGCGATACTGCTTTGGGACCCACAGCCCTACTCGGCGAACCTCATCTCCTCCCCTTGGTGCCTACTGGTGCTAGCGTTGGTACATTTCCTTTATCATCTTTGCTGCCCCACAGAGCACCATATACGGGACGCTGTCCAATTCAGCGCCTTTGTATACCACCAGACAATCTCATGACTCCCCCGTTCCTTGTGTTCGCATTTACACATTTGCCAACCGACAGAAATGAGCAATGCATAATTTCCCAATACACATTTGAAAAAGAAAAATATTGAAAATGGAGGGTTGCAGATGGACATTCGAGGTCCGCCGCATTACGCCGATGATTCAAATTATATAATTATCAGAGGCCTCTAGAGGCATATTTGTGGCGTGTAGGGCCCCTCCTACGCGTTCAAACTAGCGCTGCTGTCAGAACTACCACTAAAAGTTTCGTCTCGTGCCAGCGCAACCACAAGAGCCGACTACTTTCTGGAAACTTTTAAGCCCACGAGAGCCACTGAGCTGCACCATGTGTTACACGGGGAAGGGGAGATGGGGGCGGGGGAACCCAGACTATCCCCCGTGATGCACAGGGCAGACGGATGACCGCATCGCGTGTTGGCGACCCGAAGAGCTGTGGGGGGGCAGGGGGAGTGGGGGGGCAGGGGGAGTGGGGGGGGCGCAACGCGTCTGCCTTACGATGAGGCACATGGATTACACGCCACCTGCTAGATATATTTTGTGCATCGCCACAATTTAGGGCTGTAAAAACTCTCCCTCCATCACTCGTCCCATCTCTCAAGCAACACGGTTATTACATAAAAATAAATGTGTAGTACACTGCAATTTAGAGATTCCCTAAATAAAGAAACCCGGAGATGTGCATAATGAAAATGTTCTAGTGTTGCGCAGCGAGCCTGGATACCGGATTAAGAGATGGCTGTGATTAGATATTACTTGCGAACAGAGATTAGAATGGTGCCCCACTAAGTAGCTAATGAAACATTAATAGGTGATACAATTTGTTCGCAACAACTTCGTGCAAATGCTTTGCGACGATAGTTGCGGCCACAACTTAATTGTGCTGCCAGCGGTCTCGTTTCAGAACCGCGCCTTTCGTGCTGCACTCCGGCGTTTGGAATGGATCACACACGACCTTTATAAACGTCACCGTCAACGTGAACCAAAATGTGTTGATTTGTTTGACCTTGACAAATATTTACAACAACAAAAAATGCGTTTGGCCTCCCTGAGCTCTATCTCTCGTCTGCGTGTATTCCTTATTCAACCAAACCAAGTTAAATTTTGATTGAAAGCTTTCGTGACTGCAGGGATTCATATTATTGGTTCTTTCGGTAGTCACGTAGAAGGGAAATAATAAAATAATACAAATATAAAACAATAAAAAAAATCTTTATTGTTAAATATATAATAAAACAAATCTACATTTGTTTTTCTATTTGTATTAATTTCTTATTTCCCTTCTACGTGACTTTACCGAAAGAACCAAGAATACAAACCAAGTTAGTTTACGTAACAGCTGATCAGCCCCCCCCCCCCCCCCAAGGCGCGATATGCGAGACCGCCGTTGCCAAGCCAGCCACGTGGCTACGGCGGGATTCGGCGCTCGCTGTTCACGGTGCGGATGCAGCAGCAGCCGCCGCCTGGAGCGCGCTTATCGCGACGTCGCGTTACCCGGCCTCGCGTGCTGCACCCCTCGCACCCCACCACCCCCAATCCCCCATGGGGACGGTCACCGCGTGCACCCTCGACACCCTCTTTACAATAACTGCCGCTCCTGTGGCGCATTCTAAACAAAACACCCACAACTCCTCTCCCGCCTCCCAGTATCTTCTCATTCCCCGCAGTTGTGGATGCCCTCCACCCAATGGCCGGCGGCTTCTGCTATGCCTCCCCCTCTCGATCACAAATTGTGCCTCTGCTTGACAGTGGAGACGCATTTGGAAATCAAGACAGCTGCTGCATGCAAAGCGTTGCCACCGTTCTGACAACATCACGACTTAAAATGCGCTCCACTCGGGGAATGCAGATTAAAAATGTGCTATGTCTTTAAAATTGCCTCTGTATAACAACCCCCATTTTCCCACCGAGTGTACACAATCGATGCGTGTTTAGCCTGCATGTGAAATCACCATCGTGTTTGCAAAGTAACTTAGCAGCCTTGAGCTGCACTGAGGTTTCTGTGGGAGACAAAATGGACATTATGATTTATCTATTTTTGTGCAAAGTTTCAGATAGAAATCGGTACATGGGGTATTAGGTCTATTAAAGTCGTAATTGCATGCCACATGCACTGCTCATTATTTATGTGCTCTGCGTCATCCTGCGACCCACGGGTGGCAGAGAAGGCCGGGGAATAACTCTTGGTGAGATTGCCTGTAAATACGGAGTGCAAATTTGTACTGCGCACGCACAGGACCTGAGCAGAGCAACACAGGTCCTACGGGGAGTCACGCCACCCCAAAACGCCATCATGGCAATCAAACCAACGGTGCAAAAAGTAGAACAAATGGGGATGGTGAAACTGAATTTGAAATAAAGAGACAGTAACTATTTGCACACCAATATATATATGTTTTAAATTCCCATGCCGATCACATGCAAATGCCACCTAATATTATTTATCAAATCAGCAATTTACATACTCTTGCATGTGCCTATTTGATTAAATGTTTCATGTAGAAATAAACATCCGCTTCCAGAATCACAAACCATCATTACATAAGTATCCTGGTTACATGGCAAATCATTCGTAGCTATTTTATGCAGATGTAATTCTCCAAATTTCATCATGGGTTCAAAATGCGCAGGTTATTGTGATGAAAGGGTACGATTTAAATGCATTTAGAAACATGCACAGTAATACTAAAACCAACAAAATCTAATCAACTAGGACCTCCACAATAACACCATAAAAAAAAACATAAACAGTTTACAGTCTCTCCAATGATGGGGAAATTCTAAACGTGTTTCATATTAATTTCCTTCCCCGGTGAAAGCTTTAAAGTCACCCATGACATTAGAACCCCTAAAATTTGATATGAGGACACTCATAGCTGGCACAAGCCAAATCGAGTATGCTGCATTACACCCTGGCTCTCCATTTTTCCAGCTTTCTTCAGCGTTGCCATGACCAAAGTTAACGAACACCTGGTTGGGAAGCCTTTCCCGACACCACGTGCCCAACAAATTCCCTACCTATCATCTGTGTCGGGAGGACACTGTCAAAGTTTGTTTTTGTCAGTGCACTTAGCAAGACTGTCTCAGCAACAAAGGCACGTGGGCATAATATTCCCTTCCAAGACGCCACCTCCTATTAAATTAACTTGCCCCCAGCGCCAAACAATGTAGATGCCCCCCCCCCACCCTGTGACAGGAAACTCCATCCTGCCAGCCCACACTGGGAGACTCCAGTCCAGCCTCACGATTGTATTGGCAGGTGCGGGTTTCCTGTCCACTGAGGTGCAGTGGTGTGCTCCCCCGTGGTTATTGAGCGGCAAGCGCGCGCCGCCGTTGAGCGCGCCGCTTGGCTCACGGATGTATTTGTCTCTGCCACCGACTGTTCTGAAGACAGGTGGTTGAAGCCCTTTCATATGTAACGTGCTGCATACCACATCAAAGGCCGTGTGACACATCACAACCCGCGGCGGCGAGCATCAAACAAACAATGCAACGGTCACAAAAGCAGCATCATAATTGATTTTTTGTTCTCATTTTAAAAACAGACGCACAATGCAATATTTGAAGACAATTCAGTAGAATATTATATTTTATTTTCCCCATTTTTTTTACACGCTCATTATTTGTAATGGCAGAGACTTGCAGTCTTGACACGAGTCGCGACGGCAGTTTGCTGCATTCCTCGACTCAGCTTTTATTCCACCCAACGGAGCAGCCAAACTCGATGCACACATTGCAGAACATTTCAAGCACACGTGTTCTCGGCTGCGAAAATACCAACAATGCGTTCACGAGTCTTAAAACTTCAGCACTCATCAGCAACCCTTCTGGATAGTGAGAAAGCAGGAGCACTGGGACAATACGTGGCTGATGCAGTGACCAATGAATGAATGGCCACGTTTCAACTCTTAAGTTGCATTTGCGCAACTCCTCTTTCCCATAACTATTTTCGCTCTCCACTTTACTTTATGAATGTTAATCTCAAGATGTGCATTTTAATGCACGAAATCCCTCATCCTTGACAATAAATCTTGCCCGACTTGTCAAGCTTCATCTGAACGCAACACACGGCGCAGGATTTTAAGCCATATCCACTTCACGTCAATAGCTCTCGTCTAGATAAAGCTCGTCATCTTTTTCAGGTCTCGCTTTCCAAAGATATGTCGTCTCATTTTTGGTTTCTACTAATCGTACATACACACATGCTTAATTGAGGTTGATGGGTAAACCTTACGACCCAAGTTCGATTCCCGCCCATGGCCAAGTGATATCTGTGCAAGCCCAGGGTACCCACATCACCCGGCAGTGACCAGCATGATAAAGTCAAACAAGCCCCATGACCGAAACGTTTGTGGAATCTTGTATCCAGCAGTAGATGTGACAAAGCGCTGTAGAGAAATTACTCAACATACGAAAGCAACGTTCAATATATCCACAGCGAGCCCCCCCTCGAGTATCGAATAATTATCTTCCACAGCTTTGATGCCAACACTTGATCACAAATCTCCAACACCTCAAATCACTGTATTGGTTCGGTCTGGGGGGGGGGGGCAGGAAAGTGCACCCGGACCCCCCCTTCCTACCCCCACCGACATGTACCGCAATCAGTCCCCCTCCTCTAAGATGGCAACATCACACCACCACCATGCTTCGTCCTACTGCTCACATGCTACATCTTGGCTGGTTGCGGAGATGTGAAATATCTCTCTTCTTCCCTCCACGTACAAATAAAGAGGAGTTTGAATTCAACACCATGCGAGTTTTTTGTACCGGTCGTATCGAGCCCAGTATTCTTCACTGATTTTCAGAGGGGAAGGGGGGGGGGGGTGCACTTACACCGATAAGACATCACCAGTGTGAGGGCCGCCACACATTTGAAACCATTTGGGTTTGACAGCAGCACGATGATGAGAGGCGCTTTCACATTCGTGTATTGTCGGGGGCCGCACGAAAGGCCACCAGGAGCCACCAGGGGCCCGCAGACCTTGCAATGAAGAACGCTGACATAGCCGTATGTTTTGGGACTCCTCGGTTTTGTACAACATTGCATGTGGAGTTGTCCTGTCGGTTATCTTCACCAAAAAACATGAACGATACTGGAATTTACAAAGATTCCGAACTACGATGTGACATTGGCCTACTTGAACGCACACGTCATCAAGGTCCCTCCACCTACAAAGCGTTTTGTAAAAGCTCGCGATACATTTCTTGCGTAAATGACACTCAATGGCAACGATTGAAAGTTATTCTCATCCACCCATATGCGTTTCATCATTGTAATGGCAAACAATCGGGGAGGTTGTACACATTGCGGTGTCTCTGCATCACCTTTCAAAGCCACCAGCGCAGCGACAGGTTGGTCCCAGTTGTGGTTCAATGGCAGCAACGACAACAATGTGCAGCACATTGACTCAAACAGCTTAAGAGACAATTTTATCAACTTGCAGCTTATCTTATCGGTCAGGTTTACCTCTGGTACCTCAGGGTCAAGCGATGGTGCCAATCGCTCAGTTAGCCATTTACTAAAGGCCGATAGGATCGGAATTAATTTCGTGGCCTTTTATTGCCTTGCGGCCCCAACTGGACTCCGTCTTGCCTGCAGGGACGGGTGGTGACCCAACTCCACACCCTCCTCCGTTGCGAGTGTACTCTCCGTTTAATTAATCCCGATGTCTACTTAAAACCCCAAAGCAATTAATTGTTCCAACAAGTACAACTGTCCAAATCTCTGTAATTTACCAGAAACGGTTGAGTCTACGTCCTGTAAGTGCCGCAGTTGGAAATGGCCAAACCACTATTATTTTACTAGGGAAGGCCCACTGAGCTATCTAGCTCTTTTTCACAAGTGACCTGGCCACAATTGATAGCTCACTAAAGTGGCTTATCTTGTGGAAGTGTATAGCAGCAAAGTACTCTAAACGAATGTTTCTAAATGTGGAGGGAATAAGCGGAGGACCCGAAGAAAAATCTGCGCGACTACAGGGAAAACATGCCAACTCCAAAAAAACAGGCATTAGGGTCGGGATCGAACCCATTACCTCCTGTATACCAGGTGAGGTAGTTAACATCTTGCTGGCGTGGCACCCCTTGCTACCCCCCCCCCCCATCCATCCCTGCAGGGCTCTCCAAATGCCAGGTTGATCAAGATTGAGACGAATGGAGCGGATCCTGTTGGTTGCAAGCCTCCTAAACTAAAATCGGTGGCTTTGTGGGCTTGCATCAATCCCTGTGCACCAAATGAATGTGTCACTGCATTGAGAGAGCAAAAAAATGAAACTCTAAAAAGAAGATTGCCAGATAACTCACATTTAAAGAAACCCTAAGCGAGAATTCCAAGGAAAATTGAGCAAATATTTACACGGAAAGAATGTATGTTGAAACACATCGCGAAAATCTTTTCCAACTTGGTAAAAGATTCTCATTAACTTTCAACGTAAATTTCGAATCTTTTACAAAGTTGTGATGGGCAGACAGAATGAAGCTGTGAAAGCACTGTAAGTATCAAGCTTACATCAATTGCCAGATCGCAAACTGAAACACTACTTTTTCAAATAACATCGTAATAACTTTAGCAGATACTTTGACTTACGACATGTTTACAGCTGCGTCACAGCATATGTGCAACTGTGACATACAACTCAGGATTCGTTGATGCATTTTAATGCACTTTACAGCGCAACGGATGTTTTGTAAAATTGACCAATCAATCAATGAAGCAGTGATCATTTACAACCCATAAGTTAAACTTTGCACAAGTGTGATATTAGCCGTGCACATTTTCCACAGAAAATACAAATCGCTTATAAAACAGAGATTTTTAACCGTAGCGTCTTTCCTGTTGTATAGTCCTTAAAGAGTAAAAGGGCACGTTTGGAGATGCAGAGATTAAGCTGGCTGCATGGTGTATAGCCTCTTTGATTTAACACAATCTTGTGGCGTTATCAGATTGCTAAGACATATTTAATCGTACTTCATCACAGGATAAGATTAAACACCATAAACAAGGAAAGTGTGTTTTTTTACTGGCTAATATTTTGAGGCCCTTTAAACCGTCAATACCTGCTCCTCTCCGATTGCGTCCTATATTCGTTTTTGATAACCATCTCTACTGCACAAACCCTTTATTATGGTGTGTTTTTGGCACAAATTGAAAAAGTGGTATCCAAAAAAATAACTATTGGTTTTATAGGATTTATCAGCCTCACGGCTAGCAAACATTTACGGTCATATCACACGAAGATATCACGATCAAAAAGGTTAAAGGTTGGACATTTTACCCACATCTTCAGGAAGCACCGGAATGATAACACATCTTCAGCATGGCTAAACCAGATGTGTTTCTCTCAGATACAACTGTTCGTCATCTTTCCAACAGATAAAGTCCAAGTCAGTCGTAAAGACTATCAACATCACTTTTCCCTATTCTTAGGATAGAGAAACGGAGCACGCAGACAAAGCAATGCATTATTAACTATTAAAAAAACCCTCTAATTATATGTGACACATGTCTATGGTATAAAAGCAGATGACAAAAAACAAAAATGATTATAGGATGTGCAAAAACTAGAACATATTTAAAAATATATATTCGAGGCGTATTGATAGGGGTTGTTAAAAAAGCAATTGCCTTAGCGACGTGCTATACCACGTATGGATGGAATCTCTTTCTTGAGCCCAGAGCAACATTCGAGGGTAAATTATGGTATATATGTGCATCCATTGTACCAACTGATGTGGTTATAGCTGCCGCAGTGCATTACACTGCTTTCACGGCTATTTTACCCAACACATTTGAGTAAATTACGACGGAATAACAAAGGGAGAGCAGGGAAAACAACAGCATGAATTCTTAATACGCAAAGGACACTGGTCTCTGATCAGGAACAGCATGTCCTTCACTGCACCGTACGTCAGGCTCCAAGCTGCAGTCATCTGTCCAAGTGTAAGGGCGAGTTGGATGAATGCCCCTGGTAAATCTGCCTGCCCATGAGGACATATCTATGGACGATTCCTGCGGAACCATGTGCCTATTGTTAACCAATACTAACCCCGAGCTGAGGACCGTGCTGCAAGAGCTGCCTGCTCGATTTTACCGAATGTACCATTCTCGTAATGTTTGATGCAATTACCGAAAGAAAATCTTGTGGGTGAAAAAAAAACAAAGCGACAAACACAGACATTAGTAGAATGTTGAGTATGCTTTATTTCAGCATCAATGGCTTGGATAGAAATCCAAATGGAAATAATAAAATGTGAAAATATCTCAGCAAGACACAATAACAAACACTTCCAAAGTAAACACAAGCTACGCGGATTAAATAATACAAGTGTTGGGTGATATTAAACAACTGTGAGATTGCTGCTATTAGACAGAAATTATGGATATTTTATTACATTTAGGTGGCTGCTTTATATGACCCCCCCCTCCCCCACCGTGAATGTTTCCCATCATACCACGATAGATCAGCATTTTGGAGTTGGGCCTTTGATGACAGAATAAATCACCGTGCTCTTCTGTATGCAGTGGGATCATCAATACATAAATCAGTCCTCCTACGAGAGGAAGTAAAAAAACTGCCGGGATTTCTTCGGGATTTGGAGATGCCACACATCACACACCTCTCAGCAATGAAAATTAAACCGACAGAAGGCTCAAACTCCTTGTAAGATTACACAACAGCTGATAAATTATTCAAGTCCCACTTGTCCACACTTTGCTGCACAATGCTGCACACAGCTCCCTAAAGGTGTTTGCAGTCCGAGGCAATGCCTTTCGATGTTATATTTTACGTTGCCCATGTCAACAGGCAGGTAATCGGTCACAGCTTTCCCATGTCTGATGAGGTCCCGTCATCCACACCACCCTCAGCTGGGGGCAGTTCTGCCTTGGTCTCTAGCTCTGAGCCATCTCCGGGAACAAGCTCAGTCTCTTCCGGATATTCTGCAGCTAAACTCGGCCACTGGGATGCACCGGTCACTAGACCCATCATCATTTCACCGAGAGACCCGGGGCTTGGCCTGCCTAGTCCCGAGTCGAATTGACTGCCGTGCAGAGGCTGCTGGGAGCCGGTGTCGCTGTGTAGCATGGCAGCCGGGTTCGCCGCTGTCATTGCTTCATCCGGATCGAGGCCGTCGGGGCATGGCAGCTTCATGAGCACCTCCCGCAGCTGTGCTGTGTGTCGCTGCACCCCAGGACAGACACAGAATACCGCATCTCACTTGGTGCACCACGATTGTGGTTGATTTAGCCTGAAAAGTTAGTTTACTGAACATGAAATATGCGATGATTTTTTTTTTAATGGAACAAAATAACCTCGACCGTTTTCTTTTGATGCAGGATATCAAATGATTTACAATTACATATAATTTCTATGAGGCTTTTTGGAGAACATCAGCTACAGCACCAGCCACTGCGGGATGAAGGCCTCTCCAAACTGCCACCATCTCTCACGGTATTGAGAAGCAACACTTTACCTAACACCTTCAAGACAAGGTTTTTTGCCTAGCTAAAAACTTGATTTTCTAGCCCATGCCCCCATCCACTGGTCGATTAGAATTAAGTATGAGCATATGCCACAAGGGACCATAACATCCTCATTCCATGAGCCCAAGAGAAACCAACGTGGAAAATAGGGGAGAAGGGGGGGGTGAGAAAGAAGACTGACACCTAAACAAAACAGTAGAGACGACTCAACATGTACCTGTAAATAAACAGGAAAGGAGGTATGAGAACAGAACCAACACATGCAACTTACCTGAGCAAAGGGATGAACCCAGACACAACTTCCCAGTGATTAGAGGAGTTTAATGTAGGGATGTATGGCAGGGAGACCAGTGGACAGGTGGCATTACCTCAAAAACCAAGATTTTATCCAGGTACAGAAACCTTTTTTTATCTTCGTCTATGCTGCTGGACACTATTAGCAATCATACCAAAGGTCGTAACTGGCGGAGGGACAGGTAACTCCTCGAATGGTAGCAGACAGAACTGTTCTCCCAAAGGAGCATCCTGCAAAGCCAAGGTGTCCAAGCCTGTAGTTTCTGGCACATGTATGCGGTGACCTCCAATGACACGTTGAATGCCCTGGCCCATGATTCCCCCACTGCTCTTGTTGAATGGTCCTTTAACACCTCGGATGAATCCTTTCTGGCTAGAGTGTAGCAGTGTCTAATGCGCTCCTATGGCCATCCAGAAATTCAGACCTTTCAGGCCACATTTCATCTGACAGCGTTCCTATACAGGACAAACAGTTGCTGTGATCCTCACCAGCCCAGCACCTGTTCTGAAAAACCCAGGTAAGTGAACCTTACCCTTTTAACGTCCATGCAGTCAGACGGAAACGCCTGACGTCTGGGAAACACCCTTTGCCCCACCACAGTAGGAGATGTAAATACCAATGTTAACCCGGTCCAATGCGAGGAAAACAAATGTTGTCCGGCCCAATGAAAGGCAAGCAACATAACGAATGCCCTGCCCTCATCCTGACCACCACTCGTGTTGTCCCAGCAAGTGAGATACGATTTCTGGCAAATCCGAATAGGAAAATGATGTGAGGCCATATGCACTGCTCTGAGTTACTGGAGAATGAGGCTCCCTTCAGTGTGTGGTGGCCATTTGCAGGTGAGCTACCCACTCCCATGCGCTCGCATCACTCTAGAGGATGAGGTCTCGTGGAGGGCCCCCCAATGGTCGACCATTCTTCAGATTTTTTCATGCTGTCCACCAAGGGAGGCTCTCGACCGCCTGTTCGGTCAATATGACCCACCGATTGATTGTCGGGAATAGGGTCCCAATAGCACAGCAGAACCCACTGAAGCAGCCTCATATAAAGGTCCGACCAGGGCAACAATTATGTTGTTGAGGCCACTGGTCTGACTTGCAGATCTTTGAAGTGCTGGCTGATGAGCGCTTTTTTGTCTGGTCGACACATTTGGCCCTCATCCACCTAGATGTCGACTCTGAGGTGGTAAATTCGTTGGGTTGGATATAGGAGGCACTTGGTCAGATTCACCACCCACCTGTGGTCTTTGAGCAGCTGAAAGACGATGTCAGTCTCCCACTTGAACTTGGGCTTTATGTAGCCCTGATAAGGTTGCCAAGTTGGTGATAGATGTGAATTCTCAGTTTGCTGATTGCCGACATGAAGATTACGAGAAGCTTCGTAAAAATTGGAGCTTACGCCAGACCAAAAGGTAAGGTGCAATACTGCTATTACTGTATGAGGGCATATAATCTCAAACAGTGGAAGGGAAACAAGTACATTGGAACAATGACTTTGGCAAGGTAGGCCAGCTCCTAGAAGTCCAGCTGGTATCTGTTCCATGATTGGCTCAGACGTCCAGAGGCATGAAAGGAGGTAAAGGGCTTGCGCAGCTCCACCTTCTTGGTATCGTATACCTTCTTGAGTCGCTCGGAAGAGCGCTCAGGACTGCTTTTGAAAAGACGGTCAACTTGGTACCCTTTTTCCAAATCACCTTTCTGCCCCGGACCATGGCTACCACTGCCTGTAAGGCAATAGTCATAAGGTCCCTGCTGATGTCAATAACGAACTTGACTGCATCCAGGATGCCGAGGTAGACAGGGTCCCTGGTAGCCACACTCATCCTGGACGATTAACTCATCCTCGGAGGTCGACACATCCGCAGCCGGATTCTTGGGTGTCTGACCTTTTGAGTGAGCTCAAAGGTTTTAGTGACCTCCACGGTTGCACCTGCTTCCTGCTCCTCATGATGAGGTGGAGCTGCCCTGGTGACGAGGTCTCCATCCTCTGAGAGCTTGTCAGGAGTGCTGGTAAGTGCCTGAACAACCACCCTCTTTCTGCTGCTTTCAAGCAAAGTAACAGCTGGTCGATCATCAGCTGTTCTGCAATTGGTGATGTTTTTAAGAACTCTAATTTAGTGTTAAGGTGAAGATTGTTGATCACAACATAATGAAGAATAATCATGAAAAAGGACCAAAACACTAAAAAATGTCATCGAAATTCCAGCTTTCCAACAATGTATGACAAGACACCACAAAACACCATTTTATTCAGGTCTTATGCCTGCTCAATGCCTGTCCAAGGGCTGCATCCAGAGACCCAGGTTCTGCACTTGGTAAGCGAGTAGGCCGTTGTCTATTGCTCTGGCACGGCATTATATTACGCAATGCAGTGTAAATGCGGTGCAATGCAGTGTAATGAAGGTGCTCGCAACACTGCCACAATTGATTTCAGTCAAGGTATTATAAAATTGGTGCTGTGAAATACAAGTCTCCACAAATAACTGATACCACAACTAGATTAATAGATATTTTAAGAGTGCTGTGGAAATAAAGTTACGGAAATTTACGTTAAATTGGTAGCAAGTTCAAACGAGCCAATGGCTTGCTCACCTTTGTAGATGACCCTGAGCCAGTGGTGGAAAATTACACATTCACATGGCAGGGGTCAGTCTGTCCACAGGAGAACCACTATTGAGTGTCCACAAAGTCAAACCCATTTTTATTGAGCCCAGGGGCATAATGAGCTTTTTAATTTATCAATAAAAGCAAATTAGATGGTTGTTTATATGATAAGCCAATTGAGGTTCCACGATTTACACCGGTGCAAGCGCACTCTTCATTGATCCACCTTCCAGGCTGGTTTTTTGACGTGATGTCGCTTGGTGCTCATGTGCGAGCACTGGGGGCGACCTTAAATCAAGATATGTGCCTAGCCCAGAATGTAACAAGAGCACAGCAGGTATCGTTTTGCTATAAAACAGTGGGAGCAAAAATGGCCCGTTGAAAAAAAGAATCAAACACTTGATAAATACAACAGCATGGAGGTAAATGGGAAGGGTGGAATTTCAAGCAGAGCCTCCGATAGCAGCTGACAGGATCATAAAATACTGTGTAGGCTGCTTATAATTCTCTAACCAACGGAGCCAAATTACTCTGTCCAGATTAATGGTCGCGCTCCAGGCTCTTTTCTATATATCCCTTTCTGCCTTCAAAACACAAGACAGATGGAGGGCTCAAGCTGGGCGCTAATGCATAAAACAATGTGGCAAAAGAGAGAGAAGCATATTAACTCCAGGAGCGGCAGGCAATCCACACGCTGGTGTGGGACGAGCTTTGCCTCGGAACAGGATTATGGTCTGTGGCGTATAAACAGGAAGGGTTTGCAGGAGTTATCCCGTCGTCTGCTGCATAAACTGAATTTATCTGAATGATGGTAGAAAGGAGGTGGGATCGCATTACTGCGATGAAGGGCTGCGATGACTAACGTGCGCTTATGTAGCCGTGAGCGGAAAGGCTGTCTTCGCCAATTGCAACAGAGAATGCAAAGGAAGCAATGCAACGCAATCATCTCAACAGCATCCGTGATAAAAGAGAATTGATTTAATCCATAATAAGATCATCAATTTAAAATTGCAATTTGAGCCTATTACTCATCAGTCTTTCCATTACGAACTATTAAATTAACCTGAGATGTAAATGTTAAATAAAATACGACTAAGTTAATTGCACCTACAAAAATGTTTTATTACTCAATTTTTGATTTAAAGATCTATTACATGTTTTACTTTAAATGGCTCAGATAACTGCTAATTTCTCTCCCAAGTGGAAGTGTATTCTTTGTAGCATACTGTCTGTATGCACGTGTTCAGCGAGCAATCGCACGTGTGTGCGTTTGTGTGCATTTGTGTAGACACCAGATCAGCTTAACAGCAATAGCAGGTGACTGCTCGACTTTAGTGCAGCCTACAGGCTGGCAATTATAAATTCGATGTTTAGCCAGGGGCATGCACACATGACCGGCTGGGTACATGCTGGGCTAAGCAAAGGCATCTGCCCGACGACTTCAGGCCTGATCAGCAATTGAGAGCCCAGGTCCTTGAAACATGTGCCGATTTTCACACTCTTACAAATGTACTAAATAAGACAACGTAGTAAGATGCTTCTAAAGCATTTTAAAACATCTTGCATAAATTGGACCAATTTTGGAATCAAAACCTATTTATTTAATATATACAATTCTAAATGCAGCATGAATAATTGCATTCATCAATACTACGCTTATAAGCAAGTTGCATACACAATAAACTAGGCACAGAATTAAGACATTCACATGCACTGCCATATTAGCACAACAAATCAGCTTAAACTCATGGTTAAGGATTTCATGACGAATGTTTTACAACCAACCCTGCGAGGACCGCACAGCTCGGCATTAGCTTCAGATAAATGGTGAAGTATTATTTTTTTTTACGACACAAGGTCTCGTTGCAGCTGCTACAGGACAGGATCTGGGGCAGTACCTTGAGCGCGGCGGCGTGGTGTGCCATGGTGCGGCCCACGCGCTTGTCTGTGCTGTACTGCTGGATGTCGGCGATCCACTCCTCACACTGTGCCATTATCTCCACCCTCTTCAGGTAAAAGTGCTTGAGAATAACCTGCCGAGGAGGAGCACACAGCACACTAAATGTCATACATACACACACACAGAACACACATACATGCTTCCTCTTTCAGCTGCTGAGAGCAAGTGTTGCTTGTAAATGCCTAACAATGCCAAAAACCGCACACAGCGATGTCGTTAGGGCAAGCACTAAACCTGGCCACCTTGGTGTCCTCCAAGGCCCGTGATAATACACATCGCAAGCACACGTCGTAGGGCGATTCACCCTGAGCGACACCCACCAGGTACATAAACTAACTTCTTCTGGTATGCACGACCAGGAAGTGAACCTTCGGTGCCACGGTGGTGAGAGGGCGCCACAATGGCGCGATATGTTCACTACCTCGCCTGGTATACAGGAGGTCGTCGTGGGTTCGATCCCAACCCCGACGCCTGTATATTTGGAGTTTGCATGTACTCCGTGGTCATGTGGATTTTAATTGAGGACCTCCGGTGTTTCTCTCCATATTTAGAAACTTGCATTAGTATTTGCCTGCTATAAATGTCCACGTGATAAGCCACTTCCCCGAGCTATCATGTGTGGCCAGGTCACTTCTGAGAAAGAGCTACAAAGCTCAGTGGGCATTTCCCTGAAATATAAAAATATAGTTTTTTAGCTTAATGGTGCAGTTCAATAACCATGTCCATCTTCTCTCAAGGCACACACACAGAGTTGCACAGATAGATCCACAATCACTAAGAGACACAAATATGTGGGCAAACGAGAAAATGTGTAGACAAAAACACAAAAAAAAACGAAGAACTTGGCTTTGCTCACGCAAACGATGAGCACATTGACCAACAGCCTTGCCAAAATGTCACTGCTTACTTATCATGTTTTGGTCCATATGTAGTTTGCTGTAATAATGGATTTGAATGGTTCAAATTGACTCAAAACTCTGCTTACCCCGAGCTTAACCTATCAAAACAAGGCACCTGTGCATGATTCTGTGTGCTGTTGGATGCACTTATGTTGAAGAAGAAAGCAAAACCAGCGAGTGCGCAGTAACAACAAAGTACAATCAACTGTGCACGTCTACTTCATTGATACGACAAATCTAAAGTGCTTTATGATTAAGACAAATTTTTCAAATATATAAAAGTTCACATTTAGAAATACCAATAACAGTAACTCACAGAGGTTACGCCATCATTAGCTGTATGGTATTATTTATCGTCTGAATGATGCCACTTTCATGTTCCCCCCCAAGCAAACTCATTGTGTAAACAGAGGAATTCTATGGAGAGTTGTCATTAAATTACTATGGGTCAAACATTAAAATGGGTTTGGTAACTACATTTTAAAATATCACAACACTGAGCAAACACACGATAAAAGTGGTAAAACTTTTTGTTAAAAAATAAATAAAGGCCAACTAAGTCATGTTCTGGTAAATATAGCCGCAGAGATAGAATTGCATACCCACCCACCCACTTGGCCACAATAACCTTGACATGAGCAATGTTCAACCCAATGAAAGGAGCTATCCGAGATGAATCTCCAAATAATTGCACACACACAAAACCTGTTAACATCCGTTAATTACAAACGTTAATTGTAATGCAAATCAGTTAGCTTCGTGTGCTCAAGTTCAGGCCACCCTGGAAAATCCCACCTTGTAAAATGATTTGCCATAAAGTGATAAAACGTATCGCAGCATCCGTGCTCAACGACACGCGAGCCAATTTGCCTAATGCCTTAAGAGGTAAGGCGATGCTTCATCATTAGCGGCAGAATCTATCAATGACAAACAACGGCGGCTCCCTACTCGCACATGGCATTAATCATATCTGGCAGCAAGTAAACCGAGAACTGTTTAGTGTGTCTGGAGGAACGTAATTACCGGTGTTGGAGTAGCTATACTTCTTCGCTATGCCGTGGCAAGTACCGCCTGAGCTGGGGCTAATTAGACGGTATTACGCCCAACGAATTTGTTACATTCACAAACCGCACGCCGGCACAGACACCCTGCATGCCGCCACAAACGTGGCCAAGCCTGCACGAAGACCGATGGCACCTGTCCTGCGACATTGGCTTGAGAGCACAAGTTTCAGAGCTTCATCGTCAAACCCCAAAGAGAAATGTTTTCCTCCTAAAATCTCTCACGACACATCCAAACATCAATAGCCAAGGCAGCAGTGATTCACGGCAGGCTGTTATTCGAGTCTCTGTATACAACGTCAACACCACCTCTGCAAGCTTTCCTCGACGCTACGTACCAGGCTAATGTTTCTTCATAAGTTCCGCATAAACAAATATTTTTTCTGCAATGTGTTTAGACTGCTTAAATCAAACCGATATTTAATGCACTGCAATCTGCATCCCAACTGCAGCACTTGTGCGTGACACTGCCATCACAGATCCCTGTGACCCAGCAAGCCTTAACACCACCTCCCTCCGACCGAGCAGGATACTATTAAAGCGCCTGTAATCACAATAACAGCATGATGGCATAAGCCACCATGTGTAGCTATCTAAGTGTCACTTTAAAGTAGAGATGCAACACAGACATCAAAGCTTAGAATATAAACATTTTAAACAATCAACTGAGAATCTTCTCAGCCCTGAAATCACCATGTGGTTAAGGAGACATGCAGTACTCTGCAGTCTCCCTTGAGTGCAATAGCTCAGAAAAGCTCCAAGTCTCCAGCCCGAGCGGTCTCTATTATAGTTCACTATCTTGTAAAGAGCCATTTTATTTGGGCTTGAAAGAAGCAAATGATAAGGGCACACAATGGGCAGTTACGCTCATGCTAGGCCGAGTCTGTGCCACACTGCCCTGGCTATCATCAGCATGATTGTCTTGCTGCGTTCTACACGCTTTTATTTAACTCATTCTGTCTGTTGTTGTTGTCGTCGTACACCTCAAATCTTGCAATTCAATTTTAACCCACTTCCCAATGTGCTATCGACTGCAAACTTCGTAAACTTACGTCTTACTGATGACAATACTATATTCTATCATTAAAAATATATTTTTCAACGATCTTTTTTACATGTTATGTTTCACCATGGGTCTAATTGTCCACGCTCAACTGACGTTGGCTGTAATTGACCACGGTCCCTTACGTTATGGCAAGCCTCGGGGCCACTTTCTGGAGTCGTGGAGTTCTTCCATTACTCGTACGGTACATTTCATTAAAGCGTGTTTTGAAAAAAGTATTTGTAAATATTACTTATTATATGGAATACAGAACACATTAAGGGAAAGGAAATACAACTGGCAGTACTTTAAAACACAAAGAAGTTATGTGGACTATTGTTGGCAGTATTTAAAATCTGTAAATGTATGACAAAAACACATCATGATAGAATAAGTGCAGACAAGACGCAAACATATGTAAAAATTACAGCTATTTGTGCATATGCAGAAACCATCAGCATATCTTGAACACGTGATTTGTGGTGCTTTCATCATAGGTCACCATCAAAATATCAAAATAAATTTCAGCAAATGTGACCGAATGACTCATCAGCACCGGTGTTTTTTACTGCATGAGTGATGCCTGTCAGTTGGTCACAACTGCTCACGTTTATTTAGATTCTTATCTCGGATTAAAGGAACACATTGAGCTTCTTCAGGAAATGCTGATGGTGTATGGATATGCAGAGCCTGTGCGCTCTAAACACATGTTTGCGTGTAGTTTGAAACATGTGTGTTGGCAGCGTTGCACAGGCATACATTTTCAAAGACCAAATTTATCATATACACTGAATTGAGACGTAAACTTATGATATCCTAAAGTTGAGGTCAATGTTCCTCATTGTCCAAAATGGCAGCCATCTCTGAAGGAATAATCATGAGCTCCCCCAAATGCCAAAACTTCCCAAACGTAGTGACCACAACGGGCACAGTGGCCTTCAAACCGCAGCCAATAACATTGCTTCAATGACCTTTTCTTGATCAATTACCTTTGTTACGATTCCACCACCACACTCTAAGCAAAAAGATGAATACATTGTTATTTAATGAAAGAAATTAAATTATTCCGTGGATTTCTGGTGTCCACTTTGCCTCCGTGAGTGTACACTTTTCTGAAAAATCGAGTTTCCTTCATCTTCATAATTAATTGTAGTGTGTTTATGAATTGACTACATTAGGGCACACGGAGTGTACTAATAATTAAGAAAACATTTTTACGGTTCTAATTTTTATGGCAGAAGAAGAAATGCACATTTCTTTCATGTTCAGCTGCAGTGAATATGTAATAAAGGGGGGGAAATTTCAGTAAGTTTTAATTATGCAATAAAATTACTCAAGTAGTATTGAGATCAAAGCCCATTCACGCAATCATGCCGGGTGGTGGTGGTGCATGCCTGAAATCCAGCGCTGTGGAGAAGAGCATTCGTGAGCCACACAAATGTCGTGAAACTTATTTCCCATTGGTATTTAGAGGTGCCATTCCCTGGCTTACCAAGATAAGGTGGTCACAGAAAATGTGGACTACATCTGTTCCATTCTGTATGGGTGGGTTTTCTCTTGGCGACGCGATTTCCGCCCACAAGTAAACACGAAATGTCTGAATATGCAGGAGGCCGCAGAGCTTGGACAATTGTTGGCGCCGGCTCGCTCAGCACCTGGCGGCCTTCCCACGTCCGTGGTTTATCGCGCCACAATGATTCTCTCTTCAAGAGTGAGCGAATACTGTACAGCGTGTTTCAAATCAAAATGGTGAACTATTAATTAGTATTATTATTAATAAGCTGAGGCACTTCAATTTACTAAAGGGATAATTACAAATCTGAAACCCCAATAGACTAAAATGGAGCACTACTTGTGGGCTTGGCTGACTCAACGAGCCCCGGGGTGCGGTCGCCATGAGAAGATTTTGCAATTCAAATTGAAAAAAAAATCTGCATTTGCAGCCGCCATCCCCTAAACCTGTAGAGGAGCAGCAGTCAAGGGCGATGGACGCAATAAGAACATGCTGGAAGGGCTGGTGGTACCATGTGTACACAGCCCGCGCACGCAGCATCTCTGCAGGGAGCTGCCATTGTTCACTGTGGCATGGTCGTACCGCAGCATTTATTGTGTCTCTCAAGTGCCACTCAAAACGCGTGGAACATTTCGGGAGAGGTACGTCACAATAGCAGAGGTCACCCAAAACCAGAGGTTGGCTTGTGTATAGTCTAAGCATGGCTTTAAAGGGCTGTTGTGAAATGGTTTAAATAGCATAAGCAAACAATGCGCCTCACCCAAGAGCATCCGAGGATGTGTTGCGAGTAACACATCCACACTTGGTAAGGACTGCAGTCACTCTTGGTCATTATCAGACTGGCATCCCATCTCCATGGGCAACTTGACAGCAACATTTTCCCACGTTAGTTTGATAAAGGGCAATGGAAGTGGCCACGTAATATTTGCTGCCATGTCCATTTCATATGCAGTTTTCGTTGTAGTTCATTGCAGATGAAAGGGATGCTACAATTCAAATATAATTCAGTAATGCAATCCTACTGAAAGGCCATGAAGATGTAAAAGTAGAGGACCTATTAAAATCGGAGACATATCGACTGTTAATAAAGGTATGGGCTTAGAGAGGACATTACAATAAGGAATGACAGCCATTGGAAAAATGGTGATGAAATGACAGGCGAAGGAAGAAACATGCCCGAGATGATGACCGCTGCAGAGGTGGGAGATGAGATCAGCATGTGTGCAAAAGCATGAACGAGTGTGGCATCGCAGGACCACGAGAGATGGAGATGTGGGAAGGCCCTTCATCCAGCAGATGATGAAATTAAAGGAAAGTAAACGCCAAGGGCTTCGAGAGGAAGCAGGGTCACAGCGAAACTTGCTTTCCGGCAAGCGCCGCCGGTTAACGCTTCGCGTCAGGCTGACATTCCCGTTTGACACGGCACACTGTGTAAAAAGTACCATGTGACACGGAAATAAGACGTATCAAGTAAAATGTGAAATGTACTTTCAACAAGTGAGCTCATAAAAGGTACCCGAGTACAGCAATGACCCAAAGCAAAGCTGTTTTCCGGACGAGCAAGGCACATGGGGGCATCATCACATGAATGGCAGTTCAGCCTATGAGTCTGGGATTAAAGTTCACCAATGTGAGCGTGATGCTCCTGCACAGTACTGGCTGTGCCCAGTGCTGAACGTCCATTTATATTTTTTATTGCATTTCTATTTTGGTGGGGTCTATCCCCTTGAGAGGAGCACGGTCTGTTGTTTTAGGTTTTTAGGGTCAGGGTTAGTGCAGGAAGGCATTGTTTGCACTGCAGGTAGGCTTCACATCGGCATAGATGTTTCATCGTTTTTATTTATTTTCAGGGGTTAATTTCAATCATGAAACATGTGCTCCTATTGGATGTTATAAATGTGATTTAAATTATGTTAGCTATAGATACGGTAATCCCTGACTACTCAAAATGCAATATTAATGCAGACTATTGACAAGCATACATAACCTTAAGGTTAGACATTTTTGGGAAAATTGTTACGTGTGGGACAGATTTATTATCTTTTGGCTATGAGCTTTCACACGTGTCGTATTACAATAAATGTGTCGCTCAATTGTAGATTCCTAAGTCTGACTTTAAAAACATATATCAATAAGTGTCTTATATAAACAGTCTGCCCGACAACCAGCATCACCACCATATCAACGATGAACACCGCAGAGTGGGTTGGCAGCCAAGTGCGCCACTCGCCTCACTCAATGGGAATTCTGCATTGGTTCATTATATTAACTGCATAATCAAACCGTCAACTTTGAGTACAAATGTGATGCTATGTGATGAGAAAATAGTATTCGCTTGCCGCAACAAGATATTCACCGTTTCAATCTTCGGTCCGATCAAATTTTTACGTTAAAAGGCACACGGATTGTGTGTGGCCTTCTCAGAGTGTTGCCCTCCGCCAACCAGATGTGGGCCTTAACTAACGCGGCAGTACCCTGAACATTCCCACTGCAGCACAGTGGCCCTTGCCCGGCGTCACAGACTTCATGTCTTATCAGCGAGCAAGCGCGCTTAAGGGGTGTGCTGGGTTGCACCCTCCAGGCAAAATGCACACAGTTCATTAATTAGTGCTGCGGTCTGGGATTTGCAAACTAGCTCTGTGCATGAACCCAACTTCTGTGGCGTGCAAGGCTTGTCTTTCACTATTAATGAAATGCAACATTATGCTAATGTCTCCAGCAGTCGTTTTTTAAAATGCAAGCTAACTTCTTTATGTCAAGAACATAATACTAAAAATGTTGTCTACTTAAATTTTTTTAAAAAGATTATTATTCCTGTGAACATCTTCGGATGAACTCCGAATTATTCACTGCCGACCGACACACAATTACAGCCACAGCAGGGCTCAAAGCTTGCACAGCCAACCAAAGTGCCAATGGGCAGTTTTATTTTTTTTATATTAGGAGCGAGATGATTTGAAAACAGAATTTCATGAACACTAAACATCCAGAAATAGTGAGTGGCCTTTACAGGTAAGAGGTAAGCAATGCTAAATTAGCGGAGAAAGCAACTAGAATGGGAATGTCCTGTTATAAGAAAATTGTCATTGTTGGAACAGGTTACTCGTGCAAAACAAATTGCATTTACAAAGCAAGTAAATGCAATTAACATTTTAAGACACTGAAAAAATTAAGGCATGTACAACTTGGGTGATTTCAATACATTGTTAATCACCATGATATTTCATGATGGCTAATTAACAGTATCCAATTAGGGTGCTGAAAAGCACCATGAAAGAGATTAGCACCACTGCTGTTCCATTTGGTTGATCATTACAGTGGCCTGGTCAGCCGTGTGCAACCAATGGCTGTTTATTATATTGTTATAAAGCATGTCTTCACATGATTGCCCATAACTAACCAAGGTAAATGGTGAATGATCAATGAACTAAGCATATTGTGCATATGATGAACTAAGCATATTGTGCACATGAATAATCTGTAATGCTAGCAAAATGAGGATAAACAGCCAACATCACTTTGGAATATAAAACATGCGTAATATGGTTTGCTAAATTTGTAAATGTGCAACGAGCCAGTAGATTGTGTGTTCTGTCTGGACGTTATTTTAAAAAAATCAAACACAGCCAACACACATTAGAACTAGAAGATTATAGACCCAATTGCATACCATTGTGCGCATTGTTGATCAAAAATTCACCGTATACTTTAAGGGATGAGCCACTACTTGTGTTATATCTTTCGAAACAATATCAATGCTTTTTTCACACTGCAGCTTTTTAATGTATTACAAAGAGCAGCAAACGCTATCAATTCAATGCTTGCCACTCGTGAAGTGCATAATGCTCTAGCAATTAAAAATACTGACACTTGCATTACATAAGGTAATGAAGACATTTCATTTAAAGGCTCTATTAATTAAACACTGACACAGAGATTAACAGACAGAAAAATACTTATGGACCATGTAACACCAGGAATAGTGGAACCCCGAAGGTGATTAAGGTGCACAAGGAAAATGTAGAAATTAGCAAAAAATACACAAGTTTAATGAGTACATTTGGAGCCGCTACAAAGTAAAAACCACATTTTTCTGGTCATTAAGCCAACCGCCGCTTATGCCTACACTGCACCACCCACGTTTGACATTTTCTCAACTGGTTAAAAGCCTGCGTCAGTTTTGATTTGGCGCTTACTGCTATAGAGAAATAAAATTATAACTTACATTTATTTCTTTTCATTGCTTGTTTATTTATTTACCTACTCAGCTGCCAGACGATATTTTTTTCTATCTTCTGCATTTCCGTATTTTTTCCAATACGCATTTAATAAAAGTCGAAAAGCAATCTTGCTGAGAGTGGATTCTTTTTGAATGCGTTTGCGACTTAGACTTAAGAGAAAGAATGGGCATTATTCCCAGCCATCAGTGCATCTGGTTTCCATCCTTTGTTAAGCAATTCAGCGCCATAAATTTGTATGTCATTCCTTTTTGTGTAAAATATTTTTCAAGAGCTCTGCTGCTCAACATCCTTACGGTTGTGCACACAGGCAGCATAATTTCACACTGACCAAGCTTGTATGGTAAGGGAAATCTTCAGTGGGGTGAAATTATTACATTTATTGTAAAACTTGTTTATAAAATGCTTTCAGTTAAAATTGTCAATTTGAAAAATGCCCTGCGAGATGTTATGAAAGCAAGAAAAAATCCTCTGAAACACAAACAGTGGGCCACATTAATTCTTTAAAGTCTACCCTACAATTCTGATTTAAATAAAAAATCTGGCCTTTGACGATCCCCTGGAGCCAATTTCCACTGCAGCACCGCAAACATTGCACCAGATGTTTCATGTCATCAGCCAAGGTTCTGACAAAGGTCCTGTTTAGAAGCTTGGACAAAATATATTCAAGAGATCCGAGTTGCATCTGTAACATCTAGCGTGAAAACTCTAAACGAATAACCGGCATCGACAATACGACACTTCCTGGTAGGCATATTTAATGACATTTTATAGATGCAAATAATTCACAATCATGCAAAAATCATCAATACTGATAAACTAATTTTGGACAACTCATTTCAAGCTACAGGGTATCTATTGTGTAAGCCTCAAGTACATTTTGGGTTCTCTTTGCAACAGTATTTAAAATCAACATAAAGCACAAATCGATGTCCCCTCCCTAAGATAGGCACTAAAAGTCTTTATTGAGGCTACGGGCTTTAAAAAACCCACGAGAAGAAAACCCATCCCGAAGATGACACATCTTGATTCTGTACTAAAATCACTACCCCGTGTGCTCATTGCAAGGCCTTATCGCATGGTTATACACAAAATAATCTCGGTTGATGTTGCTGTGAGGAGTGTTAATAAAAACCCAATAGTCCAGGCACACATTCATTTGCGAGCCTCATGCTATTTCACAAAAAACAGCATGCCTGGCAGCAAAAACCCTTCCCCCCCACAGAGACTCCCGATTAGCCTCTCTCAAGCAGTAAACTGCATTACCGGGAATGCCTACCGCTACAGCAATTCTGGCCAAAACATTAATACAACATTTTTCAACGACCAACTTTGTAATAGGTTACACAAAAAAAAAGGGCCATCCATATTCTGCAAACAAATCTACAAAAACAACACACCATAAGGATGCTTTCGAGATATTCAATCCATCACTGCATACTCCGCATAGAATTAAGGTCTGGCCATTTTAACCAAAATGGCAAGATACTGTGACCACTCATGAAGGTAACACTCATGCTTTTCCTGGGTGCCGAAATAATGTCAAGAATCTCGATCGTGTGGAGGGGGGGGGGGGTAAGGGAGGTGGTGCTCACCTCCCGGAAGCAGGGCGACGGGCTGCAGATCTGTTCTAGCATGGCCCACTTGACCGTCGCCTGCCGGATGTTGGCGTCATACTCGCGAGAGCTTTGCGCGCCACTGGGCGTGCCGCGTGACCGCTCATAGCCTGGCTCGTTAAAGTACGGCTCCGACACCAGGATAAGTGACTGCACGGACACCAGCACCTGTCGAAAGAGGGGGAAGGTTGACGGCAACAAGATAAGAAGGGCGACATGGTACAGAAAAAAAAGAATGGATTTTCACCCAGACAGGCTGCACACAATGCATGAACGTGTATTCGTAAGTTTACTAGTATGCACAAAGACTCACTCCACTCTTCCACCAGAGGAGTTTTAGTACACCTTCCAACATGCCTGTACTTATAACGAACAAAACATTATTGGGACATACTTAAAAGGGTAACAAAAGGTATAAAAGTGTCACATTTATGTAAAAGATGAGATCTCAATTAAAGCAATTCTTTACTGGTGTTTCTCAAACATCTGTTCTAAAGCTCTGAGCCTTCACAAGCTTATCACATTGCTTTCACATGTCTGGACATAAGGAGTGTGAAGCCTAGTGTTTGAGGACTACTGTGCTTATCTCTTACTAATATAACTTCAGAATCCAGGGCTTAAATATTTACATTCCCCCCTCCCTATGAATTTGGTGACCTAGCATTGGTCAGATGCACCTAAAAAGCTCAAATAACAAATACGTGGCAATATTCAGACCCCTTTTACAAAATATTTGCTAGCAGCAAATAAACGCAATGCGTGGAATCAATTCCAGATAGTGTTAGCCATTTAACGGCTCAAAAGCTTCTTCAAGAATCAATTCCACAATCGATTTGAATTTATTCATTATGCTGCAGCCTTTCAACCACAAATCCCTACAATTTGCAAAATTTTGTGAATCTGGCTAGAAGAACAAAAGCAAATCATTCGTAGAGATCCTTAAAGAAGAGCATGTCGCAAAGATATACATTCCCTAAAACTTCATACATCTACGAAGGGAATCCCAGAGTAGTGTGCCCAATGTAACTGCGACACACACGCATGACCTAACCGCTCTGCTTTCTTTTTACATAATTAATTATTGTACATTGTAAGGTAACTTCCTTTAGTGAATGTTGGGAATAAAAGATCCTTTAAAGTATTCTTTAGGTCTTTCGGTAAAGCCACGTAGATAGAAAAATTATAAAAAAATATATATATCACGACATTTCGATCGCAACACAAGCAATCGTCATCAGGTGAAAAAATATGCTGGAGAGCTTTAAAGTATTACATATAATATAATCCATTCAGTAGGCAGGCAATGGTAACTTACATGAACTGTACTTTTCTGTACCTTTCTTAGTATCACCAGATATTATTAATAGCCGTCCAATTAGTTTTGGCATTATCTAAACCCATTCATATTCTTGTACACGCAATGATAAGACAAAATGACTCACTCAGCCAAGCTAAGGCACGGTGATGAGATGCAAAAAAATATATACATTTGTAATAAAAAAAACCCAATCCGTCACCATCAGCAGACAACGATCTGTAATGCTGCTGCAAGTTGTAATAGGTCAATCAGTGAAGAAAGAATGATCTTGTCAAGAATATGGTTCCTCAATTGGCCTTGTGAGGATACCCCTAATATAAGACTCGGAGCGAGTTGATAATGGCTGGAGGAGTTGGCCTCAGATACACTCACATCCACAATCAATTCGTGTGTCTAATATGAATCAGTATATTTTGTTGTCATGTAATGTCATTCATGCAGATTGCATCTCTAAAACACTTAGAATTTGACCCACCATCTTTAAAAACAAAATTAACATCATAAAAAATGTAGAAGAACCTATGCATGTATGTAGAACCTCTTTCACAATGTCCGTAGCCAACCGTGCTCATCGGATGTGCGAACACCACCACAGATAGACAAAACAAAGCATGGCCAGGAGCACGGGGGAGGGGGACAAAGCATGGACCAGGTGTGACAACATCAAACACTAATATTTATTCACATCCTAAAGAGTGCATACTATCCATAATCAACGTTTTTGGGTTAGATCGCGTTATTTATAAATGTGTCGTAACCCTCCACCACCCGACACGGCCAATCAGAAAAAAAGTGTCACGTTGACAAAAGACAATTAGTTCACTGCTTTAGCCCACCGGTGTGTTGAAGCGTGAAACCACAATATTTACAAATTGTAAATGTTGTGGTTTCACAAATAATTGGCCATGTCGGGTGGTGGAGGGTTACGACACATTTATAAATAACGCGATCTAACCCAAAAACGTTAATTATGAATAATATTGGTCGCGAAGCCTACGTGTTAAAGTGCATACTATACTAAACTAAATTAATTGTTTATGAAGACAAAGATAAAGGCAATGTTTTGATTTACCTGAGCATGTATTATGCTCAGATAAACATCTGATAACATGGTCATCATATGGCAAGCAAGGATGTTAATTGCAAGAATTCGGGTCCCCAATGCTCACAGCTCAACCGCCCTGATGTCCCTTTCTCAAACGGCGCCCTTTGTTACATTCATTGGGTGCCACATTAAACTGAAGACCGGGATTTGGTCTTCAACTGACTCGGTTTAGATTGCCGTCACCTCCGAGACAATCTTTATCTCCTGTTTAACCATAAGAATGGTTGAGAAAAAATACAGTTTTTACTGTGAAGACAAATAACGAAATATATTACACTGCTTGATGTTGGAATCGCTACCATAAAGAGACCTCTGTGATTTATACTCTTGGGAAATAATTTGCATGTATCGACAAAATGTAAAACCTTATTACCCATCTTCTGTTATTGCAGTGTAGGTTATGAGATAATAAACCTTGAAATCATAACAATCACGTTGGCCCCTCTCTTATGCGAAGGCTAGAGGGAATATGCATTTATAATTAAAAATGTCAGTCAGCCTGGTTATGCGATACCAAATAGAAATGCTCTAAGCCTCCATCACAGGAGGCTTAATGGAATCCTAGTTCAATCGAAGGCCAGCGTTTTGTGAACACATTTTTTTTTGCACTGTACACAGGTTTAACACACGAAATACATTTTTTTACGAGAAGTGCTTTGCTCGTGAATTCAATTAAAAACACGTGACATTCTAAAATATAGGAGCTTAATGAAAACGTGGAACTCTTCTCCATGTCAGCATTGTCTCCGTGAATGCAAGCTAAGGTGCTGTGAGATGGCTCTCGAATGTCAACTCAGGCATTATAATAACTAAATTCGCCAAGTCAAATAAACGCCTTTCGGAGCAGCTGTTAACGTTCAACTCCGTTTGTCTGCCCACAGGGTCTTCGGCTGTGGCAGCTGCTGGTGGCAGCCATGGAAACAATATTTCATGACATATTAGCGCAATAGCTAGTGGCATTGTCTTCACAAACCGCATTACAAATTATCATATTCCGACCTCTTGAAAAAAAATTACGAATTATATGACTTTTATACTGTTCATGCATAAAATAAATATAATCACTAAAATATTTATAAGTGTAATACATATATTTAAAAGTTTGACAGTTCAACTTAAAAAATATATAGTTATTTTAAATACCCCAAGAACCAACAAGCAGTAACTATAAAGCTCTTGAAGACTCTGCAACCAGCTTGGCTACCGTCAATCTGTTCGCTTCAATCTGCTCTCTGCCCACGGCTTTCTCAAAACCCACAAACACCGGCTTAGTGCACCTCACCAAAATTCACCGCACACTCCTGCCACAAGCGCCGAGAAATGTGATTTACACGCCTACTGAGTTGGTTTCCATTGCTCTGCAAGTGCTTTTTTGTGTTTACCCAGAAGCATGGTAGGCCTACTGCCAGCCTCTGCCATCCTGAGCAGTGATTGAAATGCAAGCCTAATCCACTAATTATGTTTCGCTATCAAATGCTGCCTGGGAACACCATAAAACCACGGCTTCTTTAGGTTCTTCCCCATCTTTTTAAGGCCACTCACTATGAGATCTGACAACGCATAAGTCCCACATAATATAGACGTGGTTTCACCATAAAACAAGCATGAGGCAGTTCTCATCTCCCATTTACAGCCCAGAGCCAGTGATAGAAAGTTCACATTCATATAAATGGGGGTCGTTCAAACCATAACACGAATACGGTTGACTTGCCACAAAGTGGTATTCATTTTTATCAACCCCGGAGCTGAACTAACCCCCTGGCCGAGACCTGACCTCACGAACTTCCGACACTCTTGCCACAGTGGCAACTGGCTAGATCGGCAAATAACTGTAATCTGAAATAAGTGCACATTGTTTTTGGGATGGAGGTGGCAATAATCAGCGCACGAGCCCCCAGACCCGTGGAGATGCCAGCCCTATAAGCTGCGCCGAATAGCCTGTGGCGGGTGCAGCGAGGCCTGACCTGTGGGGTGGAATGTCATCGTGCGCTCTTACCTGCAGAAAGCTGGACGTCTGCGGATTCCACTTTTCCTCGGGGCGACCATGCCACGTGTTCAATATGCTCAGGCAAACCTGCAATGGGACGACGGGTGCCGGCACGGAACATAAGCCTGACAAATGAGCGTCGATAACGGCATTCATGCGCCAGCAAACAGCTCTTGTGCTGCAGTGATCATTCCGTACTAATTAAGGTGGGCTTCTTTTTGGTGGATGGTGCGATAGCAGGGCTGGAAATTCGTAAAACTATAATGATCCTAGCACTGTACAACTTCTAATTAACACCCCCTGACCAGCAGATGATAAATGCGGTATCATCATGTGCAGAGATCTCAGAGGCCAACAACAACAATAGTGCAGCTTCAGCTGCATCTGGTGAGAATCCTGCTCATTAGAGCAGACACATCTCCAGTCCAGTGGCGGGATTTGTGCTAATTGCCACACACCACAGCAGAAAACAAAATGTTTCACCTATTTGAAATGTTTAATGCCAGAGCTGAAAGTAAATCACCATCTGTCCCCAGCGGGACCAGAAGAGGTACCTTTGAAAGCTAATGAAGGCAGTGAAAGTGACAGAAAAACCTTCCCAAAGGCTCTGCTGGACAAGCCTGTCACGGCGCAAGAGCGTTAACACTAGCAAGCCACTGACCCAGAAATCTACCGATTTTTTTTATTTGCCTGCAGCTGCCTGCATACTCTTTCTTTCCCATTTAACGCACAAAACACAAACAAACCCATACATGAACAAATATGTTTTCGTAACGTTGACCAGGTCACAAGGTGAGAAGGACAGTGTGTATTTCTGAATAAGCAGTGTGATGGTATGGGGCAGGAGGGTGAGGGGGGTGCAGGCTTGCCTTGCCGTCGTTGTAAAGGTTGGGATTGAATCGCACGCTGTTCCGCCCCGTTGTTTCGAGGTTCACGAGCGGCGGGGAGTTGGGATAATCTTGCGGGAAGTAGACATCAAACTCAAAACAGCCATTAGCGTACGGGGTATCAGCGGGGCCCGTGATTAGAACCTGAATCAGATGCAAAAGCAAAAAAGAACACCAATAAGCAACCCATTCAGAATGCTGTTATAAGTGCAGTTTACTTTTGCAAATAACACACAGACTGCTGTGAGCCCCTAGTGGAACAATGTAATTTGCATGCCAAATGTCCAGAAATGAGCACATTATACGAATAAAACATCTCCATACTTACTCGAGCGAAGACCTGTTTAAACAGCTACAAAACCAACAGCAGGAGCTTTATAATTAAGTGCGTGAATTATTCTTGACCAAAAATATCAAACAGCCGTTGCTTTTTTAGTCGAGTATAATCGTAGTTAATAAATGAACTTCTACGACATGGAAGCACAGCCAGCACCGCCACTGCAAACACAATCTTGCCCTGTCTGGTTTAAGGATTCACTTTTCACAAGACAATGCTGCACAAGTCGAAACAATGTTTTTATTTTTCAGCATCTTAATCAGGAATTCAAATCCCTAAAATATGTATAACAACACGTGGCATTGAAGTAAAAAAAAAGCACTATTTAAGACAATCACTGTTTTTGTCATTATTTGACAGTACGTGACATCCCAACCGTGAAATAAATGGTCAGTATGGCACGGAGCCCTCAAATTTCAAATTACATGAGATCAGATTATCCGGCGGCTTCGGGGAGACGGGGGCGCCGGATTCTCGAAAACGCTGGATAATCACATCATTATTTAAAATAGTTTATTTTTGCACATCCTTGCATGACATTATGTTATAGGTGTTGTGTGTATGATTTTTAGTGTTTTAAATTGGTTTACAATTTGAAATTGGCATAAATAAACAGACAAAATGACAAAAATAAATGTCCTACTCTAAAAAGTTACTGTATTTACTGTACCGTACTTACCACTCCAATCTCGAAGACTCTGCATGGGGTGATGTATGTATTATGCTCTTGTTTCAACAACCATGTGTTTCATGATCGCAGGACTGATGTGAACGCCGAAATTTCCATGCGCATCTCGTCGGATCGCACCGTATATTTTCTGTTTTTACTACTGGAGTTATTAGTCATGAAAAATTTATATATGTGCAGTATTTTCAATGTTGCACTTGTATGTAGTGTATAATGCACTATACCTACTAAAATCACCGTGGAATGTGTCCTTAACGCACGTGACGTCACTCCACATAGACCAGCCCCCCTCATTAATATTAATGAGCAGGTGACGTCCCCCAAATGGCCAACCCCCCACCCGTCCTCATTCATAATCATGAGCGGGTAACATCACACCACATGCAGCACCCTCCCCCCTCATTAATAATCATGAGCAAATGACGTCCCTCCACATCGAACAGCCCCCCTCATTAATAATCATAAGGTGACGTCCTCCAAATGGAACCCCCCCCCCAATTAATAATAATTAGCGGGTGACGTCACTCCACATGGGGGGCCGAGGAGCCTCCTCCCCCCTCCTCGGCGTCAACTCACAACCCTCACTACAAAGGCAGAACCCTCACGTCACGCGATCTCCGTCACGCTATTGAGACATCAAAGTAAATAGGACGTCATGATGAACAAGGGATTATAACCTTAAAATTAAATAGGTCTGTGTCACTGCGCCCTTACAAATTGCCCACGCATTAATGTAATGAATATTACGTCGCGGTCTGCTTTTCGATTGCAAGTTTCAGATTTACTGCAAGACACCCGTCCTTGGACGAGCAAAAGGCGAGTATATAATATTTGACACTGAAATCAAGCAGAGCGGCTTTTTTTGTCGCGCACATGGTGCCGATCGCTGGATTAGTACAGCCTTTGTAGTGGTTTTGCCAGATCGACCGGGGACTGCCGGATATGTTGGAAGCCAGATAATCGAGCAGAAAATAAATCGATGATCAACTGTGGTGTCAAACAGTCCTCTCACCCCCCCCCCCACCCCCTAAAAAAAATGCCATCTTAAACAACTTATTCAAAGAAAATGCCAATTTCACTTCCTTAAAAAATGTTCAACTGCCTTTCAGGTTCCTCCACCGTTAATACTGAGCCCCGGAACCACGAGCAGAAGGTTTGCTTATTATGTGCGACGCGTTTGCGGCCAAACTATATTTTGCTGCAACTTGCGCGGTGCGCATTGGCCTTGACGCCGACTCGCAATGTCAATGGCAATGTTGTGAAGAGCGTCACAGGAGTGAGCACTGGGGATCCAACATAAAGGAATAAAAGGACGTAAGGATGAAAGTAGTATGCACGTGAAAGGACCATTGTAACGATGCCTGCCACTCGGCACAAAATCGCTCGGCATGAGATTTCAAAATTTTAAGTCTCGGACAAAAGAATGATGATGTCATAAGATTTGAAAAAAATCTCAAGCCACAATAGAAAGAAGAATAAAATCCCTTCCATATGGATGCCGAAACACATGTTCACTAGCTATGAGACGGCATAAATGAGGTACCTGGAGTTAAATTACATGAGCAAATGAGGCCTTAAGACTTGCAGACTAAAATTAGCACTGAAGCATAATTACTGAGACAATGCTGAAGAGGCTTCATGTTATTTTGAGGGAATTATAGAGATGTGTTGCAAAAAACAGGGATGTATTTGAAATCAGGAACACCAATACATGCAGTCTTATAACACTGATAAATAAATAAAGTCATAATTTAAAAGGCACGGGACTCCGAAAATGATATTTCGATCTATTTCAATAAATAAGCGAAACATCTAAATAAATTAGATGACTGCTCAAAACATAAATTGTATTATTCAATGACTCGTGTGTAACATTTAAAACATCAACTGTGGATCTCAACAATCTCAGGGTTGCAATGTGTGGATTTGCACACACACTGGTCATAATTAACTAAACAAACAAACTAATAGAGCGTAATTAAACCACAAGGGATCGCACATGCTGTGTACCGTTACACACACATAAAACTCGAGCTTCACTCTCCATTTCGCAAAGCCTGCCTCCATTTCCTAACTAGGTTTACTCAAACTGAAATCTGGCTTTCTAAGGCAGCTGTCGGCATGTTCAATAACACAAACTTGCTCCTGATGCTCGGACATTCTTCAAGCCTTGGGTTCTAGAGAAATTCATATTGTACGGGAGGACATGCCGATGGTTACCCAAGGTAAAAAGACGAATAATGGCAGGCCAAAGATTCTATAGTATCGTGAACAAGACTGGAATCCCACCATATTAAGCACATCTGGGTCCGAGAGATTTGGCTTATTGGGAAGGAGAAATATGCTCATATCAGAGAATCTCGGCCGAGAGCAGAAATACTCTCGAGCCCCATTAAAACCACATTATTGACGGCTTGAATATTGTCATGCTAAATGCTTTATTTCACTTATTTATCTTTAAACATTTGCGCTATAAATCTGTTGGGTTTTTATGAATGGCTGAAACCCAAGGAGTGTGCCGAGCTGTGACTGCTGGCGCCAAATGAAATGGCAAATTGAGTGAATGACCGCGACCTGGCTGCTTTGGCCACGTCCTGACCCATGGGTGACAACTTTAGTATAAATACATGTTACTTTAGATTCATGTTGTTTTTTTCTGACTTTACGTGAACGAAAAGACACAAATTCGCCCGTTTTCTCATTGAAAATAGGTACATTTCAAAATATCACTGTCCTGGTCACAAAAGCAAAGTTTGTGGGGAATAATAGCCATTTTCTATACTTTTTAGGCATAAGCAATTACGAAATAACACTTACTACCCAGGAACAAAAATTGTGTTACACAGTGTAATCGATAATCCACTGTATATTTTTGTCCTTTAATGATGTGAAGAAGGAGCAATACTAATCGGGAACACTTTAACTCGCAGTGCTGCAGAAAACATTTTCAAGGTCCTCGAAAGAAAATGATAAACCAGACGGAGCCAACTCCTGCACAGAAACTCACTCAAACACGACGTGAGCCAGAGAGACATTGACAGCGGCATGAGGCATGTGGGTTTTTAATTTGATTAAGCTTTGAATGAGTTAAGTGTTCAAGACGTTGGAGCTCCTGTATATTTCTGCAGACTGTTCATATTAGGCCATGGATATTGTTTTGTTTGGTAGCTATAATGATTAGTATAACAGAATTAATGCGTCTCGTGGACTCATTTTCAGGAGGGTCTTGCTGAGGATGTTTGACCAATTGCCGAGTATATGTTGTTGCGTGTGGGAGGAAACTGGAAGGAACACAAGCATAGGATGGAATAGCCCTAAATATTACACGAAGAGGTATGTAACCTACTTGCTGTACTGTCATCAGATGGCTATCTCATAATCCTACTAGCTGGAACATTCATTGGACATTATCTACACGGTCCATCAACTCGTCTTCAAAACAACGTTACCATATTCTCTGGATTATAAGACTCCCAAAAGTATTGGGATCTACGGATGAAATGCGCCTTACAAATGTTAATTCTGCTTCTTAATGTTTTGCCCGGCGTCAATACAATAACACCGTACAAAGCTAGTCACACACATACACCACCCAGATTATGAGACGCACCCCGCCACATCAGAGAATATGGTAACAGAAAACCGATAGTTGATTTAAAACGTGCACGGCAGTGCTCACCTTCATGATGTCCAACCGTTCCTCGTCGCAGCGCACGAACACGCTGGAGCACGCGGAGAGCGGCAGTGAGGTGGAGAGGGTGACGGCCTCCTGCGCCAAGCGGCGGGCACGCGGTGCCCCGTTGCTGTCGTTGGCGCTCTTCACCTGCGACATGTAGTGGTGGCTCACCTTGAAGACCAGCTTGCCATCCTCGTCCTCGGACACCAGCTCAAACGTGTCTGCCACGCAAACGTCAACACTTTTTTTGTCACACATGGCGACCGAAACAGTGGTGAAAAATATCGACGGGAATTAAAAACGAAGACCGTTACACGTTGGGTCAAGAGTATTGAAGAAAAATGAAAGCATTAATACGTAAATAATTCTATTAATGCCAGATACCGTGCTCATATAATGTGTTAACAAAGCTTGTAAAAACTTTTGAATTTTGTGGCTGGTTAACACGTTTTTTTCCTTTTTCATTAAACACCCAAGAACACTAAAGCCTGTTTTGCATTATAAAAAAATACATGCAAAATACTTTTGAGTTCGTAAACTAGCATTTTGATTAGTGAACATTGCACACGTACAATAATTACCAAATGCCCAAAATGAGTAATTTGCTAATTTTACCCGGCAATCATTTAAAAAACCATGAGGTTTTTTGGCCCGAAGCAAAATCTTTATACAGTATATTAAACGCGTTACTTTTGAATCTGTTAAATTCACACAAAATGCGGACCTCGGAAAACTGAATGTTCTCAAAGACGTGACATTGCATAAGTTGTCAATAATAACAGGAGAAACGTTGAAGTTTTCCCCCCTTAATGAGTTACATTACAATGGAGAGACATTTTCTCACGAGAAAAAAAATCAAGGTAAGATCTATAGCACTTGAAAGCCACCTTCCATTAAAGGCACACGCATCACATGTTGAAACAGAACTTTCTGACTCGTGCCGTGACTTTAACGGCCTGCGGAGAAATACGAGCATTAGGAAATCGATGAACAATTTTTCGGCATCTAAAAAGGGAAAGGGCACTAGCTCGCCAGTCCCAATAAATGCACTACACGACATGAAAACCAAAGCTCTCCACTGATAAAATAAAACAAACAAGACACATAAATGACACACGTTACATAATACACATAGTATACAGTAATAGGTAATGAAAAAACCACCAATATCTCAAAGCAGCTAAAAAAATTCCCCAATCGTTGAATGCTCAAAATTTTGGAGAATGAAGCTCAACCAAAGCACCACAGTCCTTCTCCCCTTGGAGCTGCGTGCAGCTCATTGTCACGAGAGCCAAAACATGTGCCACTGATAGATGATTGTGTATTCAAAACAGCCACTTAATTGCCAAAGGAAAAAACAGCCGAACATTATACACATAATGTAATTAACTAGTCATGCACCAAGGCACTCATAATTTTCAGTAATGGAATACATTTAAATAATGATTTATCAATAACCATAATATATTACTTACAGCACATGTACATGCTGTATTTAGGTATGTTTTTTTTATACACTGAACCACATCAATGTGATTCAGGTATAGCATGCCATGGTGTGCCACAGAAAATAACTGCTCGTTAGCCGAAACGGTTATTTCATGGTCCAATCAAAAGTCAATCGCCTCAATTGCTGCACTACGAATCAATACAGGGACAGGCAAGCAGGCAGGTGTAGGGGGGGCGGCCAGCGACGATCATGTTTCGCAACACGGCTGCTCAGCCGTAGGCCTGTGAGCGTCCGGTTCAATTGACCCAAGCCAACGTAGGGCCTACAGCTTGAGGTAGTGATGTGAACGTGTATGCATATGGATGCAGCCACTAAAAATCATTGCTACTGAGCAGTGGAAACGACCCGTGATTTTGCTTTGTGGGGAACACTTTGGGTAGCCCAATAAATATCTCAAGAGGCTCAGATATGATGCCAAATTTGGGCTATTAAGGTTTCCAATGATGGAATACAATTGTGCATTCAGGAAAAGACGAATGGTACTGAAATGATACCTGGTAATGCTCGCACAACACGTGAGCAAATCATCATCCGTGTGCGTCAACATTTGATAAATGGCAAACATACGCGAAGTAATGATAATCAAGGCAAAATTATGTCATGTGCCACACTAACATAAAGGTCTGAAGCAATCCTCCGAACAGTTCAGCAGAATTATCACACTGTTAACTGGGCATTTCTGAATTGCATAACGTGAAAGCATAAGACCTGCGCTTAGACTCTGAAAAACAACATAGGGTTCCCATAGAGGCTATAAAGGTGCCAAATAATTGGCCACAACAAGAAAAAAATGGCTCAAATTGGGACAAAATTACTCACCAAACTGTAAGTCCTTCATAATGGAAACATATCTTTCCTCCATTGATTTTCCAGCAGTAGACATCCTGGGTCTTGAAAAAATACTCCTGTTTTCAAGATCTTGTTTGTCTGAAATTCAGAATGGGCGAAGAATCAAACATTTAGCCAGGTGTCTCCTGGAACAAGTGCCGCAACAAGGAGAACAGGATAATAGAAATATGGAACACACTGAACGAAATATTAAGAACAGACATTTATTTTATTTCAATGAAGCCACACTCAGAATTCATGATCTCACACCACATTGCACTTTTCAAAATCTCAGCTTGAAAGGCGGCAAGCAAAGGGTAAAAAGGGAGGTTTGTGCAGAGGCAGCACTTTGATATAAGCAGAGATATGAAGAAATGAAAATCGAAGCTGAACAGCGACACTGTTTGCCCTAGCAAGGACAGTCACCTAGCAAACCAAGATAAGGGCAGCCGAAACACAACTCCTGATGTGGCAGCCATATCCATTGTGCGACTATCGCAAAGGCAGCATAAAGCACCATTCTTAGCACAAAGCTCTGCAAACAGAACTTGCAAGAACTTGCCCCTGCTCGTGTGAACAAGTAATGCGCTCCATGGCAAGAAAGTGCACACATTCCAGAAGGCTGTCTCGTCTCGAGAGACAGGCAACGCCTCGCATTGTTGTAGGATTTACTGGGTATTGTAGGCAATGTACTCGCACTGCATGCAATAACCAATTTAAAATGCTCTGCAGCATTTGTATAAGCCTTAAGTTTTCTGTCCGTTTTCTTTGGTCGAGAAACAATTTCAATAAAAGTTTCATACGCCTCTCATAAAACCACAGAATTAGGGAAATGGAAGTTTTTGTGTCCTATGAAGAATGTACAAAATGGAAAAAACAAATCTGGTTTCCTGTTAATTAAAAAAACTAAATACTCAACGTGCAAAGGACATCAATAACATTGCAGTATATCTGTACGTAATACACATTAGCTACACCAAAATTATCATTACCACTTATACAAATGAGTAAACAATTGTTTTTACAACTACAGAAAGATGAGCTAAGATGTGTGTTGCAAACAAACATCTGCAAGAAAGCAAGGGACAGCCATTGAATAAAGAAAAGGAAAATTAAGCCGAATGTTCAGACCATCTTAATAGCTTTAAGTGCAAATTGCTTAACAGAACATTAACTGTTTATTAGTCCTTATAAATTAGGCAATACACAAAAGCAGTGAAGATTCAATAGCAATACGCTCAATTGTAGCAATGCAGTATTCCCATGGGGAATGAGGAAGGTTATCCAAGCCAACCGTACATTTATTTTTAAAACGCATAGCCAGAAAGTAGCTGAAAGGAGGACCTTGTTCAAACAAGTGTATTGGACATTCCAAAAGTACATCTTAGCTAGGAAAAGAGCAATTGTTTTCGAGTTGATAAAAGTGTACGGAAACTACGTGAACAAAAACCAAAGGCCTGCGTAGAATTCTGTAGTGATCATAAGTGGTTGCATGAAAAGCTGATTGGTGCGAGTGTGATAGCAATCGCGAACCTGCATGTTGACATGAGTACGTGAGAAAGCGTTAGTGGGCCCAAGCAAGTCCGGCATGTTGGCCACGAGTGTTTTCGTGTGAGAAGGGATATTAGTGGAGAAGAATGGCGAGTGGATGTGGTTCGAATGTAGGCATGAACAAATGTATGAAGTGGCAGTGAAATGTGGTAATGAGTACATGTATGTATGTATGTAGAACTTAATTCTCACCATACGTAGCCAACCGCGCTAAAAATGTGGTTTAAAGGAAAAACACAAGCGCATGTGAACAGTTGGGAGTGGAGCACAGTAGGGAATACACATGGTTTGAATGGAGGCATGAGTATGAGAAGCTGGTGGGCCAGCGTACCGAGTGTGGCCTGCTTGAGGCTGGTGGTTGCCTTGTGCACAATCTCCGCTGTCCTCTGGATGTCAGGTACCAGCAGGGTGAGGCCCTCGGCTTCGGCTTCCGAATCCACTTTCCCATTGGCTTTGCCCCGTTCCTTCTTTGACCTGCAGATATTTAACGACGTCACTCATGCGAAACATTTTTTACATTTTCAAATGAGCGCGAAAATACAAGATTAATAGGAAATACACCAACGAACTGTCTATAGATGGCGTGAGATTCTCGTGACAAACACAGACATCAAAACAAGCGGGGTTAGAGCCAAGAGGAGTTGCCAATGAACCCAGTTGCAATGTGAATTACAGGTTTCCACTTCACCAAGACAAATGTGCATCACAATTGCAAGACATTACATCTCCCCATCATTCCCCCATTATAAATAATGCTTCTTAGAAATGAGTCACTAACTTGCTCCATTTCCTGAGTACAACCTAAATTTACAGCACCATCATTTCAATGTTCCGGTGCACTTTATTTGTTTCCTTTAACCTCCATACATTTTTTGACAAAAGTAATATGTTTAATATAAAAAATACTTTTTTTTGTTAAAACAAGAACATCCAAAAAAAATGAAAAAATCATTGTCATGTTCACTAATGTGATACAGATTGTGATATCGGTTGTCAAGTCATGAGATTAAAAATCCATTGCTCCCATGAAGTAGTGCAATGCTGAGTGCTATAAAGTGGCCTATGAAAGGTCGCTTGAAGGAATCTCAAAGGTCGTTCTTCAAACGACCTCTGGTCACAACGACCTCTGAGCACACCCCATTCACTCTGCATGAGAGTAATGTTCAAAGCACTGTAAAACCGATATTTTATTTCCCAGAGCTGGGATTTAGCCAAATTATTTGTAGAAACAAACGTAACTTGACGGCTTTTTTTTTTATTGCATTCACTGACGAGTGGGCTGTGTCCATCAACTCACTGAACTTGAGAACCTGGTTTAATCACAGGCGGCCGCCTGGATTCGATCCAAAGATCTCAGCGGTGCTAGCTCTGCGCTATGACCTATGAGCCACCCAGCCACATCCGTGATTTTTTTTTAATAACACAGGGATCTTGTTCCTGAGTCCTAGCAAAATAACCATCACATATTAAGCCAACCCCAGACCACGCAGTCACGCCCTGTGGCCCCTCGACTGTTACCCAACATAATACACACAGCTAGCGTGGGTGGACAGCTGATATGACCCTGAAAAACTGTGGGGGCCTGTAATAAACACCACATTTTTATTAAAGCAGTGTCCATAGCAGGTAAATTAAGGCTTTGGAGATTTGGATTGCATAGCTGCCAACTGCGTAAGAGCTGCAAACCAATGGATAAGTGCAAACTCACGGGGAAGCCAAGCAAATGTAAATGAGCTTAAAGTGTGTGGCAGCATTAATGTGCATTACGTTTGTCTGCTGTACAGCGATGAGTTGAGAACTGCATTTCGTATTCCGCCTCCGCAATGCCGTGAAAGGTTGCTGGGTTCAAAAGTAAAAAGTTTTCAGGGCCAATAAGAAGAGCCAATTTTTTTTTTATACATATACAATCCCTGGTACAAAGCTACACTTTAAAATATAATCTGTGATGCACAGCACATTTTTTGTCAAGTAAATTTTGCTGTTGCTGTCGTTATTAAAAAAAAAAATTTCCAACTTCATATATTAGCTAAACGAGTAGATATCCTGCAAAAAATACATTGACTTAAAGCTTTCGTGACTGCAGGAATTCATATTCTTTGGGTCTTTCGGTAAAGTCACGTAGATAGGTTAAAAATATATTTTTTTAAACTACGACGTTTCGATCGCAATACAAGCAGTCGTCATCAGGTGGGGAAAAGAAAAAAGAAGGGGTTAGCCTCTAAAGGCAAAGTGTTTATAAAGGTTTATAATGGGCATAGCCCAAGTGACAGAATGGAGTGGGCGGGGCACATGAGCCCTGGGGGAGCATGAGTGGAGGTTACGTACCACCAGGGCCGATACATCAGCATTCAGTCCTTGTTGGACCAAACCTTCAATGATTGCAATGGTGTCAGGCACAGGAACTTTGGTAAACAAAGAGACTACATTGAAACTATATGAGCAAAATCACCTGGAGATAGTGAGATGTTCTTAATTAACGATAGCAAGTGAGCTGAGTTAAGTACAGTTGAGGAGGTATTACCAGTGAATGGTTGTAAGGTCTCAGACAGAAATCGGGCCAGTTTGTAGGTGGGTGAGTCAATGGTGGAGACGATAGGACGAAGGGGTGTACCCTCTTTATGGATTTTTGGTAAGCCATACAATATGGGTGGTCTAGCAGCAAAGGGTTTAAGGAAAACGCTTGGTCTGTTCGATTCAAGAAGTCGAATCAGTGATGATATTGTTGTTTTTTGTAATGAGGCTGTTGGTGGGATCTCTCAATTTATGTATAGCTACCATCATTAAGTAGGTTCTGAATTTTTTTTTATTGTATGTGGTTTTGTCCATGATGACTGTGGCATTGCCCTTGTCGGCTGAGAGGATGACAATGTCATCCCTATTTTTTTATTGAGATAGCTCACGCTCATCCTTACTGATGTTGTTGATAGGTGTCTTAGCGTTTTTGAGGATTGCAGCAATTTCTGATCTTGCCACATCTGCAGTGATGTATCCCACACCCTTAAGGGCTACATCGACCTGGGCAATAATTTCATCCACTGGGATGTGTTTAGGGGTGACTGCGAAATTCAACCCTTCACCTAGAACCGATTTTAGCCTGTCAGAAATTGGACTATTACTCGGATTAATAACAACCTTGTCAACGTCTAACTTGTTAATGTGTGGATCTGGCTGCTTCTTGGAAAGGAGGTTGAACTTGGAAATCAGGTTATCTTTGCATTTAGCCGACATTGAAGCGGCTGAAGAGGCTGTCATGTCATCTACATGTTCCCAATCAGATGTAGACATTTTTTCTGTCAATGTTAAGTGTGATTTCAGGAGTGTCTTGTCCAAAAGATCTACTTCAATTCGGAGCAATCTTATTATCTCTGAGATCAGGGCTAAGCCTGCCCCTGAACAAGATCTGTTTAGCATTAGAAGATGTGACAGCAGCAGATGTCAATGTAAAGGAGATTGGTATTACCTTGGTGTTGCGGCATCTTTTCAGAACCTTCACCGCTCAATATGCCGAGGCCCACCGTTTTTAATCCCTCCGCTCATGCTCCCCCAAGGGCTCTTTTGCCTCGCCCACTCCGTTCTGACACTTGGGCTACGCCCATTTTAAACCTTTATAAAGAGTTTGCCTTCGAGGCTAACCCCTCTTTTTTTTCTTTTCTCCACCTAATGACGACCGCTTGTGTTGCGATCAAAACGTCATAGTTTTGTGTAACATTTTTGAACCTATCTATGTGACTTTACCGAAAGAGCCGAAGAATATAAAAAACACATTCCTGCAAATGTGTCCCAAAAAATCAAAATATGAGCAGAAAGGAATTCAGGAGCAGAATATATAAGTAACTCGAAGCCCGATAGTTAAGCAAATTCAGTCACTCCACAATGCGGTTTGCACTTGCTATTCAAACCTGTTCAAAGTCTTACGAGAAATGAGAAATCTGGTAATGTTTAGCCAAATTTCTTGTTGCACTCATGCACTGGTAACTGGTACAAATGAGTAAAAGCATAAAGTCCTTACCAAGGAAGAACACGTCAATCAAATATTAAATGAAAGGGGGTACACATTTTTCCAGGTCATATTCTGCCTTAAATAAAACCCACTTAAGCCAAGACGCTCCTACCACAAAAGCATGCTAAACTACTAACATTCACAGCGTCTAAGCAAACATTTGTCCTGAAATAAAATGTCCCCAAGCAATGTAATCTTCCAATTTTATGGAACCAAGCAATGAAAGACTTACATCACTGCAATTTATTCTTCCATTCAATATTCAATCAAACACAGATGAAAGAAAATACTGATGATTCAAAGGACAATTTGTATATTTGAAAATATATCACATTCATCAAACATATCTCATAGTGAGTCATACTCTTCACGTGTAATATGCGATCAGCTGTGCCCCACCACTCAACAGGGTCACAAGCTGGTTCACACGCAGCCCTACAGCTCTTTTTCATAGTTGCAACCTTGTGAACTGGCAGTTGTATGTGTGTGTGTGCCTCTCACCTGAGTCTGTTACTGTACGTGTCAACACAGGTTTTCATCTTTGTGAGCAGGGCAGAGATGCAGCCTTGAGACGCGGTCTCAGAGTCCTCCTGGACGTCGGAGGGTGGCCCTCCCGAGAGGGGCAGCAGAAGGGGCACGAGCGGCGGGCAGAGGGCGATGGCGCGAAGCAGCTCCAGCAGAGCCCGGTACAGCGGCACGTGGCGCGCCATGTCCAAAACTGCGGACACAGCAGCAGTGCATCGCACGTGTCACTCGGCAGAACGGGACACAAGCCCCACAAGCACATGCTGCAATAACATTACCATAGTTACTAGTCTTGTAAACTTAACGCGTCGATTCCTCCACCCATGTTGAGGACTTGGTCTACCAGGCCCAGTGTCGTCTCAATACACACGGCGTTCAACCAACACCACCACGCTGCAGGTCACAATAATTCTACTTCCGCTTCTTTTCCCGCATTGCTTGACTTTGGAATTCCCTCTCATCATCTCTGTTTCCAAGTTCTTATAACCTTTAAATTCAGGAAACGTATTTACTCTTATCTATCTGTCTTTCCGACAGCCCTGTTCTTCACCTGAGGATGGCTGCTTGCGTTGTGGCCGAAACGTCATGAGAATTTTATTATGTAAATTTTTATTATTTTATTATTTCCCTTCTACGTGACTTTACCGAAAGAACCAAGAAGATTCAAGAGTAATGTTTGTTGCTGTTTGGAATTTTGAGCATCTGGGCCGGTGCTCCGCAACTGAGAAAAAAAACACACACAGGACAGCACCGCTAACTGAAAATGACACAGCAACAGTGTTACGCAAACGTGAGGCCACACCATAGCACCCAGTGTTGGGTGGCTTATTGGGCACGTCTACTTAAAAACCAAGTCCCAGAAGCTGCCTTAAAAAGCTTTAAAATAAGGCCAGCGGCTTTTGCTCTTTGCCATATGTATAAGCCAAGAATCTTATTAAAGTACAAAGAGAATGAATATCAGCAAGAAACAAAGATTATTTGGTGGGCATCAAAGTACTCCATGGCATTTATGGGAGACCTATAATTTTCTGACAAGTAATATCACATTTCAAGCAAAGAATTGTGATGTGCAATTTCATGGCAGGAACAAAATGCAGAGTTAACCCAAAAGGGAGAGTTGCTCTAATGATTGAATTGTCATTCCGGTTGGATTATCCTTGAAATCAGGTCAAAGTTGTAAAACAATGCTTTTCTTTTAAAAAAATTGGAAAGACTTTAACAACCAAGATAACCTCAAACACTGTGAAATTTAAGGAAAATTCAACTTTGAAAAAGAAGGCCCTGAATACATAAAGTTATTCCCATAAAAATATTGATATATTTTTACTTCAAATGTGATTCAGACTGAATACATTTCATGCACGTTAAATGCACATTTTTATAGTCTCTTGTATGACGTTGTAATAAACTGCAGCAATTGGTGGAAACAATGGTATGTAGTAAAAAATCAATCTGTGAGGCTTTGGAAAGGAAAAAAATCTAATTCTTATTAAACCAAAGGCTTTGGAGGCCCTGAAACTTACACCTATGAAGACTAGAGAAGAAATGAAACCTTGAAAAAAAATGCTATGAAGATACTTAATGCTATCACACTTCCAGATGGTGTATGAAATAAATGTTAAAAACTATAATAATCGCACTCAATAATGGGAAAACTGCAATGCCAACACCACCCCAATATTTTTTTATATAAAAAAAACATTGCGCTAAAATGAAGCAGTGCCAATGTTCAGAACTTGTTAATAGAAGTGGTTTCATGAGCAGTGCAAATGCCTTGTACCTGCAGTGCAGTATTTGAGGCGCAAAAATTAGAAAGCTTGCATCAAGAAGCTACAATGGCTTTTATGGGAGCATAACAGCTACGTTGTTTTTACCAAATAATAATGTCAGAGCTGTTTTTTTCAGGCGTTTATTTAAATCGTGCGTTTGATGTAAGCATTTTCTAAAACGCGGTGCCTCCGATAATAGCCCCATTTCATGCATTCCAAAGACAAAAACGAGGATCAAATTTAAATTAATAATTAGCAGAAAATACATTTATATTCGAGTGATAGGTGACAATAAAGTAGTCTAAAAAATGCCCATAATTAAAATGTTGACAATTGTATACGAAACCTAATTTACATTTCGGGAGCTGTATATAATTCTTCATGTTTTTCAATTTATGAGGTTTCTAGGTCCAGATTGCAGCTGAACATTCATCAGGTTTACATCACAGCCACTTAACGGCATATGGGCCCACATGCTCGTACGTATACATGTGGTACAAACACACAAGGACATCCATTTTTGGAGCGGGGCGAGAGCTCATTGAGACAGTCATATTTAAGGCACGCTAGGTCAAACAATTACAAACATGACAAAATATAAATGACAGCAATGATTAAAAGCACAGAAAATTAAAAATAACGGGAAGAAAAAACCATGAAAGCTAATAAAAAAAAAATGTATTATTGTGTTTGTTCATACAGAAACCCTGAGTCTCAGAGCATATCAATCATCACCCTATACTGCAAGAATTCTGCCGAGTTTCCGCACTGTAGGTCGATGATTGTTCTGGAGATTCCAAATGAGTAATTGAAAAAAGATTAAATTTGAAGTAAACAGACAATAAAAAAACTAAATATAAAGTGCAATTCATTATTCAACAATCTAAATTTAAGCAAAGACCAACAAATAAAAGAGCATTAACATATTTGAAAGATGCATACCCTCAGTGTAAAACATTTCACAAGTGCAATTTAAAAACACCTGCCTGCATTCATAAAACCCATATAATCTAAAAACGTATTTAAATCGGATGCAGAGAGACAATATAATATAATGTATGAGGGGCATCATACTCACGAGAATATTCACAATAATGGCTTTAATATTTTGAACATACCACTGTAGTTAAAGCAATTAAAACTACAGATATGGTTGCTTTCATATAGAACAGCAATATTATTCATGATACAAATGTCATCATTGCAATGCAAATTACCCATTTCCATAAACAAACCGTATTCTAAACAGCACTGTTAAACCCTTTGTTAAAACCTTGTTTTAACCTTGTTTTCCATCGCACTGCCACATTACAAGGAGTTATCACTTCATACCCTTCATTATTTTCTCTACTCACCCTCCTCAATGGCTAAGTTTGTCTATCGCTTAGCGACTAACAATGTAACGTGCATTTTTCACCCATTTTCATGTTATAATTTAATTATAAAAGAACACTTAAAAATCAACAATATTAAAACAAACTGGCAAGAAAAATTTTAGTCGTGGTGTTTTCGAAACCTATTACCCCTTAACCCCCATTGAATCAATGTTGATTATAACGCAACTTTTCCTTCACGTGGCGTTCTTGAGGAACGCAAGGACCATGTTGTAGGAGAACTGACTACTACTATGTGCCACCAGGAACGTGGCAACAACACGCAGCGCTACTGCATAAGAACATGCCCGTTATTATTCCCCTGGGCTCAGGTACCATTGTGTTACCTCAGCACACCTGCGGCCGATTCAACTGTGACCCCTAAATGGCTAAAATTGTTAGCGCTTTGTATCACTATGCTATTTAAATGTACATGACCGCACATTCCCTGCTCGGCTATCATTACTTGAGCAGCAGCGTCGTCAGATTTGGAGACAATCAGTGTGGACAGAATGTGCTATTTTATTTCACATCCAATCAGACCCCTGCACGGAAGCCAGGTCAGTGGCCACCAAAGTAACCCTAACCACCTAAGCTTTTCCCTGCTGAGTTTGCAAGTACAATAACGGCAATGTGAAATTAAACTGAACAAAAACAATACATTGGCAATAGTCATGCTCCAAGCCAAACAATATACCGAATACACAAGAATTTAAACGTGCCACTAAAAACACTAACGCAATGCATTATGAGCATATACGCACATTCAATATTGAATGCCACTGTGCGGTTTTGTCCAATGTCACTGTGTGGTAGGACTGATCATACTGACAAAGGTGGCAGCGGTGGCTGTGAATCGTCGCGAACATCTTGTTTGGTCAAACTGCCCAATTGATCAGCAAGTTTCACTGCACAAAAGTGGCTTCGTGACATGACCAGTTTTCACATTTCACTTTCTATTACTTGCCCCATGATAATAGTAAAATTCGTCACCAACGCATTCATATATGTACGTACAGTTGCTCTCACACATTAAAAATTGTTTCATCCCTAATACTGTGCACTATTCAAACAAGATAGCGTACGTCAAAATTATGCATCAAGATTTTATAGCACTTCCAGCTTCAAGAAACAAGCCATAAATTGAAGTGAAGCCGGTCCCCACAGCGTCATAAATGTGTCTCCGTGTCATTGAGAGATGGTAAGCACTGCATTAAGGCATCGCTTACAAGCTCATGATCAAGAGCAATGCCAAGACTGCGGCACAGTAATTAATGTTCTTACCAAATGGGGCATTCATGGAATGCAGAAAATCTCAGAGTCCCTCCCACCTGCCATCACGGTCACCAATCTGCTACACATATCTGCTCAGACTTATTGTGCACAGCCCATTAGGTTGTAAGAATTACCAAATATCTCAAGGGGAAATCCCAATTAAAACAATTCAGAACAGTGCATAAAGCACAGTAGAAGACTATAGTTTGGATGAGTTAAACTTACCATTCAATGCAATTTTCATTAAAGTCAGTCTACATAACGGATAACAATGCTGCATCATGCACTAGACGAGGCTTCAGTGAATAACCTCAGAAAACACATTATTATCGCCGATGGCATTCTACTGAGCAGCTGAATTGTCCCACACAATGTCCTGTTTTGTGTCCTATAAAGCACTTATAACGGTTGTATTTAAAGTGTGGTTGTATTTAAATTACATTTCAAAAGTCCATCTTCAAAATTGGTTTCATGAAGTAAACAGCTTCAAATAAGCACTGTATTGTGAAACATTTGTGTACCTTGCTAGTATAATACATTACCAAATGACTGTCATTTCTATATCTCTACATGGAATAAATGACAATTGCAAATGAATGACCTTAAGTGTAACACACAACAGGCTGCTCAATAGCATAGCAAACCATGATAGCAGCCAACCAGAATAACAACGGATACTTGAAAACATCAAATCAGGCACTGCATAATTCAAGGTCAATTATGTCCCTTTCAATCACCTAATTACCCATCTCCTCAAAACATCCTGGTACCATCATTTATCATACCATTTAGCAAGCGGATGCTGTGCGTTGGAAGGAATTCTTACAAGCCCAATTAAGTGCCCATGATATATGAAGTGGTTTTTCTCAATCCGTTAACACCTCCACAGCTGATGACAAACACTGCGGAGCAACGGGAACCACAGGGGTGACGAGCAACCTTCTTCACAATGCAAATGCCTCCAACACACATTCGCACAATGTCCTGCACGGGGCAGGCAACACCAAAGCAACGGAGGACAGCAAGCAACTAGTTTCACTGCAGCCAAGAAAACATTGCAGTATGGCCAATTTATCAGGCTCACATTGCCGAAAGGAAGTATGCGCTCCTGTTGTGATGGGAGCACAACAGAACGTAAGGTTAGGTTTCTCGATTAAAAAAAAATACATACTCGAGCAATTGGTTTACGCTGGAAACATATTTGTTTTGTCACCAACATCATCGACGACAACAACTACAACTCTTTGCGGCCATACTTTTGAGAAAGGCGGAGTGAGATTGAGGCTGCCTCACCGAATGGGCGCATGCCAATTTCTTGGCTTGCTGCACTGCGCGAGTGGACGAGCTGCAACCCAATTGAACTGGTGGCTCACACACCACTCTTCCCCAGTGTCTGGCCACAACGCTCACTGTCTAGCGCAAACATTAGAAATGCATAAGTTTCTACTAACGAGAGCAGTCCCACATGACGAGCGACTTTGTTAGTTTCGTGTCTTACTCAAAGTCTTTTAAATACTTCTTAAATATTAAATACGAACCTTTAAATTATGCCATATTATTGCACACTATAATTACGTTTTGTCATTGCTACCAACGTTACAACAATTACTCGTAAAATGTAATGTTACTTTTTAGGAAGTTTAAATGCACAATGCCAATTTCACGAAACACCACGCTGGTTTTATAACCGACAAGTACCTGCTCATTGCCATTTAAAAGTTAAGGCTGTCTCTTATTTGCTATGCATAACTGATAATAGAATGGAATGCCAAATATACAATCCAGCCATGCCAGCATTACTTTCATGAACTTAAAAGTAATGCTGGCATGGCTTGAAAGTAATGCCAATGGCACAGACAATTCGTTTCGAGTTACAGGCTTTCATGTGCAGGTGCTTACAAGTAAGGAAAAGAACTGCACACACTTCGACTCATCACAACATTGAGGCGCTCCGGGGATGACAATGTACCTGAGAAAACTTCTACATGTACGCATGTATGTACGTGAAAAGTTTTTGGCATCGTAGTTAACCGTGCTCATCGGAGGTGCGGGGGAAGGACAAACTTAACAGAAAAAGCAGTTCTAAAGAAATGGGTTTTCAATATAGATTTAAAAGTACCATAGCTCCAGTGGCTTCTGAATACCATGAGAGCGTTCCAGACGGCCACAGAAGTGCATCTGGAAGCATGCGATGCGGTGACCATCTTTGTTCGATGGCTAGCCAAAAGCTGCTGCGAGGATGACAGGTGTTTGTGTCATGGTTTATGCTCCTTGAGATCAGCAAGGTATTGTGGTTTCAGTTTTGGCAAGCACTGTGTGTGTAATGAGTGTGACCATAACACATTTCTGCGGAGGGAGCTGGTAGGAACGTTGGGTTGCTCGGTCATTGGCCAGGGCCAACGGCGGCGTGGTGTATTCCGTAAATATGCCCGACTGTGAGGGCGGGCACAAGCCGGCATGAGTAGGTTAAACGTTGAGTATTATAAGGGTACCACGGGGTGACCAGCCCCTCCCACCCCCCACCCTCCCCACCCAGCCCCTCCCCACCCTCCCCTCCCCACCCTCCCCTCCCCACCCAGCCCCTCCCTCCACGACAGACGGACACAATAATCCCCTATGGGCTGGTGTAACCAGGAGGTTCCTACTGGTATAATGTATTCATTCGGGCAACCGGAAGCTAGGCGACTGGATGGACATGGTCGGATCTTGCAGTACCCGTCACGACACGTGCCAGAGAATAATGTACATGCTTCAGCTTCATGTTTTTGCCAGACGTCCAGGGACGTACAGGAGTGAGTTGCAACAATCGAGCCTTGTCGATACTGTGCTACATTCCACCGTGTTGGCTATGTCACGACTCAATCGTCGTCGAATGTGTTATAGAACCCCGATATGAAAATTGCAAGGACCTGACTATATTTTGCATGTGGTGATCAAATGACATTCTGGTCGAGTATGGTGCCAAGGCACTTTAGACCTCAATAGAAAAGTGAATCCTGGAGTTTGTGACCTTCCTCGTGGTTCACGTTCGAACTGTCAAATCAAAGCACATTCAAAGTCCTCACAGTCATTGGCACAACGTATGCTCTGGTCCACCTTGTGCACGCCTCGGTTCCGTATGTCTCGTGAACTTGTCCTTACAGGTCATTACTCTCCACAGTTGTGGAGGCAAGACAAGAGTTGGAAAGTACAATATCGTTATTTGTGAAGGATACGTTCTGGAGTTGCACGTGAACAGCAAATTTCACAGATAATGATGGTGGCCTACGAATATCGAAGCGCAACGCCTGCAGATGCTTCTAAAGCTCCGGTAATGTCTCTCTTTCATCTCTTTATCTCATCACTCTCTCTCATCACTTTATCTCACTTTCTTTCCCTCTGTCGATGCAGATAGCCAAAATCGCGGGCTAGCATGTTCACGAATAACGAGGGAATGCTGTTTATAAGATTAGCACAAAAATAAAAGAACACCTGAGGACCGTGAAATATTCACGAACACAATTGTCGGCAGCTGCGGAACACGCTCACCAACAAGGGCCTTCAATTGATTTTGATAACGTTGATGTTCTGCACAAAGCTAATTACTATTGGCCAAGCCAAATTCAAGAATCCATTTAACGGAGAGGAATAACAAAATTATATTCTTTAAATGCCGAGTATGGCTTGGAAACGCATCATTAAGTCATCACATGACAACCTTAAACAAAAATGTATTTACATTAATCAAAACGAACACAGCATGATTACAACATTACTAACCATGTAGAACAACTAATTAACTATGACTAACCAGTATCATCACGTAAATATATGTAGCTTACTGGCATCTCAAATAATTCATTATATATATAATCAAACACAACCATCCACTACAACCAGATAATTATGCCTAACTTGTATCGTGATGTAGGTTTCCCCAATGTAACTACTGCCGCAGACACAGCGACAGGTCTCGGTCCGTGTTCGTGAACATAAGGCAGATCTGAAACACGGTCGGACCAATACCTCGGCCGTGGCTGATCATTGTTTTAATGTGGTGGGCTCACACGAAATGTATTTCTCTAAGACGAAGGTACTTTGCAAGCCCACTGGCTATCAACAAAGATTCGTTCATTAAGCCACCATTTGTTTAGACACAGACACAATTTAAACCGAGAAGATGGGTACAAACTGAGCAATCATTGGAAGGACGTTATCAACCAGTTTAAATCATAACTGGCTATGATGTTCCCATCCTACCACCTTCCGATGTTAGTTGTGCTTTACGCCCATTTCACAGGCTTCACACCAACACAGCCACTTCGCGCGCCGACTACCCCTCGGTTGCGGCTCTGCGATTTTCCATTAACTTGCTAATCTCTCATTAACATGCTAATTTTCACCTGGCAGCCCTTTGATCGGTGGAAAACCAACCACCGTCGGGTTGGTTGCCCACCACTTGCATTAATATTGGCTGCTGACATTTGGGCTACGCCCATTTCAAACCCTTATAGTTTGCCTTTGGAAGCTAACCCCCATTTTCCTGAAGACGACCGCTTGTGTTGCGATCGAAACGTCGTAGTTTTTTGTTATTTTCTTTGAGCACAGACTTGAACTTAACACTAAGGGAAAAAGGTGGTGGAGGGGTCACATGGGCAGTGCCCCCCCCCCCTCTTCCTTGCACATGAGTAATAGTTAAACATTACATTTATATGGAGTTCATGGGTGCCCAGCACAAGGGATGGAGTTCAAGAGGACCTTAACCAGATCGTGTCGGTGACCACCATATAAACAAACAGCTCATTTTCTATACTATAAATATATAGCTTTAACAGACTTTTGGGGCAAGTGCTGTTAGCGGGTACCAAGGAAGGCCGGCACGGCACACGAGGGGTGGGTGGCCACCACTACGCCCGACCACCTTTGTCTCCGCAGTGGCGATGTTGACACACCACACCAGGTACTCATTTGAGGCTAAGTTCAGCTTGGGGAGGCCCAGACCCGGTTCAGATAATCATCATTGGTGTTGGCCGTGAGTGGGAATCAATCCCGGGTCACCGGGTTTGTAACTCAGCGTGCTAGACGCTACCACTACCGCTCACCCCAGGTCAAACCCAAAGCACCATCATCTCATCTCCACATTGGAGAATGTGTCGACATCTTCATCACTTTCCATCCAATGTGCATCTGACAAAGATATCACGGACAAGCTTACAAACGTTCACTTCCATCCATATGGGTGTTTGCAATCTGCATAAAGCACGACTGGTTGTGCAGGTTCGATACGAATGAAGACACGCGTGCTAATCTATTACCGTACTCGGATGATGACACCTTAAGGAAACGTGCGATTTGTACAAATGATTTTTTTGGGAAAATCTGTCTGCTCCATTTATACTTCCGATTTTATTGAAATGTAATGAATACCCAAGGCAAGGGTGATTAATAAATGTAATATTAACAAATGGAATTAAAATATTCTCCCAACATAGCCTTAAAGGTGCCATTAATCTTGTAACAATGAAAGCATTGGCATTTATATGATGAAAGCACTGACCTGTACACAAAAGGTAAAACAATAATTCAATCCCGTAATGTCACTTAGAGCTAAATGGTTGAGTGTCCCAGACATACAATGCTGGTTTGACTAAACTTGATTTCATCTTCTGCTGCTGCAAACATGGCTGTGAATAGGCAAATGTGCTGACAAATGTGAATGCCACCGAGCCATCAGGCCCAGGCAGACAAATATAAAAAAATATAAAAGGGAAATTTGTGAATGTGTGTCTGATCGAAATGTTTAGCATACTTCCCAACATGCAACAAACTTTAAATTTGGCATGTGGGTAGCTTCCAGACTGTACGCACTGCAAAAAGTATAAAAACAGACTTTTGTATTTTGGGGGGGGGGGGGGGGGGGCGCAATAATGCATATATTTTGCATGGCAAGTGAGCGGTGACGTCACATCTGTCATGTCACCCACATGCGGCAGCGTCACGCAGTGTGTGCCTGGTGACGTCACGTATCCCCCCCCCACCCTCCGCGGAGGACGTATATTAATCCAAGACAAGAATCCAAGTTTCGGACGAAGCAGGGTAGTAAAAACTAGTAGATGTCTATAAATATTGCTACCAGATTCCCAATCCCCATTCACCTCAGGGTTTAAAACAAGTGCTGTGAAACACATCAGCTATAACGAAGCCAGGCAATTCACAACATATGGCAAACAATGATCATTTTCACTTCACAGCTGAATATTTTTTTTTTTACAAAACTTAGACTATTTAATTGGTCCCAGGCCTGTGTAAAAAAACGCCAGAAAGATCAGAACATAAAGGCTTGGTTTCCACTTTGAAACAACTTAGCAGCCACAAAATGCTCAAGGGGTAGCTCTACATGTATCTTGCCCTTGCACCTACTCCCCTCTACGCCACCCTACTGCGATGGATTATTTTGCTTGGGAATTCTTCTAAATGTGACTTTTTATGCATTAGCATTCACATGGACTTTACTCGTTTCCTAACTTTTTGCCGTACAATTGGTTGTCAGGCTGCATTAGAGGCCACCGATAAGGCACAGAGTGGCCATCTCCAAAACGTGGGGGGAAAAAATCAATGTGCATTAGAAAGCTGACCACACTATATAACAGACTGCTCCTTCAGATTTGTTATAGCACAGCTAGATTTGCTAAACTCTGAGAATGGAAGGAACAGACCAAAGTTTATCGTTTGGCATTTAAAAAGTGCATGAAATAACAGCTCCAGAACAACTGTGTGACTTATTTAAACAGAAAAAACATATTCAAATACACATTCGGACCCTTTCGAGAAGCCAATTTCTTTCTCCAAATTCACATGATAGAAATGTACTTTCCGTTCTTTCTCTGTTGTTGGGAGTTTCCTGAGGAGGTATTTTGGGTATATCCCTGCATGAATATGTAATGTTCAAACTCCACAACCCAGACTATTATACGTTGGTGTAAAATTGCTGAAAGCTATGATACTTCTTAACCCTTTGATCTCCCTTTCGCTGTGTTTTTGAGTGTGTGTATTTTTCGAGCATGATAACTGGGTTATCGTTTCTTAATTTTTTCGTAACTTCTCAGTCACAAATGTAAAAAAAATCTGATCACCCTGCTGCTGGGCAACGTGATCCCAAATGCCACCCACCCCAATGCCAATCTTCCATCACAGTAAAAAGACCTCACACTCTCGTGATGTTGGCGAAATACAAACAACCCCCTTCGTGCATGCATCATCGCTGTAAGTCAGCAAAACAGCTGGGCATTTTGCTCCTTTTGAAGTTATTTTGTAATTCACATTTCAATTGCAGAAATTAAGTAAAAATGGAATGCCAAGGGGATGTCACCTGAACTTATCTGGCTGGGCCTGTGGTTAAAATTATCGCCAATTGCAGGCTGTGTGGGGGATGTGGGCCCGGTCCTTGTGGTCTGAAATGCACGTGGCACTTTAATGCACTTAAGCATCCAGATATAAACTTTTGTAACGTTGTACAAAATTGCTTCTCTAGTCTATGCTATCGCTAACTGGTCCAATGTTATTCTTAATGTTGAAACATGTCCTTCAGCCAACGAAACATGCTATCGATAAAGCTTTGGGGGTGTAGGGCGTAGAAACGCAAGTACTGGAAGGACCATGGGTACATTGGCACGTTCAGGTAGGCATTTTTCAGGTCAAATCCCCACGTTGCAGGAAAATCCTGATGTAGCGCAAGGACTTCATCTTGAAGTGCGCCTTCTTGAGGAAGACATTTACCTTTCGAGGATATAGGATTGCTCTCAAGACCCCTGAGCTTTTTTTTCTGACAATGAGACATCTGGAGTAGAAGCCCAGTCTTTGTTGGTAGGTAGCCACGTATTTAATGGTTTTAATGTTTAAGCCATGACATTTCCTGGGTGAGTGTCTGTATGAGCTCTGGATCATCCAAATGAACGCAAAGGTTGGAATCCAGTGAAGCGTGAAAACTCCTGGGAATCCAGCTTGTAGCCATGCTCCTTCATCTGCTCGGATCCATGCATCCATGTTCGTGTACGCACATGCTTGCGTAAACTCTGCTAAAGGGTCCCCGATGTATGCAGGAGATGGTGGGGTCCAGCTGTTCTCTTTGGCACCATCAGTGCTGCTGCAACTTGTTTGCTGAAGTGGCTGTGTAATGCTGGTGCTGTGGCAATTTTGGCTTGTCCTTCTGACAAAGTGGGACTTGTAGGTCGGCATAGAGGTGGGCTCCTTGCGGTTAATACCACCCGTCACCTGGCGGTCCGCTTGGTTCCTTTCTGCTAGATCAGTCTCCTTTCCATCACAGCGGCCAGCTGCCGCTTGGGAGGCGGTGTCCTACATAGCCCTTCCAAAGTCAACGGCAGACACGGCCACATCCCGAATGTCGAGGTAGGCCTGGTAGAATTCCTGGTCCTCCTCCTCATTGGGCTCGAGGGTCTGGAATGACTCCATGTGTACGTTGCATACTTTGCGATGGATACTGCAGAGGCTGCAGCTCAAAGGCCTTATTAAAATTCCTTGTCCAGAGCCCTGTCTGTTGCATCCAGTAGGGCTTGGGAACCTTCTACATTTAGAGCAGGGCGACATGCGAGCATAACTGATATCATTGCACATCCACAGATGGGACCAGTGCGTAACAAGCCTCGAGGCTGTGCATGGTCCATGGAGCCCGTGCTGATTTGGTCCACTCCCGCCGATTCTGTTTCTTCAAGAGACTTTGGAAACGGAAGTGACGCATTCTACGATAACTGATGCCTGGAGAGAAATGTCTCAGGTTCAGTCGTCTGTGGTTGCTTCTGTTCAGAGAGATTGGGCTTGCACCTGATCTTGCTTCTTAGACAACAGAAGATTCGATAGAAACATCTATTTCGTCGCCCTCTCATGGTCCGACGAATCACGATCTGAGATTGACCCTAAAAGGAGTTATATCCTACATCCTCTATTACATCTCTTTCAACTCCTCTCTTATGGATATTTGCATGAAGGTGCACAGCTTATGCAGGTTCAGCTGCATCCAGGGCTCCCGGTAGATGTACTTGTCCCAGCGACAATGTCATCTTCAGAGTTGACACGCAGCGTCTGTGGCATTAACCTGTGACCAGTAACAGCGCGGGAACCAAAGCCAACCAGCTGTCGGTCGGTCCCAGGAAGACGTTAACAACTCGCGCAGTAGTGTGCTGGGTATGTGGCGCTTGCCTCAGACCAGCAACAGTGAGGTGGCCCTGACTGATGCTCTGTCGGACTGGTTTCAGGAAGATGTTACAGTGTTCCGAGGCTGACACTTCCACAGTAGTGTGGTGGGTATGTGCCATTTGCCTCAGTTATTGGGTCGGGAGCAACGGGGTGTTTGGTGGCCACCGTTAGCAGAACTGCACTGAATATACGTTGACGACATCCTTGTCTGCATGGTATGCGCAACGAAGTACCCGATGAGGCTTGTGTCATCTCCATGGCTTTGCCCGCCTCCTCTTCCTGACGAGAAGCTGCCTCAGTGACGAGTTCATTGTCCTTGGATGGCTGGTCAGGGGCGCTGATAAGCCCCTGCATTAAGCCCCTGCTTCGCAATGGACATCATCCGGCGTGCTCTACTCTCAACTAGGATGGCTTTAGCCTTAGCTGCAACTCGCCCGAAGTGCAAAAGGAAGAGTGAAGCTTAAGGGTAGAGGGCAGGGATAGTGTTTGAAACATGTTCTGTGGTCCAAAGGGAATTGCTAAATGTTAAGATAAACAATGGACCAGTGGGCGGCGGCATGGATGTAGAGAAACTGGCTACCATTCCACAGCCCACCATCCACGAGTGGAGTGGCTGTGTTTTCCACTTGTGAGTGCACCATTCCACCTGCTGGTGTGGGGTGGGGCACGTGGTCACTTGGAAGGTGGCAGCAATGTTCGCGAATAAGCTTCGCAGGGCCCAGGCAGCAACACACACACACTGAAGGGCTATTACACTACGATCAGCACTACGCTGTTACTCTGTTAGTATCCATCATTCCTCTGTGCCGTGGTTCAAGCAAAGTAATCATAAACAGCAAAAAAGTAATGCGCAACTACGTGAATTTATTTGCCAACTGACGTAGCCAGGAGGGGAAATCGTTACTTGGGAGAAAAATCACAGTAATGGTCACAGTCACCATGTTAAGCCACCCCTGAGGCTGTTGATATCAAAGCAAATTAAAATAAATTAGCTGTAAAATGTTGCTCTTTAACATGCTATAGTTTGTGACCACTACACAAACAAGAAATGTCCAATATTTTCCATTAATTGTTTTAACAATTACTTGGTAAATAAAGCTTGGGGTAAAACATATCACCCACACTTGTACTGCATCTGTGACACAATCAATAGGCCATTTTCTTTCGTGGGAATGTGGAACTCTTATTTATACTTGGGCCAATGTTAACAGCTTTTAACCACTTTGTGGTGTGATCCGAGCAAATGGTATGTCAATGGAATTTTTTACCTACATGTAAGAGCCCAATAAAACATATTTTGGAAAGAAAATATAAATATCAATGATCAGTTTTATTAATTAATTGGCCGAAAAATCCCTCTCGTGTGTATTAAAAATGCATCAATTATATACTCTGCTTTTCTATTCCTGTAATCATCCACAGCAGTAACTATCCACTGCTGGATGAAAAATAATGCCATTCATAATGCGCACAATATTCACAGACATAATTGACCATGATTGATGTCGTCTCCATCCTCTGGTCCTATGATGCTACAATCCATTTCACTCCTGTGCAGGAGCTGATCTCATCATTCCAACGCGGTCCTCATTCTCTCAGGTGTGTTCCTCCTTTGGTGGCAATTCAATCTACAATCTCATCTGTCGGCTGTCATCCCTGAAAGCAATGTCACCGGCCGGGCCCACTTAAATGAACCGTAAAAAAGATGCATAATTTGCATTTGTTCTCAGGATCCATGTGTTATTTTTGTCGTGTTTAATTCTCAGCATTCATCTCTCCATGTATGCAATATCTGCCCCCACAGGGGAGAATTATTAGATCCAAATTAAAAGCAACAGTTACATCAATAATAAACACGAGGTATACAAAAATAAAGCCCAATTAAAACAGTGGTACCTCGCGATAAATTCAGATGTGACATACATATTTCCTAAAAAAACGTGTGGCCCTGATACTGCAGCACAAGTCACCTCCTCTTGCCGAGTTTTGGTTCTTTTTTTCGACCGATAAGAAGAAATATTTTACGTGCCCTCAGAAGGTAGATGATATAAATGCTCCAGTTTGTGAACTCTGGCATGCTAACCACAAGACTTCCGAGTCGTCCATTTGGTACCAGTGGCGGCTCCTGCAAAATCTCTCAGGGGGGGCAAATGTCTGGATGATTGATAAGGATAAGGTCCACCCATGCAATGGATAAATTAACAGCTTAAGCATGTAAAGGCAACTTCACTTCTTTAATATTAATGAAAAATAAAGTGACTCTTACAATACATCTTGTTTGTTTCTATACTCACTATTAAAACAAACCACTCAAGTTTATTTTATTAAAGATTCCACTAGGTGGCGATAAATTATATTGTTGGATGAAACGTGCTTACGTATGATGACGTAAGCACGTATGATGACGTAAGCACGTTAGGGCGAGCCCTCCCGGAAGCCAGAGAATGCATTGCAGCGCCCCCGTTCGAAAAAAATCATCTTTGAATGTAAGTCTATGGGGCCACTCGGGGCGATTCTCAGCTGGAGGGAAATCGCCCAAAAAGAGGCGGTACTCCACAGAACGTAGCATGACGCTGATTGGACTATATCCAGAGGCACAGTGATGGCTAGCGTGACTCTGTGGTTGAATGACATTGGTGGTGCGTCGCCCAATCGCCCTAATGAAGAAACCGCCCCTGTTTGGTAAGATGCCCACTCCAGCATCGACTGCCCATACACTAACTACCGTGCTGCCACTGCTGGTTGAGTTTCAGAGAGCCAATGTCCCTCGGTGGGCCTGTAAATGTGGTCATTTTTGAAGCAAGATGTAGCAACTGCCTCAATCCTTTAAATCCAGTCCCATTAATGCATGGAGGCAGCTGCTAGGATTTCCTTTCTTGCATGTACACATATATATTGTGCTACTTCTCTCAGTCACATCCACTTCCATTGTATCTCATTTCACTGCATACTTCCTCCATCTCCCCTGACTCCTTTCACTCGGCACCGGCATCCCCATAGCCCTAAGTACCAACCTTTTACAACATAATTTATAAACCATGAATCTCTGAAGAGGAAAATATCCACAGGTCCGATTTTATATCACGACTCAGACTCAAATTTGGACAATGAAATCAGCAAGATATCTCCAGTCTGAAAGTCCTTTGCTGTAATATGATGAGGTCGAATGCTGGTAAGCCCAACAGGACACTTACTTATCTACCAGTTATGTGTTACCTATTTATTGGATATTTACTTTTGTTACTTATTTAGTGTTTTAAGTTCACTCGTTTCCGGTTAGTTTGTTTTCTTCGTGCACGTTATGATTTTAATGTTAACAGTTGATAGTGGAATGTATTACAAATGTAAACTTCGTATTAATATGATGGAATTAAGCTGTGGTAACGACGTTAAAGATATGAATACATGCGGGGCATATGGAGGTGCGGGCTATCTGAAATTTGTTTACACAAAACGCTATTTTTGAGGGCTATATGCGTATGTGGACTATATGTGGGAAAATACGGTACATATTGAAATCACTTATTAAACATTTTCCCTTAATTTAAAGTCTTTCATGCATACTATAAATGTATGCGCTCTACACACTGCAATTCTACAACCACAGGACAATGCTGACAAAATGTACATCCCTTGGGAATCGAATTCTGTAACTAATAATGCTGATGGCAACAGACTTGACTGGAAACCAATGATATTTAAAAGTAAATAATAATTGATAACTGGCAGCCCTTTGTTAATCCAAAGGGTTGCGAGTCGGTGATTGTGGCTGTTGTAACATGATCGTGCCCATACTTCATAATTCTGGTCAGTTTGAGTTGAAGATGAAAAAGGGGGGTAGGGGGGCAAAAGGACTAGGTCTCATTCAGATATCACTCCCCGCCGATATAAGCCATGGGAAGGACTCAAAGCCAGGCCCACTGGGGTTCAAACGTAGTGCCCTAACAACTTCAACAACACCCGCCCGCCCCCCCAAAAATAAACAATGTTTAAAGTTGCACTACACAGTGCCACAAGCCGCAGGAAAAAAATGAAAAATAATACTCTCCCACACAATAAAAGTTCTCCCTCGTGTTGTGGTCACCTTTTGAAAATTCTCACCATTCACCTGCGAGCAGTGTCAAGTGTGGCCGACGTTGGAATCTGGCCAACATGTCCATGCTGCTGCAACCTAGCCACCCGTGCATATCAATATATCACTGCAGGCAGCACATGTCACACTAGCTTCCTTCGGGAAGGCAATCGCTACGCACAGAGTGACGTACACAGCAGCATACTGGCAGGCATACCGACCGTGCGCTGTAATGAAATGGAGCCCATTTGAGAGCTCCTCTTGTGCACTCGCGAGACACTTGCCTTCCTGTTGGAGCAAGCTGCTGCTTTAAGGTCTCCTCGTGATACACACCTTGTAAAAATGCCAAATCACTTGCCGTACTAGGGTTATATGGCAAGCCTTCCACCTCTGGGAGCACAATAGATGAAAGACCGTCAAATCATTTTGGCAATAACCAGTTAATGCTTCTTTGTGTACACATTTTTTTTTAAACAACTTAACGGCGAAGCATCAATCCTACCGTGTTAACCTGCAACAAAGCAGATGGTACATTACTTAAAAGCTCCTGTACATATGAAGCAATGCACTTTTAAAATGACCTTCACTGCTCAAACATTAGTGAAGGCAAAAAAAACTGTAAATAAGCTTTGCTGGCTTCTATGAAATGAAAGTGGCGTGAAGAAATGGACTCTTGAAAAACTCCACCAGCCCAAAGCAACTGCAGCCACCGCGCTTGGCTTATAGAGACAATGGGAACAGAAAAATGCACATCCAACCAGTGCGCAAAAAAGGGGTAAAATCCATAATATTCCCCCATGAATTCAATTTGCAAGGCAGCTGGGACCATGGACAAGAGCCAGTGCTGTATGTGCCCACGTCTCTTGAGAGAGAATAGAAAAGAAAACAATTGACGGTCATCCCTCATTATTAGCCACTCTGTATCGTTTCAAGACAGCTGGCTGAATAGCCACTCTCATTAAAATACTCGAGGCAATTCATGGGAATATAATGCACAATGGCTTTCTGACCCAAAGTGTTGACACTCCTTCAGGTAAGGAGACCCTTTTATAACGACACCGCTGGGTTTCAGAACATTAACCTGCTCGTGTTTTCCAAACGCGCTCGACATACGGGCACGGCACTGCCAGCGTCATGGATGTATTATTTTGCTTGCATCGTGTTGTTTAGAGTTTGCTTGGTGCCAGCATAGCTTAATATGCACGACAAAAGCTATCAGGGTTTATTAAGGGTGAAATATTTTAAAAAGCCAGAATTAAATGCAAATAGGTCAATAATGATCTAACTCTGATAATGCACGCTCTTAGACTTTCCGAGGTACACAAGTAAGAATAATGATATATAATAATCAAGGGAGGGGAAAATACTAGCACGAACAGAAGCTAAAAACAAATAATATATATACAACTTGCATTCGTAATTGTAATGCACCCGTAACGTAAACACGCATCTCAGAGCGCTTGAAAAATAAAACGACGTACAACGATGACAGGATTATGACAGGAAGCAGAACCTTCGTTAGCGAGCGGCACTGACAATTCATTAACTCGGACAGTAGCCAGCCACCGTCGTCGTGACTGCCGGGACTTGCCCGAGGCGCTGGTCGGAGTGGCACACACGTGTGTGTGCTCCCCCTACAACAGCAGGCGTTCCGGTCGTCCGTTTAAGATCATTTATGAGTATTTGGCTGCTACAAATTTCCACAAGCCACTTTGTTGAGCTATCATTTGTGGCCAGGTCGCTTCTGAAAAAAAAAGCTAATAGCGCAGTGGGCCTTACCTGGTAAAATACAAATAGTTTAGTTTATTTGTATATATTTATTTGTCATTTTCTTACCTTTCCTATGCTTTGCACGATCGTGCGTTATATTATTTTTATGTTATAATGTACTGACCTGCCCCGACTGGACATCTGTGGGAAAAGAACTTGACAGCTCATCGGATTCCTTCATTACGAATAAATATTTGTGACCGCGATTTATGTTTGACAGTCGGCATCCTTGCCGTCACTTGTCCCGCGGCGCTGGTTTGGAGGCGCACGCCTGCGGCCGTCGTGAGGTGACCCACTCACCAGCGAAAACACGCGACCCCGACTCCACGTGATTTTCAACAAAGAAGGTGTGTGGTGAAACACGCTCGTGTCGGTCACAAGTGCAGCTGGTGTGGTGTTTTACTAGATACCCACACACTGAAACATGGCCGAGCCGTCAACTAAATTCGGCGTTTAATCTGCGGCAGGTCTTCACGTTGGCAAAGTGCGCTTTACAAAACAACAACAACAATGAAAACAAGGTGACGTTGTAAACACCACCAGCACCACGTCTCAGCTCCAAACACTTACAGCTGTGTGTGGCACCAGTGAGTCATCGTTTCCATAGTGACCAAATTTCACCAACCCCCCCTCCATCTCTTCTTCCCCCCCCTCCCCTCTCAGTCTCGCTCCTCTCCTCTCCTTCCAGCCTCGACTGGATTTTGTGCTCTTCCTGTCCCTCTCCCTCTCTGATTTCGGAGAATGTTTTACAGGCAAGTAACCGACACGGCCATCGAAGAGAGGTAATTCCCAGAGGAGGGTGTGTTTTTGCCTCTCTGCGAGGCATAGCCGCTGTTGCTGACAGAGAGAGAGAGAGCGAGAGAAAAACACACGGGAGAAAAACTGTATATATCGTCACCGGGAGAACAGCTTTATACTTGCTCACAAGAAGCCCCAAGATTCGTCCCACTGTGGAGAGAACCACCGAAACCATGTCTCGCGTCGTCACTCCTTTTCTCCTCTGAAGCATGCCAATTGCTGCTCTGCTCCTCATGCAATGTGTGGTAAGTTGCCTCTCTTTCACATCTGTGTGTGCGCGTGTTTTTTTCTTTACATGCGTCTCATGCAATGTGTTTTGTTCCCCCCCCCCCCCCCCCCCGGCAAATCGGTAATGCTCGAGAAGGCGGCAAACCACAGCTCGCACCCCCAGTGCGGGGCACACGTGCGCGTGCATGCCGACGGACACGTCTGTGCAATTTGCACATTCTCTGTCGTCCGGGGGACGACGACGACGGGACAATGAATGCCAGCGAGCTCGGGCCACGTGAACGAATGATTTGGCACTGCGTGAACGCCGTGATGCGTTTACCCCACTAAGTATGTTTTTTTTAAAAATGCATCTCTCTAGGTTGCTCGTCAATGTTTCGTTATTAAAACGCAGAGAGACTTATTCACTGAGACAGTATGCATGAATTAACGGTGAGCGCTGCTGTTTCAAGACTGCTAAGGTGTCTCCTGCTTTGATCGCTTGACAGCAATGTTCAGTTTCAGAACTGCAAGCGCCTTCTTTAAGTCTTAATGTGTGTGGAGAATAATGTTCACACATCAAAGTATTGCTCAGTACTGCTCGGCATATCAGCACATGCAAAGTACTACTCATCACAGGCCCAATAGGGTCAATAATGTAACGTTAAAAGCAGCAGATTACTTCTAATTTACCTGTATTCTGGTTGACATTCCTTAAATTATATACTTGGTGCAGAAGCAAATACAATGTATTGGAACAAGCATGGCATTACTAAATGTTTAATTTTAGACAAAAGCTTTTTTTTACTCTGTAAAAGGATGCACTGTCATGCGTTTTAAATTGCATGTTATTGAGAATGTTGTTTTTTCCCCATGCCCATATCTGCCCACCACCTCTGCACTTCAACTTGTTTCATGGAGACATCCTCGGGACTGAGGCTGCGAAGACCCACAGCAACAATGGGCATGTCGTTATCCGCGGAGGAAGAGGACATTGTCAATGTGCGTAGAGAAGAGAGAGAGGAGTCTATTCTGGCCATGCTGGGGATCACGGGGACCATCCTCAACCTCATCGTCATCATCTTCGTCTACATTTACACCACCGCCTGAGCGCCAAGCTGCGACCCAGCCGTCGGGGCCGCCAGCCGGCCTGCCAGCGGCCACCAACGAGGGAGGAGGCGCTGCTCGGGCTCGGGAGAGGCCACCCACGGCACCCGCGTCCGACGCCCGAGCGATCGATGGCTTTTCACACGCGCGGGAGCCCGACGTGAGCTTGAGCTTTGGGAGAAAAAACGAAGGAACCCTCCGCGTGATAAGACGACGGCGGCGAAAAAAACACTGGACTGCAGCGCAAGCGGCGGAGACGTTAGCAGCGGCTTGCACTTATGTTGCAGGTCAACAAATCGAAGACGATCAAAGGCCGAGGGAGACTGTGAAGCCTTGTTGACAATGAACTGGGTGTCAGATGGACATTAATACCTCTGGAATTCCTCTACTTCAGAACAGTGAGGTTAACAAACACAATGGGCATCTCAGTATTTTTATGTTTACAACGTAAGCTCGAGTTGTGGGTAAGGAACACGTATAATCACCGACACGTACAAGGATAACGGACATCAGGGGATATTGCAGTGAGATATTCTCGATCAAGTACCTTAATATTACATCACGAGTAAGATGCAATTTTTTTGCACGTTGATATCAAATCGGGGATCATCAAAACCACTCCAGAATAATAAACTGTTGCTTTATGTGTAAATCAATCCTGCGTACACCGTGTACATACTTCAATGGCTTGTCGTTAGAATTCAAGCTCTTCATGTATATAGAAGAGCCATTTCATTGCATTTCAGTAAAAAAAAATCATGTCTTTATACCTTAATTTAATCATCGAATATAATAACAAGGTACAGTTTTGTTTTAATTTACTTATCTTACAGAATATAGAATGCATAATCCTGATGTAATGGTAAGGTATTAATTCAGTGCCTACAAGTATACAACTTGCCTGTAAAAAAAAAAAGTATGAGCTTTTCTTCATCAATATTTCGTATTAAATTAACGATGAGAGACGATGCTTCGTACTTTAATTGACAGACAGTGCGTCGTCTGTCGGTCGAAGCTAAATATTCTACAACCGTCTGTCACTTGTGCTTATAAATGACTATCACATTTTTAACAAAATACATTGGTTTAAAGTAGCAATAGTGCAACCTGACTCTTTGTTATCACAGACACTTGCTCGGGATATGAAAGGGGAAACCAACAAATGCATCTGCTCTGGCTTTTTCTTGTGATAAAACACAGTAATATATTTAAAGAAATGTACACTTCCTCGTCCTTTGAGTGTAAAACTACTACCAACCAAATGTAAAAGATTATTTTTTTAAATGTTACATTTATATGACCGATTAAAAGAAAAGAAAATATACTTAAATGTTTAAAAACCCAATGGTACTTTGTACAGGAAAGGTATGGCTATTGTACGACCTGCATTTTGTTCACCAATGACTGTTGAAAATTACACATTTCTCTTTTATATTCCGTGATCAACAACAACAAAAAGAACAACACGTTTCCTTTCGGACGTTAATTTAAGGCAGGCTCCAACAATTATCCGCGAGCTCGTTCGGGGGAACAAGCCACTGCTGCTGTACACGAGCCGCCAGGCTTTTCACTCCCGGCATGCACCAGCTTATTGCCTGCACAGACTGCGCAACGCCACAAGTGATCAACGTCATTAAGCCATAAAAACTGAGGAACACTTCCCCCACCACCCTCCCTACACCCTCCCCCAATAAAAGGGCCTTTATTAAGACAACGAAAATTAGGAGGCTGGTTATACAATCGTTGAGGCCAAGGTTAAGACGAGGACACACGATGTATGTAGAACTTCTTTCGCACAGTAGGTATCCAACCGTGCTAAATCAGGGGTGCGGGGTATTACGGATGTACTTGTATGATTGATACAAAGGCACCCATGGTAAAAGGTGCTTCCATGCGAGCGCAAATACACACACAAACACACGGCAGCCTCCAAAAGGAACTGCGGACCCTAGAGGAACGATAAGCCAATAGCTGTAATGTTGAGATGACAACCACCCTTGGATGCGAGTACAAACACTATACATATTCGTATATGGATATGGTATCATAATATCATTACTTTCGTCTTGCAGCCAAGAGGCTAAACAACACGAGGGACTAAGAGATAGAGATAGCTGAAAATTAAGGAAATTGCCCGAGCGAGACAGATTGCAATTGCACAGGATTGTATGCACCGCAGTCATCATATTCATTCTGCAGTGGATAAATAATGCACAGTATTAAATGTGAACGGCATTGAGGGTGTTTGGTTAGCAGTTTTAATGCTGCACATCGAGTCTTCAATGTAGCCCCCAGTGGAAAATGGCCTCCAGATTCGTTAAAAACAAAAGACTCGTAAACAAAACAATGCCAGTCAATTGCCAGTTGCAACATACTTGTTTAGCAAGTTGACAAACACAGCCCCACTCACTTTAGAGACTATTCCTTTGGTTAACATTTGGGATCAAGTCCACTGCATCTTGGATTGACGGTTACTGCAAGAAAATATGGTTGGTTTAAAAATCTTCACAACTAAGACCAATGAAAGAAGAGGAAACTGCATACATTTTACTCACTAAACTTAAATTTGTTAAAGTGAAGGAAAGTATGACAGTAGGTTGATATTTCAGTGAGTATATACAGAGTTATAAAAAACTGTTACGCTAATAAAAGGTAAAAATAAAAGTATGTTTTTATCAACTGCTTCAGACAACATACTATGATTAAATAAGTTTAATGTGCTCAAAGTGAGAAAAAAATTGCAACATTACCACATATCATCGAAAGGAAATCACATTGCTATAAAATGATACATTTACCGAGGGCCTTTTTGTTGTTTACAGAGGGACCCTCGCAATACCCACATGCAGGCAAGCATGAGAAGTGCGTTAAAATCGGCACAACCACCGCACACCGCAGCAATCACAAGCAACACCAAACACCACCTGGTACTCTACACCTCGGCTGGACTGCCACACAAGCCCTTGAAAACGGTCAGCAAAACAATAAAGCATTTCGCCATCACATCAATGGAAAATGCAGGGCCCCTCTTTATGGCTCTAACTCAATTTTCTCTTCTTTTTTATATAAGAAATCCGATAAGAGGCCACTGAAATAAAGCAATCGGAGAGGGCAAGTGGCACAAATGCGAAGTCAAATGAGATCACGATGGGAGCAGAGCCACAGCGATTGCAGCACGGGGCCGTGCTGACATGCTTCCCAACAGGAGCGCAAAGATTACCATTCTGAGAAATGCAGAATATTAATGCTCAACATGCACGAGGCTTTGGAGAGTGACGGTGTGGATGCCACGCAAAGATTGTCTAACATTTCTGTTCTCAGAGCATTCCACCATCGTATGTGGTATCTGCAGAGCAAAGTGTTTTTTTTTGCAAATGATTGTCACTTCCCCTCTGCCCAATTGAATCTGTAATAAAAAAAACTAAATTTTGGTGATAAAGCAGACAGGACAAATGCATGCATGCACGCACACAAAACTTTAAAAAAAAACTTGGACTGGGTAGATTCGTTTATGCACAACAATAGGTCTCCAATTAACTTACTGGCTGTATCATTGTCATTAAATGCTCATGTAATGAGCATACCTGCCAGACTATAAAGGCTACAGTTCCACATCAGCTCACCATCAACATCAATGCAGTCGTGACTTTACCAATACTTTTTCTTCTGCAAACCAGGTTGCAACAGAAGATACGTAAAACTCGTGCAAAGCTTTCATTTGCACAATATTATTTGGAATCCATCAAGCTGGTTAATAACTATTCTGTTATGCAGGGTACAAAATCGACATGTGTTTTCACATGCATCATAGCCATGGAGCATAGTGACATAAAAACACTCAAGCACAACCGACTGAGCATCGGACTGGCGTTTGTTGCAGGGTTGGCTTGCAGTGCGTCCCTGCTAAAAAAATTCACGCCTGGAGAATCTAGGCTTTCGGTGGCAGGTTGTTATCATTATTGTTTTAAAAATCAGCCACATTTCCCTTGCACATTACACAGTGAACGTGTTTCAAGTTGCACCTCAAGGTGTCATGTCAGACACGGTCATTTTCACAACCATAGTGCTTTACAAGAGATTTAAATCTGCCAATGGTAACTGTGCATGTACGTTAACAAAAACAGCGTATTTCACGTGGACATACACATATTGGCTCGGCCAACCTTACAGGGTACTTTTTAATTGTGTGAGTCAGTCCATCCAACTCATGGCGGTGTGTTGATTAAAAGGCTACCCAGCCCTCGTATTTTACCAGAAAGTAAATTTTCATTGATATAATTATTTTGCAATGATATTTGTAATACCTCGAACGAAGTTGAGTAAAAGAATCTGTCAAACAGCATTTAGCGAAATAAATTATGAATCCGAGCATTTCTGTTTCATCTGTTCAACTGACAATCCAGTACAATAATTCAGATATGATACAACATTTAATAATATTTGTCAGGCATTTAACCCAGATAAAGGTGGCAGATTGATTTTACCAGCAAGAAAAATATAAAGTAGCAAAACATTAAAAAATTTAATTCAAGAGTGCAACGAAATGTATAAATCGCTGTATAAAATAAATGATACAATTGAGATTTCATCCAAAATAGCTAATCATTTCAGGGGATTTTGAAAACTGAATACCGCATTGTCCCCAGTGAGGGTCGACGGGCAATAAGGCACACCAACCCAAAATCTCATGGCCTAGAGATGTTTCAGCAATCCAACCAGAACACGACACCAAGCACATATTACACAACACATAATGGAATTTTAAGCACAAATTATTAATATATAAAAAAAGAAACAACATTTTTTCAATAAAATGTTTCCCCACCACCATTCCTTGCTGAGAAAAATCATTAAATGTGACCTTTCCAAACCCTGCAGGAGTCCAAAACATCGTGTCGACGAGAGAACACAGCAGAGACGCGCTTGATAAGCCAGCACGATAGATAAGTCATTTTCATCATCACTGGTGTGGAAAAGGTCAGCTGTGCTGATAGATTTCCAAAATAACTTATTGCTGACAGAAGCAATGGAAGGATATTAAAATTACAAATGTTAGGCGATGAAATGATGGGTCATTAAAGTGTTAAAGGGCCCTCTTACTTCAAGAACTACAAACAAACGGCATCATGTCCTGTGATCACAATACACCGATATCAGCTCTTAAATGTTTTCAAATATATTACAAGTCACACAAGGCAGACAAGTTAAAATATATTATCGTTAAAAAGTATAAACTCCCATAACAAGCACTTCTACTGGAACTTTATTTTCACAGGGATGTATAATTTTACATGTAAAGGATAAACGTATTATTATAGCATATATTGCTTATTATTATTTTTACTAGGAGCAATGCTATATTTTTACATATGCAGTTCATTATCCTTGCAATTGCAACTGGCTGGAAACAAAACGTCCCACCTCTTTCCACTCATCAACAATACTCCGCCTAACTTAAAGGACGTAATGTCTTCCTTTTAAAGACAACTCAAAATCTATGGTTATTTTGCCTTCTAGCTACACAGTAAGGATAATGTGTCATTTTTTTCAAATATAACTGGATTACATACATAGCAACATGCGTACAATTTCGAATAACACATGGGAAATGTTGATATTACCAAAACAAATTTGTGGTAAAATATGTTGGTGAACCCTTTACAGCCTTTGCAAGAGTATGCTATAGTGTGTTGGTGGTGTCTTGGCACACTATACCTGACATGGCCATTTCACAAACGATGGCTGGTTGAAATATTCAGCAACCACAATGCCCCTTCTATGCCCCACTTGCCTGAAGTCCTGTGCCACCACTTCGTAAAGATTACAGGAACAAAGTTTGATTTCCATCGACAAGAACACCGTGTAAGATTACAAGCAATCTGAGGTCTTGGTAAGCGTTGCTATTCATACCCACGTGAGTGTGCATCTTGAGCTCCCCCCAATGGTTGACCACCATCCTGCACATTGCTTAGGTGAGACGCAGCTCACCGACGCTCAACTCCTTCGAGAAAATAATGGTTAAACACCAAAGTCTCGATTGGCTTCATTAGGCATCTCCAAAACCTGGTGTTCACTGCACTAAATTGCAGCCACAAACCTTTAAATATACAAATCATCCATCCACGACTCACCACCAGCGTGCTGACGAAAAAATGTTCGTCACACACTGCAAAGGCATTCTGATTGTAAACAGGTCGATTGTAATCTGTTTGTTGGGGGGGGGGGAAGTTGGCAAAAGCTTGTTAAATATGCTCCTGCCCACTGGTCACTTCACTTAGAAAATCACATGGCTTGCAATATACAAGGTATGGTTTGTCTCTGAAATCTATGGTCAGAGCCTAGCAAGTTTTAATAGTTGCAAATCCCAATTATATAATGTATTACAAAACAGCTATCACATTTCATGCGCAGATAATATTGTACGCAGATGTTATAAGTAGAGCCAAGCTAAATATTTGTGAACTTGGGACAAAATATATAAAATAGCATTTTAAATACGACGGAGAAATTAGTTCCCTTGAAATAAATACAATGGAAATGAACTCATTTTCATTGAAACCCATGCTATATTGTGAAATAAATTTTGCTTTCTAAAAAAAGCAAACCCATTTAAAATTATAATGTTGATGAATTTTTACGACCCGTTGTGCTGTTCGGGGCACAGCCTTTGTATTTTCACACGAGTCAAAGGACAAAACTGGCTGCCATTTAAATTTACATAGTAATAGGACCTTGAAATGGATGTTTATTTTTATTTCCAGCGTATTTCATGATCTATGACACTGTCTTTAAAGGACGCATTTTCAAGAACCAAACCTGAAAATGCACTCCGTGACATTGGTTGTAACTGAAAAGGGGAAAATGCAGATTGATACACAAGCTGCAGTCTTCTACGCTGTTTGTTGCTGCTGCACTGCTTACCGGAGACGGATTAAACTCGAATTCAAAGTTTTATGGAGGTGGAAATATCCATTTTGATCAAGTAAACACATCACACGGGCCACCGGGCGGAGAACAAGGCATCATATAATTTGTTTAATCATGAGACTCTCGTATAAATGGCATTCGGCGATGTCTGGTTTTAAATCTAAATCAGCTTCGTGCATAGAGATAACTATACACCCCTTTGCAGTGCATGTCAGATGGATCACACTTGCCGGCACACAAGGTATAAAGACTGACGTGGTTACAGACCTAGCACGTGTGGTCCCCTTCTATATTACCGAGCGGTATCGTGTTAAAAGAGTAGAGAAAATAGGTTCAAGTCATCACTTTACTGGAAATCAAGTGGTTGTCCTTTGGAGAGGCTCGACTCTGCAGGTTTGTCAAATTTCAACAATTGGCTCAGGACAGTTAAAGGAGATGAAGAAAATCTCACAGTGACTTCAGGAGGGAGAGACATACAAGATAAAGATTATAGCCTGCACATACTTAGCAGTTTATTGATTAGAGTGAATTATCATGCTCATGATATACACACCAATTCGTGCAGATAAAAATCGATTATTTATGCCAATTATATGTAATGTTACATTTAGGTGAATGAAACTAATGAAACAGACAGAATAACGAAAATTAGACAATTCTTGTTATACTTTATGAAACTGTGGTGGGGTTTAAATAATACAAATTTTAAAATATGAACACACCAGTTCACTTAAACCTAGTAACCAAGTCCACGTCTAAAACAATCGCTGACGAACCACGGACTAAACTATTTTTATTTTTCAGAAGTGACCCGGCCACAAATGATCGCACAACGAAGTGGCTTACCATGTGGAAATTTATAGCAGCCAAATACTCTAAATTCATGTTTCTAAATGTGGAGGGGAAAATCATAGGACCTCAATAAAAGTCCACACGACCACAGGGAGAAGATGCAAACTCCAAATATGCAGGCGTCAGGGTTGGGATTGAACCCACGACCTCCTGCGTACCAGGCGAGGTAGTTAACATCTCGCCACCACAGCCTGGAAAGCTAGGAGGCAGCAGTCAGGCAAGTGAGCCGGGGCCAACAATTGCCCAAGTTCTAGAATCTGTTATATATTAAGATATTTGCAGCCAATTTATGAGTGCTTACACAAGTAGGAGGTTACTAGAGAAAACAGACAAAAAAATACGCATGAGAAGGGCAACACTCTCCTATACAAGAGGGGCAGATGATATTAGTCCACACCGCCTTTTCCTGGCGAGTTGGAATATTGTGCCCCGATGCCCAAGTTTCGCAACATTTGTATGTTTGCTGAACTTTTTTCGCACCATACGTATTCAACTGTGCTAATCGGACGTGTAAACCACCAACCCTCACCTCCACAGTGCTGGAAAACAGGCGGCCGCCAGCACTGCCCGGGGGTAACAATCTGTACAGAGTTTAAATGAAATAAATATGCACATCAAAAATACAACAGTGCTTCCAAGTGTAAGGTTTAAACAAGACTCAGGCTAAGACTAAATTATGCTGTAAATACATGCGCTGATTGGACAGTGCAGGGAGTGGGAAAATGCTGGTAACTTTACGACTTATTGACTTTCCAAGCAAAACGTGACAAAAATAAAAATGTAAATTCAATATTAATCAGATGGTGTGTGTGAAGTGACCTCAAAAACTGTAAGAGCCTTGCTTTAGACCGTGAAATTCAACAGCAGCATTTTAAAAACAAAAATGAAATTATAGCATGTATGAGTTATTTATTTAATACATCTGCAATACACTGTCGTTTCAATTGAGTGTGGCTACTGCATTGCAAATTCCTGATGAAATGTGACCCTGTGCCACCACCAGAACCCACTGCTCTATTCCTGTGGTGGATTGAGGCTTTAGCTTTAAACATCAAGGAAGACCTCCCCCACGCCAACCCCAAAATACACTCAAATCATTACATGTGTGTTTATCATTTTATTCAGTTCAGCTCAAATTCAAAAATTGGATGACGACAACAGGGTGGTCCACAAAGGACGGACATTAAATCAATTTTCATTCATGAGCTGAACTGCTTTATTTGCGCGGGGCAAAGCATGGCTGTGACAGCAGCACACTATTATTAAATTACATGACGATAAAATAGAACATCACCGACAGCTTGCGAGCCAGGCAATATGGATAGTGTCTCAAGCAGCATCTAAGTGGTGATGTGCTTTGTGTGTTTTTAAAAAAAATAAGTGTAGAGGAACATCTACTGTGCAGAGAGAACGGGGAATTTTTTTTTCCATCAGATTCATAATAAATCCACCTTTACACAATGGATGTTTCACTTTCAGGGACAACATTGCGCGCGGTGGATAACGAGGCAGTTATATAACGAGGCTTTACTTGAAGAGGTACAGCAAGGTGTGTCCCTCATATGTGCAGTCTATTGCGGCAGCTACTAAAACAGCACGTCGGGAAGGGACGTCCAACGAAAGAGATGGAGCAATGAAATCAGCTTGTGTGCAGGTGCTGGGGACATTGCAGGGTAATAAGAGATGGCGGTGGCTTGGGAATGCTGTCATGCAGCAGTGGATTGACCATGGCCGATGAAGATTAGCACGGTTGGCTACGTACGGTGTGAAAAAAGTTCAACAGACATTAATACATTAAACAAATCCAATTTCATTTCGATTTAAAGCTTTCGTGACTGCAGGGATTCATCTTCTTGGTTCTTTCGGTAAAGTCACGTAGAAGGGAAGTAATAAAATAATAAAAATAAAACATAATAAAATTATTCTCACGACATTTCGGCCACAACGCAAGCAGCCGTCCTCAGGTGAAAACCAGGTCCATCGAGGACGGCTGCTTGCGTTGTGGCTGAAACGTCGTGAGAATAATTTTATTATGTTTTATTTTTATTATTTTATTACTTCCCTTCTACGTGACATTACCGAAAGAACCAAGAAGATAAATCCAATTTCATTAAATGTCTTTTAAAGTTATAGAATCTGCTTTTCTGCGGCAGGTGAGTATTTGTATTAATGTATGAAAGATTATAACTGCTTTTGTAATTTAGTGACAGGCTATCAAAAAAATGTAGATTTGGGCTATAATGCGGTTCCAAAATGGTCTACTTAAATATGAATTTAAAAATAATTTCATAAAATATGTAAAATTTGATAGCGCATAGATACAAAAGCGGTTTTCACATTCAGACACGAGTAGGCCTTCATTTCAAGCTTCCTTTCCCCATTCAGGCAGAGTAGGTGGATTAAGGTCATGAATGTGGATATTGAATAAAGACAAATGAAAATATTGTTTTCCCGATTGTAATTTTCACACTAACCGCCAAAGCCTTGTGTAAACATGTCCACACATTAGTAAACACACCATGACCAGGCTGTCTGAAAGAGATCTGATAGGAGATTGCAGCACAATATGCAACCGAGCGGCAGGTCGGACCCTCATTAAACCCCAACACCAATTCTTCATATGCTGCTTTCACCCATATTGGAAAATGCTAGTAATTCCATGTAATTATATATCTTTGCGTCACATTTAATATTTATTATTTAGACCTTGAGTTGTGAGAGCATGAGGATCCCATCAATTTCCCATGAGTCAAATGTATTTTCATAGACTTAGGGAGACCTGTGGAGGTTTTTTGTCAAAGGCCATATTACCTGCTATAAACTTCTGGACCAGAAAAAAACGGACAATGATAACTAAAAATTGGATACGAGATGAGTGCACAAATAAATCACGAGGAGATGCATGCTTGGAATTAGAGTAAGAGGAACACATGCAGACGCAAATTACACATTGCAGATGATGAGAGCATGGGGAATAATTCATCCAGCAGTGGAATCATGATGGCTAGTGATTTTAATCAAAATAGAACATTCCAATTACATTTTCACACGGATAAATTTGTACTTTGATAAACCCACCCTTCATTGTATAAAAGCAAACACATTTTGTGAGTGGAATGTATTACTATCTTGATTTGACGCTTTCGTGACTGCAGGAATCCATACTCTATGGTTCTTTCGGTAAAGTCACGTAGGTAGAAAAATAATAGATCACGACGTTTCGATCGCAACACAAGCAATCGTCATCAGGTGGGACAACCACAGCAAGAAAAATCTGCTTAAGTAGTAGTATAATCAAAAAGCATATTGAAGAGATAGCTCCTTAGTTAAGATTTAAAAGGCAAGAATAAGTGGAAATGTTGATGATATTACACAAAACAGCACTAGTTTACGGGAAATGCATAAACGTAGCTCAGGAGGTAATGCGTTAAAACGAATCACATTACCATACCTTTATCTGCAATAACGGGATTGAATTGCGGAAATGGTCACTTCACCGAAAAATAAATAAACAAAAAAATGGACGATAATAAACACTGCCCCGCAATCTTTCACAAGTGTGGCTACCGATGTTTTTTTCATCACCGCACGACCAACGAGATAAAAAAAACGGGAAGCGCTCCGTAGCCGGCGTGCGGTAGCGGCGGCAGGGAAGGAGGCGGCTTTGGCACATGACAAACGCACTTCATTTTCTTCCTGCCAGTGTAACAAGAATTATCTTCGATGGTGCCCGCTCAACCCACGTGCTTCATCCAGCAGGGGAGGGGGTTTAAGAGGCCATAAATCGGTGGGGGGAGGCTGCTCCTGCTGCACTTAGAGAGCGTTGCCCGCTTCCCGTCGCGACGCTGTAGACGTGCCCTTTCTCCGAGCTGGCCCGTGTAAACTGCCTTAGCGCCCATGCAATACCGTCTTTTAATTAAAGGTGTAATTCAACCAAACCGCAATGGCGGTAACGGAGAAGCCAGTCGATGATTTGCAAAGGGTTCTGATAAAAGCTGCGCGCCGGCAATCGTGTTCTATCTCGATCAGCAGTGTGGAATCAATAAATGAGTATGTGCAATTATATACCACTAATTCAACGGAGCAAAAAAAACATCAAATACAAAGGGTTAGGAGAGTATTGATTCGGGTGTCTCAAATGAAGTAACAGTTTTAAAACTATTCACATTTTTCCTAAATGTGGATTGCGATTACTGTAAATTGAACTAAATATGGCCAATTCATATTGCTGGATAAACATCACTTTATACTCCCCCAGCAAAAAAATGGCCAGGGTAAATAATGGCACGAGAAAGTGGGACTAGAGCATGCATGCGAAACCTGGGATGGACTTGAAACGGTTAACTGCCTGGAGCTTCCAGCGAGGTTCACAGCTATTGAACTGTATTCAGGCTACGCTCCCCATTTCCATTTCAAACGCAAGAGTGATCCCCGTAATACGAAACGATGGTGCACCACCGACACAAGGCTACCAGCATAAACAATTCATTTCCTGCACACTTGTACAGCATGCATGGTATAGCGTGTCAGTAAACAAAGGCTGTGCCTCGACCTACGGCGGCTGAATTTAATTGACAGTAAGTATATTCAGACCAGGGTAATGCCTACTTATTAAACATTAAAAGGCAGCTGCTACCCTTGCAAACACCAAAGAGGACACGAAAATCAACAATGCATACGTTACGGTTGATTAAAAGTATGCGTTAGACATCATTTTAACACCAATTAATTACAAAACTGAAAAAGTTAAAATGCAATATAGTAAATATTGAAAATGCGTTGCATTAATAAACAATGAGTGTCTCATCGCTTACCTTACTTTCATTTTGTGCAATTGTCATACCTCTACGTACTAACTAAATATTTTAATAAGTTACAAGCGGCCTGCGCGTCATTTGGACGTGACCATCCATCCATCAGTTCCTCCCAGCCAGCCAACAAAAGTTGTTATATTATAGAAAACCCTGTCTCTCCACCTTTCTCTTGGCTTCTCTGTACAGTACATCCCAATGCATCTCGATTTCTCGCATCGTCTCCGTTTTTATTACACGCTTTTATTTAACTCACTCTGTCTGTTATTGTCATTGTTGTCGTATCCTCAAATATTGTAACTCAATTTTAACCCACTTCCCAATGTGGTATCGACTGCAAACTTGGTATACATATGTCTTACTGATGACAATACAATTTTCTATCATAAAAAATGAAAAATATATTTTTAAGCAATCTTTTTACACGCTTTCTACGAACTCACGATGTCTGTTGTTGTTGTCGTATCCTCAAATCTTGTAACTCAATTTTAACCCACTTCCTAATGTGGTATCGACTGCAAACTTGGTATACGTATGTCATACTGATGACAATACTATATTCTATCATAAAAATATATTTTGAAACCATCTTTTTTACATGTTATGTTTCGCCTTGGCTCTAATTGTCCACGCTCAACTCACGTTGGCTGTAAATCACCACGGCCCCTTACGTTATGGCAAGCCTCGGGGCCACTTCCTGGAGTTGTGGAGTTCTGCCATTACCAGTACGGTACATTTCATTAAAGCGTGTTTAAAAAAAAAAGTTTTTTAAAATATTACTTTTCTTTCTCCATTCTCCTGTCCACTTTCTACATCTCTCTCCATATTACTCAACACTGTGGGATGCAGATGACGTCATCACCACACTTGTTCAGCAGACAGGCGGAATCGAGACAGCAAAACTATTTTCTGATACAGTACATGGACCCTTACATGCTGAATGAGTGCTCGTCTATATTTGCAAATGTATTGTAAATTTGTATCAAATAAAGCCGGCCTTAAAAAAAACCATTTGAGAATTTTGGCACAAGACAGAGGCAAGTGGAAACACGTGACAACATGTGAGGTGGACACCAACGAACTATCTGCTGACGGATCGTGATGACCAAATAACGTCATTAACTTTCAAAATCGTTTCATCTTAATGTATGAAAGCCCATCACAATGTGATGAAGCTCGTAATACTTGTCTTGGATCACCCCAAGGGTTCAATGCAAGCTCCTTGTGAAAGAAAAGAACGCTGGCAAATCCCTTCCAGAGGAGCCTCGACCGGTACATGTAAACACATTGCAGCAGGGCCTCAGTTGGGTTGTGTAACAGGAGATGAAGGTCTGCAGAGGGCTCAGATGACTCCCCATATTCTTGAATTATACAAAAAAATTGCAGAGAAACAGAGCTCAAAACATCAGCTGTTGCTAGTGGCATTCACGGTAACGTTATCTATATTTGGTGAAACATTTCCAGCTCTCCTTTTGTGTATTTAAAGAAAAAATATTTTTCATCATCTTTTAATTACCCTGGCACATCCATAATGACAAGCACTGCAAGATGGCATGGCCAGTCCCCCCCCCCACGACCATTGGGCAGGTGCTGCTGTACGGGAATACACGATGCACAGATGACGATTATCTTTCCACATCAGCGTATTCTAATTGTTCTGCTTAATCATCCCACCAATAACATGACCCATTTGCCGTGCAGTATGAAGCCATCGCACACGCAGGGCTGAATGTCCATTTCACTTGCCAAGCGGGTAAACAGCATCTCGGCTGGAGTCAGCACTTGGCAAGAGACAAGGGACTAATATGCACACTCCTGTATAGAATGTCTAAGGCATGTAATAAAATGACTCCTGCAATTAACGTGCTTCTTCTGACGATTGTAGAGTAAAAAAACATTACATCTTGTTTTTCCATTCTTTGCTGCGTTGGGTATTGTTAAACCGTCAATTTCCCTACGTTGTTCAATAATGGATGAGGGGGGCACAGCTGCCTTATATTAAAACACAATTATGAATGACAGCCCCCGTGACAATGTAAAGTGTAAATTGGATTCATGGCATTTTAAGACTGTCATATGCGGATTTAATATTCGCACTACAAGCCACCGGTAATCATCAACTGCATATTAAAGATTTGGACAAAAAGATCGCAGTTACCTTTTCCCATAATCTTTTCACAAAAATGCATTGTTAAGTGGTAGGCGAGGAAACTGGCCAGCAGCTTCGTCAAAGCGGTGAGGTTTGACGCACAGGCAACAACAGACCCGTGGCCAAAAATCAGTAATAGTCAACACTGAATGTATGCAACATTATATATATGTGGACCTCTATATCCTCAATGCATATAAAGGAATCCTATATCTCATTATATATAAAAGGCAAAGTTGTGAATGGGTGGTCTGTTCAAAATGTTTAGCGTACTTCCCGACATGCAACAAACTGGAAATTTGCCATGTGGGTACTTTCCAGACTGTACACCATGCAAAAATTATTAAAATACACTTTTTGGGGGGGGGAGCTCAATAATGCATACATTTTTTGCACGGCAAGTGAGCTGTGACGTCAAATCTGCCACGTGACCCGCGCATGTGGAAGCGTAACGCATTGTAGTGTAGTGGTTAGCGCTACGCTGCGCTACGAACCCGGCGACCCGAGTTCGATTCCCGCTCACGGCCACCACCGGTGACGATTATTTTAACCGCTCCTGGGCCTCCCCCTAGGTCGACTCAGCCTGAAACGAGTAATTGGTGTGGTGTATTAACATCGCCACTGGGGAGACAAAGGCGGCCGGGCGTGGTGAATCCAAGTCCCATGCGAAGCCGGGTAGTAAAGCTAGTATTATATATATATATTTGGCATGTCTTGTATTTGGCTAGCCTAATGCTTTTACCCTTGCAGCTGAAGAATAATTTTTTTTTACAATTGTGGAAAATGTTAAAATCAAACATTTGGCTCATACTGGTGAGGTTTTTATTCAAGCAATGCATATAATAATGTGAACTGCATTATTTGCATTCCCTGGCTAATGAGAAGCAGTGTGTGTGTATATATAGTGAGATTATATTATTTTCTACGTTTTTAAATTACAATGATACAGAGAGTGCATTACATTACCCAGGGAGTAAAATGTTGATATCAGCAGACATTCGTACATTAAGAATCATGATAATCACTCCATTGCATCTATACATTCAAGCCATTAAAAAAAAAACACATTACTAACCTCTAACCTTGACTCTTTAACCCTGAAAACTTAAATAATCTGGCCATCCCCCAAGATGAATTAGCAGAATCCGAGACCACAATGCATCCAGTCCATGGTGGAAAGAACATCACTCCTTTGTGGCCATGCGATATCAAATTAGGCTTCATACGGCACATTCGGCATATAATCTGCAAATGAACACCAGGACGGGGTGCAGGTGGGAAATTGATATCTGTACCAGTCCTGAGTCATCCCCCTTAACCTACCCGCACTAACCGGAGTGGTGAAGTATGGTAAAAACTACCAGTCAACATGACATGGGGAGGTCTTCATCCAGAGGTGGATTGACAAAGGGCTGTCCATTATTCTGAAGCATCGCCTGTCAAATTCCATGTCACCATTAGTTTTCTTACACAGGTGCAATTTTGTACTCACGAGCTCTCCCACCTGTAAAAAGCAGATGTATTTTCCTAGCTTGCTCACAAGGGTAAACAAAAACGAATCTTCCGCTCATTTTACATCAACCATAACCCTGAAGTGTAAGTTTGCTTGTGCAAACGGCACAAAACACGATGGAAGGCCATGGAAGGCTGTGTGACAAAATAATGAATCACTGTTAGTCTGTATCCAGAGACACGTGGAAGGCCATTACAACGCATTACCATTACATGACACGGACAATCATTTGGCAAACAACTGAACAGGCAGCAGCAGCGGGATTACACTTGCCGCCACGTCGTCCTGCTGCAGCTCGGTGTGGGGGTGTGCATTCCTTGCACAGGGCATATTCCCAGTATCACGGTCCCTTTCTCAGTGGGGACACGAGTCTCAGCTATTTTTCACAAGTTTTATAACCGGGAGCCTTGTGCTGTCAAACCTTCATCGCCAGCTTATACCTCACGACGCCAATTTCAAAATAAACTTTGACCGCCCGTCCAATGTGGGCTTTTTTTTGCTCATTGTGATGGTGCTAAAAGGTCCTATAAGTAATCCTAACCTCTACCAAATGGTAGGAGAAATGTATGTTTGAGAATTGTTCGTTAAAAAGTTATCCAGAGAGGTAATAAAAAAATACATTAAAAAGTTGTTGACTCTTGGACAATGAAGTAAAGACAAGGGACAGGTCCAGAAGCGTCACAGACAGTGAGAATCTTCTTGGTTCTTTCGGTAAAGTTACGTAGAAGGGAAGTAATAAAATAATAAAAATAAAACATAATAAAATAATTCTCACGACGTTTCGGTCACAACACAAGCAGCCGTCCTCAGGTGAAGACCAGGTCTGTCGAGGCGACAGCGTCTTGTGTTGTGGCCGAAACGTCGTGAGAATTATTTTATTATGTTTTATTTTTATTATTTTATTACTTCCCTTCTACGTGACTTTACCAAAAGAACCAAGAAGATGAATCCCTGCAGTCACGAAAGCTTTAAATCGAAATTTAGACAGTGAGCAGTTGGTCACTAAAAATACGTCAAACAAGTCATGCAAACGTACTGTGTACATGTGCCAAACCTGTTTTCAACAGGAAAGTTAACCATTTGCTTGTTAGCTAATAATTTAGGAGGAGAAAAACCTGGAACGGTATTTTTATCCGGGCGATAACATGGCCAAGTGGTAGTGAGGGTTTGTGGTTCTAACCCGGTAGGTCACTTTAGTTATTTTACTTCAGGTGTACAAACCATCAAGAATGGTGTGAATACCAACCATACTAAATTAAGTATCAATCAATAGAAGTGACATATTGGTAACAAAATGTAAACACACTGTGTTCGACATCTTGACACTTGGGCATGCCAGAGTTAATGTTAACACATTGGGCCCAGTGTAGGCATGCAACTGCGAAGCAATTCACAGTGTGAGGTCTCAAGGCGAACAATGTGGCTGCAGATGTAATAATGCAGGCAACACAACTCAAAACGAACGTCAATATTTTGTTGACAAAATGTAAAAATCTCCATTGTATACACTGCAATACTATGGGATGCAACTTCACTCAATTCATGAAATGTGATTAAAAAAGTGATGTTTGCCATATTGCACAGAAACCCTCTTGTTTAATGTATGGACATGGTGCCGATCGCCAGACTGGTACAGCCTTTGGAGCAGAGACTGCCGGATAATGTTGGAGCCGGCTAAGTTCGCGCTGGATAATTATCGATGATCAAGTGTATATGTCACGGCAAGATAATATAAATGTACTAAAAACTTTCATTTTTAGGTACATTGGTATGGTGGTTGTCATCATATTTACTTTCAATTCCTGGGATATATATTTTGTTCCAAAAGAGATCTGCATGGAATTCCTCTACTCGTTAACATGCTGCTGAAGCATCACGGCTTCGGTCATGCTTTCAGGGTTACAATTTGTTATTACCAATCATCAGCTCCATTTTTTTTCCTGTTTTCATGCCCCCATTTCTTGCTTATGACATTTTAGATATTTTTTGTGCTTTGTTCTATAATTTAGTTTCCCCTAACAGCTCTACAGTGTTCCATGTATTGTTGAGCATTCAAATCCCTTTGTGTTCTCCTTGCTGTTGTTACCACTTGTGATCTTGCAAAGCTTGTTTGCCATGTGCTTTTTACTGTCCATTATGCCTATGCTAGATATTTCATTTACAACACCGATTTGATTATTTTGAACATTTTGCTTCCTAGAATCAGTCAAACGTCTCCCACCTACTGAATTAGGATTTTCTTATGCGAACCAACTTGTTTTGGTCAGCTTTGGCCTTCCTTTGGCAATGTTGAAGTGTAACTTGCATTGCAATAGCCTACCAACACATCCTTTGTTGAGGTTGCAGAGGTACAACTGACAAATGTGGACCTAATTCACAACAGAATAAAATTGAATGCCGTTGAAGTAAAAATCTTTCTACGGAATAGTTCCTGCAACTTAACTGAAGAAATTAATTATAATCCCTTCTTAAATACAGTTTCCTTTACCTCCCCAGTAAAAATGAAAGGACATCAAAGACATGCTATATATAACATGCAACAAGATTTTAACCAAGCTAGACAAGCTTTCAATCAATACCGCAAACGCACCATAGCAAAATCTATTTCCCAATATCTATTCAATTAATTCACAACACAAATTAGATTTTTTTGTTTACATTTCCCCGGCCAATATAATTAACAAAGTATGGGAGTCAATTTCACAAAAACCCAATTGTATAATGAAATCAATAAAAAACTATTTGGGTTCAAATTTAAGTTGAAAATCCCCTTCTCTTCTTTCATACGGCTGATGTAGATGCAGAGCAACAACATCCGGTACAAGGATGAGCTCAATAAAGCAGATACGCGCTTCATCCACACGCGTCGCGATAAACAACCTCTCCCAGGGCAATACCATGCCAACATTTACACGTTAACGAGAACTTTACAGATGTGAAGCTGTAACCAATTCAAGGACAGCATCCGGCTACAATACATCGACTGTGTACTGCTGTGTGATTTCATACAGCCTACATTTTCTTTTATCAGTTGCCTATGCAGCACTCTCACCGGTGATGATTTTTGTGATTACGTTGCAGAGTAAACACATTTTATCTTGCAAAGAACGACATCTTAGTCTACTCCAAACAAATGATTTGGTGAAACCGCTGTCGTGCACAAGCACAACCAACAATATACTCAAATTTATCAATAGCAATGTGACCTCAATAGAAAAGTATATAATAGGTGACATTTGGGCAAATAGCCCTTCTTCATAGCACAAAGCATGAATCTGTTGAGATTTTAGTCCACAATGATGCATTAAACCAAGGAGCAAAATGCCATTTTTTAAGTAATAAAGTCTTATGATGCAATAATCCATTTTCTTGTGATGTTATATAACAAGATACGCATTATATAACCAACTAGCGGTAAGTATCCGGCGTTGCCCGGGCGAAAGACAGACACACACATCAACCTACACACACAGACATTGACCCACACACACACAAAGACATCGACTTACACACACACATGAACTAACACACACACAAAGAAATGGACTTACACACTTACATGGAGCCACACACACACATTGACTGACACACAGAGCCACATCGACTCTCACACACACATGGACCCTCACACACATACATCGACTCTCAGACGCACATCGACTCACACACACACATCGACTCACACACAGACACATCGACTCACACACACACACACACAAAGAAATGGACTAAGACGCTCACATGGAGCCTCACACACACACATCGACTCACACACAACACATTGACTCACACACACACACATCGACTCACACACACACACATTGACTCACACACAGACACATCGACTCACACACACACAAAGAAATGGACTAAGACGCTCACATGGAGCCACACACACACATCGACTCACACATGTACTTAGACATATATAAATAAAGAAATGTACTATTAAAATTGTAAAATCTTAGTTGACTATGCACACAAAAAACACGCACACACATTGACTGACACACACACACATCGACTCACGCACACACACATGGACTCTCACACACACCGACTGACACACACATGGACTCGCACATACAGACACGTCGACTCACACACATATCGACGCAGACACACACATACTTATTTAAAATTGAAGTAACCTTATTGTTAAATATTAGTTGCGTACACACACACACCACCACACACATTGACTAACACACAGCGACTGACACACAGATATCAAATCATGCACACACACATCGACTGACACACACACATGGTGGCAGACACGCACATGGACTCGCACGCACACAAGGACTTAGACACAATTAAAAAGATATTAATATTGACCAAGTAAATTTTGAAATCTTATTTGTCAGCACACAAACATTATGAATGTAATATTTGCAAGGTGATTCTTTCAAATTACGGTTTCTGTCAACGTTAGTTGACACAATAATAAGAATATTATTAATGACCAAGGTATTGAAAGAATGTTAATTGTGAGCACGCAAAAATCAATGTTTTTATATTTTGAAGGAGATTATTAGAATAACAGGATTATATGTACGCGAGTTTAGGAGTTTAGTGAAAGAAGCAAGGAAGAGAAACACATTCCTGTGGAGGGAGCTGGTAGGAACGTTGGGTTGCTCGGTCAATGGCCAGGGTCAATGGCGGCGTGGTGTATTCTGCAAATATGCCCGACTGTGAGGGCGGGCACAAGCCGGCGTGAGTAGGTTAAACGTGAGTTTTATAAGGGCACCACGGGGTGACCAGCCCCTCCCCACCCAGCCCCACCCCTCCCCCACCCAGCCCCTCCCCACCGAGCCCCTCCCCACCCTCCAAAAAATGCCTCATGGTTGGAGGCATATACATACCGGTGACATTGGCTGACAAGGACGAAATAAATACTTTTGGGAAATGTAACACGGGAAGGATTTTTCATCAGTTCGTGAATACTCAACATTGTAATGTGCTCTAGGTAGCTGGTCCCTCACACTAAAGTTTGGATTTCTATCATCCCAACCCTTCCCCTGAAATTTTCGATTTTATTTAGTTGCTTATACTGTGACATTTAACCTTGACCGGGTAAATGCCTCGACGGGCTTTAGATTTCCAAACGCAATTCATTCAAATGAAGAGGTAGCCTCAAGACTACTTCACTCATGCACTATCACTTGTCGATCCTGAGCTTCACACGCTTAGAAATTATTTGCTTGCCTAAAGCTAGCACTGCTAATGGTTGCCCTTCTGTTGTCGATGCTGGAGCGAATATGATTAACGCCATGGGATCAAATAATAATAAAAAGTTGAATTAACAAACAATGCTTGTACTGCAATGGTAAGAAGGCTTTACTTATACTACAATGGAGATTTATTTATTATAAAATTTAAATTTTTTTAACTGGATTTCACGCTTTGCAGTACATGCACAATGACCAAAGCTTTCAGCAACCCAGATGGACTTAGTAATCAAATGGCAATTAACCATCCCAATGCATATCTCTTAACACCGGCGTCACACAAGACACTGGAAATACATAATCTTCCTGGTATGGAGTGGGGCACGCAAGCCTAAAATTTATTTTAAGCTACGGTGTTAAACACGAGGAGTTGAGGACCACATTGTCACTCCATACCCAAACATGACTGCACAACAACTAAGACTGGTTGTGCTGGCCAAAGGTCGGTTGGGATGTCGGGTCTGGTGATTTTATAAGTAAAATAAAAGTCTTTGTACCTTTGTCATGTCATACGAATACATAAAGAGCTAAGCACAAACGTACACCCCATTTGATGTGTGCGGACACAATAATGGCTCAATGATTAACAAAGGACATAACGTGATAACTAATAATCGCATGTCTTGGCTACAAACATCCTACACCAGACCCCATTAGTCCATTTCCTAATTGACAAAATCAGGATGTATATGTAACGTTTACACGGGGCTTGGCTATCACCTCTTAATCATACAAGCCTCCCAAGACTTCATTCCCAGAGTCGTTTGGCTGAATTGATCAAACACTTAAAAGGTTGAAGAGGTAATTGCTTCTACATGCAATAGTAGCCACTTTGGGTGAAGTAAAACATTTAATACGCAAACAAATCAGCGTTGTAAAAAATTATGACCTTGGAAATTGGTGACATGTTACGACAGTAGAAGGTATCCCTAAAAGTTCCAGTACAAGCCAGTAATTAATCTTGTGGACAGCATAAAGTGTGTTGTTCATTGTGCCATTTCAGTCTTCGGTGACCTAATCTCTAAAGACAAAGTATTGAGCCAGCACAGCCGAAATCCTCAGTTCAAATCCAACCCGTGAAATTTCACTGTAAACACATTCATCATCTCGGGGGTGTACTGATGCGTTTCAAGTGCGGTGATTGGAGTCCTGGCTCAAGTCTCGGCTTTCATGTCGGCTGTGCTCGTCCGGTGGATGGTACTCCTGGGACAGATGCATTTGTTGTGAGAATGCAGAAGCCAAGCTGCCCGATTTATATTGCTCTGTACCATAACTAAGACAAAAGGCACCTATTAAGGACGCCTGTGACTGAACAAGACATATTAACATGCTGGGCCTGCGCGCTTCAATGTCGCTGGACTGGCTCTGCTTGTGAAAATAAACAATGCAATGTGATATATAAACTTGGTGGTTAGTGGAGATGGGGTGGTGACTAGATTAGGTGTGCGGATGGTGAACTAGGCCAGCCGTTGCTTAACCTTCCCTGGGACTCTGCTGATGCTTGGTTGTCATATGGCTATCGCAGCCCTAGTGTGTCTTTCGGGGTTACGGTTTTCCCTGCGTCTGATGCCGTTCATTCGATGTTTATTCTATTGTCTTTGGTTTATTTTTTCCCCTATATCCTTTCCCCAAATTTTTACCTTAGTGATGTCGTGCGCTTTTGTGGTTGTGTTTTTTAAGGAGATTCGAGATTCCATGGCATTCATCCACAGAATAAACACAATTTCTCAACTTAATATTAGTTGCATCAATTTTGTTATTTTCTTTTAATAATTTAGAATATTACTTTTTCCCATAAGAGGTTTGTGGGTTAGATCGCGTAAATATGAATGTGTAGTTAAACCCGCCACCACCCAACACAGCCAATTAGTAAGGTTTGGTCACATAAACAAAACATGCCAATTAATTACTAGTTCAGCACACCGGTGTGTTGAAGAGGAAACCCACAACATTTACAATTCAAGCACGATGTTTTGCCAGTAATTACAACCAGCATCATCAGGCATAAGCCAGAATTGTGGATAATCCTCCTATTTCGGTCTTAAATAGAGGGATACATGTGATTTCGTCGCTTGTGAGCCAATCAGGTGCACAGATGGGGGGGGGGTACATTTATTCATGTAAATTACAATGGATATCCATTATTGGTTAGGTTACTCATGACATTACCTTTTTTTTCCAGAAAAAAAACATACTGAGTCATAGGACTCGTTTTCAGGAAGGTCCTGCATCGGGTTTTTATTTTAAGATGTTTGTAGCCAATTAACAATGAGTTGTGTTCATACTTTTGGGAGGAAATCCGAAGAAAAACCCACACGCACGAGGGGGCAGCACTCTATAACGATTAGTCTACTTGCTGTCCTGTTGAACCAGGATATGCCACCTCGACTTCCACAAGAAGGGAGTTGCACAACATTTGAGCTATGCACTTTTAAATCAAGATTGAAAACTCGTTTCACAAGAAATGCATTTTTTTGTGTTTAGTTTGTTGTTGTTCTCCCACACCTCCGATTATCACGGTTGGCTACATACAATGCAAAATAAGTTAAACATACATAAATTAACAACAATATGTATTTTGACTTAAAGCTTTTGTGACTGCAGGAATTCATATTCTTTGGCTCTTTCGGTAGTCACGTAGATAGGTTCAAAGAAAATAACAAAAATAACAAAAAACTACGACGTTTCGATCGCAACACAAGCGTTTGTCATCGACTTCTGTTCCTCATCAGCTTGTGTTGCGATCGAAACAACGACGCTCTTTGTTATTTTCTTTGAACCTATTTACGTGACTTTACCGAAACAATTTAATGATTTCAGGTTCAGTAGTTGTATCGTGCAATACCCCAAAAGGTACGCAAGACACTCAACATTTTTCTGGAATATTGTAACAGAAACAAGTATCTTCGTGCCAATGACGCGTGATTACAGTGCAAACGCGGCAGATGGGCATGCGCCTGTGCAAACCCGCCGATGGGTCTGCAAAAGCAACATGCGGCACGGGATCAAGCACATTTTCAAAATGTGACAATGTTTTGACATTTAGTTTAACGTTGCAGGGGAAGAGGGCATTAAAAAAGAAATCCACGAAGATAAAGTATTACCGTTTACACGCAAGGACTAGTGAAGCAAGTAGTATTTCGAAGGTAGATTCCTGAAACTCGTTTCCTTGGGCTCACGTGAGCTTGCATTATTGAATGGCTGCATAAATGCACTATTTTAAGCATTCGCCGACTAATGCATAATATTAACGTTATGCGTACATTTTTTACAGGGTCTCTTAAGGCTAAGTGAACATATGTCATCTCAAAAAATAAATCTCTGATATTGTTATTTTAACCGTAAGGTCACCCACCTCAGCTGACCTCGCTCATCTCACACAAAATGGATTCAAAGGAGCATTCCTGCAGCATTAGGGTTACTCAAAGCCGTCACACACACCTGCCGTTCCGCGTTGCTCAACGTGCATGGCATGTGTGAAGCAGCAGGGGACTCGGCAATAACTCCCGTTGCTTCATTTCACATTATTTGACAAAACAATGGTCTTGCAGGCTGTCAGCTGCTGTCAAGTTCACAATCGCCAATATGCCATTACTCAACAATAACCGTGCACCATTAAAAATCTCATTATTTGAATACATCGGCCATAGCAAACACCGCTCTTTTTTTCCCCCACTCTGGATTTATTCTCTCAAAATGCCAATTTGGCCCTCTCAGATTAGCGGCAGCATCTGCTTCAGGGATTTTCCCGCTCACAACTATAAAAGGCTGGAATTATCCCAGAAAGTGCCCCGTATAACATCTGCTCCTTTCCTACCTTCAGCTAATTACAAGAGATTTATGCAAGGCTGCTCTGTTACTAAGTGTTTAGCGGCAAAGTGTAACACCGTAACCTCTGCTTTTTGAGGTGTGGCGGCATCGTAACATGAGAGTACATTGTGCAACAATGGGGAGTTGTGTAGGAACGTTTAAAAATGAGCACATGTAAGTACAACAAGGGGTCAACGAGCTCCAAGGGAAAACAATCTCCAGTGCATACAGACCAAAAAAAAGACAAAGATCCCCCTGTACAGCCTTAGACAGACTGTTTGGGACAAGTGCTGTTAGTGAGCACCTATGAAGGCTGGCACGGCACATGGAGGGGTGGCATGGCCAACACCCACGCCCAGTCGCCTTCGTCTCCACAGTACTGATCTTTACACACTGTACCAGATACTCGTTTAAGGCAGAGTCGACCTCGGGGAGGTCCACTAGGACCGATTCAAATATATGCCAGCATCATTGGTCGTGAGAGGGAATCAAATTTGGGTTGACGGGTTTGGAGTATAGTGGCCGAACGGCTGCCTACCACTCACCCAGGCATACCGATTCAACACCACACACACACCCAACACATAATTGCAGTCAAATACTGCATCACGTTACTGGTGCTCTGCACGGAAACGTATATTTACCATTTTATGAACCGTGAGAAACTGTAATGAATGTAGGGCTGCATTTGTAAGGCATTAAGCAATACATATTTATTGCATTAAACATTACCTTCAGATGATGAACGAGTTTATAATGCTCAATCAAGTTGCACAATGAGGATTATTTTAGCTAATTGTCTTCAGCCTCATTTAAAATCCAACATATATGCAGCAAGTGTATAGTATGGTGTGCGCAAACACACGTGCATGCACACATACACAACGGTAATATAATGTTAGGTCAAGCCAAACACGATTTCACTTAAAATTTGTATTAACACCGTAAATTGATGTCCAACACTGACCAATGAAACACAAACAACAGCAATAAAAAAAAGCTGATAGAAAAACAGATGTATTTTTTAGAGGTGGTTTTGAGAAAAGAGGAGTTGTAGGCTCTCCTGTGTGATGTATTACATGTGACAAGCTTAAAATTAACTCTGGACTCCCAGCAGACGCACCCTCTCTTAGCTGGAGAATTACATCTGAACACACAACCAAAACTTCAAAGAATCACACGCATATTTTCTTTTTATGCTTGATGACAAGACAGCATTAATGTACCAGAAGCATATCAGCATATTCCACTGTACAAGATATCTCGATCATTTTGAAAAATAACATAATGTGGGTCATTTTCTAATTTAAATATAGCTTTGCTATGACGGCTAACCTATCACATGTATATTTTTCTGGCAAGAGCTAGGGTTTACATTTGCATGAACATACAGTGTTGTGTGCAGAGTTTGTTGTTTGTGGGCGAGTAAGAGTTTCGGTGTGTGTGTCAGTGTGTGACATTTATATGTTCTCCCCTTGTTCTGCATGAATTTCCACCAGGGTTCTATGGTTTCCTCCCATCGTAACGCTAAAGCTTGTTTCCCAAGGGTGCGTGCTTGCATTTCACTGGACGGCATGGCGACGGGTGGTGATGGGGGGGGGGTGCAGCAAACGCTATTGCTGCAGAGAATGCACAAGTCCACTGGGAGTCACAGCCCCAACGGCTCATTCAAATCTACGAAAGAACCAATTTTGCAAATGTGTATATGTGTATAACACATCAAATTGCAGAGGAACTGATTTCTGACAAATTAAATTTATCACGCATTAGCGTGAAATTATCTCACCAGGACCAAGATGAAAATTCTGAATCGGCAAGACCCACAGAAGGGGCTTTCGTCGCAGTGCTGCATTCGCATCAACTCTATTTATTCAGAGACTTTAAATAAAATATGAGCACAGCTCATTACCATGCTGCATATTGCAGGATAAAATATTTCATAAAAGCTCTTTACCAACATAATGCTGACCCAAGGGAGCTTATTTATATTCTTTTTTTTTGCTCAAGCACAAATGACACCGTCCATCTCTGCGATCAAGCACTTCTCTCACAAACCTTAAACACACAAAGCTTAAAAAAGACAATCCCATTTTAAATGCAAACTCTGCATGACCGAAAGGTGTGTTATCCTTGAAATATGTATTTAAACAAAGCACAAAACAACAAGATTCACATTTCCAATAAACCCAATATCATGTGTCTGTTAAAAGAAACCTGTTAATAAATATTGAAACCTTTTTGGCATTTTACAACATTAAAATAATTGCTTGAAAAAAAACAGGGAATCCACTTTGGATAACGACCAACAACGACAGAAACAAAATAATACAAGACCCACAACCGAAACAAAGCACAATCTAGAGAAACTTTACTGGCATCAACAGGCTGGCAACAACGCTTCCTTGGTGTCCGGCCGACTGTGCGGCGAGGCACTTACCCGAGTCGTTGCGCAGATACGAGGCCACGGCCAGGGTGAGGCACGACTGGCACAGCAATTCAAGCAGCATGGGCGGCAGCGGCGTGTGGCTGGGCCGCCCGGCCTCCCCACCGTGCGCCTCCGCAGCAGGATACACCCCGCCGGGGTTCATGTAGCTCGCCAGCACCTGGCAGGGAAGGCGCGCACACGTGGAATTACGCCGCTGGAAAGCACAACGAAAGTCGACCGTCGCCCCCCGCAGAGGATTCTGCTCCTCAGCGATGTTTGTTTGTTCGTTTGATGAGGCAGTGACTTGCTCAGGGCCTGATTGAAAAAAATTGAAGCAAACTGTAAGTGTATCGAACACCACCAGTGATTATTTCCTGATGTATTTTAAAGACATGAGATATTCGGAGGAGCATAATTATTAGTTTAAGATAAAGAATACAATACCTAAGAAACATTACCAAACTTTGTGGCCTTCTTTATGAGGTTATTCAATAATTTACTCGTGTTCATTTCCATTAGTTGATGATTATTACGTTCAAACTAGATTCAAAGCTTTCGTGACTGCAGGAATGACTCTTTGGTTCTTTCAGTAAAGTCACGTAGAAAATCAAATCAAATAAGGTAAGAATGAAAGGCAGACACACATGCAGAGAGAGATGGTTTCTGAAATAAAATTTTATGAAAAAAAATTCGAATGCCGCTCTGTCTCCCTGTACGACTCCATTTATAATTGGTACTTTTTAACGTAATAAAGTTCTATTTATCCCAAAAATTATCTAAATAATGTTGCAGGACTTGTTTTGTTAGAGTTTGGATGGCTGCATGAATTTCCACTCGGTATAATGGAATTTCATAGTCTACAGAGGCAAGGCGTAATACCAGTTGACATTCATGACGCAAAATAATCATAGTCCAAAGTTTGCTTGTGCTGAATCAATGCTGCTGAAATTGTGTACTCCAAGAAGGCTGTGGAGCCGATAGGTTGTAGGATAAAAAATCAGTTTTAATGTAGAGAGATTGATATTCATGAGTCTTAACTATAATCTGATTGATGGCATGTGGTCAATGGTATAGAATAATTCCATAACCCAGTTTGCTCGTAAGGTCGGGGAGCCTATAAACATTATCAGGAACAGGAGAAACAAAAGCTGCACATTTTTTTTTTAAAAGCATGAACAGGCGCATGCGTGGAATTGCACCGAGATAAAGTAAATTTAAACTCGAGGATTGGAGAACATACAAACACATCATATTGACTAAATATACATTGGTTTGGAAAGGATTATTGACAGTGGCAGAACACGAATACATCTAGCATGGAAATATAGCAATTAGATTAGCAAGTGTGCAAGAGCTAGATGTATTCTTGCAACACAAAACAATGAGAAAGAAGTAATCGTTTTGGGATACCTTTCATCCAGCAGTAAAAAGATCATGGATTATGATGCTTAAAACATGGGCGAAATGCACACACTATCAAAGCGTTAATGAAACCCTTTGCTCACGTTTGTCATTTGTGATGATAAATTAAAGCAAATTGCTCTTCTCAAGTGGAAAACCACTTCTTCACAGAGTTGAAAATTGGCCGGTTCAACTAACTTTGCCTGAACTTTAAGAAATCGTGTTAAATTATAAATAGCTTCATCCTGAATGGCAGAATTTCAAGAAAGCTACCAAACATTACCACCTGCCCACTCTAGCATGCCAGTTCCACTGGAGGAGCTGTTATGGGGGAAGGGGGTTTGGAACTCCATTAACATTTCTGAAAAAAACACAACGTTTTGTGTTGAGACCGATTCAGTTCATTTTCACCAAGGATAAGTGGGGCTCAGGGATGCTCGCCCCATTCATAAATAATATGGTGTCACACTCAAGTAGTTATTCCATGACAAACGTGTGGCCAGCCATTCGTAAAGTCACACAGGCATTGAGTAGCACATCAATTATGCCGCTTGGCTTGCTTCTGCATATTTAATAGAATGACGGCTTTGGGTTGAAAGTGCAATCATCTAAGTAATTGCACATAAATGGAATGCCTGTGTGAAGATGACACCAAAAGTCAGCCACATAAAATAGGCTCACTGAATTAAATGTCCACGTTAAGCAGTCTGATTCAAGCAGGGACCTACCAGCTTCAATTCACAATGGTTCAGAGCAGAGTCCAAACGCAGGGTGGGCGGTTTCATGCACTGCGCTCGCAAGAGAAGGGCTATACGCGGAACCCGCAGCCACGGCCGGTACCTGAAGCAGGCAAGTGACGTGCTCCTCCTCCATGCGCTGCTTGCTCAGTGCCTGCTCCACGTCCCAGCCCGAGGTGGTGGAGCCAGTGCCGAAGCCAGTCCCTTTAGCCCAGTAGAGCTGCTGATCGTCTCCGGGGCCAGCCGCCACCTGCCCAGCCCCGCCCGTCGCCATCTACCCAGGGTGGGGGCCGGGGGGTAAAAAGCAAAATGTTCACGAGCCGCGACAGAGCACTGGACATGCAGCATCGCGGAGTTACATTTTTATGCGAGTAACCTATATTGAACCATATTATGGCACAGTCACCCATTGCTACCTGGGGCATCATTTTTTACTTTTCAAATGCATCACCAGAGCAAAGATAAATAACATAGGGCACATTTCTCAAAATAATCTCTTTCAGCCTACGAGTGGTCCACAGTCTCCTTACACAAAGTAATTTTTCCCCAAGACAGATCATGTTCCAGAGTATCAAAGTAGCAATGACGCACAACGATCATTAATTATCTTCAAACGGTGAGAGCATGAAAAACATATTACGTGGAATACTGAATTTTAGCTGGAATAATATAAAACACTCAGATAGTTTTTTGTATGGTTATGCAAGAGAACAGCATTGTTTGAATGACCTTTGCAATTCAATTGGTGGATGACTTGAATGCTGTCAGGCTGTACTGTGCACAAGCTTTCATAACAGCAGCACAATGGGCGCAATGCAATTGAGGAATTCTCCTATGCGGTTTACGGTACAATCTCCGAGGGTGCCATAAAAGAGTTACGACCTTGGAATAATGGCAGTTGTCCTCTGAATTGCTGAACTTTTTACATCAACCAAGACATATAATAGCTGAGATTCAATAAAATGTAAAAGGCGAACAACATTTTTACGTCTTTTCACACAACACTGCATTATATTGAATAAAAAAACCCAAATCGCTAAGAGCTGAAACATCAGCAACATCACCACCAAAAATAAATATCCTTGATTAAAAAATGTTGCAAAAGATAAAAAATGTATTCATCAATGGTATTTGCTTACCATATTGTGTTTTTCTAATAACACATAAAATATCCTTTGAACTTCTTGCAGGTCATTTACATGGGCAGCCGATTTGTTATTCAGCTTATGATAGAGCACCGCCACTAATCTGCATGAATTACGTTAACCAGATGAACTTGAATATCTTATTAAATATCTGCATCTGTTTAAGGCTTGTTTACTGGCCAGCTCCATTTGTTCTCACCCCCAAGGAACACGCCACAGCCCGTGGTTAATTTTGCGGTGGAACGAGCCACCACCAGCTTCCTGCGGTGAAGGGTGCTTTGGGTTCTCAACAGGTCCAAGCGACCCCCCACGTTGCAACTCTGCGTGACTACCAAACATCAGGTGCATGCAATGTGCGTCAGGGTCGCTGCCTTCAGGCAAGTGAAAATTGTGCGCGTTACAAATTAGCATTATTACCAATGAGCACAAGAGATTGGTAATCACGAAAAAGGACAATTTGTGGGAAGTCGCAAGCACTGGAGTTGTAAACGATGCTCGAAAAGCTTCAATCCACACGTACATTTTTTCAAGAGCGTCGCTCTGTCGTTATATACTACATGCCAAAAGTGTGCCAGTATTATCGCTCTGTCAATAGATTATGTAGCAGTGCCCATTATTTCAAGTGACAACAGCAGGACAAACATATGGACTGGTAGAAGGGCCAATCAGTGGTGACTATATCATAACATCGTGCCAAAATCATAGCATCTTTCCGTTAGAAGTCACATCACAGGAAGTTATATGTCCCATTATTTTCTGTTGTCGCCCAAAGCTTCTTGGAGCTCGCCAAATCACTCTGGGAGACGGCAAGTCGCTTGTTTTAATTTTCAGTGCAAATATCTCTGTTTCTCCAACATAAATGCGTAGGCGAGACTGGGCCTAACACCCATCAGCAGGCAACTTGGTCGGCCATATTAACATTCAAGCTGAGGACAGCATACTCTGCAAATATGTGCCCATGCACCCACCCACTCACTGCATCACACACAGCAGAGTCAAACCAGCAGCCCGGGGACAGAGGCGATTGTGCCAGCACTGAGACTCTGCTGCCATATTTAATACACAGCTCTGGGATCTTGAAGATGCTTAGTAAATGTTTTAGTAAGTGCGGCATGCATGTCATATAATGGTGCATTTCTGTAGACTGGGCTGCCCATGCAAGGTCTCGTAGGGGTTAAGCTGGGCCGTGCAGGACTACGCTTCTAAACAATTTTCTTTTTGCTCTTTTTATCTCTCCCTGGCATGCACAGTTGGCCATTCACACTTTCATTTTGGACGTCAATGGACACCCTAGATGTTATTATCCTTTTTACAACTTTCACCAACTTTATTTGCCTTTTGATCTGGCTCAGCACTTTAAAAGCTCCCAGTCAGAATTACACAATCTTGGTTAAAAATGCAAACGGCAGACTTCCATTTAAATAAACGTTTTTGTTCTTTGTTTGACGATGTCTTTCAGTGTCTTTAACAACTTTGCACTTCGTTCGCTTGTAATTTATTTTCAAGATGGCCAGTTAATACTCCCAGCAATGTGGTTTCCCCAAAAGCGCAATTTCAAAGGTCATCGAGCCTGAACTGACAAAGAAAAAGTGGTTAAAATAATCAGCATCCGAGAATCTGCAGGCTGCCCAACTCCAGCCAAATTGGGACGTAAAAAGAATTTTACAAACACACCGGTGGCAGCTCGTTACAAAGCAGCCATCTCGTAAATCATTCCCTCAGCAAGAGAGAGGAGCTTTGGCACAAAACAGGCTGCTGTATCCATCAACACCAACCGAGGCAGAGAAATAAAGTTCAATCAAAGCGGACCGGCACAGAATATCACAATATGTTCCATCTTCAGGGACTGGTGGTGGGGAAGTGAAAGGAAAAATCACCTGTGTTCCACACTAATCCCCGAATTACTTACAGCAGGGTAATGGTACCCAGATGGAGATTTATGGTTGCCAAATATGGTAATGAATAGCTGTACCCAGACCGACTTTCACACCCACTGATGCTGCACAAGACCCAAATGTTCACTGTAAAAAGTGCCACCTGCATAAGCAGTATCATCAGCACAGGTTTCAAATGTGACACGTTGATAAGAATTGGAGTTAACCAAGACTAAAGCCATTTTAAGATATCCTTGTTCAATTATTTTTTATTATTTTCCCAGATGGAGGATACTCCATGATTTAAAGGTGTGTATCAAAGATACTGACTGCATGCTTTATTGGAACAAAAAAAATTGAAATAATATGACTTTTTTCTATTTTTTTCTATTGCTTACAATTTGAGTATATCCAGGCTCTCCGAATAGTCTTCAATGTAATTGCAATGACGTTGACATTGAGCAAAGATGCAAAAAACAAAATCAAGGTAGACGATGCAGTGCATCAACTTTAGATGCCACCGATGTTTTCATTATTGTCATCAGCCATGGTCTTACCCACTACTGGACAAAGACCTCCCCAAGAAAGCCATCTATAACAGTCTTGTGATTGAGAATAGGTTTTCCCCTTTTTTCTGGCAACAAAACAGGTGTTAAGATGTAAAAACACCAAACTGAAACCTTTAACAAGGAATCATGTCTGCATTAACCACAATACTTGTGGTCAGAATGCAAACAAAAAACCTCTGATAATATATGCATTGTCTTTGAAACAGATTGGTCCACACCAGACAGCTTTCTTTTGTGATTCAACAATCCTGTATATCAACAATCCTGTGCACATGCAGATTTCATCGCATCATCTCCACTGTGCGTTTCCCTACTTTGGCTGCCATTCCACCATTAGTCTCGACCACCATCCTCCATATCCCTCTTAGTGTGGGGTTTTATGAAAACTAAAATGTATTGTAAAACAGCGAAGGCTGTGCAAGCTCACGTTTCTCATGCAGATGCAAAGAGATTGGCACAAACAAGGTGCTCTGACCCTTGTGCAATGACTTGTGCAACCCTGCCAGCTGTAATGAATTGCCTTTTCACAATGACATAGAGTGTATCAGGGTTTTTCAGGTGATCTTAAGGGTGCAGATTACATCAAACCATGCTGTAAAAAGTGGATAACAGAAATGGAAGTGCAAAACCTACTATGCACGAGATTTTTTCCACAGCCATTCCCAGGAAACTGTGGATCAAACACCACGTCTACGTAAATCAAATAATTTGGAGAGCATCTGGAGATGCAGTTGCATTTATACGCTTTTTAAAACCCTACTGCACTGTAATTCATTGAAACCAAGCAGCAGCTACAGAACAAGAAATTACAATTCTTTCACAGCAGGGACGTATGGTGATATTGGTAGGAATTGTAATAGCTGCAACTTGATTAGGACTGTCAATGGAGATGAGCACCACCCGATTCTCATTTCAGATGCCGGTTTTGTAACTCGACTACCTACGGCGTGTGCATTTGGTAGTACAACCATGTACACATGGAGATTCCTCTCCACAGGGGCTCACCCCTTGCAAGATTTTTAGCTATTGGCCATCCTTAGACTTGAAGTTTTCGTGTTATAATAGGAACGAAAAAACACGTGTCAATAAGTAAATCACTAGCCTTGTTCTACCAACTACTGGATGAAGGCCTCCCCCACACTGTTGGCATCGCTCAGTCCAGCAATGACACAGTCCATCATTTCGCTCCTGCACATGAGTGGATGTCTTCGCTTCATCACCACTGCCGTCATCCCTGATACGTGTTATTTTCTTTGGCTGCCAATTCGTCAACTGTCTTGCCCGGTGGTCATCATCTCTTCTCAACATGCGCCCTGCCCAAGCCCACATTTTTCTTCACCATCACTATGGTGTCTTTAACGTGAGTTTGTTTGACTGAACAACACATCACTCATTCTTTCTCTTGAAGCATTTTAAATTTGGATGGCAATATAAAATGTTGTTTCTAATATGCTACACTAGAAAAATTCCCTGAAGGCTTAACTCGGGTAAAAACAGATGGCAACATCGCAACCTATTGGCAAACCTAATAGCAGCCTTTGTGATAGCCCGATACCAAATGTACTCATCATTATGAAGTAACGTTCACCTCCACAAGGCCCGAGAGCTCACCTCGGCCTGCGTGAGGCTGGAGCTACTGACTCGTGGCGCATGGTGCGACAGCACCGAGAGGCACGCGAGCAGCAGGTGCACGGCACCGATCTCCAGCGCCATGCGGCGCAGCAGCACGCCATCGTCCGTCGTGAGCGGCGTGGAGCTGAAGAGTGTGCGCAGCACGTGGAAGGGCAGCGTGGGCAGGACACCCGCCGATGGCGACTGCAGGATATGGCCTGCGCACACGCACGCGCAAGGGAGAGAGATGTCGGCTCCTAGAAACAGCACGCAATGCACTTGCGTTTTCACTTCCAACCGCGCTCGCTCCTCGTGAACTCGTAGCCAGCCATTGCCACATCGAAGTGCTCCAAATTGTTCATCGGGAATTTTTTTTCTAAAAAAAAACTTGTGGGGGAAAGATAGCACCATTAATTTTTCATGACACAATTTTTCCTGGAATGTCAGCAACTGTTAAAATGAAAATAAAATTGCCATCAGATCAAAACTATAAGAATGTTAGACTGGTCTGGCTGAAGGAAAATTGCTTTACAACCGCAAAAAAAGGGAGAGGTTTTCAGATGGAGCAAAATCTTTGGAGTGGGCGGTATGTCAGCGGGAGGTGAACAACCAGAACAGCCATCTTCTGGATCAGACAGTATAAATTACTTTTTTTTATGTTAGCCCATTTTTCCTCTTTAGAATAAAGCAGAGGGGGAGAAAGATATACATCCATTAAAAACTGTAAAGGATAATGGGAAACAACAAAGGAAATATGGTGATCACCTCCTTCGGCATCGTCAGTGACGCCCAGCACGAGGCGCAGCAGGCACTGCGCATGCTTCCTCTCCCGGAGCAGCACCTCGGCGTAGCCGGGCAGCCGCAGGAACAGGCCGAACGCGGCCAGGGAATGCGCAGGGATGGGGCAGAAAGACGGCGGCCGCGGCAGAGGCTTCGCGACGGAGACCGCCACGGTGGAGCCCGAGGTGGAGGGTGCGACGCAGGGCTCCAGGATCTCCGTCGGCTCATATCCGCCCATCTCCCCGCTCGGCTCTAATGTGACCCATTCAAACTGCTCAGGGTCCCGCGTGCCACGGTCCTGTCCCGATGCAGCCATCATTGGCCCGCTCACCTGGCCAGTCACAAAAAACATCCACAATGCATTTCACAATGGTCACGTTTACAGCATCGGTGAGCCCACAACTATCCCCCGAGAAGTATTTTGAAAATGAAGGCCGCAGCACAGTCCACATGGAAACGAACCCACAAAGTAAGCCGTACACAAATCCGCAAGCTAGTGAAACTGCAAATGCCATATTAATCACATACCATCTCATTAGTGCCTCATTCCATTCAGCAGACATCTGCTTCGTGTAATTACCAAAACAGCAGCTCATGTAATCAGGTTATAAACGCTCTGTACGGGAAAAGGTTTACGGCCAACCTACACGACCTGTTTGTACAAACCCCGCATGTGCAAGTACGCACCAGCAAAATCCAAAATGTAAAAAGTTCAAAAGAGCAATAGGAATGCTCGGTTAAAGCCGCAATATGCCAGGTTATAGCATGCGCAGTGACCGCCCGTGACACTTAAAACATAACATTCAAATTGAAAACGCGTGATGCATTGAATTGATAAAAAAACATTTTTATCACCCTTATTAGCTACCAGTACCTTAGCTGCTTACACCCACAGACACTAATATTTCACAAGCCCTATACAAATCGCACCCAACGAACATAATTATGTTTGATGTCATGCTGCTTACAGTTCTGGCAGATTGATTTTGTATGCACTTTGTAGACTAAATGTCAGACAACATGAAAATACATGCCATTACAAATACAAATCCCCTCATAGATGAATGTAGAAGCAGATATATAGCATGCATTTTTGTTTTGGTTAAAATGCAAACAGCTTTGCAATGACAATATTTAAAGCACCAAACAATATATAGAGGGTGGGTGTTTTGATTATATTGGTAAACAGTATATTTCATTAAAATACTTTCTTAAATGTGTGATGCATTGCCATCGTGGCTTAGTTCAAAGGTTCAGAAAACAATATACATGGAAATAGCAATCTGTTCAAAGGATTGAGGGTCTTTCAATTTTGCATCTGAATAACCATTTGCTTTGCATCAGACGGGAGAATTTCCATCATTTGAAGCATGCTTCAAATACTTACATTTGTTATATATCAATTTGGCAGACTCTTAACACCACCTGCTGTTCAGATTACCTCTTACAATACAACAAACCTAACCAACACATACATGGCTCGTGAAACAGGATATCATCAATTCGCAAATGTGCTACTTACACACGGCGTATCATCAGCAGCCACGATCTATCTGCTGCCGTGTGAAGGTCTCCCAAGCTGTCGCCATGTCACATATTACCGCGACCCAACGTGGAATATAACCAATTTGGAAATTATGCCGAGCGAGCAAAGAATGTCTGCATTGCTAAAATGCTCGCGAAAATAAATATTTCATTTTACCCATTTATTATGTTCTGCTCTCATCACTCAACCAAGAATGTCATTGCAATTTTAAGGGAGAAGACCATATCGCATTCAAAGTGTTATATTGTGGCAATGACAACTTTGTTGGGTGAAAAGAAATCGCATTATACAATTAAATCTGCTGCCAGCTCAAAAAACATCACTGTGTTTTTTTTTTAAAGCACATTTAGCAGAAGTAACTACCACTAAATACCGGTACAAATGAGCTGGGGCAAGACTAAAGGCAGGAGTGCAATGCTATCTGAAAATAATCTGCGTACCATACAGAAATGTGATAAAATAAAAAATCCTGAACTGAAAAAAATCTCAATTCAACGGAGCGCATCAAATAAGATCCCACAAAGCACTCACACTCGAGTCGAAAAAACATTGATCCACATCCAGGTTACCATAAGGAAGGAGAGGAATTCACAGCTGGTGGCAAGGATGAAGAGTGCAGTAGTTGGAGAGGCAATCTGAAGAACTGACCTGCTGAATGATGTCTGGGTAGAGCATGGGCAACCGCTCGGCAATAAGCGCCAGGCCCCCAAGACCCGCAAACACCTGCAGCGGAGACTGCACGGGCGCCGTCTCCAGCAGAGATTCGTCCAGGGCCACGTCCATGGACTCCTCCACAGTCTGCAGCCCCTCTGCCTCTACGCATGCCAGCGGCAGCTCCACGCCTTGCTCTGCACAAACAAACACACACGCTCTTCATTTCTTCGTGGCAGAACCTCACCTGCAAATGCCAAGCCAGGTCCTTAGACTAAAAAACCTGGCTTGGACGTGATCTGTTTAAGGTACAGACCCTGCTCAGTGTAAAACAACAGCTTAGAGTAATATGCATGGGTATATACGAGAACGCATTATGGAATATACGGGGAAGCAGTGGTGCATTGGTTGGCACACAGAGTCGTAAACTTGGTGATGCGAGTTGGATTCCCGATCACGGTTAACATCAGGGGCGAGTGATTGCGAAGACCTTCATCAAGCAATAGATTGACAAAGGACTGTAAGGTATTGTTATTTTTAGCGGATGGCATTGTGTGAAAAAATATATTCACAGTAAGAAATTAAAACTATTACTAGAACTGTAAATCTGTTGAGGGGCTTTTTAAATAACGTACAAGATACAATGTTTTTATTCTCCACAAACTGAAGATTTCACCTTTCTCTGTCCTCAGGCGTTTGTAGGCATCAGTCTTGGACAGGCTGGAGTCAGGAATGACCTTTGAGCCAAGCTTGACGGTGAGGTCAATGGAACAAAATCCCTGTGGCAACTTGAGGTCGTGTAGCAGGGCCAAGAGCTGTGCCAAGGTGAGCTCGGGAGGAAGGGGCTGACCTGTGAGCGACGGCACAGAGCATCAACGGCGTGCGCTAACCAACATGTTATTGAGACCTCCAAACATGCTGGATGCCCTCGAATTGCGCGCATGTAAATGTAAAATGTTACATATACTTGTGGAACGTTGAAAATACTAAATAATCATCGAAGAGCTGAACATTTACTATTTTCTACAAAGAGGGGGCCCTAAATTGCTGCAAATCGAACACCTGGGCCATGGTGGATTTTCTGAAACGCTGATAATATAATGCCAAAATAGGCCAAGTGACACCATCAAATCATGTAAAGCTGTGCATATGTCCACAAAATGGAGCAAAATACAGATGCTGCAGGCTGTTGCATTTGCACATGTTAGTATGCGGAACAGCTCAAGGCGATTTAAATCTGGTCCATGTAGCCATATATATGGATCCTTAATAAATATTAATGTCTGTAGTATAAATTCAATGGCTTAAAATGCCCTTGCACTTTGTAGATTGAACGGCTAACAATCGGGATATTTCTGTATTACATGATATAGGCTCATTTTTTATACATATTTCATTCAAATTTATTTCACACCAAAAAAATAACCCTCCAAAAATTGAAAAATGGTGATGAATTGTTGTAGAGATAGAAGCAGTAGAGACCAAGTAAGTCACCAGTTAAATTATAAGCACATTTGAATTTTCTATCCTATTCCGCAGACGAAAACAACTTGATATGACTCATCCCAATAAAGTGAAATATAAAACTCAAGAAAAATATAAAACACAAGAATGACAGACAAATCAGAGCTGGCTGGTTAAGAGAGTATTTCAAGAAGAAAGAATTGACTCCTGCATTTCTGTACAAAGATCAACAGAATAACTTTTTTCTGGAAAGGAGAAAAACACATTACAAACGTATACATATCAAGACTGGCTATAAAATAGACAAACAGATTAAAGCGAATTACAGAAGAGAGTTATTTTATCCTAACCTCCAAATATCTGGGGTGGGAAATGTTATCCAATAACGTACAGCAAAACCGACTGAAACACAATCCAAATTCTGCTCATCAATCTAATTGAAAAGTCTCAAAAGAGGTTTTTAACGCATTAGCAGAACATCTCGTTTGACAGCTTTAATATATGATTCCATTGAGTTCTTAAATTAGACAATTTGGCTATTTTCTGCTGCAATTAAAATCGAAAAAGGCACAAGTTAAAAGTCAGTATTAACAGGCAATATTACTTAAAATTTGAGAAAAGGTGCTGGACACTGAAATCCACAGCAGAATGAAATGTGCCACGGTTAATATTCTAAGAGAAAGATGACCGTGGGTTTTTACGAGCATCTGGGGACGAAGTGACACGATATTTAATAGAAAACCAAATGCATGCCCAGCTCGTTGACAACATGCAAAGCAGGCAAATTGGAATCCGCTATATTTGGAGGTGATTAACATTTATTGCAACAACATTTACTCAGACTACTTTACTGCAATTAGATTTGGAAAACACAACTGCACTCAGCCTATGCATTTTTGCTGGCCATTGGTATGCGAGACTGCTGGCAAACACTGTAGTGCAATAACAAATTATGTGTCACTGAAGGTGAATGTTTCTCCGTCAGTTTATTAAGTGGGTTTTGCTCGATTAATCCCAGCAGATGGTTAGAGATTTTAGTTCGTGTTGTTTGGAATATTCGCTTATTTGAGATGCATAGTTGAATAAAGAAAACATCTGCACTCACGCTGCCTTTAAAGGGACTTTTGCCAATTATATCCACCTTGCAGCTAGGGGTTTTGGTACATAAATGAAACCGCTCAGATGTAACATTATACATTTACGTATGTTGAACTTCTTTCGCACCGTCCGTAGCCAAACGTGCTAATCGGAGGTGCAGGGTAAGGACTGACTTAACACAAAACAATTTTACCATGACAAACAGCAGAATCTGTTATTAAAATTACATGATTTCCGACTACAGAAGGAGTGCAAATGTGCGCCAATGAAGAGAAGAGAATCGGCGTGTGTTGCCAATGCGGCGAAGCTAACAAATGGCTGCAAGGCGGCCATGTCTCTCGCGTTCGTGCATTTGCATAGAGTGGTGGCGGTGCAGTGATGGATGTTTGCCAATTGTGTTGGGTTATTGACTCTCAAAACACCCTCACCCTCCGCCGGCTGCTGCTCAGCACGTTAATCGCCCCATCACTCGTCATCACTTCACATGGCTCAAGGGTGGGGAGGCGAGCGGAAGTGGCATAGGTTCTAATAAAAGCGCCACATATGTTGATTGGTCATAGTTCAAGACTAAGGCACAATTGTGTCATTATTGATAACGCCGCTACGTCAATTGATGGTAACGGATTACTGGTGGGAGAAAAAGGTGGGCCGTTTTGTCAAAGTCTACCGTCCTCGGCTCATTGGATCACTGCAGTGGCAATCTAGTGGCTCTTAGGTTTTTTCCGTAAAGTCACGTAGGTAAAAATAAATAATAAAAATAAAATAATAGAAATAATAGAAATAAAATTATAAATCACGACTATTTCGGAGGCAACACAAGTCTCCGTCATCAGATGAGACTGTCACAGCTATATTTTATTTCTATTATTATTTCTATTATTTTATTTTTATTTTTACCTACGTGACTTTACCGAAAAAACCTAAGAGTATGAATCCTTGCAGTCACGAAAGCTTCAAATCTAGAATCTAGTGGCTCATTACTGCGTAGGTTAGCCTTATGGGAACAGCTGTAATATCGCATTTATAGCTGTATCATCCAAATTTAATGTTATATTACATTCCATTTTACTTTTTATTTAATTGTACATCTCATGGATATAGTTTAATTTAAGTTTGAACACTATGTATTAGGACGATCCGATACCATTCAAGTGAGTTTCCCAGCAGTGAGACTCAATGCTGATCACAGTAGAGCTGTCCGTGGTGCTGCATATCTATAATCCAGCACTTTGGAGGCAGAGGATGGGAGATCACCTAGATTTGTAAAACTCTAAAATGCATTAGGCTGCAAAGTGGCCAGATGGCAATTGAACAAGTGGGTTGAAACTGAGCGTTATTCGCCCCATACGAGCGAGTAAAAAATTCAATTCAAAACGGTCATGGAAAATGTTTGAAGACTTGGTAAGGCTTTCCTGGATAAAATAAATAAATGCCATTAGCTATTAAATTAAGATAATGATGTTAATTTTGTCCAGCGTGTAAGCATGTGGAAATGAAGTGGGTATGCAAAGTATTTTTTAAGAAATGTTTTTGGTTATCTAAATAAATGCCCTGCATTGATAATATTTCAACGCTAATGGTAAGGAAATATATCCACTGGCAAACACTGTCATGTGTCGGAAGAAACAGCATTGTGTTTCTGTTGTTTAAAAAAATACCAATTACATGATTATGGAGGTTTCACTGGCCAGCAAACACTGTAAAAAGAGACATCGAAAACCACAGTGTGGGAAGGCCTTGTTAGAATTACAGAAAATGTGGTTCGTGCATTTCTTGGCCTCTTCGATTAACTCGAGGTATGACCTTCAGAATCTCTAAATAGGAACAGCTATTGGAGGTTGATTAGGATTCAGTGTGAGCCTCAAACAGTCAACAGGTTCCATGCAAAGAGCTGCTGATGACATGCTATGGCACTAAGTCAAAGATAGATTTTATAATGCACTAGCAGGAAGTACCCGGCGTTACCCGGGGGTAAAATATATTAAAAAATGTATCTTAAAAACATAACATATACATACACAAATACTAAGCTATTGTGAAAGCCCGGCATGCCGTTTGTCTGTCCATTTGTCCGTCAATAAAATTATAAGAGGCTTGCAGAAGTCCAAAAAGTTATAGAAAGTGGGGGGGTAAATATTTGATCTAAAAGGTTTCCGAAAAATGTCGCCCCCCCCCCCCCCCCAAAAAATATTAATTACCCCCACGTAGGCATATATACCTAAACACCCTGGCACTATAGCAGTATCCTCTGACTATAGTAGTAACTACGAAGTCAGTATTATCTGCAGACTCTATAGCAGTATCTACTGACTCTATAGTTGTATCTATCGACTCTGCAGTAGGATACTGACTATAGTGGTATCTACTGACTGCAGTATTATCTAGTGACTCCATAGTAGTATCTACTGACTCTATAGTAGTATCGACTCAACAGTAGTAACTACTGACTACAGTAGTATCCACCAGAGGTGTGGACTCGAGTCATGTGACTTGGACTCGAGTCAGACTCGAGTCATGAATTTGATGACTTGCGACTCGACTTGGACTTGCATAACAATGACTTTGTCCCACCTATGAGATGTGGACTCGAGTCATGTGACTTGGACTCGAGTCAGACTCGAGTCATGAATTTGATGACTTGCGACTCGACTTGGACTTGCATAACAATGACTTTGTCCCACCTATGGTATCCACTGACTAGAGTAGTAACTACTAACTCAAAAGAAGTATCTACTGTCCCTCTGGTAGTATCTGACTGTAGTATTAACTAACCGTAATAGTATCAACCAACTCTATAGTATAAAACTGACTCTACAGTAGTATCTAATGACTATAGTAGTATCTATGGAATTTATAGTAGCATGTATTGACGCTATAGTACTATCCACTGACTATAGTCGTAACTACTAACTCTATATCAGTATCTGCTGACTCTATAGTAGTATCAGCTGACTCTATAGCAGTATCTACTGACTCTATAGCAGTATCTACTGACTCTACAGTAGCATCTACCAACTCTACAGTAGTATCTACCCACTCTATAGTCGTATCTACCGACTCTATAACAGTATATATCGACTCTATAATGGTATCTATTAAGTATACAAAGTGCCGTTGTGAGGCCTAGTCCCGTGCAGAGCCCCCTGGCCTCGCCCAGATTGCCCAGCCGGCCAAGGTGGCACCTTTGCAGGCTGGGGCTGGGCTGCTACCCCCCCCCCACCATCCCCCCGCCCGCTCTACAGTAATAGTATCTAGGGGCTATAATAGCGCTGTGTATTTATTTTGCATTTTTTACGCGAATGAGATAAACCCCACAGGTTGTCAGTTAAAAACATCTCAAGGTACCCACGCAGACAGACAGACAGACAAAAAATTGCATTTAAAGGGAAGATAGTCTGAGACTCTTACGTGATGTTGTTTTATAACAACAGCACCGAGTACTTTTCTTAAAGCAATGACAAGCTACAGACTCTTGATCATTTTCCTTACTATTGTATCAACCCCCCCCTCCGAACCCTGCAAGCAATTATGAATATATATATTAAAAAAAATCATTTTGAGATGTCTATCAGTACTTTGAAGTATTCCAACAAAGTTGGAAAGAAAAATGCAATTTGCAGAGCCAATTACTGCACCAGTTAAAGATCAAGACTGGAATGTGATAAAAGCTATATAAAATGCCATACACTCGACACATCCATAGAAAAGAACAAATTATATCTGGAAACACTGGCAGCTCGTCAAACGCACTGGTTGGGCCCCATGGTGATTGGGGAACCAAAAGGAGAATCATTGCAATATCGCCACTTTTTGTATTTTGGACGAGACAGCGAAACATCTGATTATGTAAATGATATGCAAGGTGCTCACATCCACCATTTAAAAGCTTTTAACAGTCGTCCATCAGGGAGCATGGGAGACCGCATGGCTTCGAATTAATTACTTGTCCTTCAGCAGAAAATGACACCTCTCACAATTTTAAGATAACTTTATGGCCACATGAAAATGTCAGCAGACTTAAAAAAATAAATCTTCAAGGAAAGAATAATGTATCGCTGTTCTCCAGATGAACCTCTGTGGAAATGTAAAGCTGGGATCCTATAAAAGCATTGGCACTCCAGCTTAAAAAAAGCATTACGTTACACAGTGCATCAATAAACCCGTCAACTATTAATTTCCATTATATAGTGTTTTACAAGAATTATCCTAAAAGACAGACAATTAAACTTCCACATGTTTTTTTTAACTCCTCCGCTGCAGGGCACATTGAAGAATGCTAGTGTCATACCATAAGCGTTCAATTATTCTATGAGACGTTGCACATTGATATTTGGAATGTTACATATTTTACATTTTTCTTTGCCTGCGGAATATCCAGTTAATATTCAACGCAGAGCGTGTTTTTTTAGCGAGAGGTAAACTACGCAGTCGTATTTTCTGTGCATTGGGACAAGTAGGTGGCATTTGGCAGCCTCTAGACATCTTACCCAGCATGCACTTGGTCACCTGAAATTATTTACCAAGTTTTATTTCACAATGTACTAACTTTCAGATCGCCAATAAAACATTTCAATATGTTCATACTTAAAAAGAGACATTGCTGGATTTGACGATTCGTTTTGTGGATTTTTTTTTACAGAACCAAAGAAATGAACAAAAATATAAACTAATAGTCATTACAACTTAAATAAGAACCTTGGTTAAATCCCAAAAACAACAATGAAGGTGCAGTGCACATAACGGTTAAATAAGCCAATCTCAAAACATTTCCGTTTGAGGAAACGGGTAGCGATTAAACCTCCCCTAACTTTCCTGTGTCCACAGCGAGATCTCTGACGGGCCAAGCTAACGGGACAGGGGAAGAAGGGCTGGCAGAGCAACTGGGGACCTCACCAGGCAGCAGACGGTGGTACAGTAACAGCACAGGGATGCTGATGGTCTTGCTGGCAGAGTCGGCAGATGCCCTCTCGGCCAGGGTAGGGTTTACCGCTGTTCGGCCGCGGCGCGTAGGGGGTCGCGGAGGCGTCGCCGACACAGAGCGCTTTGACTGCGACTTGAGGCCTTCAGGGTTGGGACCGAGGAGAATTGCAAGAGAGGGCATCAGAGATGGCATCAGCGCCAGAACCACCCCATCATGTACAGCAGCCTATAGCAGCCACGAACAGAGTTCAAAGACTTCCACCACCAAGCCAACCTTGACTACAATATATACGACCTCCTTTGCCAGTACCAAAATATAAGAATAGGTTTTCCCCATTTCTCTGGCAACAAAACTGAAACCTTTTTACAAGGAATCATGAGACAAGGCTCAAAAGAAAGCTGTCTCTGGTGTGGACCAATCAGTTTCAAGGACAATGCATATTTTAGAGTGTGTTTTTTGTTTGCATTCTGACCACAAGTGTTGTGGTTAATCCAGACATGAATCCTTGTAAAAAGGTTTCACTTTTTTACCAGAAAAAAGGGGAAAAACCTATTCTTACCAAATATACCGTTGCCATTTTCAATATAGAGAACGTACATAAATCATTTGTACGTAACTAGTCTTGCATAAAAAAAGTACTTAAGACCAATTGACAACATTTAATGTTAACAAATTGTGACTCAAGTATCTATAAAAAAAATATAAATTGCCTGTCACTTAATAACGACCACTCACTTTGGCAATCCTTATTTTTGGAGTTAAGCAAATTGCTTACATGAAGCTATTGATCCAGAAACATATTTTGTGATAAAAACAAGTTAATAACATGTAGCTAATTGTTCCATAAACAGCCACTGACACGTTTTGCCCTGTTTAAAATGTGATCACAGCCACACTGCGGTTATGTCATATATTACCGGAAGCCATGACAACTCCATAGGCATCCTGCAAGCCACTGTCAAACTTGCCCTTCTCCTTCCTCTCCTGGGGCTTCTTCTCCTTCTCCTCCTTCTGCCCGCCAAAGAGCTTCGCAGTTATGCTTGGTGTATCTGTCAAACAGGGTCGCAGCTGAGCAACTACACAGAGCACGCTTCGGTCACCCTTCAAAATTGCAAAGCACATCAACAGCGCATCTGTTAAATTAGCGACACCATCGTTTGCCATGGAACATGTACAGCCCTTTGTCAATCTGCTGCTGGAAGAGGGCCTCTCCACGCCGTGCGAGTTATTAGACCACACTCCACTGTGCTGATGTGCACACGGGATGAGATATTACTCGCCGCCAGTGTTAAACATGGTCAGGATTTTCAAGCGCAGTGCCAACTATTTTCCACAATAATTATTGAGTCTGGAAATTAAATAAAGTAACTGAAAGTCATGCATTTGACTACCGTATTATGAACTCTGCTATTAACATTACCGATATGTTTGTCATTTCAGTTACAAGTTGTCAACATTTTGACACTTGGGGATCTCTAGAACAGTGGGGAGGAACCCCTGTGGCTATCAATTGTATACCCAAAGGTGCATCGATTCAAAAGTTTAAACGCGATTCTAACGCTTGATACGCGAATCCAATCAAGAGTGTATTCACATGTTTCATGTAATATTCACGTAACCTCTGCAGCCACTAGCGGTGCTACATTCAAAGTAAAAAATATACTTTATTAATTTTTATTCAACAGCAACTCTGATGCATAACAATTCATTTAATTGCCAGCGAAGGAGGCGTGGGGGGGGGAGTGTAAAAGGTTACTGCGTGTTAAGGGTTTCATTGTGGAGCCCAAGGTCGTGGGGTTAGAATTAGAAAGTCTTGCTGACCAGATACACGGTCGAGCACGCTGGCCAGCGTGGTCGAGACGGGCAGTTGTAGGGTGCGGAACTTGTGGCCGGCTCCGTACATGGGGTGCTGAATCATGTGGCTGATGGCGTTCACTCGTCCCTTGTACAGCTGGCAGTGACAGCGCACGGATACACAGAAATAAAAAGATCCTCCCCGTGTAGCCTTTGTAAACATCTGCTCTGGGGAATCACAGGTGGCTGGGTGTGGTGCTGGCCATATTATTCTCTTGGCCACATAACAGCATTTACCCCCAACAGACACACAACCTTACATTTACTCCAAGAACTAAAAAGTATAAGAATTCTATAAAAAACACAAGAATGTGAAATAATAATAAAAATGTCAATGTATAAATGAAAATAGGATTGCTGGATTACAACAATGATAAAGAAAGCTGAATGTGCGGTTGCATGGGACGTACCGGGCATGGCGAGTGCAGGAACACCAACACCTTCTCGTCCTCCAGCATGAGTTGCAGGAAGAGGCGGCGCATGAAGCCCGAAATGCTGCCCGACACGGGCAAGTTGTTGCGCAGGGGCGTCACGTGGAACAGCTCGCAGAGCACCTGCACGGAGAGACAGCCACTCCCACATCAGTCCTCCCTACCCAATGCACACCTACAAGAGTGGATCCCTCCATTGCCTCAAAATTACATGGCACCGTTTAACAAAACCAAACTAGCTACTCCTTGTGGGTTCTCCAGGAATGGCAATTGCAAGTGTGAACCACAAAACTGTCGGTTTAAAAAAATATATGCGGCCTGATGCAAAGATTATGGAAGGAGTTAACAATTTAGGTGAGAGCAACGACGCCACCACAATGTGCCTTCATGTGCAGCACTTGCCTGGGCCATGAGTTTCTGGTTGGAAGGGTGCCCACAGATGCACTGTGTGAAGAATGCAACCGCCGCATTCTCAATGCTGCTCTTCTGCTGTGTGGTGAGGACCCCTGGCGAAGCGGAGGCCAGCGAGGTCAAGCACGGCCGCGGAGCACCGCAACTGCTGGCGGCACCATTAGCGCTGCAGCCCCCAGTGGACAGCGAGGCAGAGGACGATGACGGCGTGGACGAGGACGAGGTGGCAGAGGAGGACAAAGTGGATGGGGACGAGGTGGACACAGAGTAGCAGAGCAGGGACAACAGCGACGTCCACAATGGGCGGCCCTCAGGCCCTCCGAGCCAGTCCTTCATCGTGTGACTGCTGCCAACCTCGGTGAAGAACCGCAGCACCGGCGTGACGAGGTCTGCCGTCAATTCCATGTGGTGTGGGCCGTCTGCCTCGGCGTACGCACCGTTTCTGCTGGTGCAAGGCGCTTGGTCTGAGCTGGGGCTTGAGGCTGTAGCAGAAATGAGGGCCAAGCAACAGTCCACCAACCCCTGGGCTAGGTGCGCGGGAAACCGTGAGTCCAGCAGCTGCCGTGTGGCTTCAGGGGACTGGGCTACAGCCGCCAGTGTCGCCAGTCGCAATTCGTCCAGGGTGGACGCTAAGGGAACGCGATCGTCGGTGTTCAGCATGGCGCTGCCGCGCTTAGAGTCATCCGTGAGACCCTCACGCAGATCAGCCTTTTTGCTGTCGTCTGTGAGAGCCATGCTGCGCTGGGCCTGCAGGGAGGGGAGGGGCACACCGAGCCAGCCCAGCAGTCCTGGGAAGTAGCTCGGGTGGATGTGGCAGAATGTGCACAACAGCCAGTCCACCGCCTTCTTGAGAGCCACGCTGAAGGGAAGGGAGGTGGACCAGGTGTACAACGCCCTGCAAAGCAAGAGAACATTGTGTTCAATTCAAAGCAATAATAATTACATTAACAGTATGATATGTTGTCATTTACGATTGTGAAATATTACAGCTAGTCAACACAGCCACACACTAATCATAATTATGCTATCGCTAGGAGACAAAGCTCTAATTTACTTTACATTGTCCCAGAGGTTGGGTTTGGAAGACCCGCACAAGAGATATTTGCTCACAAAATATGATTCAGTGATCCGTTCATTTAATGAAATGTTAAGATGCGTTGTATGAAGGTCATGCAAGAGCCTGTAATATCGATACAAAAGACACCATGCTGGGTCTCTTTAACCCATGGATGCATCCTAGGGTTAAAAAGTAAAGCAGTGTTTGCAGGGTGTCTGATATTGTGGGGGTGCAGCGTGTGGGACCTACTGGAAGAGCTCGCGCGTGAGCAAGCCGGGCAGGTCGTACTGCACGGGCAACTCGTAGCTGTGCCACAGGATGGCAGCAACACAGTGCACATGGGACGGTGATGGCACCAACAGGCCCTGCTCCGACGACAGCGCATCGGGCCGCCGAGACCCGCCCAGCCGCGCACACTCGGCTACCCACTGCAGCAGCGACCGCACCCTGGACAACGTGCACAAGCACCACATTAGCACCGGTCCATTGCAATCATTTAACTTTTACAGCTGCAATGTGATGTAAAAGTAGTGCAGAACAGTTGATGGGTCTTCTGGTAATATTGCGACCATCTGGTACCTGGCCCTCGTGCCGCTGTCCTGTGTGGTGCCCAGCTGATAGAGAATGTCCACGGTTGAGTCAGAGGACAGCCCATTGAGTCTACCCAGGAGCAAAGGGCTGTTCAAATCTGCAAGAAACACAGAAAATTGTATCTTTGACATCCAGCGCCCAATAGAAGAGAAATGACGCAGCTCGCTGCTCTGAAAAAGGGATTGGTCGTTCCAAGCGACTCACCGGAACTAGACTCACCGTTAGGGCGCGTCCCGCAAGCGGCGCCGTCCCTCAGCAAGATGTCGATGAGGCGCAGACCCATTGGCGCGGACTGCAGGCCGAGCCGTACCAGCACGGCCTCAATGCTGGGCGCGTGCATGCCGCAGTAGGGCGACACGAGCAGCGCGGCGCACGTCTGCAGCAGGTTGGCCGTCGGAGCGGCGGCGCTCGCCATCACGCCCTCCAGCTCACTCACGTGAGTCATGCAGTGGTGCAGCAACCGCAGCCAGCCAATGCTACTCATGTGGAGGAGCAGGGTGTAGTCAGCAGAATAGCGGGGTGACAAACAGGAGTAGGAACACGTTACTGGGAAGGAAAATTACTCGAACAAATCGTTTATTTGCATTGGTAACTTTGAATTTGTCACAAACACCTATTGACTAGGTGGGCATGCATCGGCATCAATGTGTAGAGGTGTAGTGGGTGACATCCCGTCGCGCGCGCCCTCGGAGAGAGTTGTGTCGCGGGCCGTGACGTCTGGCGGGCCGTGGTGGACGGTGACGTCATGCCCCGGGGGGGTATTTAAAGGGGGACCCGGGATGTAACCGGGGTTCGTCGGGGGTAGGAGTGGGGACTCGGGGAGTTGGTCCTCACACGAGGCTAGGGGAGGCTACTCCACCCGACCGGCCGAGGTTGGGGGTGGTCCCGGGCCGGGGCAGGGTGCAGAGCCGAGTTAGCCGGGGTGTAGGGATCCCAGTACCCTGTCTCCTTGGGGAGTTATTGGCTAGGGGGGGGTTTTGGTTCGGCCTAAGCCCATAACAACCTGGCGTAAGCCCTTAAGTAAACGTGGCGTGAGCCCCTAACAGCAACCTGCCTCGGAGTCGTGAATTGCGCTACAACAAATGTACAAGGTGTCATGTACATACTTGTATGTTAACAATTGTTATTAGCAGCATCAGTGTCCATTTAGAAGTCTTCTGTTTCTATTTCACTTCCTTTGCCCACATAAGAGTACACACTATTATACTGAGCGATGCACTGTGTATGTCCTCGCCAGGGATACAGACTGGACAATATCATGTTCTCGATAATAGATAAGCACAAGTGTAAAAAAAACCCATAATACACAAGTATAAAACAAATGGATGTTGGCTGTGAGATTATATGCATTGCCTTCATTATATGAAGGAAGATTAATATCTTCGGATTCCAAAAAGGCCAGTTTAAATCCTGTAAACAGTATACTAACCCAAGTACCAATTGTCAAATCATTATTTTGTTAACTCAACCGACTCCTTGTGAAATGCCACTATTTATGGTCGTCACCGAGATGTAACTCGTGGCCAAAGCCTCATCACCTGGTCTTGGACACCTGGTCCTCGGTGGGCAGAAACGGATTGTTGACTGTGGAGCAAGACATGCCCCCAAAGGCAGTCAGGCCCAGCAGCTTGATCTGCGAGAGGCCCAGAGTTCCCGAGTCGCGCGGGCGGTGCAGGCGCAGGCACACGGCTGTCGCCACCTCGGCCTTGACGAGCTGCAACTTGATGTACGTGAGTCCGGACGTGACGACTGGGCACGAGACGGGCAGCATGCTCACACCGTCCGCACTCAGCTCCACAGACACGGACGAGGGGCACGCTGCATGGGGCAGCGTAGAGAGGCACGCGTGAATTCATGAGCAAAGTCAATCAGCATGCATCTTAACCCATTCCGTTCACGTACGTGCACGTTATCAGTTTTTCTTCGATTCCGTTCTGATGACGTAAGAGAACGTCATCGTAACAGAATCGGAAGATGGCCAAGCGGGAGGGCATGTGGCACAGTTTGGTGCCAGCTATCCAAGAGTGCGGTCGTGTCGCAACAGTTCTCTGCGGTGCGAGTACAATGTCTTTAAAAACAACAGTGCTATGCCTTTCTAAATAAAATTTACGCTAACCGCTTGCGCATTCCAAGATTCAGCGGTGAACGGGACCCACCCTGCAACTTGCAGACATCTCCGAATGGGACAGGGCTAAGGCCGAGCTTACATCCGAGTTACGGAACCGTGCTGGAGGTGCACAGAAAGGCATGGCGAGGGGAGGGGCGTACTGGCGAGCGAGGCGAGGTGCGGTTGGATGTGGATTTCGCGAAGCAGCACGGCAGCCGGCAGGTGGATGGTGAGGTCGCTCCACGCCTCCTCGGGCAGGAACACGTAGGACCAGGCGGCGGAGCGCGCTCGGCGGTGGGGCGGCGTGGCCTGCAGCAACACCTCGGCAGGCTGCGCTGTTGGGCTGCTCGATGTGATCGTACCTTTTAAACAAACGAATAAACAAACGCTCAACATTACCTTCAGCACTTAGGTTTAAGCACCAACTTGAAAGCCAAGTGTAGCCTTCAGGGTTAGCCCATACGTTGAACATTTATTCCCTCAAACTGTCGCCGGTCACCATTGTAGGTATCAACAGAAGTTCAAGGTGCCCGCGGGCACTGGCGGAGCCAGTGGGGGGGGTGGGCTGGCACGTGCCCCCCCAATGATCCGATCGAAATGAGGGATTTCGATCGGATCATTGGGGTTTATTAGTAATAAATCGGCATTTTGCGACCCCCACTGCCACTGTGTAGCATATTCTTATGTGCCAGGGACTCTATGAGATGATAGGACAATAGTCTGAGTCCATAATTGCCAATAAGTAACGGCAAAGCAGTTATAAGTGACTCACAGAATTGTGCGCAGTTGCGTATACAGTACACGACTTTCCTGAAGGCATTCACCTTCAGCGAGCACGATGCCGATCACACATGGTTCGAATTCGACCCTCGATCGATGGCGGTGTCATCGCCGCACACGTGTCGAATAAGAAGCAAGGGACAAGTCCTTACTTACTAACTCCCATCATTTTTCATTGCTGGAGGGGTTGCCCCCCTACCTGAAAATCCTGGCTCCGCCATTGCCCGCGGGAGTGACGTTTTTGTGAAAATGTCAAACCTTTAGGAGGCTGAGTAATACAGCCACTTGAATTCACATTGAAACGTAGTACTGCATTGCAAAGAACAAACCAATCTTCCACTTGTTATAATACCAAGTTCAAATCCTCTCTCTTCTATTGTTTGGAGCTCTCACCCTCCCTCTGCTGTGCCCATCACTGCTGTTAATCTACAACTTCGATGTGTCCAGGGTCGCCCGCTCACCATACGGAGCAAAGTTGTGCAGTCCTTCGGAGTTGTCGGCCTCGGAGGTGAGCACGCGTGCCTTGAGGCCACCATCGTGCGAGCGACCGGGGCCCAGGTCGAGGAAGCGCATGATGGTGGACACCATGCTCCGCGCTGTGTTGATTACGGCACGTGTGCTCGTCACCATGTTGTTGCAGATGAGCTGTACTCCACCTGCTCACACAGTCGCCAATATACAAGTGTTTCCACACTCAAACGAACATCAGGGCGGCGCTCATGATCGCAAACGGCCATGAGCTCACAGTGGAAATTCCATACAAAGGACAAGTACTAATATTACTGTTCCAGAATGTATTATGGGCCAAATTAACCCCAAAATTGGATTTTAACTAGAAACCTAACTTTGCTCTCAACAAAGCCCCACCTGAATGTAAATGTTTGTGCTCCCAACACAAGAGAATGTTCAAAGGCACTTCATCAATTAATGTTCGTTCCAAGGGAGCCCCGGTGCCATATACAGTGAATTAATGTATGCACAACAAATCATCAGCTCATCGCAACAACAGTTATCCATCACACTTTGCAAGTAATGAGACAAATCTTACCCATTAGATGAAAAGTTTTGAGGGCCTCTGCAGAATCCAGCACCCTCAAAATGAACCACAGGAGTGGCTCGGACATTTGACAAGTGGCAAGGGACCCCTGAAAAAAAACACGTTTTTATTGCTTTCACACCTGCATTTGATGCAAATATCTCAATAAAAATTATTACAACGTTATGTCCAACATGAACATGGCTACGGCGCAACGTGCTGTTTAAAAGCCGCCGAGGACGGGCTGGCGTTGGACTAACCTGGCGACCCATGTAGCCGCAGGCCATGTAGGTGAGGATGGGCTGGAGCATGAGCTGGGGAGATGTGGCACGCTGGCTCAGGGTGCTCAGGATGGAGAAGAGCCCGTCGCCCACGGAGATGGCATCCATGCCACTGTGCAGGCTCTCATGCTTGCTCAGGTGGAGTCCACTCGCGCCTGAATGACCGCGGTGGGCGGAGGGAGGCACGGACAGAGCGAGCTGAATCTCAACAATAATTGCATCGTGTGTGAAGATGAACACCAAGTGGGAATTAGTGTGGGGGTCTCCGCTGTTCTTGCAGTTTACTTTCTTGCACAGTATCCTCCAATAGCAGGCCCGACGTTAGGGAATTTCCTTCCTATATACGTACGTATGTTGAATTGATTGAGCACCATCCGTAGCAAACCGTGCTTTCTAGCTCTAGTAAGTCAATTGGTAACACAAGCTGTAAAAGTGAATATAAATTTGTCGTCTTTTTGCAAGGCATTTTGCTCAGATTGACTGTCCAATTAATATCTTTAACAATTGAGATTTCTTTGTAAATTAGTCTTATTTACAATCACTCAAACAGGATATTAATATACTCAATGGTAAATTAGCAAGCAGTGTATGGTAAAAGCTGAAAACCTGGAGTGAAAAACATGCAAAACAAATGCTGATTGAACTCATCATACCCGTAGTTGTTTAAAAGTGTTGCTTCACTGAGCAGTAAAAAAGCCTAATATTCGCTATGGTAATCAATCACTAATTATACTTATAATATTACCATTACAATATGAATGTTCTGTTATTCATAATATAGTAAAAAAATATATTTGTATGAAAAAAAAACATTTGCATAATTTCAGGTAATAATGTATTAAATTCCGTATTTCGTCCATTCTTTTAGCGCAAGGATATTCAAGGAGGCGCTATGTTTCACAATGTGACACTCATGGTTGAGTCGCCATGCTCAAACAAGCATGGAACTAAGTGCTCATAACCAATGGGTAACCTCTGGACCAGCGGTAGAGATTCCACATTGCATTAAATTCTCAACGTTGCAAACGCTCGCAGACAAACCATGGCGAGAAGTGGCGGGGGGAGTGCAGGGCCTCACCCATAATCATGGCCATGGTGTTGCTGTTGCACTGGCTGAGGGCTGACAGAATCTGGCTCATGATCTGCTGGTTGGCGAGTACCAGGTCGGCCACGCAGGCCTGAGCGGGCCTCTCGGGCGTGAGGCCACCCTCGGCGTCCCTGCCCCCGCCCGATGATGCCTTCTCCTCGTCGGACACGCTGCCCGTAGAGCTCGAGCCAGTGGCAGTCGCACCGGTGGCCTCTGCGGCGAGAGCGAGCAGTGAGCGAGTCCAACAACAACACACGCACACACGCAGACCACACGTCACAACACCAGTTGTGATTCACGTTCTATGCAAGCACAGCCCCTCTGTCAATCCACTGCTGGATGAGGGTCCTCCCCACACCGTACGGTTATTTGACAATACTTCTCCACGCTGATCAGTGTGGGTTAGTGAAGGCTGGGTGCACGGACCTGACAGTAGAGAAACCTACAAGGACAGATTTTGCTGCACTGTCATTTGTTAGCTACTACGTAGCAGAGCCCCATACCTGAGCCACCTTTGACAACCGAATGGCATTGGTGGTGACCGATCCAAGCACTATCCAGGCTTAGCACTGCTAAGCTAACGAGATCCGATGAGATTGAGCACACTCAGGGTGATTTGGTCAAAGGCTATGAATAATAAAATGCCAATAAGATGCAAATACACTATTTTTTATTGTCACCGAGAGTAAAAGAAGATCAATATTATAGCTAAATGGCCTTCAAGGAAGTAATCTACATCAATGGTGATTCACACAGCAGCAGGTTAATGCACCCCGATAAGCACGGTTGGCTCCGTACGGTGTGAATTAAGTTCAACATACATACATACATACAATGCAGCATCCCATACCTGGCTGAACACGGGTGGTGTGAGTACGGTCGCCGGACAGGGGCAGGCGCACCAGGAGGCTGAGCAGCTTGAGGAGGTTGAACATGAGACGGTCGCGTGTCACCTCGGCGCCGGAACACATGGGCGCCTGGGTCTCGCCGGGCCGCGTGCTGTTGGAAAAGAGGCCCCCGAAGCAGGAGCGTGCCCCCACGGCCCCCTCCGAGCTGCTGCGCGACACCAGGCGGTCCGAGCAGGTGATGTACGTGTGCACGAGGGCAGCCACCGACTCCACGGTGCCCAAAGCGGCCTCCACGACCACGCTCTCGTAAGCCTGCTCCAGTGTGAACTCCAGCAGCTTCACCTGTGCATCCAGCGGACCCTCCCCCGTGTAGAATGGTCCTCTGTATGCAGACACACGGGCGCACATTGCTCGAGTCTTTTGCTTTATTATCCGCCCTTGACTCAATGCAACACACAAACATGGTTATACTAAATAAAAGTTTAAGGTTTCCCTGATGGACCGAGGAATCTGGCATCTTAGCCCTATGCCAGTAGTAGCTGCTTATTCCAATGCAGGGGTTGGTATTTCCATAGGGCCACTTTTGGTTGTCTGCAAAGTGTTCCCATCTTTATTGATCCTTGATGGATGGACTTATTCAACCTCTGACCAGATTTTGATCTCGAAACACTTAAGATTGTGGGTCAAGTGCACTTATCAAATTGCCAAGCAGCCAGACATAAATAATTGACCAATTATTCATCACAGAAAGATTCGCTGGGTGTCCACTCATAAGCATCCAGCATTTTTATATGAAGCCAATTCCTTAATGAGTATTCCCTTTTATCAGTCCACTACAGAGGCTCACTTTGAATAATCGACTAAGCCATGTTAACAATAAATGGATGCCTCACTTGAAAGCATGGCACATCAAAAGTCCCACAGCACAGGTGCAGCTTTCCTTACCGTTCTGCAGAGAGGGTCTGCACGAGCCTGAGCAGGAACTCGTTGAAGAGGCTGGGGTATGTGGGGGACAGGTGGACCTGTAGGCGGCTCAGGAACTCCTGCAGAGCTTGAATCACTGTTGGCCCCACCTGATCAACAGTCAGACCATCACAAAGGCATGGAATCGCAACAACAATTGAACATGGAATCGCAACAATTGGACACTTCAGGCAATAGCTTTCTTATAGCGGGCGATTTTCTCAACACTAAAAATAAATACCACTGATTATAATTTCAAGCTCACAAAGACCACTGAAGTCCCATCACTTATAATAATTAAGTAATTTTCTTATCCAAGAAAGCCTCACATAGAGTCTTATAACTCTTTTCCAGGTAGAACCACAGTACCCAAGCGGACAACACTCCAACTGTTGAGACAAATGGGTTCACAACCCAAATTTCTGTACTGTCATCACCTGGCCTTTTTGTAAAAATCTGAGTGTAGGAGTTTCACAAACCATCACGATCCAGCAAACCTCGCCCTCAAAGTGCTAGATCACACGGGCGTCCCCACCAGGACTGCCCTTATTAACAAATGGGGCTCCATCTGCAGAGGCTGCACCTGGGTGCTGTAATGGTTGGTGCTGTGCAGATTCCGCCCCGAGAGGAACCGACCCAACGCCACCACCAGGTTGGTGTCCAGGACCATGGCTTGTGCAATGCTGTCCGTGGTAGCAGAGGACACGCCTGCCGAAGCTGGGAAATGTGAAAAAACAGCAGCGAAGGAATCTAATTAAAACTTTGCCATATGGCAATATTGAACACGGTTGGTAACATCTGCAGAAGCGCATTCCGGTGACTGCAACAGCATGGAGGCTCCCACTGCAGGGGCGAGCTTACGTGTGGCCTGAATGTTAGTCATGAGAGCCAAGCTCTGCAGGGCCAGACACCAGGTGCGAAGGCTGGCATCCGGATACCACGCCAATGCTGCCAGCAGCGTGGAAATTGACACTGCCAACACAAACACAACACCCAGCACCCGCTTTGCGTCATTTACTGTTCCAATAAACTCAAGAACACAATGCACTGTGCTTAATTACCCTACTCTTCAATGTCACTAATAATTCAAGTCTCTTGCAACACTTAAACTTTCCAAGCATTTCAAACCATATTTATTATCATCGCATTAGAACACACAGATCAGGGTTCATTCAAGTGGCAGGGCCACAAGAACAGCAGCGAGGTTGCACAGTGACCTTGGAGCACAATCTTCATCATGCCCTCATGCAACATTAATGCACAGCCATTTTATTTTTAGAAGCAAAGTTACAACGGTATTTAATCAAATGACAGAAAAACTACACGAGCCACTAAATAAATTGACATTGCAAATGAGAAATTAATAACAATTACAACAGCGCAATCAATTTAGCGGCTAAAGCCTCCGGTGATTGATGATAACGACCAACGTGAGCTGGACTGCTGCCGCGCGACTCCTAATAGCATGAATTGAGATGAATAGGATGGGCGTGATGAGTGGACGAACCCTGTGAGAGAGGAATCGCCGGGGCCTTGTTGGCACAGAAGGTGTACAACTCGGAGGTGTTGTCATCCAGGCTGGATGGAGACGAGCTCTGGCTCAGGGTCAGCCAGAGGTGGAGCAGTGAGTCCAGCTGTGAGAACCAAGGGGCACGCATTTGCTTTATGTTAATAACTAGCTGTACTACCCGGCTTGGCCCGACACTTGGATTCTTCTCTTGGATTAATACACGGCCTACGCGAAGGGTTGGGGGGGGGGATGCGTGACGTCAGCAGGCACACTGCGTGACGCTGACGCATGCGGGTGACACCACAGATGTGGCATCACCGCTCACTTGCCGTGCAAAATATGCATTATTGCGCCCCTCCCCCCCCCCCCCCCCGTAAAAAATACAAAAATCTATTTTTATTATTTTTGCATGGTGTACAGTCTGGGAAAGTACCCACATGGCAAATTTCAAGTTTGTTGCATGTCGGGAAGTAGGCTAAACATTTTGAACAGACACACATTCACAAATTTCCCTTTTATAAAAAAGATTACATCTTGACTTAAAGCTTTCGTTACTGCAGGAATTCATATTCTTTGGGTCTTTCGGTAAAGCCACGTAGATAGAAAAAAAAATAAGAACAATATCACGACGTTTCGATCGCAACATAAGCAATCATCATCAGGTAAAAAAAAGAGGGAGAAAGCTGCTAAGGCAGGCTGTTTATAAAGGTTTAGAGATGGGCGGGCAGTTAATGTTAATGTAGGAGAGGTCTCCGTAACCTGCAGTAGGTCTACACCAGGGGTCGGCAACCAAAATAACAAGAAGAGCCATTTCTTTCCAATTCGGTACAAAATTCAGTATTTCAAGAGCCGCAATGCATCTGAGTACATACTGTACATACGTACATATCGTCAAGAAGCAGCCCGTAAAGAGCCGCATGCGGCTCCGGAGCCGTAGGTTGCCGACCCCTGGTCTACACCAATCAAAGAGCTGTTAATACAGGTTTAGAAATGCTTGTAAATGTAAGCTCGGAGAGAGCTAGGAAAGAGCCATCGCCACATGGAGGTGGAAAAGGATGGCAAGCCGCCATTTACTAACGCAGCTAACGGTGGCCGTGTTAGTGAATGTGACTCAGAACGAAGCTGTGGGGGTGGCCATTGTATTGTGAGAGATTAGCATTCTAGATTTGAAGTTTTCGTGACTGCAAGGATCCATATTCTTTGGTTCTTTCGGTAAAGAACCAAAGAATAGAGATGAGCATATAAATGTAAGAAATGTGCTTGTAAATGTAAGCTCGGACAGAGCTTGGAAAGAGCCATCGCCAGATAATTACGACAATGACAAAGACTAACGATATAGCTCCCCTTTAAAAAATGGACATCTATTCAGAGGATGACTTGCACAACAACCAAAATTTGATACCCACTTATGAAATAGAAAAAGAGCTCCCGCAGCACGGTCATATGAGCATGTCATAAACTGCACACAAACGTTCTGAATGTTAACAACATCTCATGATGCTGGTGCCAAAATCTCTTCACGCATGCCTGTCCACAACGCAAATAATATAAGACCCAACAGTAAATAACGACAGCTCCAGTCATGTAGTTGTGAACCTCAAGGGATGATTTAGATGTATTGCTTTGAATCCTGTATTGTCGCATAGGCAACAAAAGAGGGTCGTTAGTTTAGGTTTATCGTTATCGATAGCCGCATGCAAAAACGATTTCTTTAAATCAATTGTAGGTTTTCTGCAATGTAAAGTTAGACAATAAAATGAAAGTGTAGCCCTGTGTATGTGTGTCCTTGTGTCAGAAGTGACCAAACGGTGACTATTGGCTCTATGGCTGGTGCCTTATGATGGTTGCCGTTGACAAATCACATTCCAAAGTGCTGTATGGTTTAAACCAGGGGTGGGGAAAGTCCGGCCCGCGGGCCGTATAAGGCCCGCAAAATCATTTGGTCTAGCTCTGCCAAGGCAACCGCACGACTCGAAATTCAATAAATCTAGGCGCTTTTTTCATAGCAACATAAATGTAATTTTGTATGGCCCGCGAATGATGTTATAAATATCTAAATGGCCCTTGGCAGAAAAAAGGTTCCCCACCCATTTTAAACGGTCGCACGTACCAGTCAGTTCAATCATTCGGACAATTTATCTGGATTCGATGATAGTTTCCATTAATTTTGGGATCGACATTGCATTCCAAAAAGTTTTTTTTTAATCACAATCAATGAACAACCCTTCGACCAAAGGCCACAATAAACGTCCTCCCCACCTGAACCTGGTGCAGTTGTAGCGAAGAGAAGAGTCGATTGAAGCAGGCGCTGAGCATCGGCGTTGAGGCAGCGGGGGTGGAGACTGCCTGGGCCTGGTTGTTGGATCCCCAGAGCAGCGTCTCCAGCACCATGCCCTGCCGCACCATAGCAGCTGCGTGCAGAAAGATACCAACAATATGCAGGCAGTGCCATCGGCAACGACGACGGCACCACACTGGCAGAGCCACTGCACATGCTCGCATGGTTTGTTCATTGGTGTTCATATTTTCAGTGACCGTGATGGACATTAGGCTTGTGATGATTCGCCATTCCCACAAGCAATGCACCGAATCGACACCATTTTGGGGTCACGATTCAATTCAGGAATAAATGCCTTATAAAGGTTTGAAATGAGCGTAGCCCAAATGTCAGCAGCCAATGCCAATGCAAGTGGTGGGCCGCGACCGCGGCGGTGGTGGGCTTTCCACCAATCAAAGGGCTGCAGGCAAAAATTTTCGTGAAGCAGCAGCCTCGAGGATGGTACACGAGATAGCTGTATTAGTGAGAAATTGAATCTGTTAATGTAAAAAATCAGAGCCGAAAATAACAACTAACATCGGAAGGTGGTAAAGGCTGGGAACATCACAGCCAATTATGACTTCAACTGGTTAATAACGTCCTTCCAATAATTGCTCAGTTTGTTCCCATCTTCTTGGTTGAAATCGTGTTTGTGTCTATATATATGGATGGCTTCATGAATGAATCTTTGTTGATAGCCAGTGGGTTTGCAAAGTACCTTCGTCTTGGAGAAATCAATTTCCTGTGAGCCCACTGCATTAAAACAATTATCAGCCACGGCCGAGGTATTGGTCCTACCGTGTTTCAGATCTGCCATATGTTCACAAACACGGTCCGAGAAATGTCGGACCGTGTTCGTTATTTTGTTATTTTCTTTGAACCTATCTACGTGACTTTACCGAAAGACCCAAGGAATATGAATTCCTGCAGTCACGAAAGCTTTAAGTCAAGATGTCACGTAGAATTTGCAAAAGTGGTAAAATGTCCACTCACAAATGCCCTTCTATGCAGGTATCGTAAATGTAATATTTACTTTTAAATCGATGCATTGTTATATGTCTAGTTGGGATGCACAGTCTTGGGGAGTACTGTCATGTATCCATCCATGTGTCATCAGAAGCAAGAATTACCACTTGCAAACAGGTCACAGCACAATATGAAAAATCTAGGATTGAAGCTTTCGTGACTGCAGGAATTAATATACTCATTGGTTCTGTATTTGCCTCCGTGCAGTTTGCTGTTCTCTGTGTGCTTTGTGTGCGATGTCCCTCTGTGTGTTCCCTCGCTGTGTGGTTTACGCCATTTGCATCTGAGGAGGAGCGCTTGTGATGCGTTCGAAACGTCGTGATTAATTTTAATTTTATTTTATTTCTACATACGTGACTTTACCGAAAGAACCAATGAGTATAATATGATAAATATTTTATATCAATGCCCCATCACCTAACATTCCTGTCTGCACGCACACTGCTCTATTATGGACTCACCAATGCCTCTGTGGCACTATTAGCTGGCTGGAATATGGTGATAATTGCGCAATCTGTGCTCACCGGAGGGCGTGGCGGTTGTGAGGGCCTGCAGCACCGAGTCCGCCTCGAGGGTCGCCATCATCTTGAGCATCAGCTCTGCCTGCAGGTCCAGTCCGACCTCCAGTCGCGCGTCCACCGCTGGAGCAAATAAACCACATGGATTAAAATCACAGCACGGCCGCCAGAAACTCATCATCGCATGCCAAGAGCACCTCACCACTTCTCCGCGTCCTTCCCCTAACCTTTCGTAACCCCCAAGTATCCTCCATCGCAATCACCTATTTCTCAGCCCTTGCATCTAAATCATAATTTTATTATACCATTTTTTTCACTATGTTAAACACCTTATAGTGTTTGTACTATGTATGTTGAACTTATTTTGCATCTTTAGTCAACCGTGCTGATAATCTTAAGCAAAGACGCTCTATAAATATAAAACAAGATACTTGTGATATATTCACTTGTGTTGATGGTTTTGCTGCCAACGTCCTCAAAATGATTTTATTTTAATAAAAGGTCACCTTGGACACATCACTCACCTTGCGAGACCAAGATGGAAAAAGTCTGAGTGCTGGCCTTGTCCACATTGTTATTATTGGTATTGTTGGCCGTCTTGGTGACAGGAACAGTGACTCCGCTGTGCGTCGGGTAAGCATAGGTCGTGTAGTCCGAGTAGACCCAGTGATCGTACCATGAGCCTCCTGGGGGCTGCAACACACAACGATGATGCCGACAACAACAACTCAAGTCAGCATCGCTGCATTGTTCCTGGTGCTCGGACGCAACGTGGCAGGTGATTTCTGATGAGTGCATGGCTTAATAAACGCCACCTTGAAAACTTTGGCAGCCAGAGGGTCGTCATCGTAGTAGACATCAAACGGGAAAACAGGGATTTCAGCGAAATCCTGAAGCATCTCCATGTCTTTGTCCTTCTCCATGGAAGCTGCCGTTACGGTAACTGCTGCACAAAAATAGCATCTCATCATAATGAAATACAACAAACGAAAAGTACATAAACCTCACCTTATATGTAGAAATGGAAATGCAGGGCCAGATTTACATTTTGACAAAATTACCCAAATATGTGGAGTTAATGGGCCAGTGCAGAAATTGGCACCATCGAAGGGAGCACATCTTTTGTAGCACATATTTATTTATACAATTCATTAGAGTTAATTGATAACCCACTCATAATGTTTATCACAAATGTCACTGTTATTGGCTTAAGAAATTTAGGACCACGACACGTATGCCACATCAGGTGGTACTGAAAAGTAATAGATCTGGTCTGGGCTCATGGACTAATTGGCGATTTGCCTCACCAATGGTGGTAGAGAAAAGAGACACTGGCATGCATTTTCCAACAGCTCTAATTTTTTTTAAATATTATTTCCTAACGTGTAAAATCGGGTCTACAGGGTTGTAATGCCACACTCAGTATCTGTTGACGACACCCAACAACATCAACATGAAAGGAAACCACTGCAGGAGGAGGAAAACATAATAGGAAAAGCGAGAAAAGAGCTGAAAGCAGAGCAGCCATTGAAAGCAGCAGGACAGATTACCCAAGATGTCAGGCGTCACTGGCTCACTCTCGCTGGGCTCTCCGATGGAATTGGAGGTGGACGGCTGGGGGCTGTCATCAGACATGTCGGGCATGGCACCGGCCGCTTCGTCTCCAAGCGTCACGCCATCGTCAGTGACCCCGTCTCCTACCGAGCCAGATGACTGCAGCTCCCCTAATACACAGAGACGCATCTCAGCATGACCACCACACCTTGAATGATCCGCCAAGCAAAAACGAACATTTCTGAAGTTGTTTTTAAATTGTTGAAAATAACCATACCTATGGTTCCATCTTGGTTAAATTTGTTTATTTACAGACTTGTGTTGTCTGCAATGTGTTGTCTGTATATGCTTTCATTACAAGACAGTCATGTAAACATTATTTGATCATCAGTATATCGCTGTCTAAATAAATAAAAACGAAGTAAAGTATATGTAAATACACAACTTGCTGAATTACAAGGGTCTCCACTTTTTTATACATCGGATTAACTTCAGCCAAATAATTTCCTCACTCTCTCATGATTGACATTAATGATCATAAGACATCACATATCACTTAGGTTTCAATTGTTGATGATAGATTTTTGGAGGATCCAGGGAAACCTTGGCAGTGTTTTGTTGCAGAGGATAATTAAAGAATATTTTATCGCTCAGAATTCTGACAAATGAGATTTTAAGTTATGAAATTAGCCGTAAAGTACACACTTGTATTATTCATAATCGGAATAATTTTTCCATCAATTATGGTTAACAATGCAAATTAGCTAAACACAAATTTAATTTCAGTACCTAATTGCATCATGTCCATAAAGACACTTCATTTTTGCACAAAAACTGGATTTGCAATGAAAACTGGATTTAAGGAAAAATGTGTTACTTTAATTAAATCTGCAGAAAATTCAACAAATGCCTGCAAATTTTAAACATCAACGTCCAATTTAAATCTCCGTCAACAATCCTTTACTCCCAGCCACTCTGCCCATAATTCCATGTCCCGAATGTTGACGGGGCTACACTCTCAAACACAGCCCTGGAGAAGCAACAGGACAAACTAGAAGTAAAAAAATATTGTTTCATCCCTTTCCCAAAAATGTATCCAAATTAAATCTTGACTTAACGCTTTCGTGACTGCAAGCATTCATATTATTGGGTCTTTCGGTAAAGTCACGTAGATAGGTTCAAAGAAAATTAAAAAAATAACAAAAAAACTACGACGTTTCGATCGCAACACAAGCGTTCGTCATCAAGAAGAAAAAAAAGAGGGGGACAGATGACGAACGCTTGTGTTGCGATCGAAACATCGTAATTTTTTGTTATTTTCTTTGAACCTATCTACTTGACTTTACCGAAAGACCCAAGAATATGTATCCAAATTGTGCTGTTGGTGTCATGAGGTTAGATAATCTATTCAGATTTCAGAGATCAGTGCAACAATTCATGTTAAAGAAAAGTCTGCAGAAGCGGACACCATTGAGCCAACTTCTGAGTTTTCTTCAAGTTCCGTTGACCTCGGGACGACACATTAGGAGGGGGGGGGGGGAGCCCTTTCTCAGCCGCTCAGCCAAACCTAGAGATTCCTCTTCTCTCCACTCTCCCCTTCCCCGAACTGCCTTCAGGGTGGTGGCCTCTGCTTACCTGCTAGGATGTCCTGTAGCATGCAGGTGAGCGCATGCTGCGCCCAAGCTCCGCCCCACGCGATGGTGCCCTTGTTGAAGTCCGTCCCGACCATGAGGAGCAGCAGGCGCTCCAGCTGCCTCTCCGTCACGATCTCGCTCAGGTGGATGCTGGGACGCGTGCAGTTGGACAGCCGTGCCAGCACCTGTGAAGGCAGAGTAAGACACGTGGCTTACTTTATGTTTCGTGTGAATGAGTGCCAACGAAGCAGCAAGTGGCAGATGCCGAGGTCAAACTGGGCTTTTCTGAAAAGAGTTTTGAGTGTTGAGAAAAACCTAAGTGAGGCTTTCCTGGGTCTAAAATATATATACAGTTGCATCCGTTAAATTAACATAGTGGGCAATATTGCAATTTAATAACACAATCAGCAAAGATGCGTGGTATGCATGCGACACCGTTTCATGCATTCCTTGACGAGACCATAACATTGCAACAAAAGACTTGCAAATTGATACACTTATGTAGTCATCTTCAAAATGCCACCAATCGTGGCTTAGTGAGACACCTGGTGGTCACTCCGCTACCTTGCACACGAAGAGGAAGAGGTCGGCGTGGCACGTGAAGTCCATGGCTAGCAGGAACGAGAGCAGCTTCTGCACCACGGGGATGCACTGCTGGTGGGGCAGGGTGAACGGCAACGGCTCCACCTCGGGCCCATCCCAGCCGGTGCCTGCCGCTTGCTCGCCGGCCTCGCCACCCGGACGGGCCCAGCCCGACACACGGCGCAGGCGAAGGAGGTCCTTGAAATGCTGCGTGAATACGGCCGACACGACCACGGTTTACAATCCTCCTCCAGCATGGCTGCTGCCTTTACTTAATACTGAATCGACCACCTGGCGGTAATAATTGGCGGTTAAATCCGATTACGTAATTTCTACATATATATGGTAGGCACCTTAGTGAGCGGCTAAGTGTTACGCAGAAGGTAGTTCTTCTATGGTACCCGATTTCACCAACCAACATTTACAAGCAGAGTGAAGTACAGTCAAGAGAACATCCCCCATGACCCACATGGCATGGAGTGGTCCTTATTCAGCAGTGGATTTACAAAAGGGCTGTACATGTGCAGAGGAGTAGTGTGTGTAACCAATGAGGGGGTGAGTGGAAGGAGGTGCGAGCGGGTTGAGAGTCAAGCGGGGCCAAGGACGATGTAACGTCACGGGTTACGTCAAGGGGCTTTCGGAAACGACTTTCAGAAAAGTGGGCGGGGCCGAGCTGGGGGGAGGAGCCGCCCAAAGGGTTCTTCAGGGGGACCCCGTGATGGATGCTTGGTTGTCGTCGGGGGCCAGGGTAAGGCTTGGCTGGAGTAGGGTCTCTCCTCATCGCGGAGCGGTGTTGGCCGATCCCCCGCTCCGGGCAAACAAGTGAGTTAGCCAAAGGGATAGCCAGGGTCGGGTCCATAGTTATTCAGTGTCTGGGGTGAAGGTCTGAGAGAGAGTGCACCTCCACTGGTGTGAGTGTAGGATGCCGAGTGTGAGAGTGTTTTAATAAACGGCAACAGCCCATAGTATTCCTCGTCTCCGCGTGGTTGTACTGTACAACACATGTACAAGGCAGGGGGATCAGTGTTTCCACAAAGTGGAGGTATTATGGATCGAGTTGACATCTGACTTGAATATGGAATTGCAACATTCCAGTGGCACGTTGAGTTCTATGCACAGCACCACCTGGCCTTTAGTAACCTAATTACATTTAAATTCAATTTTACAGAAGATGAAATAATAATAAAGGTGTTAAGATGTTCAAACACCAAATAGACAACTATTGCAAGGCATCATCTTGTCCGCACCTCCGATTAGCAGTTGGCTACATACGGTGCGAAAGAAGTTCAACATCCATCCAAAAAGGGTCCCATAAATCCATTTTACAGAATGACTCAAGCACACCATGTTAGACCAAGTCTTGTTCCAAAAAAATGCAGCGAGCACCCATTCCAAACAAAGGTGTTAGATCGTACCTTGGAGGTGGCCTGCTTGAGCTTGGCCTGCTCCATCAATAGTTTGTAGGAACCCCCCTTGTTGATCTGCGTTTTCTCCTTCTCAATCTGCTCCACCAGGGCTTTCTGCTTGGCCTTCAGGACACTCAGTTGCTGTCGAGTTACGCACAACACCAGAATACAAAACCCCCATCAAGATGATGCACACTGGTAATTTTCGTTTAAATGTAAAATGTGCTCAAGTGCTGCATACAGTACCTGCTTGTGGTGCATGAGTTGCTTGCGGATTTTGTTCAGGTAGAGCCTGCTGTGGCCCTTGCTGGACCGGCTTAAGCTCTGAGGCTGGAAACTGTTGTTGACAAAGCTCCACTGGTTTCCTGATCAACAACAACCATGACAGAGCAATCACTCGGCGTATGAACATCGCAGGTTATCTCCGCTCGCAGCCCGATTGTTAGCAGCGCGAGCAACTCTTTTTTAACGGAGAAACTCACCGGCCAGAAGCCTTTCGATCTCTTTGTCGACAGCAATTTTTTTGCCCCCAGCCCCGACCGCCAGGCCCTCATCCTCGGCGCTGGTTACACAGTCCAGCAGGCGAGACACCAGCATGAGCACCCAGCTCACAAGCGGGATATCCAGCACACCTGCATACACACACACATATATATACAACACGGGGGTGACACCGTTAGTTACAGCTCAGACTATTGCGCTAACGAGGGCAAGCATGCCACAAAGCAATGTGGGGATATTAAGCAGCGCGTGTACCGCAAGGTTGAACATCTTCCCAGCCGGTAGACTGTGGCTGCAGTGGAGAGAGCAGGCGGTCCAAGAGAGCCAGCAGCGACTCAAGAACTCCACTGTTGCTCAGGGATCTCCGGCCCAGGCACGACAGCAGAATAAATACTCTACAAATGGACAGACCCACAATGAAGTCACATTTGTAAATATGCATGACAGTGAGTTAATCTGGTAAGATGATTCACAAGCGTTTATCAGGTTCATGTACAACCCTTTCTTAATCCACAGTTGAATGAGGGCATCTGCAAGCTGTGCAAGCTGTGGAGGTCAATAGTCTTTGAGAATCCTTGACGATTTTGGTCAGTGTAGATTTGGAAAGGTGTGGATATGGGTGAGAAATAGTAGTACAGTACAACATATAAATTTTCCTGCACTGGCCCTCTGCTGCCAACCACACAGCATAACATTTTATATAAGCAAGCCACCTTGGTGTGCAGTCACACGGGTAAAGATAGACGCACCGGTCTTGCGGGAAGACAAGCAGCTGCTGAGAGTTGTAAAGCTCCTGCAGCACGTTGGCGAGAAAGCGGCCCCACCAGCGCTCGCCCCCACACAGCTGCACCAGCAGCAGCCCCGCGTGCAGGCGGATGCGCGGCGTCCCACTCAGGCACAAGTGCTTGAAGAGCTCCTCGCAGGCCGTCGCCTGGAATGTCTGCTGCAGCACCGACGGCACGGGCTGACCTGTGATACGGAGTACACGCAACACGCTGCTTTCAGCACGATGTCCTTCACGCACGCTGTGAGCTTGATCTGGAAAACGGAATACAGTTTGCATTGCCATAAAACACCGCCATCATTTAACAATATCTTACAACCCAAAAATATGCAGTATGTTTTTTAAAAAATGGGCCATTCTTCAGACACAAACCTATAGCTCCAGGAGTTATAGCTCCAAATATGATTTGCTTGTGTAATGATGGACGGTTACCATTGGATGTGTGCAGCACGCTGAGGAGCGTGTCGAGCAGGTACTTGATAACGGTACGCAGCTGCTCGGTCGACGAGCCGAGGATCAGGTCCCTCTGGGAACGGTTGCTCTCCGGCAGGCCACCGCCCGCCGCGGCGTCCTCCTCTTTCCGGCTGGACCACGCCGTGGTGGGGCCACCGCCGCCTACGAATCCGCCCTCAGAGCGCGGCGCCCCCAGGGCCACACGCAGCCGGGCCACAGCGTGGTGAGCCAGGTTGAGCTGCAGCTGCAGCTGCGCACACGCCTGATAGGCGGCACACACGCGGGCGTCCTCCTCGGCCGCGCGCTCCGGCCGCCGCAGGGAGTGGTGGCCGTTGCCAGCGCTTGAGAGCGGGGGCAGGTCGACGGCATGCAGCAGGGTCTCCAGGCGGTGGCACGCCAGATTGTACCTGCATTGAGACTATACTTTAAAAACAACCACTGCTGGTATACAACCAACACGGAATGCTGCGCCTTCAATTGCGAGGTTTAATAAGGCAACAACAGAACAACCAACGAAATAAAAAAATAATAAAAACGTGCCAGCTTGAAAAATGAAGAAAGCTTGCTTACAACATTTCTAAAAACATAACCAATTGATCTTGATTTTAGGCTTTCGTGACTGCAGGAATCCATACTCTTTGGATCTTTCGGTAAAGTCACGTAGGTAGAAAAAATAATAGATCACGAAGTTTCGATCGCAACACAAGCAACCGTCATCAGGTGTGAAACAAACACAGCAGGAGGACTGCTGACGTAGCGTCCTACCGACGTGACTTTACCAAAAGAACAAAAGAGTATAACCAATTGATCATTAGAAATCTAAAATTTATATCACTGAACTATTTTCATTCATCAGCACCATTACAGAAAGAAGAGTTTCTCTAGTGCGGGTCACCAAAGGGGCAGTGTGCGCACACACCTGCACTGGATGTCCTCCTGAAGAGTGACGAGCGTGCTGAGTTGTTGTTCCAGCTCCTCCTGACTCTCAGCCTCCCGGCTCGTGCTATCCGGCTCTCCGACTATCGTCCGTCCCTCCTGTTCCCACGGAAGGATGTATGTGTGGCCGTAGTACAGCCCCAGGGGGATTTTTGCACGCGCGTTGGTGCTGCCGTACTTGCCAATGACCGTCACCTAATGGAGAAAGGAACCATTAAGCACACAATGGGGACGGAGCATACAGGTGCATCGTACCCAATGCACCGGGTCACTAGTGTCAACGTGCATACAATAAGCCGCAAGGCACCTTGAGGAAGCGGCACACGGGTGCGGGCAGCAGGTCGTGCAGGATGAGCGAGTGGGTGCCGATGTCGGGCGTCACCACCAACCGCCGCCCGTCCACCTCCTCTCCGCGAGTCCACACGTCGATGGCGAGCGATGCCAGCTCCGAACATGCCGGCACGAGCAGGTCCGTCAACAGCACCGGCCGCCCAAAGTCCAGCGTCACAAAACGACGGGCACCTGCGTTCGTAAAATTGAGCAGAAATAAAAACGAACGTGCAAATGCTCGATACGCACGAAGTCCAATAATATGAAGAACTACTCGCAGGACGGATGTACTCGGCGTAAGAGGAGGTGCATGTACAAAAGACGGTCAAGTACCCGAGTGCATTCGCTCAATGACCATTGACTGGTACGTTGGTGGCTGCAGCAGCTGGGACGCCTGCGTGAGAGCCTGAGCCAGACCCCCGCCCGCCAGAGAGGTTGGTCCAGACGAGCAGGGGGAAGCAGCAGATGACTTTCCCGCGGAGCTCTGCCCATAAAATGACGAGAAATCAATTCCGAACAACATGAAGCCACGATGTGCTTAAGACACAAAACTGCATTAAGGAAATTAAATAGTGCTTTATATGTTCATGATGCTAGCATGTGGTTGCCTGTGCACCCACCGATTTGCTCTTGCTAGACTTGGAGGTGTGCAGAGCCACAGTGACTGGGTTGAGCTCCGAAAAGGCAGGCGGTGGGAAGAAGTGGGAGAGGTCCCCGTTGACGGTCGGCGCAGAGGTGACGGGCACGTGGACCGGCTCGTTGGGCGGTGTGAGCGGCGGGGTCATGAACAGGGGTGTCGTCTTGGGCGTGGGTGGGAAAAGCTCCGAGCTGTAGGGGTAGTAGCCAGGGTGGTGGGCCACAGCGGCAGCCGCCGACGACATGAGGGGAGCGGCCGAGGGCCCTGCCGTCACCGAGGCCCCCGCAGCCGAGGCCGCGGCCGCTGCTGCCGCCGTTGTCTGATGTAGCTTCGCCTCCAGCTTCACCTTCTGCTGCTGCAGCTTGAGCAGCTGGTGCTGCTTCTCTTGCAGGGCGTGCAGCTGATGCTCGGCCGTGGCCATAGCAGTGGACAGAGAATGCAGCGCGGCCTGGGCGGCAGTGCTCAAGGCCTGGCTCGTGTCCCCGCCACTATTGGCCGCTGCTGCTCCACCTGGCCCCGCCATCATGCCAAACCCATTGCCTAAGATATTATTTGGAAACAAAATTACACAGAAATGTTGAAATTAGAAACTTGACTATGGCCAGCATTCCGATTTGCACGGTTGTCCACATACAGTGCAAAATAAGTTAAACATACATACGTTATTGGAATAAAAAAAGAGTTTCAACTACACGCACGAGATTGTGCTAAAGCAATCGCCTATGGGGGTAAAAGTGACGTGAAATGGCGCACCCCTCTCGTCTTTCTCCACGCGGGTGCCGTCGCTGGTGGCCACACACGTGAAGTGCAGTGGCTCCACCTCCAGCAGCCCCGTGAGTGCGGTGAAGCTGCTGTCGGCAGCTGCACCTCCAGCCACCTTGCCATTACCTGCGCCACCACACACAAGGGACATGCACTAGTCAGGGAAGCTGATCTTAAAACGCAAAGTTAAAGTGTCTACACACTTAAATGAGCATTGGGGAGAGCTGCTCTTGGCTTCATGAGACAGTCGTGGCAATTAAACGTTCTTCAAACAGTGGCCAATATATTCCATTGGAAAAAGTTAATAAACATCACCCTCTTCACAACATTCTACATAGGCTTAAATTGAATGCTCCTGTCATGCAAAGTGAAATGTTATTTGCATATGCTTTGTAATTAACACGCATGCTTCCATGATGCAGCATAATGTAACTCACGATGAAGCTCCCCACCTGTCATGATCTCGGAGAGGTCGATCTCGTCGGACTGCACGTTGCTGGAGCTGCTCACCAGGTAGGCGTTTTTGTAAGAGGAGCCGCTCATCTCAAAGTCAAACAAGAGGGGGTCGAACGGGGAGCGGTACAGCCCATACCTGGGGTCACATGGAACACATGAGTTATTGGAAAAACCTCTGGTTAAGATATTGACCGATGAGCAACGCTAAGTTAGACATGCATAACTACAAATCAATTTAGGTTATTATTGGGTGAAGGCATGGTGCAGTTTTTAGCACACTGCTCTGTGAACCTGTCGACATGAGTTTTGTTCTAAGCCATGGCTAATATCGGTGATGATCGCTATCTGAGCCAGTCCTCCCTTTCACGAACCTGCACTGACCAGCGTGATGAAGTATGGCCATACAACCCCAAGGATCGACATAGCAGGAGGTCTTCAGCAATGGGTTAATTTCTCACGTTATATCCCTGTGTTCATTAAATAAATTAAAACGGATACAACCTGGAGACTGATTTTGTATTTGCATGCTATATAATGTTAAAACTGCAATATACTAGAATTAAGCCGATTATATTATTCTGCTACTGCTCATATCATTCTGCTACTCCGGGGGCAGTGAAGCGGCCGTGCGGTATCACATTCGCCCCACTTGTTGCAGAGGCTCATGGTTTGAATCCAAAGGCTGCCCTAATTAATACTGTGGGTCTAATATGTGCTGTCTGCTTCCCAGTGGATGCAAAAGATCCATTATTATTCAAAAGAATAGTCCAAATATAACTAATTGTAAATTACCCGCAAATCAATAATTTTGGACGATATATAGCAATCATCACCCCCTACTGGAAGACGAATGCCCCAGTTCACTCTTGCCAATGGTCTCTCTTGCGTGCGCACCCGGTTAAACAAAAGCAACTTTAAAACGTGAGCTCAAGAGCCAAGCCCGGGCTCGGTGTGCGCACGCATGTCTCACCGTGCCCGCAGCAGCGCCTCCAGTGGCGTGAGTCTGTCTGTGAGTTGACGCGACACAGCCATGAGCAAAGCGGCGCACGCCGTGCTGCACTCAGCCAGGTCCTCCTCCTTCACGTAATTCAGCAGCACGAAATACCAGTACAGAGCTCCTACACAAATAAAAAAAAGACAAGCGTTAACAGATTGTTGGGTCAGCTGCTCTTAGCAAGCACCTATGAATGGCAGCACTGCATACGAGGGGGTGGAGTGGCCCACACAACACCCCAAGTGACGATGTTTACACATTGCACCAGGTACTCATTTGAAGCAGAGTCGATCAAAAGGGAGGCCCAGAAGAGGTTCAGATAATCGTCACTGGTGTTGGCTGCGAGCAGGAATCGAACTCGGGTAGCTGGGTTTGTAGCGTAGCGCGCGAACTGCTACCCATATCACTCCCCATAAACACACACAGACATCTGGACAAAAAAAAAAATCAACATTTATGTGGAATGTATTTTTGTATGCCCTGGCAGCACCTACAACCTTCGCTGGTATTTTCATGGGAGCTACACCAAGGTGTGCTAAAAACGTCCGTCTAAATTTGCCAAAATGGCTCACAAATTACTTCAAGATCAACCCCACTGCTCAAATTTGGCAGTACCCTCCTGAAAGTTTTCTGGACAGTTGCCTCACCTCTACTACCCTAATTTGGCAGCACCAACACATTTTCCTCCCTCCCTACCTTCCATTTCAGCAGCGTGGCAGTGACAGAATAAATTTCCTCCACAAACTCTCGCGAATATTTTGATTGTTGAAAGGAATCATTAAAGGCGATAGCTCTAAAAGTATGATGACTTAATGGGCTGTGGACTCCTACAGCATACTAGCTCAAACTATTCATCTGCTGTCCAAAGTGGTAGGTGTTTCTCATATTGATCCGAGAGTCATGTGCATATTTCTATACATGTCATCCAACTTGTGATGACTGTGTGTGCTCCTAAAGCCAAAAGAAAAATAAATGTACGCTAGTAACAAAGCTTACATTTTTAGAGCAAGCTGATGGCATGTGCCTATTTAACACTTAATAGTTGGCATGCAATGCAAGCTGGATAAACCAAGCGGCCAGAAACTTTTGCCAGCCATATTTCGAAGTTAACTTGGTGCAAGTAATTTGAAGATGGATTCATCTCAGAAAAGCCTAAATAATAAGATAAAAAATAGACTTTTTGCTGGTGTCACCCATGGTCAAAATGCACACCTACGCTGCTGGATTTGCTTCGGTCACAGATCAATGCATGCAATTTAGCCAAACTCAGTCACCTCAGATAAACCTTCGGGGATTGCAAGGCAGGCTCACCTGCAGTGGCAGCCGCAGGAATGTACGGGAGATTGTCCAGCAGGGCCAGGAGCAGAGCTCGGCTGAACTCTTTTCTGATTGCTTCCGTCCTTCCATTACTGTTGGAAAGTTAATTAAAAAAATGTTTTAAACAAATCATCATTGGCCACTCAATCGACTGCAGGATGAAAGCTTCTCCCAAGCCAACACCGACCTCTCAGGATCCTGCAATGCAATAATCCAGCTCACAAAATATACATGCTTAGGAATAGTAAATACAGTAAAAACCATCGCTATGCACGAGTTCTGGATTCACCAGTTACTAAATGTATACCAATTCCCTATTCGCGACCCCCCAGACTCCAGCATTCGCAAGTGTACCTCGTGCCAGACCTCTAACACCGTGGAGGTGCGCGCAGAATTTTACATTTTAAACTGTCGGCGAAGATTCGGCACGCCACCTCGGCTGCCCGCTTAGTCCTCAGTCTCGCCGTAATCTCGCGGAGCTCATGATTGTGCATGTTTACTTTATACGTACTTACAAGTCGACTCGATTATACATTTTGGTATAAACAAGTCAACTGAGGTCCATTAAAACGAATACGAATGCAATCGGGGAAAATGTTGCGACTCGTGCTCCCCCAGAGTGCAAAAATGATAACAGCTGTGCGGCATTGTTATGAAACACCTGTATCTCCCGAGGAGTCATCCTCCTGAATGCCTCACCATTACCACTACCTCCATCGTCATCAAATCATCTTCAAAGGTAATGAAAAAACACGTTGTTCTTTGTAATTTGTTATTTATTGTAGTCATTGTTAGTAAACATTTACCACTCCCCCCTATGTTCACTCGTACCAGGAACGTAACTCCATTTCATCCATTGGAACAAGGTTTATGCATTCGCGAATTCAGCATTCACGAACATTTGTAAGAACGTAACCCTCGTGGATAGATAGGGTTTAGTGTAATGTTTACAACGTTAAGGAAGTTAATTCACACTCAAAATAATCACATTTCTTACACCACGTAAACATATGACTGCTACGTGAAAAAAATTGTACAGCGTTACCTGATGCAGAGCGTGAGAAACTTGGCGCACTTGTGAGCGATACTGCGGCCAGCCTCCAGGAAGCAGCACCGCACCAGATCCACCAGATGGCACTGCGTTTTAATCGACAGGCTGTCCACACCATCCTTGGAGCTGGGCGGGCAGGGCATGGGACATAATTGGATTAAACTACCCGCCTCCGCAAAGACCCGTTCAAAGCTTGACCTCCAACTTCCGCTACGTGCAGATGCCTGGCCAATTTTCTACATACAAGGACAGCCAATTTGTTAATCCACTGCTGGAAAGGTGGTGGGTGTTATTGGAGCATATAACACCATGCAGGTTTGAGCATAGTAGAAAAACAAATATTTGTATACACTTTACTCTGTTGGCAACGAAGACCCGCAGCAGCCTTTAACTTTTGCTTTATGCACGTCGGTCAGCTATCAAAGCACGATCAGGCATCCTTCCAGGAGATTTTGTCAGAGGCATAGTTCAACACTTGGCTCTATTTTTCATAGGCTGTGCGCTAAGAATAGCGCTGCGAGTGTACCTGCACTGCTGCGCATGAGCATGCACGCCCGCCAGCCAGCACAACACGTCGAGGGCCAGGCTCCGGGCCTGCTCCGTGGCGGGTGGCCCCTCGTCTGTCCGGAGGCACAGCAGGAGCAGCAGCCGCTCGGGGAAGTCCGCCAGCTCCAGCATCGCCAGCCGCTGAACCCTGCGGTGTAAAACAAATATCGACAGCACAGACGACATTTAACACCTATGTAACACCACATCCACATCACATGCTACTGCAGCACTTTTTATTTTAAAAAATGGGTTCTAAAAGAGATCTTTCTGGGCTTGTCTTAATGAGACATTTTTGCAAACATCAACTTTTGGTATTAAAACCGTCAAAACCTCCATTTGCTCACTATTTTGCAAAACAAAATCACCTATGCCAAAGTCTACAATATAACCTAAGGATTTATCCATGTGCTTAGGACTGTATGTTTCATGAAAATATATCTCACCTTTCTTTTGGAATGGAAGTCTTTTTAAATTTGCGTATGGTGATGGACACCTCCTGCAGCACATCACAGCCCTGCAACTTCTTAGACTTCTTGGATGAGTTGCCATTCTCTCCAAACTTGGGTGTGGCTCCTTTATCCTAGCAAACCATTAAAAATACAATAACCATCTCACAAACCATAAGAAATGCTCCTTACAAAGCGATCAACATGTGATCATGCAACTTAAAATATCGATTTTTTTTTTAATAGCAAACAGGATGATCTATATTTAGTTTTTGGGTTAGGCCACACAATCATTTAATTCCAAAATTATTGTCATTAAACACAGAGTAAGCTAACGCAGTCCACTCCATTTTTGAGTACACTACTTGAAGAAGCTTAATGCAGTTTGAGTGAACGTAAAATATCAGGAAAAGTCTCACACCACCGGTGACCAATGTACAAATAATATTTTTGTAAAAGTGATAATCTTGTTTGGCGGTAAAGAGTAGAGAAGAATTTTGGCATAAAACGACGGCTTAACCTAAAAAAAACATGGATTGTATGAACATTGCATCTCAAGGTGAGCATCACAAAGTGCTGCTTAAAAGCGAGGGCTTACTTTGGTGGCTGTGGCTTTGAGGAGGAACGTGGCCAAAGAGTGGCCCTGGTTGGTGGTCGGTTTGAGTGTTGGGGCTCGGTAAATCGAGCGACCATTGTTCCCTGCGTAACTCCCATCCTCATTTGCCCTATCACCATTGACCGCCTTGATGTGAATGAGAAACGATCTGTACTTTCCCCCGGCCATGCCTGTTACAACAGCAGAGTAAAAAGAAGGCAACAATATCAGCTGGATATAAATACATTAAGGTGTTACTCCACCCCAAAATATTTAAAATACAAAAAACAATGAATGTAGGTTATAATACTGTGCAAAACAAGACATTTCAATCGTGATAGGTCTCCAGAAGTGTGGTGAACATACCCTTGATGAGTGCGGGGCTGGTAAGGGTGAGCACGCCGGCATGGCCGGACAAGTCCAAGCCATTGCCCAGCCACTCAGGCCCACACAGGATGTCCTCTTTGTGGTCATCCAGGAAGGGGCACAACTTTGTGCCGGCTTCTGTGTGCAACCAGAAACATTGAGGGGGATGGGGAAGGTGACCAGGGCAGAATTATATTTCACACTACGGACGTGCATGTAAAAAATACCTGGTTATCTTGATTCTGATTCGTCGCAAAACATGGGTTACAATATTTTTTTGCGTGAAAAACAGGCAATGGTAGGTGACCTCTCACCTGTGCCCTCATCGATATCCATGGCCTCGCAACCCTCCCTTCCATCTAACAGTGAAGAGCCCTGACCCGCTGAGTTCATGCACCATGGGGTAGTCAAAGGAAATGCGACTTTCGAGTCAACGGCACAATCTGAGATACAAACACCACAAGCAACACGAATGACAATTTAGACTAAATAAAGCCACTGAAAAAGTGTTGTCAAAGCTACACGTACCTGGCCACATGACGACAAAACATCATCACCTGGCTGATCATTTTAAACATTATGCTGACAATTTAGTAATTCGTCAAGGATAAACAAGGCTCATTAGTGTTTAAGTGACATGGCTTTGGCAGGTGTGGGTGTGCTGCCCATGTGGGTTTTACCATTGATCTTGCCGAGGCCAGGAGAGCGATTCCGCAGCAGTGTAACTTGGATCTGAGGAATGCTGGCCACGTCTGTGTTCAGTATGAACTTCAGGTCCACGTGACCAACCATGCACACTTTGGGCAGCACAATCTCAAATATCTGCTCATCCCAGCTTTTACTGAAAAAAGAATTGGACAAACAAAAGTCAACCACTGAAATATATGAAGAATATGAAATCGTAACTTATACATGAAGAACAGTCACATTTTGGTCTCAATATCCACCTCGCGGGTTATAAAGGATGAAAATATAATTAACCAATCACCGGCTCACACAAAGAGAAGGATTGTAAGAGAAAAGGTGGCAATGAAGATTTCATTATTAAAGAGCACAGTGAATTTAATGCCCTGCACATGGCTAAGCAACAAACTAATGCCCACGACCAAATACAGAACGATGCATTTCCTAAGTTCTGTTCACAAGGACATAGAGAACAAGCCGATAATTGAAGTTAAACTTTATTTGTTTAACCAGGTGAGAAACTCAAAGAGAGCAGTATAGTTTTATTTGCAAGAGTAACCTGTCCCACCAAAACTAACAAATGAAAAACAAATAAAATAACAATGAAGCAAGTAGAAATCAGAGAACAAAAAAAAACAATCAATTGCCAAGGTGGCATCTCAGGGCTCACTTGTCCGGTTGCAACTTCCAGGTGCGCGTATGCTGCGCTGCATCCCCGTGCTGCTGCCCGTGCAGATGCTGCGGGTGGCGTCTCTGCTGCTGCTCCTGCTGCAGCTCGGCCCAGCAGGGCGGCACCGTGGCCGAGAAGCGCGGCGTCAGAGTCTCGAACTGCGTGAGCTCCACCAGCGCCGTCAGGGCAGACGTAGTGAGCACAGGCTGTGCCGCCAGGAGCTCCACCCCTGCACACACCACACCAGCCACGTGGCAAGGCAAATCGTAAATGCTCATGCCGTGACCCAGCATTGGCCACGATATAGTAGCGTTTTTGTTACTATGTAATTACTCCTGCTCGTTGTACACGATCGGTGAGTGAGAGAAAAATAACACAAGACTAAAGATTTTTTTTATGTAAGTAGAAAACGGTCTTGTTTGACATCTTTATAGGGGGACAAAATGTATCAATTAAACCCTAATAATTAATACATCTATCCTATGGCCAGAGTGAGTTATTTGTACTTTAGGAAACTAAAATAGTTTATATTGCATGAGTGAAGTAAATACTTATTAGGTTCCACCTTCCAGTGTATCTGCAAGCAATGCAATACCCAGGTCTGTACACACCTTGTTGTGACTAGAATGTTGACATGTTCCAGTCACTCTTTTGCTTTAACACCTTGGTCAACGCTCATTGGCTCTTTTTGGTTAACAGAAGTCCTCACTCGACCCTGTCCATTTGAAATTACTCCAATACTTGCTGTGCCTTATGAACACATGCAGTTTGCCATATTTACATCTATAGACGTTGATTATAAAAACAAAATCGATAGTCAACACGTAAAAAATCATTAACACTGCTTTATAACAGAAAAAGTAGGGGCTTTTGAACGATATGGGGACATGATTACTCTGAAGGCTGTTGCTCAAAATGTTCCGCCCCTCATTTTTTTTTACAAGGCAATCATAATGATGAATATGGCATGTTTTATTTTCACAAATTTAACTAATTTGATAGAGCACTGTATCACAATTAAGGACGTCATTATTGGCAATATACTGGTTATGAATCGTTCAATATTGGAATCTACATACTAATCATTGCCCCCAACTGCATAAAACATGGCATGGGCCCTGAAATAACCACGAGACTTAGTGTGGTTTTCCTGGGTAAACAATCATAGAAATAATAATACAAATATTTCTAGGATTTTTCTGCACTTTCCGCCATGCAGGCTGTAACGCTGGTACCTGCACGTACCGCTGCTTTGAAATATGACGGTACTGACCGGCCATGGCAGGGCTGGCAGGGCTTGCAGAGTGCTTGCTTGCTTCCTGGACCTTCTCCTCGGCCTTCGTGCATGAGCTCTCCTGAAACATGGTCACCGAATCCACCTCCTCGTTCGGCTCCCCCACCTGCAGAAAGTGGATCTCGCCACCTATGGAATTTTACAAGAGTCAGCCACAGCACACAGCCAAGCATTGGAAACTCAGTCACAGCACCATGTGTGTACAATTCACCATGAAGAACACAGCACCATAAAGACGTGAGCACGTGTGTTGCAGTGACGAAACAACAGGGGGGGCAAAGCACGTACCTCGTGTGCAGGAACACAGCCTGTCGGAGCCTGAGCAGTACACCACAGACACAAAAGGGTCGACTGCGCCATTGTTGTCCTTTTTCGGTGGGACAACTGAAGCCACCGTCTCAAACGTAGACAGCTCCATGATCTTCACATAACCTTCTCGCGTCGTCACCACAAAGTGGCCTAGGTGAGCACCAAGCATCCTTTTTTCATCTGGCACGCCGGGCTTGGAAGGCTGAGTCTGGCCCAAGTGCACCTTCTCGGACTGCTCCTCCAGGTCTTCGTCTCGCCCGTTGAAGGCGTCGGGAGAGAGGAGGATGAGCGATGTGATGGCGTTGCTGGGGTCGGCGATGCGGTGTATTCTGACAGGCTCCTCGTGCAGGGTCACGGTGCGGGTGTTGAAGTTGAGCTTGTACAGCAGGCAGTAGCCACCGCTCGTAGCCCTGGTCTCAGCGTCCTCGGCGTCGCTTTCGTGCCGGTTGAGCGGCGGCTTAAGCGAGCTACTGTTCATGCCCTGCCCCTCGGCCTCACACAGTGCAGAGTTGAGCCTGTTCATGGCCTCCACGCCACTTGCCGTGGTGGCATCCGAGGCACGGGGCTCCAGAATGACGAGGATGTGCATCCCGTCCGAGCACGGCGTGATGGAATGCACGGACATCCGTTCCTCCTCAGAAAAGCGGGGAAGAGGGAGGCACTGCACCAGTGCCCCAGGCCTTGGAACCACAGTCGCGGACGACTTCCGGTCCACATTTGTTAGGCCCTGGGTGGCCTGCGCCAGCTGCTGCACGTAGCTCACGCCAATGGGCTCCTGCAATAAGCAAAAAAACATAAAAAAATACTCTCAGCATGGAGCGCCATCTCATTGTGCCTTGTTGCAATAGTTTTACTTGCGCTTTGTTTTCCTATTGGTATATTTATTGCTCTATATTTAGGATTCTCTTATCCTGGGCATGCTGACTTTAGAACAAGGGGATTTGTCAAAGACCGGAGAAAGTAACAAAATATACAAGAGCCGTAAGCCGACTCAATCTGAGCAGCGTTTCCCGAATGCACAACCTACCTGCAGGAAGAACTGGTGCTGATCGAGCTCCAGCTCCAGGATTTGCGGTACTGGGAAGGTACCACCCACCCCAATGTCCTCCTCTGGCAGGCTCTTCCCACTCACCAGGGCATCCAGCTGTGAGAAGCTCTTCCCTTCCTTCTCCTCTGAGCCCTTGATGGCGTACGTAAGCAGCATGGGGACCATGCGTGGCCCCGTCTGAGAGGAGCCTTGGCTCAGGTTCAGCGAAGACTCCACCTCCATAGCCATTACCCGTTCGGTCTGAGAGGGCTCGGCATTCTGCAGCTGACTGCACTCGCTGGAGCCCACTGGAGCTGCTTTAGAGATAACGAGCACGCCGGCCAGCAAGCAGGGAACCGAGAGGAGGCTCATCTGTTCCTTGTTCCCGCCGCCCTTGGAGCTGGCTTGCTTCCCCCCGCCACCACACAGCACCGGGGACATGTTCTCTTGCAGCTCCTCCAAGTCCTTCACCGCCCCGTCGATGACACTGGCGACCATTTCCCACTGCTGCGTCTCGGGCTGCTGCAGCAGGGTCAGCGCCGTGACCTCGAGGGACGTGACTGCTGCGGAATCCTCCTTGACACTCGACGCACCTGTCCGGACAGCCAGGGCACGTGGAAAAGAGGCGTTTGACTGTTTAATTGAACGCAAATTTTGTCAAATGCTCGTTTTAGAAAAAGGACATTTAACAGATAAAGCGAATTGTTCATTTATTCTTAAACAATAAATTCCAGTGAACAAACGCTTGCTCACCCATTATTAATTCAGCAAGTGAAGGAAGAGGTTCGGAGTCAGAATCTTCAAGCTGGTCATCACTGCAGACAAAAGATTGAACATGAAAGAACAGATTTTTTTTAGAGCTGCAAACTATCACCTATTTCACAAAATCGGTTAATAAACATAATAGTTTGAAGTTTCAATTATGATGAATGATAAAATTAAGATACAATTTGTATATCATTTGCATACATTATTTCAACAGTGAAAATATGTTTAAGCACAGAATTGTTCTAGAAATGCATTTCTACTTGCAAATGTTTTGTACAATCACTGTTCAATGATGTGAAGCAACCACCACTTTCTTGTATATACATAACTATCCAGTGTCCCCCCCGACTGTCCAACATGAGTTAACGCTAAACTTATAAATCAGGATCAAACACGAGCACATCACGCAAGTGACATCACTACATTGACGTAATATAAAATTATGGGTTGGACTATCTATTTAATGGTTTGAAAGCCTCAAGTGCATGCCAGACAGCCTGGAACAACACAGCCTAGGTAGATACTTGTTGGTTGTGCGTTCCTTTTTGTGCTTGCTGACATGCATACTTTACAACCCTTCTGAAGTTTATTTGACCACACTTCACACCAGGCTGGACCATTGCAATTTTGTCAAGGTTCATGCGATTGCAAAAATCGGAGCTATATGGCAAGGGAAGGCTGCCGGCAGGGTCACCTGTCGCTCTCAAGGCGAGGCACATCCGAGCTGCTCGAGGTGTCGTCGGTCCACGTGAGGCAGGGCTTTGTGGAATCCTCGTCGGCGGAAATGCGCTCAGTGCGCGCCAATCTCCGCATAATCATGGGGTCGCGGGGGTTCATGCAGAACCGTGCTTGCACCTGCGAGCCACGATTCGTTACATGAGCAAGGAAAATGTCGCATTCAAGGCCACACGAACAGAATGACTCGGGTGTCACGCACTGAACAACTTTCTTAAGGCATACCATCACTAGCAGTGATGCAGCTCAGTGGAACCGGTCCTGAGTAGACATAAGACCACCCCCCGTACCTTCATCTGCTTGTGGACGTCCCAAATGCAGACGCGGCCATGACGGGTGCTGGTGGCGAGCGTGGCGGGGCAGCTGCCAACACCCAGCCAGGCCACGCGCTCCGAACCATCGCCCTGGGGCACCTGAGATGGCGCTGTTGCCAGCGTCACTGCAATCGGCACGTTCTGCGTGTGCTCGCCCTTGACGTACGGGCAGTTCGGCGAGTGTCGCTCATGCTCAGACCTGAAGCCCAATGCACACAGCAGAGGTGCAGAGACAGGGGGGCAAAGAGCTGACAAACGTAACCAGAGTAACCACGCTGGGTTTAACTACACTGCCTCATGCAACGGTACCTCTGGACGAAGCCCGCCCCCCCCTCCCATGCCGTGTGGGATGTCATGGTGGATATTCGACTATATTTCAGCATGCTTGTAAGTGTGGATTGGTGAAGGCGGGGGGGATTGAATCCCCATAATACAATTATTTCTGATGCAGTGCCCTCTGCTGATTACCATGCAGTACAGGTTCCAAGCCGCCCATGACAACTGTGCACAGTGGTTACCCATGCAACCAGTAACCAGGCCCATCACCTGCTCAGATTCCAAAATCTGATATCAAGTGCAGTGCAGTTGAATTTGTTGTAGGAAAATCAGTATAAGCAGTACAACAACCTGTTAAGATAATAACAAGCACTGTAGCACCAAAACATTTTATTGACATGAAGTCTATTTTAAAAGTATATAATGCAGTATAATAATTTTAATTTGCGCCGGTGTATGTATTGTGCATATATCCGTGCGTTGGAGCATATATTCACGCACACAAACAACTAGCAAACATTGGAATTTGACTTCTATAGTATCAATAATATACACAAGGATGCCATATTTACCACGACACATTGAGTAACAGGTGTACGTCTATAGTAGGAAAGGCAGTGCTGCCACACAAAGCAGGGCACAACATGTGAACCCTGTGCTCACCAGGGCTCATCTGTGGGCTCCCAAGAGACGAGGCACACACTGCATGTGAAGCACATGGCTCTGTCATCTCCATTGGAGGTCGGCTGTATGGGCAAAACGAGCATGTTTTAATATTATGAGTGGGAGCATTCGTGAGCAGTAGACTTTAAGCACAAATGTAATTGTCACACCCATTAAATCCGAGAGCATTTCATATATAAATAAAGTAATCTTAAGCCCCTATGCCTTGAGCAATTGTCTTTTTACATGGATGGTTAACTTTTCATCGGCATGGAAACTAAAAGCTTCTAGCTAATATCAGACCATGAGAGCTGCCATGAGCAAATGGCATTTTCGTGAGGACACGCCTATACATTGGTAAAATGTGACACGTAAGGGGTGGATAACCATTACGCCCAAACAAACGTGTTCCTTAAGCGTCATCACAAACCATGCTTGTACACATTCCTTTAGCCGTTCAACGAAGATGTCAAGTACAGTAATCATAAAATATTTGAATTCATAAATGTGGGTTCGCCTTCACAGGGGATTTCCTCGTGCAAGGCTTGGGCTGCTCACTTGGCAACCTGTTTACCTGTTTGAAGCAGTGCATCTGGCGCGATCTGGTTTCAGTGCCAATGAGATGTACAGTGCCACATAATTTGCGCCCGTCTATTTACACCGTTATATATCCACATGTTTATGATGAAAAAGTGTCAAAGACAAGGTCAAAAATTAAGGCAATCGAGAACAAAACCTAAAACTGGTAAACAAATAAAGCGTACATTCACACGGCTTACAAGTGCGATAAAAATGTAACACGTGGGAAAAATGCTAAGATTTATTCCCGAATGACAAATGCAAAGGTGGCAGTTGCCCAACACTCTGGCTAGAACAAGCATAATAATAAAGCAAACAGGTTTTTGTGGACCATGCTTTGGGTGCGGGCGCGCCAAGGTAGCGAGAGCGTTCGTACAACCTGGTGGTAGAAGCCGGCTTGAGCCATGGGGTCGGGCTGTGCCCATCTGTAGTGGGCATGAGGCCACGACGTGAACGTCTCCCGCCGGTTCGCCTCGCTGTACATCAGGGACCTAACACAACCAAAAACTACATTTTATTAAGCGATCCGCAATTAAACCCCCATCACCAAGCTAGACAAACGGACATTACAGAGAATCCAAAAGACAATAACTATTAGATAATACGTCAATCATTCAAATCAGCCTTTCTTGTAATGCAGCCCAAGGCAGATAATGTATTTTTTTCCATTAGAAGCACTACACTAAAATAAATGAAACCCGATATCAGAAAAAGCAACCGGAGCGTTAAAAAGGCTCAACCACTTAAATGTGACGCAGTACGTGTGGGGGCTCAGCCTGCACCAGCGACTTGCCTGTCTACGGGCCGCCCTGGTCCCCCTCCCAGCTCGGCCTGAGCGCTGGGCAGAAGGTAGGCGAGGCGGTCCATGAGGGCGGCTGCCACGGGCAGCGCGGCCAAGTTGAGGCCGACACGCTTGAGCTCGTTCACCACCCCAGCCGCTGCAGAGCGCAGCACGTGGTGCGGCAGGCACAGCTTCACCGTCGCCCACTGTCAGTGGGAGGTTAAACCAAACTCATTAGTGGCCGCAGGACCTTCTCCATCTCCAGCACAAGCACATGGCTTCGGTCTTGAGATAGCAGTGATGCAACGTGTCCAACGTCCAACATTTTTGGAAGAATGCCCACCTGCTCAAATAAAAGTACATTTTGTACTTAGGGTCTAATTATAGATGGAATATTCATGTATAAATCTCCAAATTGAACAAAATATTAAACGCAGTTCACTTACCTTCGCCACCTTGTGGCTGAGAGCTGGCTCCTGTGTTGAGCTCCTGACACCATCCCTTAGCTGAGAGATGAACTGGTCATAACCCTCCGTGCCAGAAACATCAATCTTCCTCTGGCAAACTGAGAGCAGCTGCTGGGCCTGAAACATTAAAAAATAGTACCCACAAACTATAAATGTGTATTATTTTCACCACTTGTATACTGCAGTACAATATGGATTGATAAAGCATTATTGCAACCACATCTCAAGATGCTGTATAGAGTGGGCATATTTATCTATATATACAAAAGGGAAATTTGTGAATGTGTATCTGTTCGAAATGTTTAGCATACTTCCCGACATGCAACAAACTTGAAATTTGGCATGTGGGTAGCTTCCAGACTGTACACAATGGAAAATAGACTTTTGTATTTGGGAGAGGGGGCGCAATAATGCATATATTTTGCACGGCAAGTGAGCAGTGACGTCACATCTGTGATGTCACCCGCATGCGGAAGCGTTACGCAGCGTGCCTGCTGACGTCACGCATCCCCCCACCCCAACCCTCCGCGTAGGCCGTGTATTAGTCCAAGACAAGAATCCAAGTCTCGGGCAAAGCAGGGTAGTAAAGCTAGTTATATAAAAAAAGAGGCAGTGCGTTATGGGTGGAGTCCAAAATGCATTGAATTCAAATACATTCCAATAAACAATAATGTCCAAACGATGGTCTATCATGACAGTTAAGTGACAGTGGAAGACGGGCTCGGCGGCAGCACCACATGTGCGAGACGGGCGAGCCGATGGAGGGGAGTGTCCGCAGGTAACACTTGCCTCTGAGACGGGCAGCTCCAAGTGCACCGGGTCGTCAGGCTTGGTGACGGCGGCCTGCAACGCTGTGTCCAGCAGCAGGATGCCATTAAGATCCTTCCGGCAGCCGACAGCAAACCCATCCGTGAAAACCACCTTATCTACCCCCGACAGGTAATGGCACTCGATCTGACCACCTGCCTTGGCTGGAAGGTACGAAGGAAAGGAAACAATGATGGCATTTTAATCATGTTCCTTACGGAGACACATTATTCTGTGAGCAGCCGCACAAAATACAAATGCTTTGTTGAGATTATGTCATATGGCTGCAAATGCACTTTTAAAAAGTAAAAACCAAACATGTGTGAGCATTGTTAACTTTCTGAAATAACACATATGCCGACTTGAAATGAATCACAGTGTGTAAATGTGAAGCTAGGGGAGATGTGGACCAAAAGTGGAAGACAGATGGTTTCACTTTGTAATAAAAAACAGCAGCATACATTCATGGGATCAATAATTCACAATCAGGAATGCAGGCAGATGATAAATGAAGATTGAATACCATAATGATTAAGACAATGATGTGTCAAGAAACATGTATACATCATGCTCTGTAGCCCTGTCAAATGAATTATACGGAATTATAACAGTCGTAAGTATTAAAACAAGTTCACTAATTAAGAACAATTACTTACCAAGTAAAAAAAAACACTACCACAACTCGAGTGATTGCTTTTTCATTGCTTTCATGGCTTTATTTTGGTGATTTCGAAAAGTTTATTGGTTTAGCCATGTTTGTTTGTTGTAGTACAGAGTTAGACTGATGGCCTTAATTTAAGCTGTCTTGTGGTTGTTGTTGTTGTTGTTTGACTTGCATCCCACTGGGATTTTTGCACACAGCGTTGGTGTACGGTGTTTTTTCTGCAATATTTTGCTGTCTTTTCTTGGATTTTCTGTTTGCACTTAGTCACATATTCACTTTAAGATGTTTTTTTGTTCATGTTTTTGTTTTTTGTTTGTTGCGGTTGCACCCGATTCAAGAGCTGAATGGCTCACAGGGCTATACCTAATAAATGAACTTGAACTTGAGTGAAATAGTTGTGGTAGTGAGACATCACTCCAATACTCATATTCCTCTACGAGCATCCAAAATTAATTTGAAGATCACTCAACATCTCCAACAAACAAAAAGAGTATTTTGAAATCTCCAGTCAATCTTTCTCCTCAGCATGTCGCTCATTCTACTCTGCTGCCCCCAGAGAGATTCCTTCCACCAACCATCAATGCCAGACTCCCTGAACCTATTCAAGTCTCAACTTTACATATTCCTTGTTGCCTCTACCTCCGGCTGACTGCATATCTATAAAATAAATATTCCCACTGTTTCTGTACGGCATCTTGCGATGCAGTTTAATTTAGGTAGTCTTGATGCCAATTGCATTGGATAAACTATTAAATTTGACATTACATCATCGGTTGATGGGCATACTAGGCAAATGTTTGTAAGCCCAAAGGTAGAACAATCTACAATGGTAAATTACAAATTAACTAAGCCATCATATATAGAAAATGTGTAAAACACAGGCAAAAAAAAAGTCATGTTGGTTAAAAGCAGTTCGACTTTGACAATACCTTTAGAGATGTGCAAGCCATTCTCAGAAATAAAATACATTATTTATGATATCCACTTATTGCTATTGCAATAGTGAGTACTTTTGTTACTGCACTCTGGTTGAACTTTTCCTCACACAAATTACCTCGCCGCCTATGGCATCCAAGAACCAGTTTCTTATTCTCTAATATATGCCGGTACCAACTACTGCGCGGGAGAGCTCATTTGGCCACCAACAGTAGCAATATTAAAAAACAACACTACAATTTTCCTGGAATTGGTCTTATGCATAGGTTTACTATGTGAATAAAAGTTATAACATCCCGTGATAAATCTTGACTTCTCTTACAACAATAACGACCTAAGAACTCTAGAATAAATATACTTAATGTATGAAATAGTAATACTGAAATTTTATTAACAATAACATAGAAAATCTGGCCTCATATATTTAGAGGTAGATTTTCCATGGCATGAATCTTCACAATAGTCTAAATTTAGGATGTTAACAATTGCCATACACTTGACACCTTAATACATAATTTACACTCACCACATAACCACAAACACATTTGCCTAGGTATGAACGTAAATGATTAAGGGATATGCACAACCAACAAATGTTTGTCTGTATTTAAATACATTTTACCACAGCTAAGTTTAACAGTGTGCAGTGAGCACGTTACATATTGTAATGACAAAACAAAAATAATGGCTCATCATCTCGCCTTTCAAACTTTTCCATTATGCCTAGACATGATGACCTTCATATGAAACGCATCAAGCTCCACATTCAGTGCAAACGGCCGAGTAATCTAGGAATCACAAGCCATGTGTGATGTCACGACACCAACGTGTCGAATTGGCTTGAGTCAAGCATGGCCACCGTCTCATCAATAGTGGGGCACCGTGGATATGGACCAAACGGCCATACACTCCAGCTGGTGTTCCTGAAAATTACTTAACTAGAGGCATGTTTTGGTGCCATATCTTAGGCACCTAATGATGCAGTATAGATGTATGTCGTGACATCAAACCCCAAGCATAGTAACCACACGCATGACAACAGTCAAGTGAAGGTTATGTAAAGTCCCTAGGTCATAAACCGAACGACACTCTAATGTTTATGAACTTATAATTCAATAGATGAGAATACTAAAGAGGCCAAAATAAGACCATCTACTTATATTTCTGAACTCAAAGGTTTAAATTATAACCATGCTTGTAGAATCTGACTATAAAGCACACACAAAGTTTAGCATTTGGTACATGTGCCTATGGCTCATGCTGCCAAAAGAAGGCACTTATTATACTAAAATTAGGTTAAACCGGTCTTAAAAACAGTCTTAATTGGATATCCTATCACAGTACAAAAGTTCAGCCAATGATAATATAAGAAAAAAAAGTTGGGAGTTAATCTTCACACATACGTTGCAGCACATGCAATAATATACATTCCGTGGTCAACACTGGCTTGGGAAACCGAAGTTAATGGAAATCAACATACCAATTTACATAAAAAGAAACGTATTGTGCATTCTATATTACCTGCTATATGGATCAGAAACTTGGAAATTGCTAAAACAATTACAAAGCTGAAAATAAAACCATGGAAAGCAGTACCTGCTAGGAATTACACCGAGACACGCGGATCAGAGAGCGAACGCCGGTTCAAGATATCTTGTTGACTTTGAGGAATGTAAGTGGGCTAAGGGGCATGATATGTCGTTAGAAGAGGAGAAGGGATGATGGCCAGTGGTCTAGGCTCATGACAAGAGTGGCAGGCAAAGGAGGGCACATGCTTGAGGGGATGTCCAATACGGGGATGGAGAGATGAAATCAGTTTTTTTGTGCAGGAGCAAGATGGATTGTTGCATTGCGTGACCAAGAGATAGCTACTGCTTGGGAAGGACTTTATCCAGCAGTGTATAGATAACAATTTATGATCATAAATAACACTTGCTTACATCGAGTAGAATTTAGAACCAATGAAATAAGTTATGGAACTGAAGTTGACCTTCAGAGAAGACAATCGAAGCAAGCGAAGAGATGTGTCTATATCCGATATCTGGGAAGTTAGTTTCATGGGGAGTTTACCACAACAGTAATTAACACTTTAATCGAACTATATCAATCATTATAAAAACATCTTGTGTTGAAACTATAAATATAAAATTATTGGAATGGATTTTAAACATTAAGGTATAGCCTTTGTTTATAACTGCCATTGTTATATCAACAAAATTAAAATAATTCTCATGTTATGAAAAAATTAAGTATTTTTATTCTCAAAACACGTGCATGACGGTGTTTGCCTCTGTTGGAAGCTCTGAGCCAATGACGAAAATTGCATATTACCACAACATATCCAAGAATTACACAAAATGCCCACGATTGACTTTGGACAAAGGCGTACTTATTTTTTATCAACCAGTGAGATGATGGGATGAATCGACCACCCGCTGGGATGTGAACTCGAGCAGTGCCATCATCCCGGTGTTTCTGGAATGTTACATTCAATGGCTTGCCAATAAACATGGGATTGTGCAGTCTAAATGCGTCTTCCTCTCACCACGCACGTAGTTAAAGCCATGTCGTAAAGGACAGTATGTGCACGTGAACACTCCACATTGATTTTCAATTCAGGAAATCATGTCAACCAGCCCGTGAAGCGCCGTATTAGAGAAATTCATAAATATGTTGCAACCAAATACACACCACGCAACAAAGGTTAAAAAAAAAAGTGACAGCGCGGAGACAAAGCAGCGTGCACCACCAGCAGGAGGGCTCTTTGGTCCAGATCGAAGCGGCATATCTCAATCTACACGTGGGTGGTGGGTGGCGAGGTCGTAAACGCGACGCGGCAAGATGCCGTCAATAATGAATAACGCGGTTCAAACTGGGCCCAGAGGCCGGGTCTGAGGCCGGGTCTGGGGCCGGGTCTGGGGCCGGCGCCGGGTCCGGGTCCGCCCTGGTTCGGGAGTGAACGACGCCCTGCGGCCTGGAGCGCGGCCGCTGAAACTCAATGGGGAGGAAGAGGTATTGCGATGGTGGTGGTAGTGGCTTCGTCACAGCCACGTCTTCCTCATTCTCGTCTGAGGCTAGGGCCAAGGAGCGGTGGACCGACGGTAGCGAAGAGCCTCGTCGTGTTGTCGGTGGACGGCGCGGCCGGCAGAGAGGTGGAGAGGGGAGGGCACGAGGCAGACGGCGGATACAAGTGGGGATGAGAAGTGATGGAGGAATGGAGGGAAGAGGGCAGGGAGGAATTGTAAGAGGGGGGGAACGATTACTGGGGATTGAGAGGCGTGGAGGCGACTAACACTAGAAGAAAAGACCAGGGCAGGGGAAGGAAGCGGCGAAAATCTTCAGTGGGAATGCGAGAGTGGAAAGGTGACGTAGATGGGGGGGGGGAAGAGTTAAACACAAGAGAGACGAAGGCGGGAAACGAGACAGTGAAAGTGGAAAAAAGCGAGGGGATAAACAAGACTGATAAGTCTGTGAGAGGGAAGCTGAAAAGAGGAAATAAAAAATACCGGCATGAGACGATGCTGAGACAGGGATAGGACAGGAGATGAGAGGATAACGAAGATACAGGGAGACGAAAATACGCGAGAGATGGAACAGGGAGACCGATAATACGTGAGAGATGAGACAGAGAGACGAGGACGGGGAGAGATAAGCGATCGTGAGATGAGCCTCACGAGAAGACGAGTGACAGGCAGATAAAGAGGGGAGAGAGCACCCGAGTCGAGAGGGCCCAAAGTGGCAGGGAAGGCGAGGCGAGCCCACAGACAGACACACACGCAGCGTGAGAGAGCCAGGGGAGACACGGAGAGAGACACGGCAGAGACACCGAGGCAGGAGACAAGCGAGAGACAGACAGACAGAGGCCGGCATCGCGCAGAGACCCGCGCCGTGCGAGCGAGCGGCCGACGCGGAAGAGCGGCGGAAGAGCGGCGGGAGACGAACTCCTCCACCCCCCCCTTCCTCCTCGCCTCTTCCTCAACACTGGGCCGCACTCACCGTTGAGCCCCGACACCTGCAGCAGCGCGCCCGACGTGCCGTCGATGACCTTGACCGTGGCGCTGCGGGTGACGGCGAGCACGGCGTTGAGGGACGGGTGGTAGGCCAAGCCGTGGAGGCCCTCCTCGCACCGGAGGCAGCCATCGCTCGTCACCACCCACTCCGCCGCGGCCATGTTCGCTGCGGACCACGGGCCGTGACCGTCTGACCCCACCCCCCACCACTAGCCCCGCCTCTTGCGCGTTACGTCACTTCCGTCGGATACGCCCACAAGCCCGAGAGGCGGTGACGTGGGCGAGCGAGCGACTTCTTTAGGCCATGTTGGGTGGGGGAGGGATTTGTTGGTGGGGCGGGGCTCTATTCTCATGGGCTATATCTTCTTGGTTAAATTTTGATTTAAAGCTTTCGTGACTGCAGGGATTCATATTCTTGGTTCTTTCGGTAAAGTCACGTAGAAGGGAAATAATAAAATAATAAAAAATATTAAACAAAATTCTCAAGAAAATGTTATTGCTGTGGATTTCACACCTGATGATGACTGCTTGTGTTGCAGTCGAAACGTCGTGAGAATTTTTATTGTTTTATATTTATATTATTGTATTATTTCCCTTCTACGTGACTTTACCGAAAGAAACAAGAATATATTCTTGGTTCTTTCGGTATTCTCACGACGTTGTGGCCGAAACGTCGTGAGAATTTTATTTTATTATGTTTTATTTTTATTATTTTATTATTATTTCCCTTCTACGTGACTTTACCGAAAGAACCAAGAAGATGAATCCCTGCAGTCATGAAAGCTTTAAATCGAAATTCAAATGGCTTACAATTAATCCGCCATAGAATTAATTATATATTATGTTAATGTAGAAGGAAGCCAATCGGCGTCGAGCGGCCGACTAATGTGGGCGCTGATTGGCTTCCTTCATTATTAACATAATTTATCATTAATTCTGTCGCGCGCCCACATTCGGCCGCTCCTTCACGTCGATTGGCTTATCTTCAACATTAACATAATTTATTCTGCAGCGCTCCGAGGCGTGCTGTGTCACGGCGCTGTCAGGAGTTTCGCAACCGCCCCCCCCCTCCCTTAGTAAGATGGCCGCGCCTGTCACATCGCACGCCACATGCGGAGCGGCGTGACAAGCACGCGTTGTGGACGCGTGGTGACCGGCGCTGGCAGGGGTGGGAGGAAATGTCGCGACTCTTGAATTAACTTGCTTTATTATTCATTAACCCGCGAGTTCAAGGGGTACAGCTTTTCTTGTAAAACAGCTTGAGGCGGAATGCGTCAACAAACAACATCGATCGATAAAGTAGATCGATCATGCGCCCCACTTCACGTAGCTTGTCACCACGTGACGTGCGCGTATTTTGTGTCAACATCGCATCAGTTTTTTTTAATTTAGCGAATGCTTTTTTTTCACGCGTGACTCTCACACACCGGCACCAGATACAGAAAAAAAACTAAGCAATTAAATCATGGATACGTATTTCCGATGTGTTATGCGAGTGTACGTCGGCCTAACGTCAAGTAGCCACAGAGCCAATGTTGACAGCTTCCCCCTTTCACGTGCAGGACAAACCAATCCGCCCGGCACGCCTTGACGCACTCCACAGCCGGAGCCGAGCCGCGCCGGGGTCTCCTGCGCCACGCAATCACAACAGCGAGCTTGCTGGGCACCGGGGTTGATGTGCCCCATCGATGTGTACGGAAGCGGCACACACTCCCGGACGCGGTTCAAGTGAACGCGCATCAGTCGGTTTAATACGTAGGAGGCTTTCGCGAGCACTATCATCCATAATAAGAGGTTTTTTGGGAGAGGTTATATCGCGTAAAAATGTGTCGTTAAACCCGCCACCAACCGACAGCCAGTTAGTAAGGTTTGTCACGTAAACAGAACGTGGCCAAATCGTTACTAGTACAGCACACCGGTGTGTTGGAGAGCAAATCCACAACATTTACAAATGTAACGAATTGGCATGTTCTGTTTACGTGACAAACCTTACTAATTGGCTGTGGCGGGTTTAACGATATATTTACACGATCTAACGCAAGAAAAACTATACTATGGACACATCAGTCACACGGCCTTCGGGGAGTGCATCATTTCGGCAACATTGGTTCAAGAAAGGCAAACTCTGGATCGGTTTCGACATTCAGTGTGTCTTCAGCAGTCAGGCACGCTTAATAAGATACAGCTGGGCTGGCAAATGCTTTCGCAGCAGAAATACAATGATCCGCGTTTACATAAAGGGGAGCCATGACGCGGATCCTCTAATCCGCGGCACATATGACGCATATGTGCCGTATAGGTCGGTTAAGTTTATACTGTACTGAATTTATATCCAAGAATAAAGCAAATCCAAAAAAAAAAATCTGTTGCGACAAAAAAAGTCAGCACAACCTTTTTCTGTACTCGTGGGGCGAAAAATACCCAACATCCGTTACCTCGACATTTCCCTTGAAGATCTCCAGCTCTGCCTTAACCCAGCTCATTTGTGGAGATCGAATGTGGTCCATGAAGAGTTTTCAATTGGCCCCGATGTACCATGGACCACAGGAGCTCAAACTGACAACAATCCACGAATGAACAGGGATTGGTGGACGTCCGTTATTATCCAGACTTGGCTCGCAGCGATGTGTGTTGCTCTTTCGAAGATGCACTTGTGTGGCCAACAATTCCAGTCGAGTTCAAATGTGTCCACAAATGGTTCAAGTGGGGACATTTCTTTCGATGGTGTTGGCCAGTGGTGGTCAATTGACGTCTCCTGAGCCGCATGCGGCTCTTTAATCCACCACACGTGGCTCTATTGAATGGGCATAACGCAGAACATGCCATCACAGTAGCAAAAAATAATGAATTTAAGATATATAAATAAGCTCTTTGCAGAACTCCTGGGTTCTTTGTGGCTCTTGGTCTGTTAAAGGTCTGCCACCCCTACTGTAGGCATTCAGGCACTTGTACATCAGTGGGGGACGTGTTGTACCATCAATAGATACTGTACTATGTTGAGAGATAGAGCTGCCATGATCTTCCAATTAAAACTTTTTTTTTCCTCTGAGCGAAGTCCAATAATTACTTGAACCACCCTGAAACAAACCTCAGTTTTTGGCCGAGAGGTTAGTAGTTGCCTAAGTTTCCTGTTTTATCGGAATGCAATCAATCTCATCAAAACTTGTAAGCTAAGCAGGCGTGAAACTGAATAGGGCTTGGATGTGTGACCACTAGGCACCCAACATGTTATAGGCTGCAGAGCTACAAAGTTGGCAGCAAAAGGCAGTGCACAAAAAATTAACCCGTAAAAACAAAGTTTTTCACTATAAATCCTTTATATGCGTGGCGGCTAGAGTCCTCTCGTCCTCTGGCTTGAGATGGCTGCCACCTATGGGTCAGATGATTGCATGCCACCATTAAGCAATTGGTAATTAAATATAAAAAAAAAATCCTAAAAAGTGGAACATTTTGGAAAAAAATTTTCACGAAAATACATTGTCACGCACAACGAGTCTGTGTGCAAATGTCAGCCCGATTGGATCACGGGAAGTGGGTTAAAAAAACGACCGAAAGATTTGCACGGTCGTAAGCACGCAAGCAAGTGAACTTAATATAAAGGACTTAAAAATATATTGCACTGTATGTCTATGCTCCTACATTTTTGCTCCCCAAATGTAGCGTCGTATTGGAAGCATAAGCATATTTGCAGGGCTCTTTAAACACGTGTATAGGATTAACCACTCAGGTGTGTGATGAACATAGATGCATAAGTATATTCCACAGCTGGAAAAAAAAGCCTTTGTCAAGTGCAGTGGAAGCGAGAACGGCTTTGGTACAAGATGCACAAATGTAAACACTATTGTGGTAATGATACACAACCTCCGGTGTTTTCCCTCCACGTTTAGAAACATGCATTAAGGTCATTTAGATTATTTTAGTGCTAGAAATGTCCAAATGATGGGCAACTTTGGTGAGCTATCATGTGGCCAGGTCACTTATGGAAAAAAAGTTAATACCTCAGTGGGCTTTGCCGAGGTAGGATGGGGATGGTATCGCTTTATTTGTATGTTTGGAAGATTTGTTTACCTTTCTTGTACTTTGCACTATCATGTTTTTGTACCGTTGTAACGTTCTTAACAGCCCTTATTGGACATATGTGAAAAATATCTTGATAGCTCATCAAATTCCTTCAGTATAAATATTCTGATTCTGAACTATGTGGAAGACGAGATTATAAAACGGTGTTTAACTAATTGAGTGTGTTACTTTGACAAAGATTACTGTAACTTGGCTTGTTGTACTCATGCATGTTTCACTATTTCGTAAAACATGGTAATGTACGACACGTAATTTGGAGTTTATTTCCCATTCCTTTATTAGTTTTAATACACCAAAATGAAATAAGGAATCAGAAGGAGGAATTCTTCATATGTATACAAACATGTATATGTATACAAACCCAAAACAACTATAAACATTACGGATCATATACAAAATGCATCTCGCTGTATACATATGTAAACAATTCATGGGTTCTTAACCTGCCGAGTCCCATTCAATGGAAATAAAAATGATCATTTAACATTTGCAAAGTACAGTATATTGTATGCATATAATAAAAGGCGAAAGTAATATTCTGTACTTTTGACTAAACATTACTCTCATCTTTTAGACTAATCACATTGTACATACCAATATTTTAGGGTTAAGCAAAACCGACTCAGATGCACAAAATGCAATTATAGTATTGATACCAATGTTACAGTAAAGAAACAAGTGAAAGAATATTCGATTGAAAAATAAAATGTATAATTTGCCTGCTAATTTAATATTGTACTTTCAATATTGTACTTTCAGTATTGCACTATTCTTCTTCAGCCCTTAGCTATAACTCAACAGATTAGTTATGTTGGTGTATATTTCAAATGACTGAATTTTTGAAAATATCCCAGTGAACCAAGATATTAACCTATTTACTAATAAAACGTGTTTGTTTAAAAAGCTGCTACAACATAAACATTTGCAATTAATGTGAACACATTTACCAAAATAATCCCATAAATTAAATAAGTGACAGCAATTTTTATTTGTATACCTTTGTATATTGTACCTGCAATGTGCTTTACCCATGCAACAATTTTGAAGCACTTCTAAACAAACAAAAACCAAAGCACCACAATGATTACACCATGAACTATTAAGAGTAGAGCACTAGAAAATATATCTTCTTTACACATATCTGTATAGGGTGGGAGAATGTCATTCATTTATGATGGTAACACATCCTGGCGAACGAAACATTCTGAATGATATCTGCATAGAGTATTGGATGAGTAAATCCCAATGAGTACAGATTTTCCATTCAGTTTTTCTGGGACTACAAGAGAAAATGATTGTCCCCATATTCTTAGAGAAAGTTAGTCTGCATTAGTTTCAATTATCCCCCTTTAAACGTATATAAAAAGTACTTAAACGTACTTTTTATATACAAGTGTTACTGCTATTAATAACTGTCTATACCCCGGATTGTATGAGTTTTGGGGCTGCGATAAATTCCACCTTGGGTTTCCAGATTCCTTTGGTCAAAGATTTATGTTAACCTATCAGGATCAAAACCATAAGCGAGGATTTTGCAAAAACCGAGGTAGAATTATTTGCAGCATCTGTCAAACTTTGCCATAAAACCTTATTTATTTACTGAATTAAATGTAACAAGGGCATACATGTAACAAAGACATACATGATAACAAGGGCATACATGATTTAAATTTTTTTTTAACATCTGTTGTGAAATATACACATTTCAGGCCCCACTGTAGAGGGACAGGAAGTAAATGTACAGTAGAAATATGGGGTAGATGAGGAGAGGCTTCTTCGCCTTGAACTCGTCTCCAACAAGAAGTGAAGCAGCACTGTATGCTGACCAGAAAACACCAAACAGCTGAAAGTACAAAAACAAACACTTAAAACACGATTTAATAATCATGTTGTGAAAAAAAGAAGCATTTTGGAAAATATATTTAACATTTCTAAATGTATCCCTCTATTTAAGGAACGTAACAGGAGGATTTGTCCACAAATCTGGCTCCCGCCTGATGATACTAGTTGTAATTACTGGCGAAACGTCGTACAGATTGTAAATGTTGTGGCTTTGCTCTCCAACACACCGGTGTGCTGTACTAGTAACGAATTGGCATGTTCTGTTTACGTGACAAACCTTACTAATTGGCTGTCGGGTGGTGGCGGGTTTAACGACACATTTATATTTACGCGATCTAACCCAAAAAACCTGTATTATGAATTTCTTACCTTGACAAGAACAGATAGAAAGTCAAAAGAGGTCACCACCAGCAGCATAGGCACGATTACTACGAGTGGCAGGAGAGAGTACCCAATCACTCCCAAAACCTGCCCATAGGACACCTGCACACAGAAAATGATTATTTCTTTTGATATACCTTAAAGACACAAATGCAACATAATTAAAATATAATATAAAAAAACAAGTGTATTATGTTCTGACCTCTCCACCCAAAACTCTGGCCAACAGGAAGATGGTTAAGGAACCAAAGATCCATATTGTTATAATCCATGAAACTACCTGCAGGGAAAATAAAAACACGTCACGTTAATATTGTAATTTCAGTAAAAAAATAATATTCACTAATTAAGTGGATAAAACTAAAGGAAGACTTTAGAAACTTACCCTGAATTGGCCATAGAGAGAAACCATGGCAAAGAAGAGAACCACAGCCAGTGGCCCCCAGAAGTCAGGATTGTCTCGCACGACCTGGCGATTAAAGCCAAGTGCTGGCAATGGCATAAGGACACATCGTAGTTTGTAATAGATATCCTTCAGGTCGATGTCAAGCTCCTCCCTGTGCAGCACAACAGATATCATAACAGAGTCATTCAAATGAATGAAGTGCAAAACTAGTTACTACTGGCAAAGACTAATTAGAAAATCCATTGAAATAGAGAGAAATAAGAATGATTTTAACCGTTCTGATAGTTAAAGGTTTAGTGCTGCATGGAATCATATTATCAAGTAATACACTGCATGCCTATACAAGATCACCATACGTCGATGGTGATTACTGTGAGCAGCTAAGAACAGGTATTGTGATTTTTTTACCCAAAAACGGCATAATGTACATACATGTGCTTTACATTATGTATGTTGATTAACTGTGAATAATCCACCAATAATAGATATCCATTGTAATTTATATGAGAACATTAACCTCCCTCCTCTGGTCTTTGCACCCGATTGGCTTACAAGTGATGACATCACATCTATCCATCTTTAAAACAGGATTTCTCCACAATTTTGGCTCTCCTCTGATCAGACTGGTGGTTGTAATCACTGGTGAAACGTTGGTACTCGAATTGTAAATGTTGTGGGTTTACTCTCCAACACACCGGTGTGCTGAACTAATAACTAATTATCATATTTTGTATATGTGACAAACCTTACAAATTGACTGTCAGGTGGTGGCGGGTTTAACAACATTTATATTTACGCGATCTAACCCAAAAAACCTCTCTTAGGCTAAAATCTGCCAGTATGGGACAATGATTGCTGCGAGTAATACCAACGGAGTAATTTGCAGATGATTTTAGAATTGACACCAGCACAATGGCTGGTGTCAATTATGGTTAATATACCCACACTAATAACCAGAGCGGCCTGCTGCGTTCAAACAGCAAATCCCTGCAACAAGTTGCAAACGTGCTACCGCTGGGTCATGCTACTGCCCCCAAACACTCTTGGAGGGGTTATTTGAAGACAGTTATACTGTATAAACACTTTTCACAAACATTGCCTTCATTGGGTTACTTTCTTCAATTGTGGAAAATCACGATAGCACGGTCCTGGCTTTTGATCACACACACCCATGACTGAGGCTTACAGAAGCGGCTTGCTGTCTTCTGGTTCATCACCCTCCTCCACCTCCAGGAGCCAGCCATAGCCCTTCTTGCGCAGGAAGGTCGTAGCGGTGGAGTCAGTCTTCACGTCCTCACCAAACTGCACCTTCACGTCCTCCGCTGCTATATTACCACTCAGATCTGGAAGTAACAATGTCTTTCTCTTAGCGAAATAAAGTAAATAGCAAAGCAGTTGGATAGGTCAACAAGCAGGCTGAGAAAAAAGCCAGGCAGGTGAAGAGACAAGGCAGTGAGATTTGGAGTCCCAAAGGCAGCGATGGCGATGCGGGTAATACGATTAAACCGAGAGAGTTCTAATGCGAGGAAAACCAACACTTGAGTGGAGACAGAAAGAAAATCTGTTCACATACACTTTTACCCATTTTGGTCCACAACAACGCATGAGTTGGGATACTGTATTGCTTCTTACGTTGAATAAGCCCAATAGTTTTGATGGAATGCTATTGCCAAGAACTGGTAACGCAGCAGAATGTTTACCCTGAACTCCGATGAGCCTCCCCTGTCGGACACAACCGGTCCAGAGTTTTCTTGGTTAAACAATAGTTGCTGGATATTATTGGGTTGGAAATCCAGCAGCTAAACATTTTATGTTTTTGTGGAAACAGAACAGAGTTCTGCTTACATAGTGTAGATATTGCATGTGATGATACGGGGACAAGCATAGGCATGACAGTGCGGGGAGTCTTGAAGGCAAGAGAGACACGGTGACAGATGAGCACAGAGGTGAGACAGCAAGAGATGAACAGAAAGATGTGCAGACAGGGAGAGAGGGGGGATACAACTGCGGAGTGCCCAGTCCAGGAAGACAGATTATAAGGGCGAGGGGACATGAAGACGATGGACAAGGAAACTGCTGGATTCTGGTTTCCTGACTCCGTTCAGGTCACGGGGGGTTGTGATTGACCATACTTCACCACGCTGGTCGGCGCGAAAAACCTGTGAGATGACGCCGATACACCCAAGTCACAGTGGCGGATCGCACAGACCACCTTTGAGTGTAACAGTTGCCTCGAGTCGATGACTTAGGAGGCGCTAAATCACTTTCCGCATTGAACCCTCCTCGCCGTGTCAACTCTGCGCTCACCCTCGTTCCCTGGCGACGCCACGAACGTGAAGTCGCCGTTCCCGGGCGCGAACCGCTCCTGTGGCACGTTCGGAGGATTCATCTCAGCGAGTAGTAGTGGCTGTAGTGATGATGATAATAATCGTTGTTCTTGTTGTTTTAGCTCTTGTGATGACTAACGCTGCTGTCAGCAGACCGAGGCCTCGCCTATCGCGCGCCTTCGCTAGGCCGCGCCGCCATCGTTGCCCGCGCGGTGCCCCACGGGAAATCTCCACGTCGCTACCGGGGGCGAGTTATTATTTTAAATTTACAAAAATTAAATTAATAAAATCTAACCCTAACACTGGCGTTGTCTTATTATCACAACTATTAATTTAATACGTCGGTGTATTGTTTTCAGCGTTGGGTTTGTCGTCGTTATGTTAATGAGGAGGAGGAGGCGTGGCCACCGCCGCCGCTGCACCAATCAGAGAGCGGCGCGCGGGAAATTTGGCGCGCGAACGTCACCGCGCAGTAATCTCAGCCCGGCGTCACTGCTCAAGAGCCACACACGGATACAAGAAAGACGACGGATCGCAACTAATATTCCCGTATAAACATAACAACAATCACCCACAGGCTCCTCGTCGGAGCCTCGTCGGAGCCTGTGAGATTAATTATTTTTTTATCGGCGTTTGTAATCAAGGGCACGAGTCAATAGCGCGCCGATCTCCGCTCGCGAACTACTTTTGGGACTTCCCCGTCAGCGCCGAGGCCCATTCATCAACCTCTCGTTGTTTTTCATCAACTTTCATCGCCACCGTTCAACCTCTCTGCTCGGTACACACGCCTGGCTCTCGACTGCAGTACAGTACCGCGCTCTCGTCATTTCGAACCGTCGTTGTTTACTGCCGCATACACAACAACGGTTGTCCAGATGCGCACCGTCGGCGAATGAATTTCGTTGTCTCCCGCGATTGTTTTCTGTCTCGGCTGTCTCCATTCTATCTCCACTGTCCCCTACCCTCACCTATCTTTGTCTCCTCGCTGATGGGCTTAAGCGGTGTGCTTTCGCTAAGTTGTCCCCACCTGAAGAAGGACGCTTGTGTTGCGCCCGAAACGTCGTTATCTCTTTACCTACGTGGCTTTACCGAAAAAACGAATCTCTGATAGTCCCCTACATGACATATTGTCCCCCTGTTCTGTCATGAGATTCCCCCCTCCCCTCCTCCCGGCCCTAACTCCATCTCCTTTCTCCCCAGCCCCCCAATTTGTGTACCCGCCCCCTCATCGCCGTCCCCCATGGGGATCTCGGGGCTTCTGCAGTTCCTGAAGGAGGCGTCGGAGCCCATGAACGTGAGCCGCTACCGCGGACAGACCGTGGCCGTGGACACCTACTGCTGGCTACACAAGGGGGCCTTCGCGTGTGCGGACCGCCTGGCCAAGGGCGAGAACACTAACCAGTACTGCTGACAAACATCCCACCTATAGGACCACAAATCTTGGGGAATTGTTTGGTCGCCCGTTCTGGCAGCCATCCTGTTTGTGCTCTTTGGTTCTTTCGGTAAAGTCACGTAGGTCTCAAATGAATTAAATCACGACGTTTCGGGCGCAACACAAGCGTCCGTCATCAGGTGGGACAACCACAGCAAGAAACAATTGCTGAAGTGGGTAGAAGGACTCCCGTAATACGAGGTTATACTGGTAGGAACCTCCTGGTTACACCAGCCCACAGGGGATTATTGTGTCCATCCGTCGTGCAGGGATGGGCTGGGGAGGGTGGAGAGGGGCTGGGTGGGGAGGGTGGGAAGGGTGGGGCTGGGTGGAGAGGGGCTGGTCACCCCGTGGTGCCCTTATAAAACTCAACGTTTAACTTACTCACGCCGGCTTGTGCCCGCCCTCACAGTCGGGCATATTTGCGGAATACACGCCGCCGTTGACCCTGGCCATTGACCGAGCAACCCAACGTTCCTACCAGCTCCCTCCGCAGGAATGTGTTATAGGTACGAGAGGGGGAGGGGCAAGGAGGAGAGGGGGGGGGGTGCTGCCGGATGAAGACGCTTGTGTTGCGCCCGAAACGTCGTGATTTATTTTATTATATACCTACGTGACTTTACCGAAAGAACCAAAGAGTATGGATACCTGCAGTCACGAAAACTTCAAATCTAGATCTTATTTGTGGGTTCGGGCCATCCTTGGATTGTTCTCGCGTTCTCTTGACGAGTCAAAACCGTGTGTTACAAATCCCAAATTATGTACGTTGAACTTCTTTCGCACCGTACATAGACAACAGTGCTCATCAGAAGTGCGGGGGAATGACAACAAACTAAACACTATTATACTTGTTTCCAGTGTTCAAATGCCTTAAAGCAGAAGTCACAAACCTTATTGAAGTCTCGGCATGTCACTCTATATTCTAAAGTCATCAAATAGGTCACGAGACAATTTGACAATTATTAAACATAGTAAAATGATACAGGATCCTCTATATACTTTTAATTCTGCATAATGTGGTGTTGCTAGATCTTTCCATAATACTATGAACAATGTGTTATTGCTAGGGAAACCCAAAAAAGTCACTAGATATAGTGACGAAATCGCTATGTTGGTAACCCCCGCCCCAATTTCTACATGGCCACTTGTTAAAGTCGATTACAAACTCCATTACTCTATAGTGAGCAGCAGGGCAATGGGCTTGCTTTGGAGATTGCAGAGGCAGTGAAGCTGCACGAGGTCCCACGAGTAAGAGGGACCCAGGCACTGCGCTACAAAGAGGGGAATTTGGACAGGAAGTCCCATTTAATGAATTGCATCAGGGCCCATGCAAACCACATGACACAACTGATGAGTAGTGTGGAGGAAATTGAATGCATCGTCGAATCTCATATCTCTTTATGAACCCCCTATGGCAGGGGTCCGTAATCAAAATAACAAGAGCCATTTTTTACGTATTCGGTTAAAAAAATTCAAGAACCACAATGCATGTGTATAATGTCACGAAGCAGTCCTTGAAGAGCCGTACGTGACTCCGGAGCCGTAGGTTGCTGACCCCTACCCTATGGCCTCTTGGATTTTTATAGCCTGGCAGTCATACTTGCAGGCCCATCCAAACGTGGTATACATTTCTCTGCCACTGTATACTGGCTCAATCAAATCAAAGTTAGGTAATCACTTTGTCGTAGATGCATCTCTTGCTAAACAGACCCTCTTAGCTAAACTAGAATGGATTGTTAACTTTTATTGTAAGGAATGATGGAGTATTGATATATTCTCCCAACACAACAACTTACAGCCTTTTGTCAATCCACTGCTGGATGAAGAACTCTCCACACCTTTTGGTCGTTGGGTTTGAATGACCATAATCATGCTGGCTAATATAGGTTGGTGAAGGGGGGAAGAGAGTCAGGATCAGTTGAGTTATCACTCACCACTAATGTCAGCCATGGCTGGGAATTGAACACGGGTCACCAGATTCATAGTGAAGTGCTCTAACAATTGTGCCACAGCTTTCCCCCAGGTTATTAATAATTTCACTAAATAATTTTGCTAAATTTGCTTTCTACCGTCCATTCTCTCCTCCGGGCGCTATGGGCAGTAATTCCACGCAACGCTCCGTGCTTGTTTGTTCAGAAGTCCAGTGTCCAGTTCGTCCGTCCCCTATGGGCAGGAATTCCACACAAACCCCCTCTGCCCCCCCTCTCTCTATTTAAGGTCTCAACACAGAGACGTCTTTCTGTGTGCCTATGTTTGTGTTTCTCTCTGTTTGTCTCTGTGTGAGTCTCTCTCTGCTTGCGTCTGTCTGTGTGTCTCCGTGTCTATGTTTTGGCTCTTTCTGAAATGTAGCAATCTTTGGAAGAATGTAATCAACCAGGTAGGGTGTTGACTGTTTTGTTGGCCGACTCTCTGTGTTGTGTTGAATTGCATTATATTTCCAAGTTTACTATGTTTTATTTATTTCTACGTGACTTTACCGAAAATTTTGAATCTAGTTTATTAATAAACGTGTCAAGTATTACTACAGTTATTGTAAAGTAAATGTCAAAGAAAAAACATCCACTAGAAGAGAGAAAAAATGAGTAACATTGTTATGCACGTTGTGTTCAGGTATGTGTTCTACTGCGTCAAGTTCATTGAGATGCTGCTGGGCTGTGATGTGAAACCAATCCTGGTGTTTGACGGTTGCATGCTGCCCTCCAAGAAAGAAGTGGAGAAATCGAGGAGAGAGTGAGTGTCAAAGAATAAAAAGGCAGCATCTGCCATCAAGCCATGGTAGCATCTGCCAGGACTTGATAGCCAAGTGTTAAGTGACAAAGTGTGAGCTTTATTCAAGCACAATACAGTATATTGACAAATACTCTGCATCTCCGATATTATCTGATTATACTTTGCACATACACCTGTTCCGTACTGCCTTCCAGGTTACTTCCAATTGGTGAATGGAATACATTGGTAGGCTGACTTATTTCTGTACTGGACATCCGTGTAAAGAGCTTTATGCTCATTGGATTCCTCCAGTCTAAATTAAGATTCTGATTCTGAATAGTGCAGATGCTCAAATGAAACAGCAATATGTCGAGACATGAAATTTAAATCTATTGCCACCATTGTGTGCGAGTGTAGGAGGCGACAGCTGAATCTACAGAAAGGCAAGCAGCTACTGCGGGAAGGAAAAGTGTCAGAGGCGCGTGCCTGCTTCACACGCTGCATCAACGTCACCCCACAGATGGCTCTAGAGGTCATCAAGGTACCACACGCAGGACATCTTCAAACCAAGCTCCACTCAATGTGTACTATATAATGAGTGCTCAAGTATTTTCCAAGTTGTATACCTTGAAGGTTGTATACAAGTGAAGTGCTTGACCCCTGCAGGCAGCACGTGCCCGGGGTGTGGACTGCATCGTCGCTCCGTACGAGGCCGATGCACAGCTTGCCTACTTGAACCGGTCTGGGATCGTTCAAGCAGTCATCACAGAAGACTCAGATTTGCTTGCATTTGGATGCGACAAGGTGCAGGTTTTTTTTAACAACAGAGCCTATGTTGTTTTATGTCAATCAAGACTTTAATTTTGAAAACTACATTTATTTCTGAGGTCAAATCGAACGTGTTTTGATTTCCAGGTAATTCTCAAGATGGATCAGTCAGGAAATGGAGTTGAAATTTCTCGGTCTCGACTTGGCCGTGTTACACACCTGGGCAACTACTTCACAGAAGAGAAGTTCCGCCACATGTGCATCCTCTCTGGATGTGACTACCTGCCCTCCATTCCAGGCATTGGCCTGGTGAAAGCCAGCAAGGTCCTCAAGTTGTCCAATGACCCCAATATAGTGAAGGTACTGTCCACAGCCAAGCCATTTAGATTTTTTTTTTTCTGTTGTGACAACACATTACTTTAATGATTAGATTAATAATTTTCCTGTACCCATGCGTGTGCGTGTTCCTTTAAAATAGGTAATCCGAAAAATGGGCCATTACCTTAAGATGAATGTGACTGTGCCGGAGGAGTACATCGAGGGGTTTGTACGTGCTGACAACACCTTCCGCTACCAGCTCGTTTTTGACCCGATATCCCGGCAGCTGTGTCCCCTCAACCCATATCCCGAGGATCTTGACTCCAGCCAGCTGTCCTACGCAGGGGCGTATCCTTTCAAAGCATTGTTCACAAGAAAACAGGCCCACATTAACAAAGCCTGATATCGCGCCCAGCATTATTCGGTTATGTGCTAGATTAATACTGATCAAGTTTTATTCAGAAAAAAAGTGAGTGACATTCCAACACCTAAGAAAATGATATTTGTACTTTGACCTTACATTATACTATTAAACAGATGGATCGACAGTTCTCAGGCCCTACAGATTGCGCTGGGTAACATCGATATCAACAACATGATGAAAATAGATAACTTCAATCCAGACACAAGCAAGGTAATGCACATGCACATTTCAACAGTTTGCCTATCAAACAGAGGACTTTTGTCGAAATATAATTTGTGTTAACGTGTGCTTTTCTCTGGTTTTGGCATTAGCCTGTTGCTGTGAAGAGTCACAGCTGGTATCGTAATTCACAGCGTGTGGACAGTAATGCACACATGCTGAGCATTTGGGACAAAAGATACCGCCCTGCTGGCAAGGATGGTGTTTCTGCAGGCAATGGTCCTTCCCCAGTCAAAGCAAAGAACCAGATACTTCCAGAAAGGAGTGGCTGCATGAAAGGGAAGGAGAGAGTCATTGTTGCGTCTTTCATGAAGTCACGCAAGACAGATGCGGCTTCCAAGAGGCAGAGGCAAGGTGTGTTGCACTTAGAAAACATTTTGTCGATTTTTATGAGTCTGTTCATACATTGGAAATATATTTTATCTCGTTAATTAAATCTATTGTATGCCTGTAAAAGTTTACAACGTTTTTTTTGTGAACGGTACATTATTGTGCATGTTGATCTTTTTGCTGCTTTGAATGTTTTCACGCAGACGAGTCAAAGGTGTTGGAAATGGACCTACTTGAACAGTATTCCTTTTCCGGAAACAAAAAAATGTGCAAAAGCTCAGATGTAACAGACAGCCTTCCCTTGAGTGAGGGTGGAGTTGGGGGTGAACAATCATGTTCTCAGCAGCAACAAGTGAAGCACAGCTCCAACGTTTCCAATCACAAGAGCAGGTTCACCCGCTTGTTGAACAAGAAGGATCAACAGCAAGAAATTGTGTTCACACCTGGCACAAGAAGCAGGTGATTCTCAGCAACATTTAAACATATTTAACAGCTTTTAATCTTGATTTGAAGCTTTCGTGACTGCAGGAATCCATACTCTTTGGTTCTTTCGGTAAAGTCACGTAGGTATAAAATAAAATGAAATAAATAACGACGTTTCGGGCGCAACACAAGCGTCCGTCATCAGGTGGGAAAGCATGGTCTGCTGCTGAGGCAGACTGTTTTAAAAGGTTTGAAATGGGTGTAGCCTAAGGGTCATAAATAAGTGGTCGGGGCTAGTGATGTTAACGTGAGAAATTAGCATGTAACTGTAGAAAAGAAGTAAAGCGGCCTAGACGAGGGCACGGAAGTGGCTATGTTAATGTGAGAGATTAGCATGATGTTAATGTGAGAAATTAGAGGGCACGGAAGTGGCTATGTTAATGTGAGAGATTAGCATGATGTTAATGTGAGAAATTAGAGGGCACGGAAGTGGCTATGTTAATTTTATAAATTAGCATGTAACTGAAGAAAAGGAGAGCAACCCAACGGGTGTAATCCAAAGGGCCTGTGAGTATGAGAGTGCAATTCAAAAGACATGCGAGCATGAGAGTGCAATCCAAAGGCAAGAGAGTGCAATGCAACGGACATGTGAGCATGAGAGAGGCATAGAGAGAGACACAGAGAGTCGAAATAACAGCTGACATAGGCAGGTAGGATGGAAACATCAGTCAGTTAAGACTTTACCTGGTTAATAACATCCTTCCAATGATTGCTCAGTTTGTACCCATCCTCTCGGTTGAAGTTGTGTCTGTGTTTATATATCTGGATGGCTTCATGAACAAATCTCTGAAAGTAGCCGGTGGGTTTGCAGAGTACGTCCGTCTTGGAGGTACTCTGCCTCACACTCGTGGCTTTTGTCAGGAATAAAATGTGAGCTGTTATTTCGTCTAATATTTTTTTTAGGTTTTTCTACCCATCAAAAGAAGAAGCACAATCACCAAACTTGGTAAAATCATTATCGCCAAGTCAAACCGAGGTCAAGTCTAGTAAAGATCAAGGACAATCGGAGGCAACAGTTGATCAAGAACTAACTGGCAGTTCAAACCAATCAGGAGAAGTGTCATCACCCTTAAAGGAGACACACTGTCTGACATCCTCAGCACAAGATGAAGGGTCACCACTTTCAAATTTTCCAGAGAATGTCACAATGACAGAAAGTAAAATATCCAGTGCACAGCCACGGCAGGTGACTGCAACTGCCTTCAGTTGGTCCGGGAGCACGACAAGACATGCACAAGAGAGCAACTCTGCCATCGACAAACTTAGCCGTTTTAGAAGGCAACCACAGGTTTGAATTATACTTATTTTCCTTGTTAATAAATGAGGTGATAATGCATTATTTTACACAGGAGAACCTTGAATATCGCGGGTTTACGTCCACGGTTTCGGCCTATTTCGGTCAACCTCTTTGTATACCAATTTATCTCGCGCGGGGGTGCATTTGGGCCTTTTGCGAGTCTACTGTATCATTGGCTGATACCGTGGGGCGGGCGAGGGACATGAGGCAGTCAGTGGCACCTCAACCTTTGCCATGCAAGCATCTTGCGGACAAAGAACCCTATTATAACCTCCTAACAGACTGTTGGGGTAAGTGCTGATAGCGAGCACCGATAAAGGCTGGCACGGCACACGAGGGGGTGGGTGGCCAACACCATGCCTGGCCGCCGTTTCATCTGCCCAGTGGTGATGTTTACAGATCACACTAGGTACTCTTTTTAGGTGGAGTCGACCTAGGGGAGGCCCATGACCGGTTCAGATAATTATCACTGGTGTTGGCTGTGAGCGGGAATCGAACTCCGGTCGCCGGGTTCGTAGCGCAATGCGCTAACCGCTACACTACTGCCCCACACTCGTGGACAAACACAAGCTTTGGATCATCGTCATCAATAAATACAGTATTTAGGATTTATACTATTGTCTAAACAGATTTTTTTATATAGGGTTTTTACATGTTCATTTCAGTTATTTAGTTTTTCGTTTATTGGGCATACAGTACTTGTTTAAATTGTGACGTGCCTTTTTGGTTGCCATGTACCTTACCCCATTATTTAGGTAAGGCTTAAATATTGAATATCGTGGTTTTTACTTTCGCGGAACTTTCAAAGAACATAACCCCCGCAATATTGAAGAGTCTCCTGCATGCGTCAGTAATAACATTGCGGTGTACATTTTATTTCCCAACAGGAAGCAGTTTCAACAACGAACCTACCAAGCACAAATACGTTAAATCCATTTGCTCAAATGGGTCAAAGATGTTTACAGACTCGGGCAGCAGGAGATGATGGTGGCAACCTGAATGAGACTGAGGATGGCCATGAGGCCTCCCTCTCATCCTCCCCACCATCATTACCACGTGCCAGCCTCCAATCTCCTGCCAGAGGAATTATTGTTACCTCTCCAGCACAGGATTTTACAAGCTGTCCACCCAATCCGCATTTTAAGGTAATTTTACAAATAATTCCAGTCCTATGATTATCGTGTAATTAACTTCAGCAATGCCACCAATTTGAGCAGCTGCATTCTTATCGTTTCAAAATAGAGCAAATGCCACTCATTTCCAGAGAATACGCATAACAAAAAGTGTTAATCTTAACATGTTTATGTAAACCTGAATAATGATGGCCAAATATACAGGGTGATCCTTTTATAGATGCTCTACTAATTTCTCATGACTATCTTCTCAACATATGACTGCATATTGTGAAAGCTATGGCTCCATATCTTACAGAGGAGAGTTCAAAAGATTTAACAAGTATATTGAGTGAGAGTGATGTTTAAGAAGAGTGATGTGAGATGTTGAATTTTTTAAAATAAAATGTCTTGTGTATATCTACATATTTTAGATCGGTACATAGAAATCTAATTTTGGGAAAATTCAGACTTAATTTCAAACTTATATATTTTTAGTAATTGCACTTGCCATCATAATTGATTAGTTAGCAGTTGATATTTTTACGTGGCATTGCAAAATCTCGCACACTATTCAAGTTATTCCAAAGTGCGCCATTAAAACAACATGTGCTTTGCGCAGGGTGTGGGGCTGTCGAAGGCAGGCAAGGTCCTCTCTGGAGGCAGCCACAGCCCCCGCATGTTCGGCCAGGCCAAGGCCAGCGGCCTTAGCCGCAAAAAACCTGTAAAACACAACAACTCTGAGAACCTGAGCCAAGGCTCTCAACCAACGCTCAGCAACCTCTGGAGCAATTTCCAATATAAAAGGTGGGCTGCAATTTTGTGAATTGAAAAAAAAAATGTATTCTTTAAAAAAGTTAATAGACAGTATGAATTTTCGTGAGGATAAATCTGTTTGATTTCCTACCCAATCCGTAGGGAAACCGAGAACTTGATGTCTACAAGAAGTACGCTTCCCCTGTCACCCGTGAAGAGCAACATCTCTGTTTGATTCTAGATTTGAAGCTTTCGTGACTGCAAGGATTCATGCTCTTAGTTCTTTCGGTAAAGTCACGTAGGTAAAAAATGAAATTCAAATTAATAAAAATTAAAATAAAACAATAAATATCACGACGTTTCGGAGGCAACACAAGCTTCCGTCTTCGAAACGTCGTGATATTTATTGTTTTATTTTTATTCATTTGAATTTCATTTTTTACCTACGTGACTTTACCGAAAGAACTAAGAGCAACATCTCTGTTTGATTCTAGATTTGAAGCTTTCGTGACTGCAAGGATTCATGCTCTTAGTTCTTTCGGTAAAGTCACGTAGGTAAAAAATGAAATTCAAATTAATAAAAATAAAACAATAAATATCACGACGTTTCGGAGGCAACACAAGCTTCCGTCTTCGAAACGTCGTGATTTTTATTGTTTTATTTTTATTAATTTGAATTTCATTTTTTACCTACGTGACTTTACCGAAAGAACTAAGAGCAACATCTCTGTTTGAGTTTGCAAGCCAGAGAATGTTGGTGCCTTTCCCTGGGTCGTCATCATATATGCTGTATATGCTGCTGAACCACGATAGTGTGGGTTTATTTGAGGAGATAAATTGCTTGTCATATTTTCTATTTTCATTACGTTATAAAGATCCCACTTTATTATTACACTTCCAGTGACAACTAATAATTGTACATAAAGGCATTGCAAAACTGTACAGTATGCCATTTCTATTAGACATTACACTGCATATTGGTTTACATGGTACATCAAGCTTTTAATGGTTAAGTGAATAATTGACCGTGCATAAAACATGACATGCTCGACTGCTCGTAAAACTTAATAAAGTCGTTTTACTAGAGGGTTTGCCAATGTGGTGGCTCCATATAGAATGTGTCTTGTGAAAACAGGTGAGATCCACACACAAAGTACCAGTGAAATAAAACGAAATTATCTCTTGGAATATGGTAACAGGTGAAACTGGAGTTTGGTCATCATCAAGCATGATCACTACTGAATTTTGGTGCCTTTTTCCATGCTCGTCATTGTATGCGGTATATACTGCTGAAATACTAGTGGGTTCATTTCAGAAGATACATTGCTTGTCAATTTTTCTATTTTCCTGACGTTAAAAATATAAATATATTTGCACTTACAATGACAACCGCTAATTGTACTTGAAAGCTCTGCAAAACTGCAGTACGCCATTTCTATTGGACATTGCACTGCCTATTGGTTTACCTGGTACATCAAGCTGTTAATGGTTAAGTGAATCATTGACCGTGCATAAAATAATATGCTCGTTTTACGAAGGCTTGACTGTTTGGCTTCGTATAGAATGTGTATCGTGGAAACGGGTGAGATTCACAAAGCACCGGTGAAATAGAATTAATCGATCTCTGGGAATATTTTAGCATGTTCATCTCGGTGAACGACCCTTGGGAAGCGTTACATCCCTTGGCGACCACTCCCGTCATCCATTACCGTTGGGTCTTATGGAGGGCAGGGGGGGTGGTGCAGTGGCAAACACGTGTGCCTGCCTCGCTGCAAGAAGGTATCGGGTGCCTTTGAGTGTGGAGTTTGTATTTTCTCCAACCTCTTGGGTTCTCTGGTGTTCTTCCATAGCTAAAAACAAACAGTATAATGTAACTGGTATTGAATTTCGATTTAAAGCTTTCGTGACTGCAGGGATTCATCTTCTTGGGTCTTTCGGTAAAGTCACGTAGAAGGGAAATAATAAAAAAATAAAACATAATAAAATACAATTCTCACGACGTTTTGGCCACAACGCAAGCAGCCGTCCTCAGGTGAAGAACAGGTCTATTTCCCTTCTACGTGACTTTACCGAAAGAACAAAGAAGATAACTGGTATTGATCAAATATCCAAATGCTGAAAATGTAACTGCAAATTACTCGGCAACATCGTCCCCTACCGTCAAACCTGGCAGGAAACAAAAAAAGTTGATAATGAAGGCTTGATTTTTGAAGCTTTCGTGACTGCCGGAATCCATACTCTTTGGTTCTTTCGGTAAAGTCACGTAGGTAGAAAACTAATAGATCACGACGTTTCGATCGCAACACAAGCAATCGTCATCAGGTGGGACAACAGCAAAAAAAACTGCTCGCAGTCTGTTAAAATATATAATAGTTGTGTGGAAACTCTCCCCGTAGAGGCGGTTCAATCCTGATTTAAAGACTTTACTGAAAGAACCAACATGTAATGAAGACTCGTGCAAACACGACGTGTCCTGCCCAAGCCGACTTGTGATGAATTGTCAATCTACGCATGCTCTTTAATTCATGTTTTATTGTTTCTGTTCCACGTAACCTCAAGCAACCGTTTATTCAGTATGCTTTGTGCAAGGTTCCACATTGTTCCATTTCCATTCATGTCTGACCCTGATCCATGTCATAGCAGGCAGTAATTACCAGAGGTGTGGACTCGAGTCATGTGACTTGGACTCGAGTCAGACTCGAGTCATGAATTTGATGACTTGCGACTCGACTTGGACTTGCATAACAATGACTTTGTCCCACCTATGAGATGTGGACTCGAGTCATGTGACTTGGACTCGAGTCAGACTCGAGTCATGAATTTGATGACTTGCGACTCGACTTGGACTTGCATAACAATGACTTTGTCCCACCTCTGGTAATTACACTGAATACAATATATTCTCAAGGTACACCGGTAGGTGACTTTTCACTATCGAGTTCAGCTTCCCAAAAGCACTCCATCCCACTCTCGTCCGCCTCTTTATTTCATCATTTAGTTGATTCTGTTGCGCCTGCAATGCAGCTGCCCCGAGGTTGAAAGAAGAATGGTAACCGAACATGGAAATCACCGAGGTGATGACACAACGGGAGTGACGACTCAGCTTTCAGGGGGCTGCAGACTGCTGACCCCCCCCCACACCAAACCCCCTTCCCACTTCCTGAAGGCTCAGCACACCCCCCTTATCTTCTAAATCCTTCAAAACATGTTGGTGCAATATTCAACTGCAGTGGCTGTTTTCCTTCGGCTTTTATAAACATACGTGGGGGTGGGGGGGTGACGGCAGAAATGCACGGGAGTGGCACGCAGATTGTCTTGTTACTCATTACTGTTGAGCTGTCGTTCAACATTAACGATTGTACCCCCCCCCCCTAGCCTGTTTAAACGAGGGCTATATTGGGTTTCTTTTGAGGAATGCTAGTTATCCACCAGCCTTATTGCCATGAGAGTTCGGTAACCATCTTCATCGTGTGTGTGTGTGGGGGGGGGGTAAAGAAGAAGACATTCGCTCGGCGAATAATTGAAGCGTCCACCACGGACGAGTGGGAGTGCTGTTGGTGTCCATCCAGGGGAGTCGTGGGAGTCTTAGCAGCGAGCGGCAGAAGGTTGAAGGGGGCTCATTCGTCACGGGAAGAGCGAGAGTTGCCCGTCGCCGAACGACGGGAGGAGTGATCAAAGTGTCCCATCGCGGACGGCGGAGGAATTGGCCCGCTGGTTTGGAACGGGGCAGGGTTCTGGGGCCGGACTTTGCGCAGGAAGCGCCGTCACATGACGACCTCGCCCGCGCCTCCACTGCAACGAACACAGTGCGCGTTTGTCTCTTTCTCTCTTTAAAAAAACAAACTTGTATAAATCAACTTTAGTTTTGTTTTTTTTTGGCGTAAACTTGCGACGTTCTCAACGCCGCCGCGGCACGCACATCCCTGACTCCTACACGGGGACTCGGAACTCGCGTTGAAGACTTCCATCTGGGTGGGGGGTGGTGGTGGTGGGATAGGGAGGGGAAAAGACTGCGAACCTCGACAAAAACCGGTTCGAACGCCCTGGTGGTGCCCGGCCGAATCGGATTGCAGGAGAGAAGTTGTGTTTTAAACCACACAGCTGCAGAAGCAGCAAGGGCAGAAGAAGCCCGCGGCTGCAGCAGTCACGATGCAGCCTCAGGGTCGCGAGAACGAGCTGGGCCCGACAGACGAAGAGGTGAGGACGGTGGCTCGGTGATGAAGGAGGGGGTTTGTGGGTGAGGACGGCGATGAAATGAGAGTGGAGAGATTAGATGAGACGGGGCAGGAGGTGAGAGGAGATGGGAAGGGAGGGAGAAGGTGATGAGAGTGGTGGGGGTTGCGAGAGGTGATGATGGGAAGAGGTGGCTACGTGATGATCACAATGGAGCCACGAATTCTCATCGCATTGCTACGAGTTGTGGGTCGATTTGTAATGCGCGGTAATTACGTCTGCAGAGTGTAATTAACGCATTACAGCCTCTCCACCCCTCAAATTGCGAAATTGTAGTGGTGCTCGACTGATTTCCACGTGCACATAAAAAAAAGTTACTTTGTTCGATTAATTTAATCAGCCTGAACTGGCGTATGACGATGGTGATGATGATGGTGGTCTTCCTCTTTCGTACTGATTCATAGCAGCAGATTCAAGGTGTGATTTTAGATGTTGTTATCCACTCGATTGTTTGTTCAGAAGCAGAGTCGATCTCGTCCATTCCTCCTTTAAAGTGGGTGATGGCAGCAAACCGCAGCAGCGGCGGAGTGTTTACGATGTGGGTCGATGGTATTGGATTCCTGGCCGCACTCGCAAGCCGTCGAATCTTTGATAATGATGATGCAGCTGCAGTATAAAAAAATTTACCCGTAAAAACAAAGTTTTTCACTATAAATCCTTTATATGCGTGGCGGCTAGAGTCCTCTCGTCCTCTGGCTTGAGATGACTGCCACCTATGGGTCAGATGATTGCCTGCCACCATTAAGCAATTGGTAATTAAATATTTTAAAAAAATTCCTAAAAAGTGTAAAATTTTGGGAAAAAAATTTCACGAAAATAAATTGTCACGCACAACGAGTCTGTGTGCAAAATGTCAGCTCGATTGGATCACGGGAAGTGGGTTAAAAAACGACCGAAAGATTTGCACGGTCGTAAGCGCGCAAGCAAGCAAGTGAACTTAATATAAAGGATTTAAAAACACAGAACTCACCTGCCACGCCTCGGCAGGCAAATCAGTCGTCAAGGATCATCGGTCTCCTTCAGAGTCGGCGCTGCAGGGGTACTTTGGAATTGGGCCCTGCGCCACCAAATGCCCCTTTGGGCGGACCAATGTTCACTCCCATTAGCGGGTCTATCATCAAGTGAATTGGTGGTGCACAGGCACAAATAATACATTCAACGCATTCGTCAACGCACACTTTGGCCTTAAAATAAACATGTATAACTGGCGACGTTTCGGACAGTGGCCCTTCGACATAAACAGAGAAGCCAGAGAGACGGAGCAGATGCATAGCTGTGAACCCACACGGTTTACCCGAATTCTTGCACAGGGAAATGTAGTTTTCAGGTCCATACGACGTACAGCCGTTTCAATACGGGCAAAACAATGTTTTGTCTATTTGTTTGTTTATTTCTCCCTTGTGATGGGACTTTATAAGGGCACGGGGTGACCAATAAAGGTCTGAATTGGTGTGTAATAAAGTCGGCGCTGATAAGGGCTTGACAGCTTTGCCGTTATACAAATGAAGTGGCGATACTCCCGTTGGCAGCGGTGCACAGGCACAAATAAATTCAACGCATTCGTCAACACACACTTTGGTCTTCAAATAAACAGCTATTATTGGCGGCGTTTCGGACAATGGCCCTTTGGCATAGCACGTAAACAGACATGCCAGACAAGACCAACTAGAATATCTATGGGACCTTTTTATTGCCAGTATCAAAGTATATGTAAAATAAGAATAGGTGTTACCCTTTCTGGAAATAACTGCTCAAGCCGAGCTAAAATGTTCTGATTACGTGCAGTCTTTGTACTGTTCGTATTTTGGCGTTTTCTCGTCTGACACTGATGTTGTAAGGCCATAAAGAAGGCTCTCTCTCTCTGGTGTTGGCCAATCCGTTTTCAAAGACAATGCATTTATTATCAGAGCAAGTGTGTTTGCATGTTTTACCACGCGTACGTATGGTCAATGAAGACGTGATTCCTTGCAAAAGGCATCCTTACTCTTTGGTTCTTTCGGTAAAGTCACGTAGGTAGAAAAATAAAATAAAAATCACGACGCTTCGATCCCAACACAAGCGGTCGTCCTCAGGCGGACAAAATAATCCAGCAGTGGAACTGCTGAACCAGCGAGAGAGCTGTTACAACAAGAGGTTATTGATGTGGCGATGGGCAAGCAATCGGGGTCTGAGCTGTCATGAAAGCTTCAAATCAAGATTATTTGGTGTTCGAGCAACCACAATGTGGCCACACCATCCGAGCAGAATCTGGAGCTGGTGGCGGGGTTAAGAACCCCCCCCCTATTCGCTCTTTAATCTAAGTTGTCTTTTGTTGATTGTTGTTGTTTGACTTGCATCCCACTGGGATTTTTTGCACAGCGTTGGTGTACGGTGCTTTTTTTCTAGAAGACTTTGCAGTTTTTACCTGGATTTTTCTGTTTGCGCATAGTCACTTTAAGATGTTTTCTTGTTCATGTTTTTGTTTGTTGCGGTTGCACCCGATTCAAGAGCCGAATGGCTCACAGGGCTATACCAAATACATGAAACTGAAAAACTGAACTGAGCTCTTCTATATTTGAAGTTTTCGTGACTGCAAAAAAACATTTTTATTTTCACCTACGTGACTTTACCGAAAGAACCAAAGAGTATGTGCTCTTCTTGTGAGACGCGTTGACTCTTCGAGAACGACGCAGTGGCGGACGGTGAGCGCCGCGTCTGCTGAGACCCTATCGGGGTGTCCAACTCAGCCAGGGGCTTGTGTCGGGTTAATGATTGCAAGGTCACGCTGCCTTGATGCGCGCACCCACACCGAGTCTCAACGCGTGTTGCGCGCTCCTCGCTTGCTTCTACGGACTCTCCAGGGTTTATCCCACCGCATTTAGAAACATTGCGCCGATGTTATTATTATTTTATTACACGCTTTTTATTAACTCTGTCTGTTGTTGTGGTATCCTCAAATCTTGTAACTCAATTTTTACCCACTTCCCAATGTGGTATCGACTGCAAACTTGGTATACTTATGTCATACTGATGACAATACTATATTCTATCATAAAAAAGAAAAAAAACATATTTTAAAACATTATTTTTTATATGTTATGTTTCGGCTTGCCTCTAATTGTCAACGGTAAACTGACGTTGGCTGTAAATCACGACGGTCCCTTTCGTTATTGCAAGCTTCGGGGCCACTTCCTGGAGTCGTGGAGTTCTTCCATTACTAGTAGGGTACATTTCATTAAAGCGTGTTTCTAAAAAGTTATTTTTAAATATTATTTATTTCTGTTGTTTTTTTGCCGTGATGAATGTCCGCGCGATAAGCCACTTCGTCGAGCTATCACTCGTTGCCAGGTCGTTTCAGAAAAATAAGCTAATAGCTCAGAGGGCTTTAACTGGTAAGATATAAATAGTTTAGTTTTATTTGTATGTATTTTTTTAAAGTGATTTGTTTACCTTTCCACTACTTTGCACTCCCATCGTGTTTGTGTTTTGTTGTTGTAACGTTCTGACGTGCCCCCTACTGGATATCTGTGAAAAATATCTTTTTAGCTCATCGGATTCCTCCAGGATAACTCAATATTCTGATTCTTACTCCGTCACGCGGTGAGCGAACCTCGTAACTGTTGAGGACCCACGCATATTGGTGGAGGTTCCACGTTATGATGACGGGGCCCAGACGCACCGATTGGATAACCAAATGTTGACCGACTTCTTACACTGAGGATTACTTTTCCTTGCTGGAATTTGTGAGCAAGCGGGTTTATTGTAAGTCAGGATGCTGCCACGTCATGCCACCGCCACATCACCAGTTATAAAAACGCGAATGCACTTCTGGATGAGGGCTTCCGCGTGGGTTACTTTGACCAAACTTGACCACGTCGACGAGTGCGGGTTGGTTTAGGCTTTCGCGACAAATATTGTCCATAATAAATGGGGTTTTTTCGGGGGGGTTAGATCGGTATGCTGAAGTAGTAACTAATTGTCATGTTCTGTTTGCGTGACAAACCTTACTCATTGACTGTGTCGGGTGGTGGCAGGTTTAACGACACAATTATATTTACGCGATTTAACCCCAAAAACCCCTCTATTATGGATATTGGTCGCGAAAGCGTACGTGTTAAAATGTAACTGGAAGTGACGAAATATGCAGTGGCCACCGACGTGCTATCTCCCCATGGATCGTGATGATGGTGAACTGGATGTGTGGTATTGGCCAAATATCCCAATTGGGATTACACACAGCAGTATCGCCTCCCCTTGAGAAAAATTGGCAGAGCCCTTCCTGGAAAAAGGGTCTTGATACCTTCCTGGGTAAACAAGCATAATAACAGTGATAAATAACAATAACCTCCCCGTACTCGAGCCAACCCTATGCGTATATGAACAATCCATGCCCCCCTCTCCCCCCACCCGTTTATCCAGGTAGAGTTCAAACAGGTCCCTGCAGGGTGGGCTGGTAGGAACGAATAACCAAAGAATATAAACATAATGTATTATTACACTTGTTTAGCCAGGAAAGCCTCACTGAGTGTAAAGGTTTTTGTAGGGTCCTGCCAAGTGTTTGCAGTAGGGGGCGATGCTGCTACACCTAATCGGACATCGGACGGACGGACGATATAATCTATTGTAGGCTGGTTCACTTCGTTCCTACCAGTATAACTTCTTGCATGAGTGCAGAGAGCTGCTGCTGCCGCCACTGCGTGAATGCAAACACTGTCAGCAAAGGCGACTGAGCTCAGACATGTGGAACACATCACACGGGGCAAGCACCGTCTGCCCTGGTGAAACGTACACAGAGACAAAATGCGACCATTCGATTGCCTAGAGTTAAGTGCACACAAGATTATTATTTGTTCTACACAGCCATAGCGCAATTTGTATAGGCATTGACAAACATGACGGTCGTCCACACAGTGTGTACACACACGCGACAGAGCACGTGTACATAACCAGCATTGTCTGACAGCTGTAAGGGTCACTTGGCGACTGCACACAGACTACCTGCGATGTAATGTTACTGTCACAAAGTGAATAAACTGGCGCTACGCCTCATTCCGAAACCCGTATTACCACATGACACATTTTTCTAAAGGTTTTTTTTACATCCCATCGGTCCAACCGATCTTCTGGGAGTGAATTTTCGATTTCTGAGGAGACACTCAATGTCAAAACAGGTTCATATTTTTGTTGTATTAAATAATTACTGCTGATAAACAAGTTACTCCGCAGAAGGTTGTGGTGGCCGACAAATCTGTAAATTAGAATTAAATTTATGTTGCACAGATACGAGTAGGAGGCGTATTGTCCAAATGATTTATTTCGATGCTTATATTCTCCACAACGACGCTGATGACCACGTGGTGTGATGTAATAGGCACGTTTCCGACCGAGTTCCCACCGTAGCAAAGACGAAAGGGGTGGGATTATGGACGGTTAGTGGTTGGGTAAGTCTGCAGGCAGCCGAGGTCCGTGTGCTGTGTGTGGTGATCGCTGCTTCCCTTCCCCAGGCATTCCAGCTCGCCGCCGCGTATGTCTCGGACGCGCAGTTTGCACGAAACATCCCCTTCCAAACGGCCCGCCGCTGCATCTGGTCAGCAAATGGTTCAGCTGAGTTATTATTTTGTTGAAAAAATATAACCGCAGTGTCATTCCGCAATAGTGAAATTGAACCTATCATCAACGTTGCCAAATGATAATGGCGCAACTGTTAAAATTTTAACCCATGACAATAGTACATTTTGATTAATATTGATATGTAACACGATTTTTGTTCCTGGGCACTAAGTGTTATTTTCTAAATGCTTATGCCTCAAAAGTATAGAAAATGGCTATTATTCCCCACAAACTTTGTTTTTGTGATCAGGACTTTATGTGAAGGAATGGCACAAATGCACACGCTTTCTCATTGAAAATAGGTACATTTCTAAATATCACTGTCCTGGTCACAAAAGCAAAGTTTGTGAGGAATAATAGCCATTTTATGTACTTTTGAGGCATAAGCAATTAGGAAATAACACTTACTACCCAGGAACAAAAATAATAATTTTGTTACACACATCGTTCATGAATATAACAATGTTCTTAGTATGATGTTATGAATTATCACAGTGATAATCAGGTAATTCGTATTAACATGATAGTAATATATTTTAAATACATTCATAATCTTTGCATTCATAAATATTACTAATGCCAATTAAAAACCCACGAAATGTGATCTGTGCCATGACCCCAATCAGGTACTACCGCCTGTACACGCGCTGGGTCACCTGGGGACCCATGTACGTGTTTCTGGCGCTGAACCTGGCTCTGGCCTTCCTGGAGAGCCCTGCTAAACCTCAGCTGGAATCACCTCTCTGGGTAAGGCATACAAGTCCTAACGTCACGTAACTTATTTTATATTATCACCTAGGAAGGCCTCACCGAGTCTCAACTTGGCTTCATGAGGGTCCTACTGCAGGATGCTTTCACATTCTTTCGATGTTTTAAGCAGGTTATTGACCATATGTTGTGGCCCGTGGTGCATCCTGCAATACTCTGTTGCCTGCCAAAAGATACAACCTTTCCACAGACCAGTCGGTCGAGCTCTATAAAAAAAAACTGTACAGTACACTGTAATAAAATGCAACACATTGTCACCAGATCTTGGTACACATTACTTCCTGCCACCAAAACACAGATGCTAACCCTTTCGCCGAGACATTTCGAGATACAGATTAGTTAGGTGAAAGATACATAACCAAGAGGCAGAGATGAGAGAGCCGAATCCAAGAGATCGAGATTAGCGAGGTGCAAGCGACATCAGCAATAGGAAGAGAGACCTGGAGACAAAATATAGAGAGGTTATGGCGTCACGGCGATGTATGCCGCCATAACGTTCGATGTCATGTGGCCCAACGACGCACACAAATGTACTATTAGTCTGTCAGCCCAGACTAGATATTTCACCTGTTGGTACCACCTCAGGGTCGCAAAACCTTAGTGGTTCCAATTTGTTTCTGTGGCCAACAGCTGTGAATGATGTGAAAACCAATTTAAATGAGTTATCAAATAATTAACTTTTATCATCCGTAGCAATAAATCGGTGCTACGTTTGGCGGTACTGCCTGCTGCTCTAGACCATGGTCTACACGTGTGGCCCACCAGAAAATCTAGTTTAAGAATCCAGCTCTACTTGATTGATGCTGCCTGCAGCTGATAAGACCGACGCATGACCCCAGCGCTGGCCGCCTCCACGCAGGTCACCATGCTTCTGGAGAGCCTCTGCCTCGTGGCCTTCTCGGTTCGCCTCGTGCACCTGGCAAAGTTCACGGAGCGCAGCGTGTTTTGGAAGGACCCCAAGAACATTTGTGTCCTGGTCACCATTATCGTAAGTGGTCAAGATTGAACGTCTTTCACGTGCCTTTATAAATGTCTGCCCATGGGCTATTCCCGATCATCATCTCTGACGATGGTAGGGCTGTGAGTCCAAGTGTTTCCAGTAGTTCCCGTTATTAAAGGGGGTTTCGCCCAGAAATGTTACGCCTTCATGAGCTGTGTTTCCCTCGCAGATGTTTGTATGTTGGGTTCTTTAAAAAAAACACAAATGCCTGCTCATGAAATAATTATTTTTCGTTGATTGCTGGAACTTTTTCTACAAAAGCTAGAAGCATCAAATTTATATTGTTCTACCGCACAGTTACCTTCCGTGCAGATGACTGAGGCTCCCGAATGTTTGTGCCTCAAGTTTATGTTAGCAGTAGATGCTTTCCCCTCTCGTAATATGACCATTTTCATTTCTGTTCAACCCCAGAGTGGTACTTGAGTCATCAGAGTATACAAAAAACAACAGTCATTATTGTGCCCTAAATCAGAATTCCCTTTATTTATTCATAAAAGCCTTGCTAAACCACATATTATTTTTCAGTCTTGAGACTCAATGGCTAATTCTGTCAATAGGTGTCTGGCATGTGGGAGGAAACCAGAGAACACAGAAAAAACCCCATGCATTTAAAGGGTTAACACTTAAAGATATGCACTCAAGGAACAAACTAATCCACTTGCCGTACCGCCAAATTCATGACAGCCCAGTGGGTTGGGGAGTTAAAAAAATCTGCATGATCCACCAACCCTTGCCTCCAAAGTGGCCAACCACAGCTGCCACTGCTGCAGGACCTGTGGCTGCTGTGAGTTCTGTTCACGAGGCCGTCTGCCCAGCAAAGCGAATGTTTGCGTAATGTCTTCCCACTGCCACAGCTGACGGTGATCGACATGGTTATTTACGTTGCGCTCACGCACAGCGGCTATTACATCGTGAGGTGGTCGCGTGCTCTCCGGCCGCTCTTCGTCATCAACTTCAGCGAGAGCAGGCAGGTGAGAGCCCAACTTGAGGCCAGAACTGTCGCCATCTCTCTCACTCTCTCCGTGTCTGTGTCGGTGCCGTGCGCCCTTTTTTCCCGTCTCGAGGTCGTGACATTGTGCTGTGTGCTTCGGGTGTGCAGCTGCGTCGCTCGTTCCGGAACATCCGACGAACACTGCCGGAAATCCTGGGCGTGCTGGTGCTCTTCCTCTTCAGCATTGCCATATTCTCCCTCATGGCATTCAAGCTCTTCAGGAAAAGGTGTCGGCACACTCGGATCATTCTTTCAATATCTGCACATTACGGTCATTGAGACCGGGGCTTAATTCAACCTGGTCTGTCTGGTATACTGGATGTGACACGCCACATCCAGTCGACCTATTTTCTTTTGTCTGTGGCTACAAGTTCAGTCTTCTAGTGACCCAGAAATACGCTCGGTGGGAATGTACATCCAAAATTATACAGGTAGGATCAATATGTTCCACACTGCCCACCGGGGATTTTTTGTCTGTCTGACTGTCGTGCATAAATATAAATATATAATATAAACAGCTCTTTGATTGGTGGAGACCTACTGCCGGGTACGGAGAGGGGAGGTGCCTAAGGAAGGAGGGTCAGGGGAGGGGCCTAAGGAAGGGGGAAGTCAGGAGAGGGGCCTGAGGGGGAGGTCAGAGGAGGGGCCTAAGGGAGGGGGGGTCAGGGGAGGGGCCTAAGGATATGGGGGGGGGGGGGGTCAGGGGAGGGGCCTAAGGCAAGGGGGGTCAGGGGAGGGGCCTAAGGATATGGGGGGGGTCAGGGGAGGGGCCTAAGGATATGGGGGGGGGGGGGTCAGGGGAGGGGCCTAAGGGAGGGGGGTCAGGGGAGGGGCCTAAGGGAGGGGGGTAAGGGGAGGGGCCTAAGCAAGGGGGAGGGGCCGATAGTTAAGGGGGCTGGCTACCTGGCTGGCTGCCTGGCTACCTCAAGTAAAGTTATCTTTTATACAGGTAGGAACAACAGGTTCCACACTGCCCACCAGGTATTATTTCTCTGTCTGTCGTGCACAAATGCGCTGTCCAACCAAGTTCCTACCTGCCCACTCCGAAGGAACATGTTATGGTTGCAAATTTTCTACTCGTTGAATGGGCTCGAGAGAGTTGCCCTGTCTGACACGCACTGTTGTTTCATTTCAGACATTTGATCACAGGTGAAGGGAAGCCGTACTTTCAGAACTACTTGAATATTTTCTTTGAGCTCTATGTGCTGGTGACGACGTCCAACAGCCCTGACGTCATGTGAGTTGCAAGGCAAGGGGCACTTGCTCGACACCCATGTCGTATGCATGTTGAACTTCTTTCGCACCATACATAGCCAACCGTGCTAATCGGAGATGCGGGGGAAGGACAGCAAACTAAACACGAAAACCAGTTCTAGAGAAATTAGTCTTCAATTTCGATTTAAAAGTGCATAGCTCCAGTGGCTTCCTAATATGTTGAGATCCATTACACAGTAGATACATGGCTCCACACACTCAGTGAAGGACACACACACCAGGCTGACTCAAGACAGCCTGGAGTGTGGCAGATAGATGTTGATATAAGCTCGTGCGCAACAACAGAAGCAACTTGCAGCACAGGCGTACTGAGTAAGGCCGTTGTTGCCAAAGAAAGTGGATTTTTGGGGAATTCGGATAAATTATAATGTAAACAATCATAATGTGTTTTACTCAACAAGAAAAGCCACACTGAGTCTCAAGACTATTTTCTCAAGGGGTCCTAAATTGGAATGTATGGCCGATTTCATTTCAGGAAGTTTTGTGTGTAGAAGGAATTGGGAATACCCAGCGAAACACCACTCCTACAAAGATATAACACTCAAGCATCCACACATGGGTTTCACAAGCCCACTTCCTGGGTTTTGTGCTTTTACAAATCTACGAGAGTCACTGACCCCCTCGCTTCCAAATCGCCGGATCACAGCAGGCGTGCGTCACCATTCCCAGCTCAGCGTTTCTGCTCCT